>NC_071501.1:91640948-92265948 GCF_028408465.1 Anastrepha ludens
ACCGGAAGACCATAATCTATCTTTGACAATATAAACGATTTCGTTACATTAACTAAGGTTGAGATGTTAATTAAACAGTTTTTTGAGCTTAAGTATTTAATAACATTAAGCCTGGCAGCCAATTGATTTCTAACATACAAACAGTGTTCCTTAAAAGTTAATCTTTTATCAAAGATAATACCCAGAAACTTAACACTATTTGTATTTACAATACCAACATTACCATGTGAAGCAATTTGCATTTTACTGTGTTTATGTTAGCGCCAGAGCAATTGGACCAGCTCGAAATGGCAGAAAGTACATCAAGGAAGTCTTTTTTAACAACGTTTAAATCATTTACTTTAGTGAAAATGAAAACATCGTCGGCGTAACAAGTATGGGAGGCATTTTTATAATTGGATATTATGTTGCTTATTTCGTTAAATGCTATGACAAACAAAATTACTGAGAGCGGAGAACCTTGTGGTATACCGTTGTACAGATCGTAAATGTTAGAAAAGGTTGAATTAACTTTAGTTTTAAATTTGCGGTTTGATAAGAAACTTTTTACGAAGTTGTATATGTTGCAACCTATATTTCATTTTTCAATTTGACGTACAACCACGAGTATACCAACATGGTCAAAGGCTTTTTCGAAGTCCAGGCTTAAGGTTGAAACATGTCTTCTGTTTGATAGCGCGGAGGATACATAATTGTCAAAGACGAGCAAAGCGTCCATGGTATCTTGTCCTTGTTTATATGCGACTTGCTGTGAATTTATTAAATTATGTTTCAGCGCATACCAAGATATACCATTAGAAACAATTTTCTCGAGGAGTTTCTCTAGACAACAAAGCAGTGAAATCGGTCTGTAACCCAGTACTTCCAGTGATATACTATTCGATTTTGGTATAGGTAGAACAATAGCATTTTTCCAACATTGTGGATATACTCCCTGCATCAAGATATTATTGTATAACCTTATTATTCTGAGTTTTAAAATAGAAGGCAGTTTTTGTAGCATGGGATATGAGATTCTACACCTGGGGTTTTACCTGACATCGACGCAAAGGCTGATTCAAACAATAATTTAAACCGATTAATATTTCAATCTTCAATACTAGCGTTAAATCGGCCCTCCTATGTATATCGTTCTCAGACCTGGTTTGTGTCTGATCCCATAAGTCGACGTCTTCAAACGTTTGTCAGTAAATGCCTCCGGAATATATGCTGTGCCTTTTGGCCGAGAACAATCTCCAATATGGAACTTCGTCTGCTTACTAAAATCAGCTCAATTAATTCCTAAATAAATTTATGAAAATGGTATTGGATTGGACATATTTACTCTCCGTAGAGAAGGCGATGGTGTTGTCAAAATGGCTTTTCAATGGAATCCGAAAGGAAATCGACGTAGAGGTCGACCACTTCAAACTTGGGCGCGAATCAGATACATAGCGGTTGACAGAAATCATTGGAGAACATTTGTTTCCACCCTATGTTCCGACTAGGAGCGATCTAATATGCGTTATGATGTTTTCTTAAATATGATAGTTTGTTTATTATCAATTGAGAATGTCAGCTAAATGTAAATTTGTCCACGGAATAAAAAAATAATAATTTAAGCAGAGCTTAACTACTATCCAAACATTTTCAATAAGGTTGGCATCAGGCAAGTGTGAAAGCCCATCCAACATATCAATCCCATTTTTTTGTTTTATCCCTACATGAACCTCAATTGGATGCTTAAGAGTTCGTTAAAGTTTTCGATTATCAGCAGTACACCAGGACCGACTCATGCAACTATTCACTAAAAAAGAAGATTTATCCATAAATAATTGGTTTTTTCAATTTCGTTCTGAATTTAATATACCTTAAGGGGACAAATACCTAAAAAATTTGGAAAAAAAATTTTTTTTTTCATCAAATGTTAATATAATTTTTTAAGAATATGTCAAAAGATTTTTATAACGTAAATTTAAGTATTTCTTATATTATAGATCGTCAACCGTGACGACTCTATTCTTTGCGTTCGAGCGCTGGGAGAGGTATAGTTACGTTGTATTCAAACTTTAGACGCGTTTTTCTCAAAACTATATTTTTCGAATTGGCGTACACGATAACTCGAAAATTTTTCGAAAAAATAATTTTTTCGAAGCAAAAATAGTAGAAAAAATCGCCCCAAAATTCCTTTGTTTTAAGCATTTTATTCCGCGATTTTTTTGTTTTACATTTTTTTTAAATTCATATAGAAATTATGACATTAATAAACAAAAAAAAGTTTGTTGTTTTGTATTCAGGTCACTGATGCCGATGCTGCAATGCCCGCCGATTTAGAAGCCCCGCTGCGACCTTCCTGGAAGAATTGAGTGCACATCCGACTTTTTAAATGATTAAAATAAAAATAAAAATTTTATATATTGTATAATATATTTTAATGTATAAATAAACTGTATGCCAATTTTGAAAAAAATATATTGGCTTCTTCATTTTAAATAATTTTAATGAAAATCAGGGGAAATATGGCCGTTTACAGGTATCTGTCCCCTTAATCTATGCAAATTTTTTTTCAACGTGTAATAATGAGAGCAGCGGTGCTGCAGAATTTGAGGTCTTTTGCACGTAAACATCTTCGAAACGTGTCTTAAGATACATTAAAATCACTTAACCACCAAATGCGCAGGATGTACTTTAGGCTGCGGTTCACAAATACTCGCAGCTTTTGAACGGTTTCTGCTGATGGGCATCACGTTTTCAAGCATGGAGAAGGACAGACTTAACATTTGGATTAAAGATTTGAAGTTTGGTATGCACGCTGGTTTGCTTGGACGGGCTAAGTAGTATTAAAAAATATTTACATTCATTTAAGCGATGTTATGCTCCCATACTCTTTGAGTTCCTTCAACCCAGAATGTTTTTTTAATTATTCCAAATATGCACATGAGTGATACACCCTTGAACCGATTTGAAAATATGTGTGAAGAATCGATTTTTTTTACCAAAAATTTTAGTTTTTAAAATGTTTTTTTCAACCCAAATAGTAAAAGGTTTTAAATATAAAAGTCCAGCATAAAATTCAAAATTGTATTTGAGCCGGAAAGAATGATGATTTGCAATATTTTTTTTTTCTTCCTACTCAATTCCTTTAGTTTACAAAAATAAAAACACAGCATTAATGCATTATATTTCGACTTGACTTTAGCAAAATTAAAAAAAAATCCGTTTCTCCAGAAGTCCCTTGCGGTGATCATCACAAGTGTTTGGAGATTCATCTAAAATCAATCGTACAAGAGAAATTAGTTTTATTAACCCTCTAGTACCCAAGACCGCCTGTAGACGGCCCAAGTTTATTTCACGCTTATTCCCTTTTAAAATACCATTTCGTTACTTTTTAAACTCTTTCTAATTCCGGAAAGTCCCAAAATTATTGCTGGTGCATTTGCAGCAGCGTCTTGTTTTTTAATCAGCCGTCATAGTCATTTGAAGTCGGAAAATAGTGAAAAGCGGTCAAATTAATTATTCTGCAAAAGTGGTGTATTTTAAAAATTAAATAAAAATATTAGAAGTGTATTTAGCTTATAATAAAAATTATCGTAGTGTTGCTGGTTGTGTTCAAAATACGAAAGCTAAAAATAATAACAAAAAAAAAGTGTTTCCTGTATTTTATAAACCTTTGAAGACAGCCCGTCTAGAGGCGGTCCTGGGATAGCTCGGAATAAATAACATTATGCGGTAAGTTTGAAATTTTGATATTTTTAGAGGGGAGCTAAGCTTAAAGTTTTGGTTTTTTAGAAATGGATCAACGACAAAAGTGTAAATTATCATCCCTCAATGATGAAGATATTGCAACATTTTTGGATTTATTGGAAATCGACGATGATACAGACGTGGAAGAAGATTTGGAATATCTTTTAGACGAAGATGTGGACGATGCAGAATTACCTATCGACACTGGAATTGACGAGGTGATTAACAGGGCGGTAAATTTGTCAGATTCTATGCTGGAATCAGAAGTGTGTGTCAATTTATGTACATGTTGTCAATTTATGTCTCGTTGATCATTTCAATAACAGGTTTCAGTCCATTCCGATGACTCAACGTTTATGTGACGATGAACAAATGTGCGCACCGAAGATGAGGACTTTCCATCGACAATATCTGCCAGATAAACCACATAAATGGGGTATAAAACTCTTCGTTTTGTGTGACTCCTTCGGATTTTGTTATAACTTCGAAATATATTGCGGCGCAGGAGACAATGCTGTTCTGACTGATACACCAGATCTTGGGGCATCAGCGATTGTGGTAGTCCGATTTTCCCGTAATATTCCAGATTTTTAAAACCATATAACATATTTCGACAACTATTACACGTCACTGCCACTTCTGGTTTATCTAAAATCAAGTGGAATACATTCGCTGGGAACTATTCGTTCAAATCGAATTCCGAATTGCAAACTTCCGACAGATCTTGATCTCAGGAAACAACCCCGTGGATATTCAACTGAATTTTGTGGATCTGCTTTAGGAGTTGACATTTCTTTATCAGTTTGGAAGGACAATAAAATAGTGTGACTCGCATCGAGTTACGCAGGCGAAAAGCCCTTCCAGAATGAAACAAATGTTATAAATAAGGTGTCACGGTTCGTCCGCTCAGAAAAAAAATTTGTTGATGTCGATTGCCCCAATGTAGTCCGTGAATATAATAGTCATATATGGGGGGCGTCGACCTCATGGATGGACTAATTGGGCGATATAAGATTCCGGTAAAGAGCAATAAGTACACAAACCGACTTTTTAATCACCTGCTTGACATGGCCATGATAAACGCTTATGTTTTGTTCAGAAGAATTAACAAGATTGACACGCATGCTAGGCAGTACCAACTGCCGAACTTCCGGGCAGAGATCGCATACGTACTATGCAAACAACAATATTCTTCAATACCAAGAGCTCCAGGTCGTCCATGACAAACTCCTCAAGTAAAATTTACTGGAAGAAAAGCTTACTTACCTCCTGACGACGTTCGCTACGACGGAATTGGACATTTTGCAAAGTCTTTATCACGCACCGGTAAAAAAGGTGCGAATATCCTGGCTGCAGCTCCGAAATCAATACAAATCGTGTGCCGAAAATGGAATCTGAATCTTTGTTTTTCCCAGCAAAAGGACTGATTTCCCAATTTTCACCATAAATAATTTGCACCAACTGTCTATTTATGCCCAAAAGCATGCCTTTCTTTTGTAGACATTTTTCTAAAACTATTTGAAATAAGACTGACTGTTTGTTTTGTATTGATTTCTGTTAAAAACTTTCTGTTTTGTTCAATAAAAGTACGTAATACACTGAATTTGCAAGTTTTTCATTTAGATTTTTTTTGGCGTTCTTTCCCAAAGCCGCCTGCAGGCGGGGTAAGGTTTTATCCCTATATAATCGGATCAAGGAACAAAATTTCACTTTCTTGATAAAGAACCTATAATTTTACCATAATCCCCACCCAAAGCAATTTTTTTCATTCAAAAATAAAATTTGGGCACTAGAGGGTTAATAGATAACCTTGTGCCTGATCGAAGCTTTTTCAGAATTTCGAAAAAAAATCGACAATTAATTGTTTTAAAAAATCGAAATTTTTGAAAAAAAAAATCCTTCAATCAGGCACAATTTTTTTATGTTTTTCAAAAGCAGTATACATTTTATTGAAATCTACTAATCGGTTTTTAAGTAACAGTGATCACCAGTTCAAAAAAACATAGTTTTGAGAAAACCGCATTTAAAGTTTTGCTATCTGCTCCGGAGCGCCCGAGCGGCCTTTGTTAATTGTTGAATAACTCGAAAAATATTTGTCGGATTAACTTCAAATTTTCACACAATATTTTCAAGATATTATACTTTAAGAAAATATAAAAAAAAAATCGATATTTAGAAAATTCTGACTACCCTTATTGAAATTATTAATAAGATTCTTGGAGCTATTTTTGAATTTTTTTGGAATACAGTTTTAAGAAAAACCTGATTAACTCAGCCTATGGTATTTCTACAAAATTTATCTTTGGAAGTACTTTAAAATCGGTACAGCTCACGTAGATAAATTTTAGTAATTTTAAAAAATATTTTGGTGGAAGGTTTAAAATATAATAAATTTTATAATTTTCTGATAGAAAATCTGCACCGATTTTTTTGTGTAGAAAGTAATGCAGCCTAATGTGCCTACATACACATATTTGAATTCTTCTATTTTCCGAAATATGTAGCTACACTTCCATATATAATTACTTATTTGTTGGTGTGCAAATTGCTTTCAATTAGGAAAAACAAACAAAAAAAAAAAACTACCACCTCTGAACGACTTCAATTCATTTCACTATCAAATTTATGTAAAATATTTTGCATAAATTCAATTCACCACTCGAACCTTTCTATCTGTTACGTTCTCTTTCACCATTCGAACGGGCACAATCGTAATTTTCACTCACTCTGGAATGTGACCTAGTCGAAATGCTAGACGCGCCCAAGTCGATCATGTTGCTGCCACAAAGTAAAAATTATCACAGAATGGCATGCAACACAGTGATGTCTAACAAACCTACTGCTGTTATGCAGTAAGAAATATGCCAATATTAAAATGTATGCAGTCACTTACAATTACTCATATACATATGCACGTAAGAATGTACAGTTTGTTTGCGGTAGGTCTGCGGATGAAAGCAGCCAAATGGATGTGCGTTATCGGAACATTCACTGAGTGTTGTAGGTGGACGCTATGTGAGTGGACCTGAGATGAGATGAGTTACTTTGCACAAGTAGACAATTAGGAGAAGATGCACATTGCCGTGAAGTATTTTTTTTATTTATCAAGTTAGCTTTCGAACACAACCTGAATAAGTTAAATAAAGGTTTGAATAAGTGAAACAAGTAGTACATATTTCACCAGTTGCGGGCCACTTCTCCATTCATATTAAAGTACAATCAGACATTACAGTGAAAGTACTTTTTAACTAATTTCGCTCACAACGAACCCATTTTATGGTCTAAGTGGCATCGGCTGCCAAACCTGAACTAATTTCGTTGCCTAAACTATTTAATTCCCCAAAATGTAGTTTGAGAAAAATATTTTTAAAAAATTTCGAAAAGCTAAGCAGGGTTCAAACACCAAACAGAACGCAGATAAACTCGAAACTATGCCGACGCCAATAGTATGATGGCTTGTACGTATCCATTGGACTACAAAAATTTAAACCAGGTGACTAACTGCACACGTCAATATTTTAAATAGGGTTAAATATGCAGCATGCATGACCCAGGCGAATGACCACACGGAACTCGTACTCAATTTTATTAAGAGATACAAGAAATTCCCGATGAGATAGCCAACCGTCGATCAGCGACCAGAGCCAATAATTGGAATCAATTCCGCAGGAATCATCAATTGGATCAGCGATTATGTAGGCAATTCACATAAAGAGTGATGGTCTGGGCTAGAACGCTGCAGAACTGCAAAGTGTTTTGTGACAAGTCCGAACAGAAAACTGTTAAGCTTTCTTCTAAGACTTGGAAGGAAAGACGTTCGGTTGGTGGTCGGTATCATTACAAGACACAATCCACAGCCATTGGAATCATTAAGGACCCAATGTGCCTGTCGTGCTTGAAGGAGGCGGATAGCACTGAGCATTTTCTCTGTGAGTGTTCTGCCTTTGCTAAAGCACGGCTACGAGTTTTGGGTTCCGATGTCGTGAGAATGAGTAATATTCGTGCTCTCTTTCCCTGATACTTTTCTCCTTTCCTCCTTGACTATCTACCCTCTTTCCAGAGCTTTAAATACAATGGGCTTTTTAGCCTGAGTGTTTTAGGAGTCACCAAATCTCTTGGTGCTCCTTGGCTCGACCTTTTCAAATTTCAATTTGAAGAGATACAAGGTTATCTTCCCGTCTAGGGTAGAGTGGAACACTAGCCCAGCTTTGCTGCATGATGACTCAGAAAAATGGCATACAAATGAGTCCGAAACGTTACAGGTAGTAGGAGCAGGAATAGTGGAGCCTAGCGCATACAAATCTCTCACACTGAGTACAGATAGTAACTTTTTCCATGCTCACCTTTTCGTCATAATGGAAACAGTTGAAATCATATCCAAAAGAGGGTTCGAAAAAGTAAAAATCTAAAATACCTTCGGACAATTAATGAGTTCTTAAAACCTTAAATAGCTTACGATTAATTCAAAAGTTCTTATAAAGTGCAAGAATGCACTCAACAAACTGGCGACTGTTAATCAGGTTTCTTTGATTTGGTAACCAGGACATGAAGGACACGTTCATAAAGCACTTCGTCCATTTCATGTGCTGTTTTCACGCTGGCGGCATCGTCGGTTCTTATTTCTTTCGAAATGACCTTGATACCTATCGAGCCATGCTGACTGAATTTTTGTTTCGAAAAATTAATCAGCGAAACATCGATGCCATTAACAATCGATTTATTGGGCTAATCGAAGAGGTCATGTAATTCGTAGCTGCGGTAAACAAAGGCCGGTTATCATATTCAAAAAATAAATGCCATAAAATTATGGACCAGCCAGTAATGCGTTGTGTACGCATATAAATAACTCTGGGTGTTACTTTGGGTCTATCACCCTGTCTGATGCATTGGTGCTACACGGCAGTAGTTATACCGATATTGCTGTATAGGGCCTTAGTATGGTGGACTGCGACAAGAAAACTGGCATAATTAATGCCACTGGAAAGGAATTGGCGACTCGCTGCTCTGTGCATAACAGGAGCGATGAAAACCACTCCAACGGTGACGCTGGAAATGATACTCGGCATGCCACCTATTGACCTTATGGCGGAGAACCTGGCAGCGAAATCCGCGAGGAGGCTAGTGGCTGCGGGGGTATTCACCTGTAGAATCTTCGGGCACAGCTCAATAGGAAAGTGGAGCTCAGGTTGCACAGACTACATGGGCTCCGTACTTTAATTGGGAGAGAAGGTTTCGTACTACAATTGAAGAGGAAGGATGGCACAAAGGCATGAAGCCTGGCCATAGGACTTTTCACATTTATACAGACGGCTCTGAAACTTTAGACGGAGTGGGATCGGGTTTTTACTGCACAAAACTAGGGATAAGGCAGCCTATCAAGCTGCCAGACCACAGCAGTATTTTCCAAGCGAAAGTTTTTGCTGTGAGAAATGCCGCGGAGCTAGCCTACACTAGAACAAGAAAGAACTCAACAATTAATATACCTGTAGACGTGGACAGTCAAGCATCAATAAAAGCAATAAGCTCATATTGTATTAAGTCCAAAAATGTTCGGAGCAGGGAGGCCATAGAAAGGCTAGCCGCAAACAGTAGGCATATCTATTGGGTACCTTGTCACAAAGGCCTTATAGGGAACGAAATAGTAGATGAGATAGCAAAACGTGCTGTTAGACTACCATTTGAACAAGAGAACGACATACCAAAACCGCTAAATACAATATACAATGAAATGGACGACTACTTGAAAAGGCGAGTGGAAGCTAGGTGGACTAATCTTACCACATGCAAAACAACAAAAGTTATGTGTAGAACTAAAGACAAAAAACTGACTCAATTCGTACTTACGCTCTCGCGAAAGGACTGCAAAACTATCATAGGTATGCTAGCAGATCATAATCTATTGGTTACACATGCGTACAAGATAGGCATTGCTAACACGGACAAATGCAGGAAATGCAGAGAGGATGTTGAGGAAACTTTAGAACACCTTCTGTGCGTTTGTCCGGCATTATCAAAAAACGCGTTTAAAATGCCTGGGAACCTCATTGTTTGAGGGTCTGGAGGGCATCTCAAAAGCGGATCTCCCAGGGCTGCTTAGATTCGCCAAAAGCGCTGACATCTTACATGATGTCTACTTTAGGTATTCATAGAGGTCGGTCTCCATCTGGTATCGCTAGGCACCAAAAGGTCTATGCGCGGCTTGTTGCCAACCAGGCTAATCTAACCTAACCTATTAAAGCGCAGCGGATAAGATGGATTGACCACATCATAAGAATGCTCAACGAAAGAATCCAAAAAAGGGTGTCTACTTTGCGTCCAAAAGGAGGAAGAAAGACAGGCCGACCAAGAAAGTGTTGGCTTGATGACGTCGAAGCAGACTTAAAAGCGATGAACATTCGTAATTGAAGAAATGAGGCAAGAGAGAGACTGGATTGGAGGAGGCTTGTTGATGAAGCTATGGTCTACCACAGGATGTGCAGCTAAGAGGGAGAGATATTATCTTTAGAGTTCTCAAGATCTTAAAAAAATATCCTACAGTTTCACTATATTTATACTATAGAATATCAAAATTTCGATTCAAATTCTTGAAATAATTCACTTCATTAAAGTAAATTTTTTTTTTTTCAGATCAATCAAACGCAAACTGTTTTGATTTTTTTTATGAACATATCATTAGAAGTTTACAAAGTATTCAGCTATTTTAGTTTGTTCATTTAAAATAATCCACAAAATTTTTCTGCATGTGTCAAATACTCATCTACCAGGTGAAGTCCAAAATAAACAATACTGAGCTAAAATGAAAACGATGGGAGCTTTGTTTTGATAACTTCGAGTTTATTTTATTCAAAATAGTCCCCTCTGTCCTCGATACACTGTTTTCCGCGATCTAAAAGTATTTCAGGTCATTGACCGAAATGTCCTTCAGGATGTCGGTACAGCCTTTTGGATGACCTCTATGGACGCAAAACGTAACGAAACGAATTTCATGGCCAAATCCAATTTTTCGAATAGGCAGAAGTCACAGGGAGCCATAGCAGGTGAATACGGTGAGTGATTGATGGTTAAAATACGATTTCTAGTAAAAAAATCAGTCGCAAGAGTGGATCGATGAGTTGGTGTATTATCATGCAATAAGTGGCAGCTTCCTCCTTCGCGGTATTCAGGGCGAGTTCGATGGATGAGATGCAAAAAATGCTTAAAAATGCCAAGATAGAAAATTGCATTGATGGTTGGCACGAACTCCTTGCGGACAATTCGCTTAGAATCGTAAAAACAAATGAGCATTAACTTGATTTTCGACTTCTCCAAACGCAATTTTTTGGGTGGTGGCTGGTCTGGGGCTTCCATTCGGCACTTTAACGCTTAGTTTCAAATTCATGTTGGAAACACCACGTTTTATCACCAGTTGCAATGTTGGAAATGAGTTCTCGTCTTTTGTCGCCTCTTTAATGAGGTCTTTCGAATGTTGAATTCTAAGCAATGCTTGGTCCTCTGTGAACCTGAAACATGCAGAGACCTTTCGTGAGCCCAAATGATCAATAGGTGTTTTGGAGATATTCAACTCAGATTCCATGAATTTCAACAATGATTTCGATCCATTTTTTATAAATTTAAAATTTATTTATATCATAAAATTTAAAAATTTGGATGGAGTTTTTGGTGATTACTGATTTTGGGCGGCCGTATGTTCATTGTCATTTATGTCCTCAGAACCATCTCTGAAACGTGTAAGCCCCTCATGAACCCTGCTACGAGATAAACAATCATCGCCATAAGCTTTTTTCATCCATTCAAATGTTTCGGTAAAAGTTTTACCGATTTCAAAACAATTTTTGGTTCGAAACTCATTTTTGTACCGATGACACATACACACTGACACTTTAGACGCCATAACTTCGCTTCCACTAAACCGAATGTAACCAGGCTTTCACATTTTTATGACGCCAGTCTTGTTTACCTTGAACTTCACCTTGTATGTAATGCGGTGTAGAATGCTTGACCTCGAAAAATATTTGGAGCTTTTTGACAACGAATAAAAAAAGACTGAAAATATGAACTCAACGCACTCATGTATAGAGTTTTGCTAACAGTCCTTTAATGGCCCATATATTCCAAATGAAGCATTTTTGTATAGAAAATTTCGCAGAAACCAAGTTTTTTTCAGGGGACTCCGCAAATATTTTTTTATAATGATTTTTCGTTTTATCATAAACAAAATTCCTGAAAGTTCTGACATTTTTAGCCGTTTTCCAAAAAAACAACAAAAAATTACAAGAAATTAATTAAGTGGAGAAGCAAATAATTTGCGGCGTGCTCCAAAAACCAAATTCAACTGATTATCCCAACTAAAAACCCTTGAAGGCAGGCGGCTTAAGCCATTCAGGAAAGACGCCGACGCCGCCGCACCACACAAAAAAAAAAAATTGACAGCGCGTTGACATGTAACAATTAACCCAGCGCAGCAGAGCAACAACGCGTGAGGGGCAGCTGAGCCACCACAAAGGCATTAAAGCCGTAAAGCAGCAGTCAAACAGCAGCAGATGAGAAGGAGGATCATCGTTTGCCACGACGTTACCCCTGATTAAATCAAAGGCACTGAAAGCCAGTGGACTCTGAACAAATGAATGCCAAAAATGGCATATAAAGTGGTGGCAAATGCATAAGCAAAGCGAACAAGAAAAACAAAAATGGAAGAAAAAGCGCACAGATGATGATGAAGACAATTTAAAAATGACAACAGCAACAACAACAACAACAATATGTATGAAAACAAAATAATATGTTAGCTACACATGACAAACGGCATATGCCGAGATATTAAACATTTTTATTACACATCATTTGGGGCCTGACGTCCAAGTGTTCAGCTGTCCAGTTGTCCAGCAATCGCAGAGCTGCCCAGTTTGGTGAAGTGCGCGCCGCCAGTGACGTAGGTAGAATTATGAAAGGGAGGTGGGACGAGCTCAAATTGTATGTAAGGAAAAATTATGCGCTGTGGATTATGTAGTTACTTGAAGGTTGGTACCACTTGATGTTGTAGGCTACCCACCGAGTGAGTCATCGGTGCCACCAATTTTACTTAATAACCTCTTTAGACCTGCGCCTCTGGTGAGCGGTGCCAAGCTAGCAAGCGAGCCAAGTGGAGCACAGACAGGCGTAAGGGTGGTCACCTGAGGTTTACTCACACATATGCGTTTAAATACATACATACATACACACACACACGCATACAAACATATGCAGCTTACCACAAATTGGTTAGTGCGCGCTTGACCACTTTAGATCTACGTCGAAGATGATGCCGTTGTCAGTTTGGCCTTTGTTGGTGTAGCTGTTTCACTCGCTCGCTTTGTTGTTGTCAACACAATCAAAGAGCGACGGCAGCGGCCACAACTTTTGTTGTAAATTAAACCATAAAAGGCAACAAATCGTCAAATTTTTGCTGTAAGGCACCGACTACAGCCAGCAAAAAGCACCAAAAGACAGCAAAAACGGCAACAACGGCAACAACAACAAAACCGATACAGCAAAAAAATGACAGCGCGTTAACAAATACAACAATAAATGACAACCACAACAATGGTCATCAAATTTAACCCCAGTTGAGCTGGGTTGTGCGCAGCAAACGCTTTCACGGCGTTTTAGCGGCGCATGAAAATCAAAGTGACACACACTAATACACACACACACACATTCGTATACAAAAACTTGTACTAAACGGCTTCGTTGTAAATAATAAAAACCTAAAGAATGGATATTGTAAAGAAGGTGAAAGAAAACGGGGGGAAAAAATGAAATAAAATAAACGAAACGAAATGATATGACACGCAGCAGCGCTCAGCAAGCGAGCGGGCGCGCTATTCACCGCCAGCCTAAAATGACAAGCGTAATAAAAAGCGATATTCACAATATTTTTGAGTTGTCATGGCTGTCATGATGATCTTGTGATGTAAAACTCAAGTGCCCGCAGTGATCACTTCAATTGCCAAGTGCGCCAAGTGGCTCAGATGCCAGCCTGTGTGTGTGTGACTACATGCGATAGGTGTGTGTGTGTGTGTATGCATTTGGATGTGAGCCGACCAGAGAAAAGGGGCCACCGAACAAACAAAAGTATACCGAAGTTGTACTAGCGCGAGTAATTGTGCTTGTGCTTATGTGAGTGTGTGTGTGTGTACTCATGCATGTGTTTGTATGTATGCGCTTGCGTTTGCGCTTGTCAGCGCTTTTAACAAGTGTATTGTAGTCGCTCATATCGCTCGCTTTATATGGCAGCGCATTTTTGTTGTTCTACCCAAAAAGTGTTTGTGTTGTTGTCATTGTCATTGTCAGCAATGCCATCAGCATCAGCATCAGCATCAGCCATCATTGTGGCATCATTGTCGCCGTAAGATACAGGGAGTTGTCTTATTTAGACAAAACAAGCCTTTGGCATTCGGCGTACGGCGTTAAACGCCTCGCCATGCGCTGGGTAGCATCTCACGAACATTTGAAATTTTTCACTGCTGCCTGTTTGTCTGCTCATGTACGCTTAGGTACCTGTCATTATTACTTGCAATTGCTATGCCGTGGAGCAGGTGAGTTTCGCTTGAATAGCTGGTTAATGTGGTTAATGATGACGATGCAGCATCAGTGACACAGGCAACAAAGAGCGCTAGAGGGTTTTGATGGAGTTGGCGTTGTGTGGATAGGGTACATACAAACATAAGTGCATATATACGAGTATGCGAACACTTTTGAGATATTTTGATTGCTTTCATATTTTTACTACTGGGGCGAAATAAACAAAATGTGAAAATGAATAGTTATAATAAAATTGTAGGACTGTCGTGATTGGGCGTGCATTTAAACTATTACAGAAAAATGACTAAAAAGTCTGCTTAAACATTTTTAAAAATCTCCAAAATAGGTGCGCTGAATTAGGCAGGATTTTCTTTAATTGGCCAAGGAGTTTTCTGGGCAAGTTATAGACAGTTTCCCTTATAAAAAAATACAGCTAAATTCAGAATTAAAACAAGTGATATTTAGTAACCAGGAAAGGTAATCAAATCTAAAGACCTTTTTAATATTTTGCATTTCATTTGGACACAAATAAGTTTTTTTTATTTATATGAGAGATTCCTTGCCAATTGGAGTACATTTTTCGTAGATTTTTTTGAAAACTAATTTATTTGTAGCCTTGAAAATGTTTAGAAGAAAACTGCAAAATATAATTTATAATTTTGCAATTTATTCAATGTTCGGAATTTTAGTGTAGAGTTAAAAAAGCATTTGGTTCTAAAAAAGTGTTTTATAATAAAATACACATTGAAAAAAATTTAAAAAGAATTCCAGAATAAATATCCGATATCGTATAAAAAATGGACTCCAAAAAATGATTAAAAAAGTTTTATAATTAAATATACTTTGAAAAAAACAAATAGAAAAGAATTTTATAATAAAATCTACTCTAAATTTTGTTTTTAATTTTGGCATAAAATATACCTTGAAAAATATAAATTAATTTTTTTAATGTTTTTCACTTATTTTATAGAAATAAAATTACATTTTTTTCTTGATAATTTTTTTGAAAAAAAATTGATGTGATTTCTGAAGAGCTCTCCACATTTTTTCTCATTTTTCTCACTATTTTATTTTTAAATGCGCGATGCTATGCCAAGAGATCCAACTATTTTGGATATTGTCGCAAATTTTCCTAAAAATTGGTTTGTTTGTAGCCTTGACAATATTAAGAAGTAAACTGCAACATTTTGCAAAAAAATAAATTTATAATATTCAGATTTATTCAATGTTGAAAACATCGGAAAAGTTTCAGAAAAAGCTTTTGATTCTTTTCAATATTTAAAAAAAGTTTATTTTTCATAACACACTCTACTTTGAAAAAAAAAAAATTTACAAAAAAATGTATAATAAAATGTACTTTGAAATTTTTTTTTTAATTTTATAATCAAATATAATTGTTACAAAACTATTTTTTTTTTTAATCTTAGAATAAATTATCCCTTGAAAGAAAAAATATTTTCGAATGAGACAGAATTAATTTTCTTAATTACTTTTTAACTTATTTTTTTCGAAAACGAAATTAATTGTTTTGTTGAACATTTTTGTAAATTTTTTTTTTGTAATATCTGAAAATGTTTTTTTTTTATTTTTTAATTATTTTATTTCTATATGAGTGCTTCCATGAGAAAGCATAAAAGCATTTTGGACATTGTTGTAAATTTTCCTGAAAATTTGTTTATTTCTAAGCCTGAGTATAAAAATATATATCTGAGATTTATTCAATTTTGAAAACTAAAAAAGTTTTTTTTAATTTTTTTTTTTAATTTTTTGTAATAAAATGGGCTTTAAAAAAAGTGTACTATTTCTAACCTTTTTTTTTCGAAAAAGTGTATATAATATAATTTTATTTATTTATATACAATATATTTTTTTTTTCTGAATATTTTTGTAAATATTTCTTTTTGTAATTTCTGAAGAGCACTTACTGCAGATTTTTCACTTATTTTTTCTCAATTTGGTTTTTATATGAGCAATTCTTTATCAAGAAATTCAAATATTTTGGACATTGTCGTAAATTTTTCTGAAAATTGGCTTATTGTAGCTTTCAGTATTTATATTAAAAAATATACTTCAAGATTTTGAAGATAGTGTTTATAATTATAGAGTTAAATAAACCTTTGATTATTTTCATTATTTAAATAGTTCTTCTTTTTTTTAATTTTTATAATAAAATATATTTTGGAAAAACGATTAAAAAAAATTTCATAATAAAACATATATTGGAAAACTTTTTTTTTAAACAAAACTTCATTCTTTATATTTGTTATTTAAAAAAAATGAAATTTTATTACAATATATTGTTTAAAATTCTTCTAAGCAATTTTTACTTTTTTGTCTAAAATTTTGTTCAAACTTTTTTTGTTTTTTTTGTCCAAAATTTTTGTGAACAATTCTTTTTTATACTTTTTAAATAATTTTGTTTTGTTTTTTGTCTGAATATTTGTGAAAACGATTTTTTTTATAAAATATGAAAAGTTTTTTATTTTTTTGCCTAAAATTTTTGAATTTGAAACATAATTTTTTAATTTTTTCTTCTAAAATTTTATGAAAACCTTTTCTTATTTGTTTGTCTAAAATTTTTGTGAAACATTTGTTTTATTTTTTTTGAGTAAAATGTTTGTAATTTTTTTTTGTCTAAATTTTTTTGTGAAACATAATTTTTTTGTCCAAAATTTTTTTTAAAAGATTTTTTTATATTTTTGTCTATAATTTTTTTGAATGCTTGTTTGATTTTTTTGTTGAAAATTTTTGTGAAACATTGTTTTTTTACGTTTTTGTTAAAAAATTTGTGAAATTTTTTTTTTATTTTTTCGCCTAAAATTTTTGTGTAAATATACCTACCTATGATAGTTCATTCTCAGACGAAAACCATAAAAATCCAAGTTTCAAACTGTTTGCTAATTTAAAAAATATTCAACAAATATTTGTAAGAATTTGAAACTTTGTGATCACAATTTTTGGTACAATTTTGAGTACATCGAGTTATGGTCCAATGAATTTTGGTATAATAAGATGTAATTTTAAAGTGGTTCAAAAGTTGCATTGAGTTGTGACAGTTGTTTTTTCTGCCAGTCTTTTGTATTTCATCTTTATAACAAATGCATACAATTTTTTAGTTTATTATACTAAAATTTAATGGGCTATAAAACTGCATTCCCAAATTAATTTTTTACCCTGATTAAAAAGTTTAAAGTTTTGGTGAATGTTTTTGGTTTTGTCATTAATCTCGTACAAAGCCTGATTTATATAGTATTTGTTGGAGTTTTTATCGGAAATTAATGAATTAAAACAAAAAAAAGAAAAGTACTTTAAACTAGTCAAAATATGACGCAACTGCATGCGAAGCTAATCAATAATTTTTACTTTCATTACAAAAGCAGATTAAAATTCGATTAAACCAGATGCTAATTTAATAGTTTTCCAAACTCATCCTTTTAATTAATATAATTTATTTATATTTAATTTTTCTTTAAGTTCTTTTTCTCTTTCATGGAAATTATATCTATTATTGACCAAATTAAATTAAAAAAACTTTTTCTACAATTTTATGTTTCATATCAGCAATAGCTTAGATATGAAATATAATTAAAAAAAAACACCACCAAGCATTCATTAAATGAAATCTGACACCTAATTTTTGAATACAAAAATACAAAACGACAGCCCAAAAATTTTCCACCTGTACAGCTCAGCAAAGTAGAGGCAAACAATCGGTAGCAAGCAACAAGTAGCAGGTAAGTAATAAGCCTGCAACAACAATTATGTAGCACACCAACAAAGACAAAGCAAAGCAAATAACCCACACTAATTCCTCTCCATTTCGTAGGCTGGTCAGATCAACTGTGTTTTGATGCTTCTGCATTTAGCTCTGCTCAACGCCTGCCAATTTCCAGCAACGCTAGCAATCATTCACCAGATTATCTGCCATTGCTGGTGTGTTGCGTTGTGTTTTCTGTTGTTGTATATCCTTTGAATACATAGATGAGTTTTGCCCTTTGTCTGTTTCGTCTGCGCTTTTTTGTTACCATTTCCGCTTAACAGGTTCATCAATTACAATGAAAGAAGTGCACCTACACACACTCACAGACACACAAACAAGTGCACAAACACAACAGGAGCAGCAGCATCAGAACAATGCAAAATTCCTATAAATGGCTGAAAAGAGGAATAGTGCACAGCGTGGTGTGTATGGGAAATAATTGCATGCAGAAACCTGTGGCAGCGGTGGCAAGTGTAGTGCAATTTTTCGAATATTTTTTCACATGGCTGTCGAGTTGTTACATGGTGTGGAATTTCAACTAGGCATATAAGTACATTTTCGCTTCGTTTCGGTGTTTTTCTACTTCTGCAACTCTGTGGGTGTTTTCCTGATACACACACACATAAACACATGCACACACAAGCACACAACGCTGTGATTTATTCCATTGGAATCATTTTTTTTTTTCGTTTTTTTTTCAATGTCTTTGTTGAATCTTCTTTTTGTTCTAAATTCTTGAGAAATGTTGCAATTCTCATGTTGCATGCTGCAATGTGTGTGGCACGGACTAACGTTAGATTAGGACCTGCACTTTTTTTCGCATTATTTTGCAGTGTGTGCTGCTGAGCTGGGCTGAGACTGCGGCGTGCCGATTTCTATGAGAGCGAGTTTGTGTCTTAAGTCTTTTGTGCAGGCCCTAAAAGTATTGAATGGTGCAGTAAGTGATTATTTATGTGCTTGTGAAAGGAAGAAGACATATTTTCTCATATAAATGTGCTTTCAAGGTTTTACGAATTTTACTTTTTTATTTCAAAAAAGAGTATTCCAAGTAGGATTTTTACTTAGTTTGAGCTTTTGTTGCCTCTAATAGCAGGTGTTTCAGAGCAGGCGATTATGGGTTTTCATTAGTGTGAATGAAACCTAGGGACTGTTAATGAGAAAGGTAATACAAAAATGATTCTCAAAAATGACAAAAGAATTGTTTTTTTCACAAAAATTTTAGACAAGAAAATAAATATATAAAATATCTATGGTTATTGATTGGTACCGCCTAAGTTAAATATATTAACTTAATGTTAAGGCCCCTGCTTAATTTATATAAAGTAAGTCACAAAAAGAGAAATAAATGCTGTGGCAGAAAGGACAAGAATCACTAGATTCGTTCATAGGGGCACAACGCAGGGGGGCGTCCTCTCGCTTCTCCTTTGGCTAGTAGCTGTAGATGAAGCTTTAACTCGCTTAAACAGGGGTGAGGTAAAGGTGGTAGCATATGCCGACGACTTGGTCCTAATGGTCTCAGGTCCCTTCCCATCAGTAATGGCTGAAATATTGGAAGGTGCACTGGCTACACTCAGTAGATGGGCTGCCAGTTGCGGTCTCAGAGTCAACTCTGACAAAACGGAGTTGATGCTATTCGCCAGAAAATACAAGCCTCCACCTTTTAAGCTTCCTAGACCTAACAACCAGTGTCTTACTCTTTCATCGGAAGTCAAGTTTCTTGGTGTAATACTTGACCCCAAGCTCCACTGGAAGCTGCACATAGAAAATCGAGTTAACAAGGCCAATATAGCCTTCTACGCCTGTAAATCTATGTTCGGCAAAAAATGGGGTCTTAAGCCACTTGTCGTACTTTGGATGTACAACTTAGTGGTTCTGCCAATTTTGACATACGGTTGCCTAGTTTGGTGGGTAGCTCTTCAGAAGGGCCACAACACCACTAAATTAGAGAGAGAGTACAGAGAACTGCATGTGTGGGCATCGCTGGTGCTTGTAGAACATGTCCCACTGCTGCATTCAACGTTATTCTGCACTTACTTCCTGTGGATCTGCAGGTTAAATCCAGTGCTGCTCAGAGTGATATTAGGGTGAAGGAGATTGGCCTTTGGAGACAACTTCCTGGAGGACATAGTAGCATCTTGAAGCAGATCTCCCCTTCCTTTTCTCTTATTCACACTGACCTCTTCATCCACAAACTGCGCTTTGAGGGTTGTGCTAGGGCCTATCTTTACGAGCAGGCAAGATTGGAAAGAGGGGAGAGTTGGTACGGATATAGATACCTCTGTTTTCACTGACGGATCCAAAATTGAGTCTGAAGTGGGTGCGAGGGTTAACTCAAAATCAGCCAGCATTTCGGTCTCCTTTAAACTGCCGGAAACAAGCAGCGTTTTTCAAGCAGAGGTCTTTGCGATCCTGCATTCATGCAAAATGCTTCGGGATCGCTGTTGGGAGGGAGACATTAATATTTTTTCCGATAGTCAAGCTGCAATCAAGGCACTGTCGTCGCCGTATTGCAGCTCTCTTCTGTTGAACTCCTCTAAGGAAGAACTCAAACGTCTTGAACGTGCAGCAAACATTTCCCTTATCTGGGTTCCTGGGCACAGGAATATAGAGGGAAATGAGATTGCCCATGAGCTTGCTAGGAAGGGGTCGGCAGAATCGGTTCCAGCTGTCCTCTTCTCAGGCCGTCGTTAAAGGGAAACTACACAATTTGTTTCTAAAAAAAGCGCAAAACAGATAGAGGTCTGTCTCATCGTGTGATATTTCAAAAGTACTATGGCCTAAAACGTTAGAAACAGAACGTTTAAGGTGATGGGAATCTCCCGCCATTCAATTTCGAAACTCATTGCGGTGTTCACTGGCCGCTGGGTGATCGACACTCATGCGGAGAAGCTAGGAATTCCGTACAACCTCTATTGCAGAAGCTCTGGGAATCCTGCAGAGAAAGAGACAGTGGAACACTTTCTCTGCAAATGTCCGGCTCTGGCGGCTAGGAGCTTGAGATTCCTTAGCGTGCCCTTTGGGGATGACTTGAAGAAACCCTCCAGCCTAGATCCCTTTTCTCTCCTCCGCTACATCAATAACACTGGATGGCTGTAGATGGTTTTCTCTCCTCCCTAAATCCTTTCACAGGTAGTGGTCCACTTTATGGTATCAAAACGGCACGTAAGTGCTACTTGTAGTGTACCTGGAGTACTCTTGCCATCTTACCTACCTACCTACCAAGTCACAAAAAAAAACCTTGTGTGCAATTCCCGAAAAATGACTGAGGAAACTGTCCACTGAATATTTACTTACATACTTCCTGCATAACAAATAGCATTAACTAATTAGAACAAAAAAAAAAGTTTGTATAATTATAAAACTATTTTCGTTTTTTTGGTTTTATACTGTTATTATTATTTATTGAATCTTTTTATTAAACTTAATATTAACAATAAGGTTTCCACTCTTAACCTACATCTTCTTGAAGAAGGTTAAGGTTATTATGGGGGCCTCAAATATGCGTCACAGGGTTGGAAGGTCAATGTTTCAGAGACAAGACGAATGGACGGTATGCAACAGTGACCGAACCAATGGATTTGGGTGGGGTCTCAGCCTTTGGCAGTAGTTTTGTTGGATACTGCTATGGAACATTTAGGTCACCATGGATATTTTCATTGGTTATGTACCACGGCGCTCTAGAATGGTTATGCTTAGTATCTTAGATTGTCTTCGTTGTAGAATTGCAGTATTGCGGGCACTTGCATTACCCCACAGTTGTGACGCATACGTCCAGGTTGGCTTGATGATTGTATTGTAGAGAAGGACTCTGTGATCAAGGCTAAGCCCGGAACGGGAATTGAATAGCCAATGAAGAATTTTCGTTTTTAGCTTTATCTGTCCACTTTTGGCCTCAATGTGCCTTTTCCATGTGAGACACCAAGGTATGTAACTTCTTTAGAATGAGGTATGAGTGTGGAGTTTAGATATATAATTTATATATTAAAAGTCGGTTCTGAATTTTGTTAGATATTAATGAATAAATAAATATATACTGGAGTTGTCGCTTCTATTTAGCATAAAAGTCGCATGCGTACACCTTTGCTCATTCACTTTGATGCGCCAGTTTGTCAACCCCTTTACTATGTGTTTCGGATGACTGTTGAGTTCACCCGACGCTCTTATTGGACCCTCGGAGCGACAAAGATTTGGAGTGTCGTCAGCAAACGTGGATGTAAATATTGGGTGGTCGAAAAAGTCTTTTCGTATTTTGTCAATTGATGTCGTTGGAGTCATCTATCTCCAGTGCTACCAATCACATTGTGTCATATCATATGGTGTTAGAAAGGTGGCATTTTAAGCTTCATTTAGCCAAAAAAAAATTAAATTCGGAGAAGTCGGAAAAAAGTTATAGCTGTTCAAAAATGAGTGAAAATAATGAAGAAATTCGCTATATTTTGAAATTTTTGTATAGAAAAGGGAGGAATACCACGCAAGCCACCAATGAAATTTGTGAAGTTTACGGAGACGATGCTGTATCAGTTCGTGTAGCACAACAATGGTTCGCTCGCTTCCGTTCTGGAAATTTCGATGTGAAAGATGCACCTCGCTCCGGTCGACCTATCGTTGGAAAAGTCGATGAAATTATGGAAAAGATTGACCAGGACTATCACATAAGCTGCCATAACATCACCAAGGCACTAAACATTTATCATCAAACGGTTTTGAACCATTTAAAAAAGGCTGGTTACAAAAAGAAGCTCGATGTTTGGGTACCACATGAATTGTCTGTGAAAACTTTAATCTGCGATTCTTTGCTGAAACGAAATGAAATCGAACGATTTCTGAAGCGAATGGTAACAGGATACGAAAAGTGGATCAACTACGACAATAATGTGCGAAAAAAAAAGATCATGGTGCAAGGGTGGTGAAGCTCAACAAATGGTCGCAAAGCCAGGATTGACGCCTCGCAAGGTTATGCTGTGTGTTTGGTGGGATTGGAAAGGAATCATCCACTATGAGCTGCTCCAGCCTGCTCGAACGATTGATTCTACACTTTACTGTCAACAACTGATGAGATTGAAGCAAGCAATCGAAAAAAAAAACGCCCAGAACTGAACAGCAGAAAGGGCGTCGTCTTCCATTGGGACAACGCTAGGCCACACACATCTTTGATGACTCGGCAAAAACTGGGAGAACTTGGCTGGGAAGTTTTAATGCATCCACCATATAGCCCTGACCTTGCACCATCGGACTACCATTTGTTTCGGTCAATGCAGAACTCCCTTAATGGAGTAAAGTTGGCTTCAAGAGAAGCCTGTGAAAATTACTGTTCACCGAGAAACCACAAAAGTTTTACACTGATGAAATAATGTCTCTAGAAGAAAAATGGCAAAAGACGGTCGACCAAAATGGTACATATTTGGTTTAATAAAGTTCATTATAAATATAAAAAAAATGAGTTAAAGTTTGATTAGAAATACGAAAAGACTTTTTCGACTACCCAATATTTGCGGGTTTGTTGGACGGTCAGCCGTGTATATTACATAAAAGCGGACCCAGTACACTGCCTTGTGGTACGCTGGCTTTAATATCGACTTCACCAGTGAAGTAGTTTTTATATTTACTATATGCTTGTGTGTGCTTTGTGGCAGTGTTCGTTGGATTTTGTAGACAAGTCCCTCTTGCCATACTCTGTCGAATGCTTGAGCTACACCAAGAAAAATGGCTGAGCAATATTCCCGTCGTTCAAAAGCATTCCTTATTTCGGAGCTGTTTCGGTTGACCTCACGCGGTGTTCCTCACGAGAACCAAACTGATGAGCTGGAACAATGTTGTTCTGCTGCAGATGCGACATCAGTTTTCGTTTTAGCAACTTTTCAAATAGTTTGGAGAGAAATAGTAGCAGACTTATAGGTCTGTATGAAGCTGCCTTGGCTTTATTTTTTCCTGATTTCGGAAGCATTAAAATGGTGAATTTTTTCCATAGAGATGGAAAGTAGCCAACTTGAAGAATTTTGTTAAAAAGCACATTGAGAAATCTAACAGCGCAGTTTGGAGTCTCTACTATCATTCTACAATCTATTTTAGGAGATAGTTGATCATACCCAGGTGTGTTTTTTAGGATTCATCTCGATATCAATTATTGACTTTTTATAGAACTTTGAAGGAGTTTTTCCGATTCAAAACCCGAAAGATCGAGTTTTGCAAAACGGCTGCTAGCAACTGTTTTTGTAAGTTAACAATTTTCAAAAAAATCAGAAAAAATAAACAAACGTTCGAATTTTTTTTCATCAAGAAACTGTGCTGTATGTCACAAAAATTTATTCGCATTTACACCCAGAATGGTGAATAAAAGTAAAATCTTAAATTATTCAGTCAGATTTGTTCGAATTGTGTGTTGGTCCTACTTGGAAAATATGGATCCGAAAAAAAAGCGCATCTAAAGTTTTCGTTTTGGTTCCCTTCGGATTGAGAGTGGCTGTGCCAAAATTCAAAATATAAATTTTTAGATATTTCATCCACCTTAATCCTTCGCATATGCCCCTTTAAGCTGTTAGGGCATCTTTTGACCCAGCTGCAGATGCAATAGAAAATAAGTACAACCACTGTATGGTGGGTCATCATGACCTGAAATATGAATCGTACCAAATTTGTACCATTACAAGAAGGTTTAAAGAATTGTATTTTTAACCCTTTGCCTATCACCAGGGTCAAATCGATCCAAATGAGATTTAGTGGCATTCCCATATCAACATCTGATGCGAAAATCAATAAAACAAGTGCGTGGCGGGGCTTCATGACCTGCGCTATGCGTCCCATCAAATTTCGTCCATTAAAACAAGATTTAAGGAATTGCATTTTTAACCCATTGTCTACCAACAGGGTCAAATCGACCCTGATGAGATTTTATTGTATTCCCATAACAATATCTGAGCCCTTAAAACTCTCTAACTTTGACACTTTGTTTATTTCGATGACTGCCATATTTTAATATGTTTTTTTTTAATAATTAATATTGCTTATAAAAAATTTCTAGGGAACTACCATCCGAGCAATGTTTTTTTCGAGTGATATTAAGCACCAAGAACTTCATAGACGTTTAAAAATATCACGGGTCATTATGACCCCACTTGGCTGACGCTGGGTTAAGTAAAAAAAAAATGTTTTTTGATATTTCTACAGTAGTCCAACTCCTTAAGTTACAATCGTATATTAGTTATAGGTGAATTGTTGCTATTAAATGAATATTTTCAGCAAATATTTATAGCTTTTTCTCAATATGAAATGCCACTTTGCGCTCTTGGTTTTCCCTTTCTATCACCAATTTTTTTTCCACACGCAAACACTGTGATGAATAGATAAAGTAAAATATTTTATTTCCTTTTTCACTTGAAATTCATGGTGTTAAAAATTTTCCATTAAAATTTTAATTAAAAAACCTGCCACATGTTGACCTGAATCCCTTTGCCAGCACTACTTTGATGGAACGAAAAAAAATGTTTTTCAATAGAATTGAAAATCACTACTTACTCATTTTTTAATTTAGCAGGTATCTCTTTATATAAATATTTATAAATATACAAAACATGGCAATCATGCAACGTTAAAAGCAAACTTGATGAGATTATTTGGATGTTTGCATTATCAAACCTGCCGTTATGTGCGTGCACTTCACTTCGTGCGTCGATTAATTTTACATCTCTGTTGTTACGTGGGTGAAAGTTTAATCCTATTAGTGTTTATCTCAATTTAATTAGTTTTTTTAAGCCAAAACTTTTTACTTCAATTCACTTTTGTTAGCTTCTCTATCTGGCTTTTTTCTATGCAAAAGAAGCGCTTCAACTCAAGTGCCCAGCCAGAACAATTGGCACCAGATTGGATTTGAATCGAGTAGTTGATGTCAGACTGATATTTTCCTTTTATTTTCCGACGTCTACTTTTTATGGCTTTTGTAAATTTGTTCCATTTTTATGAAGCATCTCACCAGAGTCTTATTATTTATGTGCTGCTGACCTAGCCTTCAGGGCGTTTGGCTGGTATATTCGCTAATTGGTGTCAGTTTAATTGTTTTTGAGAGGAAGGTGTCAAAAAGAAAATCACTGAAATTCCACTCACTTCAAAAACATTTAAAGAAACTATCAAAACGGGCAAGTATATTGGTTTCAACTTAACCTTCATCTTCTTAAAAAGCTAACCCGAACAGATGATTTCAAAAGTAGTTCCAAGATAAGCGTAATTGAAGTAGCCCTGAACTCTGCAAACATCAGAGGATAAGCGAAAAATGAATACAAGAGGACAAGAATGTTTGGATTTTTCCAAGGAATATTTCTATTTATTATTATAGGCAAATTTTAAGTGTATGTACATGCAAATATTTATTACACAATCAAATATTAATGAGAGAAATATCTCTTTTAGCTGCGAACGATAAATAGCACCAACCAAACAACCAACTGCTATCGAATACAATCAAACTTCCACTAACTCTATCAACCTGCACGAACGCGAGGAACAAAAATACTAAAGCGACGTATACACGCTGCCTTTTTATATCAACAATCCCTACGACCAGCACACACGCTGCGATTGTTGTATCAACGCGTTGTACAGTGCGTACATGCAATTACAGGCAATGCCCCACAAATGTAAGTGAAGATATCTTATGTAGATCTTTATAGAAAAAAGAGTAAAAAAATGAAAAAGAAGAATTTATGGATGATCAGACGACTTGAACTATTTTTGGTTCCAGCGCTGATATACGACCTACCCTAAAAGGTCGTTTAATCAGATTTACTGTAGAATTTTATCTCGCAGATGTTGTCGAAAGTATCTGTGCCAAATTTGGTTTATATAACTCAACCCATTCCAACTTAGTTGCTGTTTTACAGTGGTTTGAAGCTTGGAGGCATATTTTCAAGCTAAATTCATCGTCCTTAATATTACAAATTTATTTATAACCATGCATTATTCATGATTGGCCGAGTTTAACAAAGCGCGCCAGTCGGTTCTTTCTCCTACTACCCGACTCCAGTTGGAAACACCAAGGAAAGCTAAGTCCTTCTACACCTGATATTTCCAACGCAGAGGAAGCCTTCCTCTTCCTCTGCTACCACCATCTGGTACCGCATCGAATACTTTCAGCACCTGAGGGTTTGTATCCATTCGAACGACATGACCCAGTCAACGAAGCGGCTGGATCTTTATTCGCTGCAATATGTTTATGTCGTAGTAAAGCTCATACAGCTCATTGTTTCACCGCCTACGACACTCGCCGTCCCCAAGGTGTAAAAGTCCAAAAATCTTGAGCAGAATCTTTCTTTCAAACACTCGAAGAGATGTTGTCATCTTCTGCGCCATACGTTAGGACGGGTATGATGAGAGCCTTATTGAGTGTTAGTTTTGTTCGTTTTACTACTCAATTGCCTACTTAATCCGAAGTAGAACTTGTTAGCAATAGAGATTCTCCGCTGGATTTCAAGACTGACATTGTTATCGGTGTTAATGCTGGTTCCTAAATAAACGAAGTCTCTTTCAACCTCGAAATCATAACTGTCAATATTTACGTGGGTGCCGATACGCGAGTGCACCTGCTGTTTTTTCGGTGACAGGAGGTACTTTGTTTTATCTTCATTCGCCACCAGACTTATTTACTTTGCTTCTTTATACAGTTCGGAAAAGCCAGAACTAACAGCGGGGGTGTTAAGACCAATGACGTCAATATCATCGGTATACGCCAATAATTGTACGATCTTACAAAAAACTGTGTCGGAGCCACTAAGTTCTGCAGCTCGCACAACCTTTTCCAGCATCAGGTTAAAGAAGTCACACAACAGCGAGTCACCCTGTCTGAAACCTCGTTTGGTATTAAACGGCTCTGGGGCCCATTCATTCAATAAACTGTTGAATGGAAGAAGGACTGGCACACCAAAAATTGGATATTCGGTTGAGAATATTGCTGCTGTAGCACAAAGTGTTGCTGAACAACCTCCAACCTCCGACATCTTAGTCATTTTCAACATTTAGGCATTCATGAATCGGCTGCTTGGCGAATTTAACCTGTAGATGGTGGGCATTTAAATTATGCCTTTTTCACATATAATTATACTAGCAAACCCGGCCCGCTTCGCTGGGCACACTAAAATTGAATAGATATGGTTTAGAACAGAAAAGATATGGTTTTCATATTATTTATTTCTTTATTCTTTATTCAAGCGCTTTGGCATAAACAATATTTTTTGTTTTTCTATTTGTTTTTGAGTAAATATATAATGTTCTTGGCTTCCCAACACGTGAACAGCCAACGTAAAGTTGACCATGGGTGAATACTGGTTCTTCTAAATGCATCCCGCGTATTTCTAAAGTTTGCCCTTGTGATTTATTGATAGTTATTGCAAAGGCTAAACGAATGGGCAGTTGCAAACGCTTGTATTCAAATGGCAATTCAGGTGGAATCATTGGAACGTCTTCATTCTTGAATTTGCCAATTAAAATAGTTGCTTGGATAACATTATTCATCAATCGTTTGACTACAAGTCTAGTTCCGTTACATAATTTTGGATGATTAATATTCCGAAGCATAATAATGGTTGCACCAACTTTTAATTGCAAATAATGTGGCGGAAATCCAGATATATCCAATGAATTCAAAAATTCGGTTGGATAGTTAACTACTTGATCTTGGTCGATAATTGTGTCAACAGACCGGTATACAACAGTATCACCAGGTATTTTATTCAAGATATCTGCATTTATCTCGTTAACATCTTTATTCGTACCAGCTAATATAGCTCGTTCACTTAGCCAATTGTGATTCTTCTAATTTTGTGTTATGTCGGGAAAAACCTTTTGCACCAAATCGGCCTTTGATTCTGCTATTTGACAAAAATGATCTGGAAATTTAAATAAGCCATTATAATCAATAGGAATTTGTCCATTGCCAATTTGTAACAATTGCTTCAGCACTTTAATCATTTTGGAGTTGAACGCAAACATTTGTGTTTAGTGTTAATTTCGTCACATATCGCCACAAATTAGATGCTTTCAAGCACGCATTCAATTCATCAGCTGGGGTTGATCGCGGAATAACGGGTAACGTTTGTCTAAAATTACCGGTTATTAAAATCAATTCTGCATTAACTTGTAAGTTTCATTTGAAGATTCGGATTTCACATCAAATTCTCAAATTTCGTAAGAAATTATTCACTGTTCCAAAATCCACTTCAAAAAAATTTACAAAAAATGTTTACACTTTGCACTTACGTCTTCTCCTTATGGCGTCCAAATCAGAAAGAAATATTGACACATTGTAACTCACACTGTCAATTTGACAGTTCAGTTCCTCCCCAAGCGTTAAAAAAGTAAACGACATTATGGCTGGTTCAAAAGAACGCTGTACGCGTTGCCTGTGTTCCGAATTACAACCAAACTTTACGAAACCCATTTTCAATACTTACTTAACAATGTATGTAAGTTTGGTTTTATTCGGTGCAAAGACACGGCGGGTCCACGCTTTGGTCTCTATCTCGAGACCCTAGTCACGAAGCGGCATGAAAAATACTCTGTACTAAAGCATTCACCAACAGCTTCCATTTGATATCCATATTGTGGAAACACATTCAAAGGTTACCCGGGTTGTGAGGGACCTACTACCTATCTACTTGCAGAAAAATTATTGTATTTCTGATACAAATGAAAAACGCTTAAAATGTGGACCCTGTAATTATTGTAGAAAAATAATAAATAATTAAAAATATATCGAGAAGGAGGACAGTCCACTGACAAATTTTATTTGCTCATTTTCGTGGCCAACTAAAAATAGACAAATATTAAAATGGCGATTACTGCACAAATCTGTAGTTTTACAGAATTGGAGTGAGAAAATCACGATTTCTATTTCATTTTTGGTTTTTTTATTTATTTTGCTTTGCTGCGTGGGAATTATAATTTTTGCGTGTAGCGGATTAGCTAAATAAATGTAAATTTTTGGGACGGCAAAAACTCTTTTTTGGCAAGCATAAAAATATTTTATTTGAAATTAGCAATAAAACAGACTAATCAAAGTAATTTTTTTTTTTCGAAGATCTGCTATGCATTCGGTGTGACTGTGAAGCAGGTAAATTACGATTTTCTACAATTGGGGGACACAACATCGGCACTAAAATATTGCGAAAAAAATGATGAGAAGACAGAGGGATTGGAAATTAAAACGAAAATGAAAATGCCGCAATGATCAAATTTTCAGCAAAACGATGTGGCGGCGCAGATATGGAAGAAACTTCAAACCCCAGCGTCGGATTATTGGGCAATGGTAATAAATTGTCAAACAACACGGCATGCAATGTGGCACAAAAACAAACAAGAAAAAAACAAAAGCAACAAAACAAACAAGAAAATAGCGTCAAAAGAAACGAGTGCGGTTGGCCAAAATCTGCTAATAATTTAAAATTTAAGAAATAAGGCAAAAGGAGATTTAAAAATAGCAAAAATTGTATTTGGACTAAAGAAAACAAAAGCCGCATTTAACTGGAATAGCTCAGAGAGCAAAAAGAAAAAAGCAACAACGCAAATAAGAAATCATAGAAGTTCGCCGGCCACAGCAGCACGCTGACAATGAGTGTGGCATCTCAATTTCTTAGAAGCTGGGCTGGTGAAAAAAAAAAATTCAAAGTTAACGAAAGAAGCGATTGGCATAAAACGAGCGAGAAAAAAGATGTGCTGCCAAACATCAGTCAACAGATAATGAAAACGGTCAGTGCACAAAAAAAGAAAAAAAAAAAACGTTTTTTCGAAAAAAACGTTTTAAAAAAAATTAAAAAAAATAATAATAAAAAATAAAAACAAAATAAATATAAAAAAAAATTCATTGTTGGAGTAACAAAACAGCAAAGCAAATGCCAAAGTGAAATACTACGAGTACAATAAATAAATGATTTGTTGTGAAGACGCTACCATTTTGGTGCAGGTTCACACGCTGATGTCGGAACGGGTGCCTGAGTGTGTTGTTGGTGTCGATTACAGTAGGCTAACAAAGCAAAGTAGCAGCGTAAGTACGTGCGTGGGTGTGTGTACGTTTACATTTAAGATTTTATGAATGGATGCGGCTTGTGAAGGTATTTGACATACAATAAAAAGAAGAAGAAGAAAATCTAATAACAAAATTAAAGGTAGTGTTGGAGAGGAGCGTGGGAGTTTAGGATCAAAAAGTAATTTTTTTTTAGTTTATTTTTTTAATGAGCTGCTATAGGCGAGTGAATTTGTGTTTCACTACTATCGAGTTCGGTACACATGAATAATGAAAAGACCGAGAAAGTTGTTTCTAACCAAACTTTATAAGGCTCTCATCATGCCCCTCCTATCGCATGGCGCAGAAGCTTGGACGATGACAACATCCGATGAGACGTCCCTTGGAGTGTTTGAGAGAAAGATTTTGCTGCAGATTTTTGGACCTTTGCACGTTGTCAACGGCGAATATCGCAGGCGATGGAACGATGAGCTGGATGAGCTTTACGACGACATAGACATAACTCAGCGAATAAAGATGTGGCTACGCTAGCTGGATTATGACGTCCGAATAAACACAAACGTTCTGGCTCTGAAAGCATTCGATGCCGTACCAGCTGGTGGTAGCAGAGGAAGACGAAGGCCTCCTCTGCGTTGGAAAGAGCAGGTGGAAAAGGACTTGACTTCAGTTGGTGTGTCCAACTGGCGCCGATTAGCACGGGAAAGAAACACACGCTTTGTTCAACTCGGCCAAAATCGCGTTTGTTTGATTAATTGTTGTTTGCTTTTAGTCGTTCGTGAGTTATAGCGTCGCAAACATGGCGCAAAATAAAGAGAAAATGCGGCATATTTTACAGTACTACTACGATAAAGGCAACAATGCATCTCATGCTGCCAATAAAATTTGTGAAGCTTATGGACACGATACAGTTTCCATTTCCACCGCACAACGATGGTTTCAACGTTTTCGTTCTGGTGCAGAGGTGATCGAAGATGCGCCACGGTCCGGAAGACCTGTCGTCAAAAATTGCGATCAAATCGCTGAATTGATCGAAAGAGACCGGCATAGTAGCAGCCGTAGCATCGGCCAAGAGCTGGGCATGAGTCATCAAACCGTTATAAACCATTTGAAGAAGCTTGGATTCAAAAAGAAGCTCGGTGTATGGGTGCCACACGACTTGACGCAAAAAAACATTTTTGCCCGTATGGATGCATGCGAATCGCTTCTGAATCGCAACAAAATCGACCCGTTTTTGAAGCGGATGATGACTGGCGATGAAAAGTGGGTCACTTACGACAACGTGAAGCGCAAACGGTCGTGGTCGCATTGCGGTGAAGCTGCCCAGATGGTGGCCAAGCCTGGATTGACGGCCAGGAAGGTTCTTCTGCGTGTTTGGTGGGATTGGCAGGGAATCATCCACTATGAGCTGCTCCCCTATGGCCAAACGCTCAATTCGGACCTGTACTGCCAACAACCGGACCGCTTGAATGCAGCACTCATGCAGAAGTGGCCATCGTTGATCAACAGAGGCCGAATTGTCTTCCATCAGGACAACGCCAGGCCACGCACATCTTTGGTGACGCGCCAGAAGCTCCGGGAGCTCGGATGGGAAGTTCTTTTGCATCCACCGTATAGTCCGGATCTCGCACCAAGTGATTGCCACCTATTTCTGTCCATGGCGAACGAGCTTGGTAGTCGGAAGTTGTTCTCAAGAGAGTCCTGTGAAAATTGGCTCTCCGAGTTTTTTGACAATAGGGAAGCGAGCTTCTATAAGAGGGGCATTATGAAGTTGGCATCTCGTTGGGAACTCGTCATCGAACAAAACGGCGCATATTTGACTTAAATCGCATTATTATAACCAATTTTATGAACAATTGAAAATTCAACAAAAATACCGCAAGACTTTTTTGACAACCTATCTAATATATATTATTTATTTACAATAATATCTATTTTTTCTCTTAAGAAATTTATTTAGTCAGAACATATGTAAATGAAAAAATTATAACTTAAGCGAGTCATAGAAAACAAACTAAAAATTTCGACCCAAATTGGGGGACATCAGAATTTGTTTTAGAGGTATGGTTCCTTCGGCAAAGTTTCTCATTTTAATCCCTAGAATATGATTTTCACAGAGCAATGGGCGATTTTTTTGCCTCCCCCCAAATCGACCCGGCCTAATATGCATGTATGTATGTGCGTGTAATTGTGCCCACATAAAGTACCTGTTGCCTTGATGGCTCGTCCCAAATTCGACATGGTAGGCCAGTAACCTGTCAAAATTTCGTGGTCTTTCCTTTCACCTGCAGAGATTCTCAACATTCACGACTTTCTACGAAGGGCAGTAAAATCGCCTGTACTGAATAAATGATTGTTGAATGGCAGAGGAGGTACAACAAAAACAATACTTTATAAATAATTTCAACTTTCTGGACTACAGTTTGCACTACTTTTCACTTCACTCTCAGGTTATTATAATTTCTCTTCTTTCTTGTTTTTTCGCCGCACGCAACAAGTGAATGACAGGATAATCGTCCTGTTTGTTTCCATAAAGAAAAGAAAAACAAAAACTACTAAATATAATGAAAGCAAACTGCATGTATACACACTTACGTGGGTACCTATGCATGTTTTTTTAATTTCATTTTAAACTCTACTTGCCTCTACACTACAAGTGTGTGGATTTTTATGTACGAATATTTTCATAGGCTCTGCATGCCACAACTCGTTTGTCTGTCCTTTTGGGAGTTTCATTCAGTACAGTTCGCACACAGGTCGCACATCCCTTTTTAGTTTTTTTGCTGTTTGTCGAATGCCTGGGAAGCGTGCGAATTATTGAGAATCAGTATTCATAACCCATACACACTCGCACTCACAAATACATACTCGTACATACATATTTACATAGTCATCTTCGCTTTTTTCTCAGTTAATCTTGGCATTCCCATGAACAAGTGCAGTGCGAGTTCTTTTTTTAGGTTTCGAATGCAGAAATGAACTCATTTTCTTGTAATTATTTGCTTGTGTGTGCGTAATTGCGGGTTGTGGCGAGATGTTAAATTCACACGTTCGATGGAGGAAGAAGAAGACTCTTTTAAAATCGCATAGTATTTGTGTAAATACTTCTTGTGGCAATACTTCTCCATGCAGTTAACAATCACAGGTGTCGAGGCAACGAGGCTTTTCCACTGAGGCAACTAGTAAATTTTTTATGGATCTGTATATTTCGTTTGAAGGTTTAAAATTTATGGGTTTTTAGTGGTTATATCGATGGAATTTATCACAATAAAAGTCGGCATGTAATCTATGCGAATTAATTTTTTGTAGTACAAAATTAAGGTTTAATTTAAGAAGGAACAATTCAATTAAATTATTAGTCGGGCAGCTCTATTATATGGTTCATCAGTTGTACTATTTTTATATTCAATTCAAACTGCTACTATTTTTTTTCTGTATTTACTTTTTGAAGTGAAAACTTCTTTAGAATCGTTGGGAGTGATTTGAGACTCGATGAAACGAAAAAGCGACACTGCGAAGCGTTATATGTTGATATACCTACATACATATATGTGTGTGGCTGCGTACTGCTGAGCCACGCTAGTATAGTGAGTATTGTAGTATGTAGTATTGTAGTATACTACACTGCCTATTACTTGTTTTGGTGTTTAGTTCAAGCGTCATACGTATGTATGCTAGTACATATGTGTGCGCGCCTGCGTATTACGGAGCCACGGTGAGCGAGAAGGCATTATGTATACCTATACTACACTACCGTATACTTGCTTAGACCAAGCGTCCTACGAATGTTTGTGTGTATGTTAGTACGTCTGTGTAATATACGCGTTACGACGCTCATAATAGCAACCGAGGTGCTGTATTACGTCCGTATTTTTATATTCGTAAATATTTTCATTTTTATATATTTACCGCAATTGCAGGCGGTGTTGCAATATACCACAATCAAAATGACGGTGCTCGTATTGAAACTCCACGAATAGGTCTGAATGCACAGCAACTAGAATCACTGTCTGTTCAGCTCTCTAAAGTGGGAGAAATATGTGCATGCCAAAAACAGTTTTAATTGTGGCAATTTATATTTCACCGAATCAATCAATAAATAGCATCACGGAATTCATTCACGAAGATTTAATAAAGTATACACCAGAAGTATCGCGGATACTTAGAAAAGATAACGATAAAGTTCCAATGATTTTAAGTGGCGATTTTAACGTAAATTTTGCATTGGACACAGCGGTTCCCTTAATTGACTTTCTCAATACAACATTCAATTTAAAAATGTGTAACAATCGCACTGAATCGACAACACAATCAAAAACAACAATTGACGCGGTATTTCAAAGATATGTTGACAACATCGAAACCAAAGCATTTGTATCATATTTTAGCTATCACAAGCCACTCGTATCATTTGTTGAAATTGAAAACTTTGAGGATGAATGAACCTATAATTATCCCGCTCCTAATGCTGCGTTCGTCTCATTCTTTCTCAGTTTGCTTTACGGAAGGTTTCACTTCTATCGCGTCTAACCGTTAGACTGGTATTTTTTTTTTCTTTTTTTTCTGGTGGGGGAGGTAGGATTCAAAGAACCTTCGCACTTAAAGTGACCGTCATCTACTGTATTGAGTGATGTGGCCACAAAAACAATCCCTCCTCTCCTTCTGGGGAGGCACTCTTTCCAGGACTACTTTCTGTATTACTTCGGGAGAGCCTCACCGTATTTGAAGCCAGCTTTCATGCTATAAGCTCGCCTTCTTATGTCTCTATATGTGCGACTTCGCTGTGTTGTACTGTGCCGAGTACGATAGTACGTCCTCGATGTAGCTCTTTACCGCGTTCCACCTGTCCTTGCGCTCGATACAGCAGCTCAACCAGTTTGGATACTCGAGCTTTGACTTCGTTGCTGATGTACTTTTGACGTCTCAACGCCAGAATTTATCCCCAGGAGACATTTCAATTGAGATTATAGATGCATACCTTTCTCTGAAAGCTGACGTTGGTATGCCCGTTGCCGTTTACTTGGCTATCAGTTTTGGCCTTTTTGAACGCAGTACGGACTGGTCCGCTTCCAGCTGCATTCAGAATGGATGCGTTCCTTGTCGGCGGAGATCTTAGCAGTAGGCTACTTCTTCTGAAGGCTGCTCTTGGATCTACGTTGTCAGTTCAACCATCTCTGTTTCCTTCTCCTAAAGGGTTTTCCAATAACAGGTGTTATTGCTGAATGGATTGCGCTATCGAGAGATGATTAACGTTTTTTTATGGCCGCAATTGGATGGTATTGATCTGGACAATGTTTATTTTCAATTAAACTACGTTACGTGCCACACAAGCAACGAAACCATTGATATTTTGCGGGAAAAGTTTCCGGACCGAAGGGGGTGGTCTCTCGATGAGGTGATCACAATTTTGTGATTTAGCACTTTTTGTGACTTTTTTCTTTGAGTCCACGTGAAAGAGAAGGTCTACGCCAACACACCAACAGCCCAGGGTCGATTCAAGGCCTCAAAGATGGAATTCGTGAGGTTATCGAGGACATAGGGCAGCCACTTTACAGTTCGGTTATGGAAAATTTCATGAAAAGGATATTGTCCTGTAAGTGTGGGCGTGGTGGTCATTTGCCTGATGTTATTTTCCACTACAAACGTCATACCTTCCTCTTTATAATGAAATTAACATCCTACCATTTATATTAAAAATAGCATTTTTCTTTCAATATCAAAATAACACCTCTGTTTGGAAAAGCCTATATTTTTTTCTCGATTGTTTTTTTTTATTTTGGTTCAATTCTTTAGAGTCCCGACCTCAGGCCCTAAGACACTCCGTCTATCTATGCCAGCAGAGAGGTCATGCGAGGGTTGAATCTACGCTTCATGGGCAATAGACTTCAGAGCCAGGACAAGAACTAGTCAAGATTACTCAACTGAGCCTGCACCATCAACTTAATGGTAACGTGGGAGAAACGTACCCAAAGGCTTGCCAGAGTTTTAACTGGACAGAGGCGGTTGTAGCATTTGTCTATCAGCCATTTCGGTGAGGTGACATCCTACTGTGCTGAGGTGAGGAAATACTACTTCTACCAGCCCATAGACTGTCTAATCTGAAATATTTTCCCGTATACCGTATCTGGATCTTACTGGTATCGATCACAATAATCTTTACAGTCCTGTTGCTGGAGGGTCTCAGGGTATGTCAGGTCTTTTTAGCCGAGCCCCGCCTCTGCTCCTACCGGATTTGAGTCACATCTTACGACAGGAATGCCCTACCGTGGGTGAATTTTTTCCTCCGACGCGCTGGAACCTTCCGTATTCACTTAGTTATGAGAAAATTACTTTAAATTGTTACGAAAGAAAAATAAGTACATATTTCAGAGTTTTGGCTATTTTAGTAGCTATTTCAGAGTATTCAGAAATGTTGAATAGAAATGTCTACAAAGTTTACCATTCTCAGTACAAGCTTGTGTATCTTCCTGAATTTATTCTCTAAATTCTCATCATTTGTATGGCAAGCCGCCGCAGTTTTTGTTGAAGAATTGATGTCTTACTTCCCTACTTTCCAAAAACAACTGCGGCTGCGCTAATCGAATACTCTTCAGAGCCTTCGATTTTATTCGCATTTTTTTAAATAGCCTGTGCAAATGAGCAACGAGAAACACGTCCATCTATTTGATGCTCCTTAGACGAAAATTTTCAGGCATGAATTCGAGTATAATGAATTTTTTGAAGTAATTCGAGAAATACTTTTGATTATTTTTACATTCTGCTTAGCACTTTTTTTAAGTTTTACAAATTATTTATATACAGTGAAAAACTAAGTTATGGTGAAAACAAAGAAAACTGACCATTTTTGTGTAGCTGCTCAAATAATTCGAAAGCTCGAAAATTTCGAACAAACATTTGAGCGATTGAGCACGGAACGGGTTTGGAGCGAGTATGGAGCTACTTGCATTGCTCGATACCCGGATATCTGAAGCTCTGCTCTTAACTACCTATAGTCAAACCATAGTTAATGGAAGACTGTGAATGCTTCTAGAGCGGAGATTTTGATGTCAAAGGCCGGCATAAGGGTGGAAGATGAACACTTATCAAAGATTCAGAATATGAGCCATGCTTCATGAAATGTAAAAATTAGTGATTCTGTATACTTTTTTAATCAGTATTTGTATTAGTAACAATTAAGTCGTGCCACTGCGATTTCTTCCCACATACACCCTGTTACAAAATTATAGAGACATCACCATTATTTTATAAAAACATAGCTGATATTGCAAACAAGTCTGTAAACACCGTAAAACCGTAACGCATAATCATTTCAAACCTTATATTATACAATACATTTCTCAAAAAATTTTCAAAATTTCATCAAAACTTTCAACTTTTTATCAAGACTTTTTAGAACTCTTAAAATTTCTAAATATTTCATGTATGCAGTTTTATAGTCCCTTGAGTTTTAGTGCAAGTTCCAAGTGGTTACAAACTTTGTTGATTCTCGTATTTTTTTTTAACTTTTCAAAAGGTTAAACTTCACATTTTAAACAACCAAAAAGCAGATTTTAATCGGTATTTTTAATCTTATTAGTAAAAGTTATTCGAAAACAAAATTAGTTTGATTGATTTTGCGACTCAAAAATCGACTTTTTTTGTGAATTACCACAGGTAAGCCACAACTAGTACGATTTGAAAAATATTCATATATGCCTTAACATTTCTGATTCATCGAGATCTCGAAGTAGCCACAGTAATTGCAGAAATAAGGAAATATGCCACAACACACGACTCCAATCGCACTCCAATCCTCAAATCACAGAAATAATTGCAAATCCCATTAACTTCACGGGACTCAGACAGACTTCATATGATAATAAATCAATCTAAATTTTTTATTTAAATTATTTATCATAAATTATTTATCATAAAATTAGTAAATGGGTGCCCCACTGGGTGTATGCCATAAATGTTTTTTCTTTTAAATAAATTAAATACCTTTAAATAAAAATGTTGATTAATGTTTAAAAACAGATCGCAATAAAGAAATGGATTAAAAAAAAATGATTTATCAACTATTTATTAAAAGAATAAACTTGCCCGACTTCAAAACCGAAGTTCGCATCTTAAGTCTTTTGTGTGAATGGTTTCAAGATTTAATAGGTATTAAATATAAATATGCTATTGTGAATTAGTTTTAAAGGTGACACACAGATGGCGCTATTTATCACTTTATCGCGTTGGCAATACTGAATATATATTCATGACAAAGCCTCATCCCTAGGCTTTGTTTATCAGTATCTGTCATTTCGCTGAAGTATAAACAACGCAGTGTTTTCGTGCTCCGAGTATGTCAACGTTCGTGCCGTCGAAACGCAATTTGCGGGAAGCTTTGCTTTTCTGCTTCAATTTGAAAAAAAATACAGCCCAAGCCCGTGAATTGCTGCAGGAGGCCTACCCAGTCCATACTCCGTCGATTTCAACATGTGAGTACTGGTTTCGACGATTCAAAAGTGGTGATTATCACACCGAAGACAAGGAGCGTCTTGGCCAGCCCAAAAAGTTCGAGGACGCGGAATTGGGGGAATTGGTAAACGAGGACTCGTGCCAAACCCAAGAAGAGCTTGCTGAATCATTGGGCGTTGATAAATCAACCGTTTGCAAGCGTCTAAAAGCGATGGGAATGATCCAAAAGCAAGGACATTGGGTCCCGTACGAGTTGAAGCTGCGCGACGTCGAACGGCGATTTTTTACGTGCGAATTGCTGATCGAGCGACAAAATCGGAAGGGTTTTTTGCGTCGGGTGGTGACTGGCGACGAAAAATGGATCCACTACGATAACCCAAAACGCAAAAAATCATGGGGTTTGCCCGGCCACGCATCAACGTCGACGGCCAAGCAGAATATTCACGGCAAGAAAATCATGCTCTGCATTTGGTGGGATCAGGTCGGCGTCGTATATTTTGAGCTGCTCCAACCGGGCGAAACAATCACGGGGGATCGTTACCGACTGCAATTGATGCGTTTAAGCCGGGCATTGAAAGAAAAACGGCCGGAAACGGTAAAAAGGCACGACAAGGTTATTTTGCAACATGACAACGCTCGGCCGCATGTTGCTCAACCTGTCAAAAAATACCTTGGAACGCTTGGCTGGGAAGTGTTACCCCACCCGCCGTATAGTCCAGACATAGCTACCTCCGATTATCATTTGTTCCGGTATGAGTCTCGATTTGGCGGACCAGCGGTTCTCCTCGTGCGAGGCTACCAAAATATGGGTTGAGTCATGGATAGCCAAGCAGCGGCCAGAATTTTGGAGAAACGGCATCCGGAAATTGCCCGAAAGATGGGCGAAAGTTGTAGCTAGCGATGGCCAATACTTCAAATAAAATATTTTGTACCGTTTTTTTCACAATAAAGCCCCAAAAAAGCCCCCGAAAAAAACCTTTAAAACTAATTCAACCTCCCATAATATAAAAAATTTCTCCTCTAAAATATACTACTCAACGAAATTTTTCTCTAAATGTCACAATTAGCTATTTGTTTTCTATTTTTTTGGGAAAAATTTATTGCATTGCATTATTAGTTGAGCATTTCGAATTCAAATCCACCCACTTTGTTACTACTCGGCATCATTTCCCAACACAATAAACTGGAAAAAATCACATACAGCCTACAAGCTGCAAACAAGCCCACCAACTCCACTCACTCATTCATTCATTCGTTCATTCATATTTCATAATTCCTCATACTTTTCACTCTTTTCACTAACTTTACGGTGCACCTCAGCAATTTATCCAAATTATTATGCATTTCCTATGAAGATTTATTATCCTATTAAAATGCTTGACTTTTTTATCATCGTAAAATTAAATTCACTACCTTCACGCCCACCTATCAAAACCTATGATGCCCGCTCCTGGGTGTGTTTAGCATGTACTTGTATGCATGTGTGTGTGTGTGTGTGTATGTGCAGAGATGTGTATGTTCAGCTGTGGGGCAGCAAAATTCAAAACCAGTAGCAGTTGAACGTGCCTTGCGAGCAAACCTCAGCGGCACGTAAGGAACAAAGACTACAACTACAACAAGCAGAAAGCAAAAAACCAAAGCCAAACCACAAAGTACACCATAACGCTTTGAGTCATATTTCTAGCCACCAACTGTAGAGGACGAAAAAAAAAGTGGTAAAAACTTTTCACGGAAAATCATCATTTAACATATAACATCAGTTTGCATTAAACTGCAGCGCAAAGATTGATCATCGTGCAACGAGCTGGTGGTAGCAAGGTAGTAAGCAAGCCAGTCCGGTGGCAGTGAGCGCGCAGCAAGTGCGCCCTGCCTGTGTATGCTGCCACACCCACAGTGGCCTAACAGCAGCTCAACTACAATACGTATCAGTTAAATGTTAATATTGAAAATCATTTGCGAGAACGGGGGAGGGGGCAAGATGGGAAGGCGCAAAGAGCTCAACAACAATAGCACTGACACAACAGAAGCAACAAAATAGCAGAGAAAAAATCACACAAGAAAGCTGAAAGACAGTAAAACAAAATCTCAACGAAAGTGCAGTAGCTGTTTTCTATTTGACGTTTTTCTTCGCTCAGTTTTTAGTTGCCTTTTTTTGTATTTGTATTTGCTTTTTTTGTTTTGTTTTTATGTTCTTTTCTCATTGGGTAGTGGCTGCTAATCCGCGAAAACTGTTTTGCTGGCAAAGTGGCTGCCATCAGCGCATAACAATAGGAGTAGTAACATTAACAAAAAAAAAAAAAAATAAAAAAAAAATTGTGGTAAAATCAATAACAATACTTCAACCTTATATGTACTCATAAGTGCCATTGTATGTGTGCATGATTGTGTGCGAAATATTTGCAGTGATCTATGGAAAATCAAATATTTCTTAGTCGACCAGGGACAGCCCAGAATTTCTATAGATGAGTCCTAATTGAAGTCAAAATATTGAAAAATTACCAAAGGCAATGATTTTAAATGTAAGTTTATTAATTTATTGAGTACAAAAATCTTTATTCAGGGTTGCCCATATTCGACGGATATTCAGTCATTTCGATGACTCCAATCGACGAGGCTTGTCCGTAGGCAACAATCTTTGTGTCAATTGAATCTTATACGGGAATAAATGCAAATCAATGCGGATAATTCCTGGTAAAGTGGTCCGAGCAATGCCCAACTGCTGAGAACCTCGATTTTGGGATGTCCTTGGCGACGTCTCAACATTGGCCCGTACAAGAGCAATATTCTCATCCGATCGCCTTGGTCGGTTTTGATTTGGCCTCTTTGGATTAGAAAGAGCATCACCAGTCGAAAATGGTGTTCTTAAAATGCGCACTTTTCACATTATTTAATTTTTTATACGCACGTTGAGTTTTCACAATTGACTTCTTTTGTTGAATGTAAATTTCAACAATTTTGGAGCGCTCACGCGGCATGTACTGTTCCATGGTAAAAGTCTGCTTAGACTGACGCTTCCCACGCGGTATGTCATTAAGCGATCTGACGTCTCTGTCAAAAGATACAGGGTTGCCAGATGGCGAATATTAACAACCCTGTATTTAGAAAATGTATTAGGTGCGCAACTAAGTTCTCGCTGTTTTTTGGACGAAAATACAACTTTATTCTGAAAAAATGGTTACAAGTGAATCATTGAAAGCATTGCCCATTGCTGGCTACTACTTTTTCCCATCTTTCTGGTAGATCTCTTATACCGTCGCGGTAAAACTCTTTTGAGGCTATCCACTGATCAAGCCATTTTTTGATGTCTTCATATGAATGGAACTGCAGGTCAGCTAGACCATGTACCATCGATAGGAACAGTTGATAATCGGACGGCGCAATATCTGGAGAATCTGGCGGGTGCAGAAGAATTTCCCATTTCAGTGTTTTCAGGTAGGTTTTAACGGTTTTGGCAACGAGAGGTCGAGCGTTGTCATGCTGTAGAATCACTTTTTCATGGCTCTCTGCGTATTGTGGCCGCTTCTCGCTAAGTGCTCGGCTCAATCGCATTCACTTAAAGTCGCTACTGATCCCCAGTAATGGTTTCGCTTGGCTTGAACAGTTCATAATAAATAACACCAACTTGGCCCCACCAAATAGATAGCATAACCTTCGCAGCATGAGTATTCGGCCGAGGCGACGACGTAGAAGCATACCTGGGCAGTCCCCATGACTTTCTTTTCTTTGGATTGCTGTAATGAATCCATTTTTCATCACCCGTCATGATGCGATGAAGAAAACCCCTTCCTTGTTTGCCGCTGGAGCAGTTGTTCACAGGCGAAAAAACGACGTTTAAAAAACAACATCCCTTGCTTTTAACTCATAAGGAACCCAAGCCCCCTGTTTCTGTTTCTGAATCATTCCCAACGCGTGCAATCGCTTGGAAATGTATTGGCGGGTAACTCCTAATACTGAAGCAAGCTCTTCTTGCGTTTGACATGTATCCTCATTGAGCAATGCCTCCTATTCAGCGTCTTCGAAGGTTTTTGGCCTTCCTTCGCGCGGACGGTCGGCAACATTAAAATCACCGTCTTTGAAGCGACGGAACCAATCTCGGCACGTTGCTTCACTTAAAGCAACATATGCATACACTTTTTGTAGCTCTCGATGCGCTTCAGCCGTTGCGCCGCCGTGTTTTTTGAATGAAAGAGGAAAATCAACACTTCCCGCAAATGACGATTATTCGGCACAAAATCAGAGTTTTTCACAAAGCCAAAAGTATATGAAACCGAACAAAATCACTAATGTGTCGAAACAGTTTGTTTGCCATATATCTAAGCTTGGTTTGTGACGTTTAGGTTATGTTAGAATCGACTAGCACACACTGCTGGCGGCATCTATTGACAAACAGCGGGAACCTAATTGCGCACCTAGTAGGTTAGATTAGGTTGAAGTGGTTGTCCACTGTGGGACACACTCAAGCTCATAGCCCATTGTAATGCCGCATGGTGAACTTCTCCTTATCTCTCCTAAAACCAGTGTGTAATTTTCAAAAATTTTATAGAACGCTTAATTCCGACAGAGCTGAGATTTTCGAATTCATTAAAGGATTAACGATCTATGGAAACATAACTAATATAAAGAGCCTTTTGAGGTTTCACTTCTAATTTGTTTGTACTTCGACATGCATGGCTTAATCTTTGAGACAAGCAGGGTGAAAGAAAAAAAACGACGACCCTCTAAATTCTTGCAGAATAACGCAAAACGCATAAACACGAAAACTTTTTACAAAAATCTTATCAAGCATAAGAAGAAGAGCAGTTTTTCCGTAAAAATAGGTCAGCAACAGATTTCATATTTATACTGTAGCCTTGAATAGAAAAGTCCATTGAGCTTGACTGCCCATCTTTTGTGTGTTTTGTCGGCTCTAAAAAAGTTTTCTTTCAAGTCAGGCTGGAAGATGTACTAGAAATATTCAAAGAAAGAAAAGCTCCCGAAGGATTGGGAAAATTATTAACGACCTCAATTCCAATTGTACAATAAAAGTTTTGGTGAACGGCAAATTTACTAAAAGCATAAACTGTGCAGTAGGAATACGGCAGATGGAAGCTCTAAGCCCACAACTATTAAATCTCATTTTGGATACAAATATTTCGCAGACTAACCAACTTCAAGGATGGGTTTAAGTTTATACAGGAATTTGCAGAATGAGCGAAGTGCAATTCTGAACGACAGTCAGATGGCACTCAAGGCACTGCCATCCTTTAAAAATAAATATCCACTGTTCCTTGAGTGTATCGAGAAACTGAATCTCTTAAAAACACACAATCGCATCCGGCTAATTTGGGTCCCAGTATACAGGGGAATTCGTCGAAAGCTTCTGCTACCGCGGCTGCATCTTCACGGTAGATGGTGGAGCAGATGAAGATGTCAACTGGAGGCTAAACAAAACAAGGGCAGCATTCGGACGAATGCATACAGTATGGGGGAGTTCACAAATCTTCAGGCGCACTAAGCTATGAATATTCGGCTCATGTATGAAGTCCGTGTTGTGCGGAAGCGAAACATGGCTGCTCTCTAACACCATCACACAGAGGCTACAATTCTTCATCAACAAAGACCTCCGAATCATCTGCAGAATATTCCGGCCAAATACAATCAGTATCAACGCACTGTGGATACTAACGAACGAGGAACCCATCCTTAGGCAAATCAAACGCAGAAAGTTGATATGGATAGGTCACACATTGAGAACATCACTAGATTACATCACGAGAATATCACTGGACTGGAACTCGCAAGGGAGCAGATGTCGCGATCGACCAGAAAACACTTAGAGAAGGTCGATGCTGCGCGAACTAACAGATGCCGACATCTCCTTTGGGACGGTGCAAAAGCAACAGCAAAAAACCATGTACGATGGAAGAGTCTTGTCGAACCCCTGTGTTCCAGAAAGGAGTGAACAGCGAAAAAAAAAATACAGGGGTGTATATGGGGAATGAAAGAGCGGATGTATTGGCAAGAGAGGCTACGGTCTTCCCATTAATAGGACGCGGGCTCTTCCTTGCCATGTAGTAACACATCGTCAAGTAGAGGCTTAGGAGTGGAGAGCTAAGGAGGTTGACTGGCACCCAATTATGGAGTGGTCGCGTAGTGTATGCAACATCCTTACTAGGTGGGTACAATCAAAAGAGGTTTAGAAAGCTCATAACCATCTCTAAGGAGAAACTAAGATTGCTCACGGGCATTCTTACAGGCCGTTGCAGATTGATCAGTCATTTTCACAGGATTGTGATATGATCCACTGATTCTTGTCGTTTCTGCAACCACTCCTCAGAAGCTCGAATACACCTTCTCCTTGAATGCAGTGATATAGCGCGGAGTAGACTGAGCCATCTCTTGCAAACATCGCAGGCACAAGAAATGCATGTACGCTCAGCACAACCCAGCTCTATCTTAAGTTTAACAATTGAACTAGGTTTGGGTGAGGTGCTCTGCTGGGTAGAGGGCACAAAAGACCATGCGATCGAAGTGCAAACCTTAAATGAAATCTAACTTCAAGGTTAGAAAGTGAACAACAAAAATATGACAATTAATTGGCCTACAGACGATGCTGTGCAAATACCAGACTGCGAACATCTGTGAATCTGTCTCTGAAAGCTGACGTTAGTGTGTCCATTGCCGTTTACGCGGCTATAAGTTTTGGCATTTTTGAACGCAGTGCGGGGTGGTCCGTTTCCAGCTGCATTCAAAGCATAGCTTAGGCTACTTCTTCAGAAGGCTACTCTTGGATCCACGTCGTCATTTCGACCATCTCTGCTTGCTTCTCCTATTTTCTTCTCGATTGTTTGCTTTTGATTTTGGTTATTCATATTAAATTCTTTAGAGTTTCGACTTCAGGCCGCTATCCGTACATTATTTCTATTTACATCGCTTCGTAGCAACGAGTACGAAATACAACATGAAAGTGTCTACCGACAAAACCAAATCCAAACTAATATGTAAAGAACCAGGTGTAAACTTGAGATTTACAGACGCATTATAGAGCAAGTAATGCAATGTTGCTGTTCCTCCTGTCACTAATCAGAGGGGACTGTAGGCGGCTGGTTGGACTGATGACGGACCACTTTCTAAGGGCGAGTACATGGAAAAGATGGGCATCTCAGACAGTGCACTTTGCCAGCATGTGGAGAGGAGGGAGGAGGATGAGACGGCGGACCACTTTCTGTGCATCTGCTCAGCCTTCGCTCGAATCGGGTTTGAGGTCTATGGTACTGATGTGTTAAGAAGCGACCACCTTGGCTCCTTAGCACCACAAGATCTACTCAGATTTCTTCGGATGGGTCGAGTAGATTTAACGAAAATTAAAAAGGGCACACGAGTGCAGTACAATGGATTTAATTGTGCCTGAGTGCTTTATTTGCTAGTCTTTCCCGACCAAAAAGAAACAAACAATGCACTTCAACTATTTAGGGGAGTAGTGTTTGAGCGACCGAAACATTATCACAGAAGTGAGAGAAAGGTGTACCAACGGCGCATGAGATTGTATGGAAAAATTTAGTACATTAACTTTGAAAGCAGAACGCGAGTACATAAGACGCTTGCGAGAATACTCACATACGGTGCCAAAGCTGGACCAAAAATTGGCTACGAATTACAGAAATGCACACATTAAGGACAATAGCGGCGAAAACAAGATAAGATTCCGTTAATAATCAGAACATTAGAAGTCAAACAAACACCGACGATCCTGTAAAATTTATAGGATCCAGATGGTGCGCATGTAATGAAGATGTGATAAGAGCCTCTGACAGCCGACTATATTGTATTTGTTGTTATCATCAAATCGGTTTATGAGGGTATGATCTCGCGTAGCCTGCACAACAGCAAAGTCTTTTCTGAGAAGACATGACAAGCAGGTAGCAAAGTTTCTTCTTTGAAAGAGAGGAAGGGAGCTGCGGACCTTGATAGTACCAATTAAGGGGCACAGTCCCATAGACCGATTTATGGTCACTATAGAAATTATCGACTGTCGGAGGACAATTAGTTGGAGGAAGAGGGCATCACAGGATCTACTCAGATTTCTTCGGAGGGGTCGAGTAGATTTAAAAAAAATTAAAAAGGGCACCCGAGTGCAGTACAATGGACTTAATTATGTCTTCACTGCCACTGTTTGCTCTTATCAAGGCTGGGATGGTATATTTTTGACTCGGATGTATTGAGAACGGACATTCTCTTCTCTTCAAGACATTGCTAAGATTTATAAAAGAGGAAATGTTAGGGAAGATCAATGACCAATTTCCACCACACCTATCTTTCCTCAGCCTATAAATCATCTCTGTAGGTCTTAAGCAATCATCATAATCAAGGTAATTACAGCTCGGCATAAGCCAGCGCTTCCTTCACAATATCTCTACAGAGTCTCGGTTCATCTTTCCTTCTAGCATTTATGCATCGTCAGTCTTCTTCTCTTAATTCCTTTCATCCCTGATGGGAGACAGGGCCTGCACAAAACCCTTCCAACGGGCACGATACATCGCAATGACTTTGACTTCATTGAAAGATTTCCCTGCAGCCTTATGATCTTGTTCTAGAATTCTCTTCCAATTTCAGGTCTTGGTGGATATCATCAAACCATCTCCTAGGGATCTTCCGCGTTTTCTGCTGCCCAGCACATAAGAGTTGAATGTTATTTTTCTAAGTAAATGCCCAGAAAATAGTCACCTCTACACCTTAGCAAGGCGCACAATGTTTTGGCCCCGTGTAGGTCTTAAGTACAATGGGCAATATTGCCTAAGTGCTTTAAATATTTCGGCCAACCATAATTCCATTCCCTAACAGGTCCCTTTCAATCTAAGCAGAGCCTCTCTCCTCATATGGAGGCTATCACCAGAAGGCAAAAACTCTCAATCGAAGTATTTGGGATAAGGGGGAACTTTTTGTTTTTTTTTTTTAGTCCCCAAATGCAGCGCAGCTAACTACATAGTTATTGTGTAGCGTGCAAGGAACTAATGAATATCAACTCGATAGAAGCGGCTGAAACTCTTAGAGACTCTTCACGCCGAATTTGTTGAGCTGGTCCAACTAAAAGCCCAAACTCTCCTCGCAAAAAGTCATTCCTGCCAATATATTTGCATGCCACATTTATCAAATCGAAGCAGCAGCAGTTCAATTCAAGTGGCACGTGATTGTCCATTGTGGCAACTTATAGCGAAAAAGGTGGAGGCGTTAGATCGGTTGTATGGCTAAACGGACTACTTAGAGATGCACAAGTTGATGCGCACTATTTTCTTTTTGTTTACCTACGCTGCTTAAAATACAGCCACTTTATGCAAGCTCGCTGCGCCTGACCTATTGCTTGCAAGTAGCGGAACAGCGCGTATGCCACCACTCAGCCACTCAGGCGACCAGTTAGCCAAGCACTTACTCTACACAGCCACAGACCTGTCTGCCAGCAGGCGCTTTCTTCATACACACGAGTTGCACGCCACAAGTGCGCCAACCGCCGCACCAAACAAAGGCAAAGCGATGAGGCAAGGTGAACATATCCGCCAGCAAACCGTATTGCACTAGCTGTATCAGGCAAATGGTTCGCCTTGTCGCCACATATGTGCATACGTGTAGGTGTATGCGTGTAGGTATGTGTGAGTGCATCTTTAGTTGCGGCCACCGGTGCGGTGGGTGCTATCGCCCGCTCAATCATAAGGTCACTCTTATGCACCGGCGGTGTGTGGCATCAGCATTCACAGAGACAACAGCAGCAGCAGCAGCAGCGGCAGACACATCACTATTAGACAGCCACTTATGCTGTTGCTGTTGCTGTTACTGTGGCAGTTGCAGTTGCTTGTTTGTTACTGTTTCTTACATTTCGTTTTGCTATTCGCTGCTGCTCTTCTGTTGGCTCATTCGTTGGCATCGACGTTGTTTTAGCGGAATTCGTAATTGCTCTGAAATTTCCATATGATAATATTTTGGTTGTATGCAGCGCACACTCACACATACATATTTAATTCATAATAGATGCTTAGATGTGTGTAGGTATTTTGACGGTTGCTGTTTTTATTTGTTGTTGTTGTTGACTTGCATCTAAGTTCCTGCGAATCGATATGCGAATTTGACACTAAGCCACCGTTGGGCCCCAGCCACTTTGTTGTGCTGCTGCTGCTGCTCCTTTTGCTGCTATTGCCTGCTTTGCATGCGTGGGTGGTCGTTATTTTCATTTCGCGAAATCGCTCACACACACACACACACCCATATGTGCATGTCATTTAAGCCAAATAATATCTGCGCATTTGCCTATATCAGCTGAATGTTGTTGCTTTTTTACTTGATTTTCGATTTTCCATCTGAGACTCTTTGCTGGCAGAATTTTTGCTTCGATTACTGGGATGTGCCAACCTGACTTGCCCGCATTTCGTCATTTTGCGCGCTAAGTACCAGTATGAAAGGCTTGAATGTGTTTGTAATGTTTTGAATGAACTTCTTAAATATAAGACTGGCTCTATTTTTGACTTTGTTCTGTGTTGCCAGTGGGTTTACAGTGTATGTGTGTCTGTATGTGTGTTTAGTTCAGCGAAGCATTATTAGAAATTCAAATTTTTCGTGATGCACGCATTGCAATCCTTCAGTCATATATGAAGGACCGAATACGCCCACCTTACTGGCTTTCTTGGTGCTTCACAAAAATAATTCTTCTTTTAAAATAATTGTCAAGCACTGGAAATTGAGGAAATGAAGTGGTCCAATTGAATTGAAAAATTTTATAAAACTGCAGCTTTTTATTAGAAATCTAAATTGATTACTTCTCACCTCAGTCTGTAGGCTACTAATCGAAGACTTCTCTTTTAAGAGCAACATTGCTATTATTTCGGATAGCCAAGGATAGCCTGGATTGCAGGCACTGGGTTCGACTACAACAACCCGTAAAGTGGTGGAATACAGTAGGAATAGCCTTACCACCTTAAGTGAAAACCATAAAGTTACCTTAATCTGGATCCCGGGGCATTGGAACATTGAAGGCAGTGAAAAAGCAGGCGAACTGGCAAGAGGGGGACCTGTCATGAATAACGCTCTTGCAGAATCGGTATTCACACCATTAGGTGCAATCAAGAGGACAATTTCGGAGAGAGACCACACGAAATCAAAATCAGCAGAACGTTATGGCCCACCTACAACCTCAAGCAATCGTCGACATTGTCATACATGAAACGACGGGGCGCCTGGAGACTAACGGCAATAATAACTGCCTTTTGATCTGTCGGGGAACAAGCAACCAAAATGGGCATCCCTCACAACACATACTGTCACAGTTGTAAACAGCCGGTGAAACTGGAAACAATCTTCCACTTCCTCTGTGAATACCCTGCCCTATGGCAGGACAGAATGTTAACCCTGGGCAAACCGCTATTCGAGAGTCTCGACCAACTGTCTCACTTAGATGTCAACAACCTGATAAGGTTCCTGAACCGCACAGACTGGATATAGTCTTACTGTAAATAATTGTTAAATAAGTTGATAAGGAGGATGTGGCAACAAAATGGTGCGGAAGCGCTAGTTGGATTCTGGAAGAATCACCACTTTAACCAACCAACCAACTTCTCACTTCGGTCAAGTACCGTCTGGGTAGTGCGAGTAACACAACTCAGATAGGTTAGCTTAGTTTCATCTGGTTGACTTGCAGTCACGCATAGACCCATTCGGTCCATAGCGATGCCAGATGGCGTTCATTGGTTATGCGATTTGAAATAATTCATTCGCATGGCACCTGTTTCCATTGCGAATTTAAGGAGACATTTCCAACCCACTGCTGAGATGCGTTCCAATCTATCCAACTGTGTGGCCCCCAACTATTTTAAGCGTAGTTTGAATAATGCAGGACACCCGCAAAGGAGATGCTCTACAGTTTCCCTTCAGCCTTGCTCCCTGCATTTCCTGCATTCCTCGCTATCCGAGATTTCTATCTTATATATCAATATCGTCTAATATCTCGACCTTTTAAATGCCCTTATGACCTGGAACCCAATAGAAATGTAGCTTACAACTCGCAGCCTACCCTTCTACTATCTCTCTGCTTTGAAAAACACAGATAAGGTGGAACGCAAAATGAGAATGCCAACTTTAGTGAAGCTACTTCAACGTATACCTCCGCAAGTAGGATCCCATTTTGAAGCAACCCACTCTGATGCTCTAAACAGAACGTTCAGTTGTGCGCTGTGCCTAAGACCCACCTCGTAAAAATGACTTTCAACGAAAAAAAACTAAACAATCTACTACAGCTGCTGTTTAAAGGAGCGCAGCTTTAGATTTGGTGGAATAGGAACGAGACTTAGCAGTCATTTGAACCCACCTCGTGCAAGCAGGCAAGGTTAGCTTAGATTATGGCGGCAGTCGGTCTGTTTGATCAATTTACTTAGACCTTACAGGTACACTCTGAGACACGAAAACTTATTTATTGTTGTTTTGTGGCTCTTATGAAGCGCAGGATTGGTCTCATACCTGCGACAGATAGTTCGGTAAGAGGATTGAAAAAGTATCTGCGTTTTTCTGGGCTGATTTTAGCTAGAGCTTGACAATTGCAAATGCTCAACTGTTTCCTCCCCTTCCTTATCTCTACAACTTCTACAATATTCACAGCCGAAAGCTCTAGTCCCAAGGAATTCCTCCCAAGTAGCCAATGAGCGGTTATACAAGCCACTACCTTTGAGGTATCCCCTCTTGAAAAGCTTAGAAGTTCCTTGATGCCTTGCAAACAGGCTAAGGAAGAGGCTTCTGGTGTCGCGTTCAGAGAATTTTGTCTCCATGCGAAACTTCCGCTAAAAGACTTCAACGGTGGCTGAAAAATTGGTCTATATATACCATTGCTCTCGCCGTTGCCGAATGGCGACCATCTGGGAATTTCTACCTTGAAGCAAGTCTAGACCGTATCGGACGACGCAGTTTTCGTTATCGCTGTAAGTCTGCCATTAGATACTCTTGGGCAGGAAATGGGACACTTTTGTGACAGACAATGAATCGAGTTGATAACTGAAGAGAAAGCTGCAGAACGTCTGCATTCGTTAGAAAAATGGCAAAGCAAATGGGACTCGTCTGTTAACGGACGTTGACCCAGTTGACTTATCCCCTAAATTAGCCAATGGGTGTCCAGAGACGTTGGCCACTAATTAACCCAAATATTGAGCGCTCACGGATGCTTCTTGGAGCACCTCCATCGATTTAATATGGAGAGAGCGGAGCGTCCAAGCTAAAACAATGCAATAGAAAGCGCGGAGCACGTGTTCTTCTTCTGCGGACGTTTCAACGAAGAAAGGTAAATGCTTGAGTTAACCTTGGGTGAACAGCTGAGTTCAGATGGCTTAATCAATAACAGGTGTGCATCAAATGCCTGTTGAAACGCACTTGAAAGTTTTGCAAAGATGAATGCTGCACCAGCAACGCGCAGAGTGGCAGCGCAAAACGCAGAGAAGAAATCAGCACTCGACAGGAGGTGAACTGTCCACGAACTAACGACAAATCACAGACGCTCGAGCCAAGTGCTCACTACGGTATAAGACGGCATAATATCACCGCAACTCCTTCTCAGGTTTCTGTTTTGCTGCAGATGGCGTATAACCTCCACACGCCCTTGTGAGGGGAACCAGGAAGCATACCCCACATGCCACTTTTATGACGGAACAGAGATATTAGAAGAAGAGCCTATAGCATGAAAATGGCTACAAATATGGCGAACACAAACGTGGTTGAATAGTATTGGTCCACGGTCATGGACGCTGTTTTTGGCCCTCACGACCAAACGAAGTAATGCATAAAGTATCTCAGGGAAGGGAGTCTCCCCAGATGAGGATGAGGGATTGTTTTAGTGGCTACACCATTCGACGCAGTTGATAACGGTCGCTGTAAGTCTGAAAGCATTTTGAACCCGACCTCACCCACTAAAAGAAAGGCGCATCTCTAGCTGCTCTCCTGAGTCATTCATGCAATTCATTCTACAAAGCAGCGAGAAATGGACGGTAGCATGCGATGTTATAGCGAGGTGACGAAGACTAAGGATCATCGAAAGGCTACGGCATATGAGCCGACGACTAATCCGCTAATCAGGAGGATGAACCTGCAGGTTCTTTGAATTCACTTTAGTTCAATAGGCACCAGTTACCTGCAGGGTTGCTTACGCCAGCAGACAACGTTAAGAAATTGTGCTGACACACCAACTGAACGACAGGTAATCAATTCAATCGATAAGTGTTCCCTTCTACTTCTACTTCTGCTTGTACTTCTACAAGTACATACAAGCACGAAATGTGTACCGGAAGCGAACTGATACATTAGCAAATATATTTAGTGCGCACCTCGAGTATTATCTACGATTTCCTTTCCCACCTACAAATACGCACTTTGTTGTTTTTTCCCCTTCCTTTATTTTTTATGGGTGTGCTGGGAAAGGTGACAAAAGGAGCACTGGGAAATCGAGGAAGTGCAACGCTGTGTGTTGATTATAGTTTTCCTGGAATTTGTTGCAGCAATAACAAACACTTCTCTTTTTATGACAAGAATTTACCTATGCCTGTATTGAGAATAAATAAAGAGACTCGCATTGACACAAAATTCGTGTAAAAGAATGCAAGAATGAAATAAATTTGTAAAGGGAGGAGATAATGAGATAAAAAACGCCTTCATTGGAAGTGCAGTGCAGAAAATTGGCGGCTCATATTTTTGAGACACAACAAATTACGGTAGTAAGCAGGTGCTGAGGTGCGGAGCTATTGAAGCAAATGTTTGTTGAATGAATAATATTGGATTTGAAAATGAAATTATTTCCATTCACAATACGAGAATGATGAATGGGGCCGACAAACATGGAAATGATACTGAAATGAAAACACAAATACTAACAAAAATAAGTAAATAAAAAAATATAATAATTTTTACATTTAATGGAAGGCTTTTGTCAATATAAATACACAAATAATGGCAGACAATTTAAAAAATCACTTTAGCAAAGCATAACAATAACTGTAAAATTCTTTAAATTAACAATAAAACACGCACACAAATGTACCCACATACACACATCCATATAACTCTTACCACGTAGCAATAATACTCCGTGCCGCGTTGACTGTGCCCCATCGAGCGCATCTCCAGGTGGGGGATAGGGGAAAGTTCGGCACTGGCACTGACGGGTACAACATTGCCAGAGGCAGGCCAAGCTTTGCTTGCGCTTTTTCTATAATTTTTGCTGCTTCATTGCCAAGAAGTGGGAATAGAACACACAACTTTCACATCAATAACCGATATGCGCACGGTCGCCTTCAACTGCTATCACACAAATATATTGGGTTGGCAACTAATATAAGTAACTGCGGATTTCACTCATAGTGGGCTTCAGTTGAATTTTTCGGTTTGCAGACGTAGTACAAATGTAAAACACATTTTGTTATTTGATAGTTGGCAATTCAGCTATCAATCAGTAAAAAAAAGTTGTTTGATCGGTTGCGTTTCGCTTTTGGCGCTCCTTGAAAAATTGAAAATCCAAAGGAATATTTTCGTCATCTTTTGCTTTCTGATTTCCGCAAAGGGAAAGCCGCATGGCAAGCTCATAAAAAGTTATGTGCTGTTTATGGTGGTGAAGCCTTAAAAGAACGACAGTGTCAAAATTAGATTGCCAAATTTCGTTCTGGTGACTTTTCACTCAAAGATGAAAAACGCTCTGGTCGTGCAGTTGCAGTTGATAAGGTCCTAATCAAAGCAATAATCGATTCGGATCGTCCGAGTACAACACGTGAAATTGCAGAGAAGCTTCATGTGTCACATACATGCATTGAAAATCACTTAAAGCAACTTGGCTATGTCCACAAACTCGATACATGGGATCCTGACGAACTGAAAGAAACGCATTAACAGCTTCGATTTGCTAAAAAGACGTAACGAAAATGTTCCATTTTTAAAACGACTGATAACTGGCGATGAAAAATTTGTTGTTCACACCAATATCAAGCGGAAAGAATCGTGGAGCAGGCCAGGTGAACCAACTCATACAACATCAAAATCTGATATTCATCAAAAGAAGGTTGTGTTATCAGTTTGGTGAGATTAAAAAGTAATTGTCTACTTTGAACGCTTACCACCCAACCGAATGATCAATTCTGATGTCTACATTAAACAACTAACGAAATTGAACAGTGCAGTTGAAGAAAAGCGACCCGAATTGACAAATCGAAAAAGATTTGTATTCCATCATGACAATGCAAGGCCACACACATCTTTGGCCACTCGGCAAAAATTATTGAAGCTTGGTTGGAATGTTTTTTGCCACATCCAGCATATAGTCATGACCTTGCACCATCTGATTACTTTTTGTTTCGATTTTCACAAAACTCCTTGAATGATAAAAATATCCAAAAAGATGATGATGATGTCAAATTGTACCTGATTCAGTTTTTTGCTAATAAAAACCAGAAGTTTTATAAACGTGGGATTATGATGCTGCCTGAAAGATGGCAAAAGGTTATTGATCAAAATGGGCAATACATTACAGAATAAATTTATTTAGTTCCATGAAAAAATTGTCTTTGATTTTCTAAAAAAAATCCGCAATTACTTAGTTGCCATCCCAAAATCTACCAACAAATACTTACATATTTACATACCCATATTTCCATTTTCATTCATGAATACAGCAATTTTTGCAAATAAAATATTTATTCTCATTGCATTATTGCATGCAACTAATAACAAAATCATCCGCAAATTAAAAGCAATTTGATTTTAGTACGCGACTTTTTTTTATTTATTCTTGTTCTTCCTTTTCAATTATTATTCGGTAGCTTTTATTAAAAAAATATATAAATAAGCATTCAAGAGTCATAAATCAGTATTCAGTATTAGATTTTTCAAAAATGTGGCACCAAGCACAGCGCTTTTTATTTTTCTCGCTTGTGGCAAGTTCTACGCTAGCCGAGGACAGTGAAGTGGGAAAACTTTTTCGCGACACGGAAGTGGTGCCAGATGTGCTGGAAGAGCCGCCTAAAGAGCTGCTGAAGGTTTGTGGGGCGGATTAGTGAAATAGTAAAAAATAACAACAAAAAATATAACTAAAACGAACTAAAATCTTAACAGAACTTAATTTCTAAAGCCTCGTTTATCAGACCACCACTTTTGCAATTGTCTCGAATTTTTAAGCAATCAATAATTTTTGCTTTAAATATAATAATATTTTCTCTAATTTAATTTTTTAAATAATTTTCGAAGTTCCAAAGATTCAATAAGTTGTGCTTTAAATATACGAATATTTTCTGTTTTTAAAAATCGTTTAAAAAAACAAACAAAAGAAGATTTTTTTATATTTCAGACAAAAATTATTGTGTGGTTTGAAAGTTCGAGACCATCGCAAAAATTCTTTTCTAATAAAACTTGGCTCTAAAAATTAGTTTCTGTTCAAATTTTAGTTCCTTTTTGTTATTTTTAGTGCCCTTTTGTTACTTTTTAATTCCTTCTTCATTTTTCTGAGTTTCATCTAATAGCCAAATTATCATAAAATTAAAGCACTTTGGGCTCTGTACTGATACTTTTCTGAAAAGAGATGAAAAAAGTGATTGCCAGATTGTCGAAAAATTATAGCACTTTAGGCTTTGCAATTTACTGATAAACAGAGAAACTACTAAAATAGTAAATTCAAAAAGGCAAAAACGAACAGCATTTGAATTAAGTAAATTGGCATGGCCGAAACGCAACAGGGGTCGTTCAAAATGCCTGCTAAAACTCACAGAGAGAATGCAATTACTTTGATAAATGTATTAACCGGTCATTGCCTAATAGGTAGCCATGCAAGAAAGTGGGAGTTCCATACTACGATTATTGTGGAAGCTGCTTTTTTATTATTCTATTAAACACCTCCTTTATGAGGAAGGATATGAATGATAAGCTAGAAGAAGATTTAACACGCCTATAGTGCATTTTTAACAGATGTAGCGGATATAGCAAATGCCAAACTAGAAGTTATGCTATTATTTGAAAGCCACAGGGCGGTGTAAGAGGGATCTCATAGTGTAAGGAGAAGTTCCAATGGTGTCAAAATGGACCTACAACAGGTCTAAGTGTGTCATATTGGTAGTCACCAGACCTACTTACCTACCTAAACTTTACACTGATACTCTTCTAAAACGGTATGAAAAAAAAGATTATTGAATTCTGTGGATGAAAGAAATTGTTTTTGGAAAATCGCATTTTTCTTCATTCAAAAAGTTTACACTAAATATTGGCGCAAATATTACCAAAAAAGTGTTATGTTTTCAGCAGTACTAAATGAGTGGTTCTTGTCCAATTAGAAGAACACGCCTACTTAATTTTAGTAAAAAAAAAGGGTTAAGATGCGACTGATGTGGACTTCTCTCAGTGCAGAGGTACTAAATATAATTTTCTTGTTCACTTCGCTCAGAAGCATAGGACGTCGGTCACACACTTTCCTCGTAGACGGTTCTGGGTTGCTGTGTTTGTGCCGTAGAATTTGGCCGACTGCGATCTCTGCTCCCTTACAGGTTACAGTCCAGTGCCATTCTCGTGATGCTATCTGGTGGTATTCTAAGCGTGTGACCTATCTATCGCCCCTTTCTGCTTTTGATTTGCCATTGGATGGGTTCCTCATTCGTCGATCTCCACAACGCTATAAACAACGCGTTCGGTGTTCGGACAGTATATTTTAGAGATGATGAATTTGTTAGCTAAAGATTGTAGCCTCTGTGTGATGCTGTTAGAGACAAGTCATGTTTCACTTCCGTACAACAATACTGACTTCATGCATGAGCTGAATATTCACAGTTTAGAGCGCCTGAAGATTTGCAAACTCGCCCATTGCATCTTTTCACCTGAACGCCGCCCTTGCTTTGACTAGCTTGCACTTTACATCTTCATCTGCTCCGACATCTGTCGTGATTGTGCAGCCGAGGTAGCACAAGCTTTCGACAAATTCCTTTCAACATCCCTTCAAATATTCCGCCTGTTGATTTTTGCCTCAAATGGCGTTTTCAGATTTTTCAAAAAGTGATTAAATTTAACGGATTTTTTTACTCGTCTAGGTTTTATTTATATTTGTAGGGAGTAATAATAGCTTTTGGATACAGTTTTTGATTAAAATAAACTTATTAGTTACAGTCAAATTCATATACCTAAATATTTTTACATCAATTCATTAAGAATAAAAGTAAAAAAATAAACTCACTTCAAGTACATTAACATTTTTACATCAATTTATTGAATTTTGTGTTATTTTATGGCAGTCAAAGAAACATTGAAGACAATAGTATTTTTCACATGCTACGCATTTCAATGTGGTTTGCGGTTTTTTCCTGGTATCCTGTTCTCTACCCGACTCTTCAGCTATTCTTTTGTAGCCTATTATACACCGACGGCGCTTTGATCGACCGAGATCCTCCAATCTACGAGCTTTTGGTTCTAGTACGTCCAATTCATGATCCTTTTCGAATAAACTTTCAACAATTTTTTCCTTGAATTCCGTTATTGATAGTTTTTCATTGGTTACTTCTTTATAAGCCACAAAAGCATTCACTAAAGCCGTTCCTGTTATTAGTTCTATGGCAAGTTTCCTATACCATTTCAAAGAACGGCGAAGACAGGTATTGTAAGATTTCATTTGGTCAGATATATCTATGTAGGATGTGTATTTGTTATATTCAACTACATTTTTTGGTTTCAATACTTCTCGTTGTCTTTGTTTTACTTGTATCATTTCTTCCCCATACTTCGTACTTAGGATAAGAACGTCTCTTTTGTTTTTCCACGTTTGAACCACAATACCTTCCTTGGATTAAATTTTCGGTTTGATCGCAGAGTACCAATCAAATGCGTTTTATGTTGCAGTAAAGTATTTGCCAAGCTAACAGATGTATAATAGTTATCTGTACAAAGTGTACGACCCTGATCAAGTAGTTTTTCCATAAGGTCCATGACAACTTTAGATGGTACACTCATGTTTTCATCCTTCGATTTTCCACAGTATACCTTGAAATCATAGGTATACCCGTATTCCAAGCACAGCTTGAATAGTTTAATTCCAAACTTGTGACTTTTATTTGCAATATACTGGCGGAACTTTAGTCTTCCGCGAAAGGGTGCAAGTGTTTCATCGATACAGACATATTCAGATGGAATAATATGTTGCTGAAATGATTCCCGAAGTTTTTCTATTAATGGTGAAAGCTTATGTAACCTATTTTCTGTCAAATCCTCATTGTTGTTGAAATGCAGCATTTTCAGCAATAATTGAACACGATTTCTTGGCATTATGCTGGGCAAGCAATTCTGATAAATCGACTTTTTCTGCCAATATGATTGCAATGAAGGATATGGGCACAACCCCATCCAGATGGTTATACCGATAAGTTTTCCAATTTCATTACGATTAGTTGGTTCCATTTTTGAATACGGGAATTCGGCAAAGAGTCTTTCTAGGTGCATTGAGAAGCATAGCGATTTGTTTCCAGTACCTAAACACAAACAATTTTAGATATTGAATATATCTACCTGCTTCCAATGGCGACAACTTACAATTAGGTACAATATATCGTTATTTACAAACAATTTGAAGAAGTCCACTGACTCTTTATTGTACATATCGTATAGCTTACTTTGAAAGCCAGAAGACTCTTCGGTGAAAGAAAAATTTTTAAATTTGTTTCCATCTGCAGGATACCAGTAAAAGGTACTCCTTTCGTTTGTGTGAGATCTGTTTGCTATATTTTCAGATAAATTTACTTCTTCATTTTCTTCTTCGGAATCGGAAAATTGCAAATTTTCAATAACACTCGAAAACATTTGATCAATAGCGTCCATTTCGCGTCTTGAAGTTGATGGTTCATCCTCAAAGATTTACTTCTGCTCTTTTTTTACGAGGAGGTGGTTCGTTATATTCACTACAGTCGGAATCACTTGAGCTTGGTTGATATTCATCATTCATATCATTATTAGCAAACGGATCACTCCTCTCATTTTCCTCATCGGGCATAAGTTCTTGCCATAGCGCAAGTGTATGCTCTTGTTTTTTTTCATAAGACGACATTTTTTTACTTTTTCACCGACGCCCACAGAATCACTAACTAATTATTCAGTCAAACAATTTGAAATCAAAATAAACGCTAAAGCTTGCAAGCTAAAACATGATAAAAACGGTTTAAAGTGCAAGGAAGAATGTGTGGTGACACGTTGGTCTCATGTGGCACAGAAGTTCTAACGATCCATCTCCTGGCCCTGTGAGACCAACGTGTCACCATAAACAAAAAGTACCGCTATTTATAGAATATTACATATTATATATTTTAAGAAAAATCGGATATTCAGAATTGTTGAACAATATTCTATTGTATATTATTATGTAAAAATAAATCGTGGCCTCATTTTTTTTTTGTTGTTAACGCGAATTTGCAAAAATTAGTATAATAATTTTTATTAAATATAATAAATTTTCATAAAAAGCAGTTTTGAGTTAAATATCTTCGATTCTTTTTAACATTGAGGCAATGTTTTTGCTTTTAATTGTTTTAGGATAAAATATAACTTCTTTGAAAATTTCTTCTGAAAAAATTTAATTTTTTCTGCAGAAAATTTTTGGAAATGTTTTGTTTTTTTGTAATTAAAAAAAAAAGTATCCCCTTCAGAGTTTTGCTTTTTGTTTAATGATAGCTGAATGTTTTTAATGAACTTAAATAATTTTGAGAAAAAATTAATAATTTGCTGAAATTGAAATAATGCAGAAAATTACAGTGTAGAGGTTTTAACGTGAAATATGTTTGTTTTTATTGTTTTTAATATACTTTGTCCTTACAAATAAAAATAAGAATATATTAAAAAAAAATTTTTCTAACTAATATATTTTAATACATTTTATCCTTAAAAAAGTAAAAAAAAGGAATGTTGAAAAATTTTTTTTTTTAAATTTTGTTATTGAATTTTTATAAATTTTGTTTTTTATATTTAACGATAAAATAAATACAAGAAAAATTATGAATAAGGAAAGACTTAAAAGAAATTAAAAAAAATACAATACATAACAAGAAAAAAGGAGTAAAAAAATTGGAAAGAAAAAAATGTTTCTATATTTGATTTTAATTTTTAAGGTTTAAATATATTATAAATATTTAAAAAAAAAACAAAATTATGAAGTAAATATTAAAAATATTTTGTTCAAAATTTTCGGGGAAAATTTGTTGTTTGTAATTTTTTTCTTTTCTTTCCTTAATAACTGAGACTATGGCTCAGTAATCACTGAAAGATTCTTAGAGCGATTTCTCGAGCTAGATTGAAATGTATTCAGCGGATCACTGAAAAATCCTGCTCTAACTAAGCGCTTTGAGTATATCAGTAAGCTGACATATCATATTTTATTTTTCACAAACTCGCTGTGCATTTACCGGGCCTTAATTTTCTTCCTATCCAGTATTGAGTCTCCTTCTAATAGAAGCGCAAAGAGCAGATGGAGTAATCCAAACTGTCAAAGCATGTAGATATGTCACCAGAATTTACAAAATGAAGCACCCCAAACTCTATAACTATGTAAGACCAAAAAGAAGTGACATAAACATATATATTCAAGTCACAATTGATATATTTAATTACGCACCAGTCATATGAAAAGGAATCTATGCCCTTATTACAGCCGATGCACAACTATTCCATCCTTAAAGCACTTTAAAATGCTACTCAGAAAAATGTTGATGCTAGATTTGCCTTTGAATAGATATCGGTTCCAATTAACAGTTTTTCATTACATAATTAAAAAAATTTCAATTTTAAGTTACAATAATTCGTTATTAAAACAATCCTCCTATATTTTCTTCCAGATTGTGTACGACAACGGACTAGAAGTCGGCAAGGGCAAGGAGTTCACGCCCACTCAAACTAAAGATGAACCAAAACTAGATTGGAACGCCGAACCGAACTCATATTACACGGTTGTGATGAGTAACCCGGACATCCCAAGTCGCCAGAATCCTTTACTACGTGAGTGGCTGCATTGGTTGGTAGTGAATGTACCAGGTACAGATATTGCCAAAGGGGACGTCTTAGATCCCTACATTGGACCAATGGCACCGAAGATGAGTGGAGTGTTGCGATATGTTTTCTTAATCTACAAACAACCGGAAAAGCAAACATTCGATGAGCCCATACTCACCAATACCGACGTGACTGGTCATGAGAAATTCTCTTCTATGATTTTCGCTGAGAAATACAACATGGAATTGGTGGCGGGTAATCTGTTCCAAGCACGTTGGGATGAATATGTGCCGAAGTTGCACAAGCAATTCAGTATAAATTTGTGAAAATTGTATTGAAAAATCAGTAAATGAGTGGAGCGAAAGTAATGGTAATGGAGGAGAGGAAAGGTAATGGTATATGGGAAAAATGGCATGTGGCAAAATTAACGAGTATGCCTAAAAGTAGATTTAACTTCAAATGCTTTGGCCGAAATCGTGTTAGGGTATCTATTCAACAAACATTAAGTAGCTTTGATTTTTTTCTAATATATATTTTTTAACATTCCTGAAAACAACCAATTACGTATTGCATAAGAGTTCTTGAATACATTTTAGCTTATCTACTTTTAGGTGCTACGTTTGTGAAGGTCTTGGAAGTATGAATCTTTAGTTTACTCGAAAAATGGTGGTGCAAGACAATTTTTGAAATATTTTAAGTTTGTATAATTTGTAGTTGAACACTTTTTATATTTAATAAACACTTAGCCTATTTTACGAACATTCCAAAAAAAATTGAAACGATTTATATTTCAAACGGGTTCAGTTGGTCAACGTGTGAGAAACAATATATCGCAAATATCGTGCAGTGGAAGGTTGAAAAGCAAAGGGAATTTAGGACCAAATGTTGAAAGTGAGTCAGGACCTTTAGCTTTCAAGCAAAGTAGTAGAAAGATGGATTAGATTAGATTAGATTTTTGGGGGGCTGGACAAGTCTAAGCACTCAGTGAGTACACCGCTGTACTACACCCGGTTAGATATCAGTAGAAAGAATAGAGATAGGAAAGATAAAAGGTGGGTGGTAGGTAGGTTTGGCAGCCGCTTCGCACATAGAGACAACGATGCCACTTAGACCACGGAATGGGTCCGTTGTGAGCCAAGGTGGGTTGTAAAAACGGATAAATTAGTTTGAGGTCACTCTTCCACAAATCTCTCGGGTTCATTGATGAATCTTAAGAGATCCGGAAGAGGAAGAGTATGAACTTTGTCCATACTCAGTGTATCGCAACCCAATATCCTAAGTCTGATTCTGGAAAAGGCAGGACAGCTACAGAGAAAATGCTCTGCAGTGTCGTCATTCTCAAGACAGGATAGGCATATCGGGTTGTCCACGACCCCCATGGTAGCCATATGCTGACCACAGGCGTTGTGCCCTGTGATTACACCCACCAGTACTCTCAAGTCCTTCCTGCTGAGTTTTAGAAGAAAGGTCGCTGTTTTTCTGCTTGGTTCTTTCACAAAGCACTTGGCTACTCTGCACGAGTTAAACTCAGACCAACGACCTCTGTGGCTAGACCTCATGAAGTCGTCAATCCATAGTTGAATCGATGTGGAATTGACATCTAGTGGCATACTTGCAGAGCCTTCATTTGCCAATTTATCACCGAACTCGTGCAATACCACAATGTCCAGGCACCCAAATAAGACTCACTTTGTTGTGTTTTGCAACACCCTTCAGTTTTGTCTTACATTCACCGACTAACTTCGAAGAGCAGCGTGGGTTAGCAAGGGCTTTCAGTGTAGCTTGACTGTCACTACAAATTCCAATACTGTTGCCCCGCCACTTTTTCTCAATTAGCCACTAGGCCACATTCAAGATGGCATACTTGTAGATTTCCGTAAGGAATACCGTGGCTATCTGTCCTGTGGCATAGGAGTACTTAGTGTCTTCGTCTAAGTACCATTCAGATCCGCTTCCATCACTGGTTTTGGATCCGTCGATGTAGAAAGTGTGCTGGTATCCCGTTAATAGGTTCTCTGGGCTTAACCATTGATCTCTATCTGGGATCAAAACGTGATACTTCCTACCGAAGCTAACGACAACGACGGGCACCCGATTGTCCACCGGCATCAAGAACAGTGTGCACCCCTCTGACAATTGGTGGTATATTTGACAGTGGCCAGTGCTTACTTCATTTCCCCTGACTCCGTTTAACTTGAGCCTGTAAGCCGCCTTCATTGCTTCTTTTCGAATTTGAAGAGATTTAGAGGTTGCAAGTTCAGAATGGCATTAAGGACATCACTAGATGTCGTACTCATGACACCTTTGATACCCAAGCACGCACTTCTCTGCAGCCTGTTTACTAGTTTTACTCTGGAATTACCCATTGTAGCTTTCCACCATAATACAGAGGCGTATGTAATAATGGGTCTAATCAGGGGGATGCACAGCCAGTGATTTATCGCCGGTCTTAGACCCCATGTCTTGCCAAAGGTTCTCTTACACTGCCAGAAGACTTTTAGTGTTCGAGAGGCCTTCTGCTCGATGTGCTTCTTCCAGGTAAGTTTACTATCTAGGATTACTCCTAAATATCATATTTAACCTCAGAAGTCAGTTGCAGTGTTACCCCTTTCAATGTGGGTAGTAACAGGCCTTCCATATTGCGTTTCCTAGTGAAAAGCACTAAGGTACTTTTTGTAAGATTCACCGAAAGGCCATGCAATTCGCAACAATACTCAACCTTATTTACAGCTACCTGCATTTTATGGCAGATAACTTTAAGTGATCGTCCTGAGAATAATATGCATACATCGTCTGCGTAGGCTTGGATGTGTCCAATTTCCTGCAGATCATTAAGAAGAGAGTCCACCACGAATAACCAAAGTAGGGGAGAGAGATGGGTTACTGAATTTAAACGCGGTCATACAAGTCTTGAAAACGATCCAAGGACAACATATTGACAAAACGTCGATTGAACGAAGGAGATCTAGAAAAGGCCTACGCATCTCGTTGCGCAGAGTAAGCAATATTTTGACTGATGTATTGGGTTTCAGAAAGTTGTGTGCCGCATTCGCTAGCAAGCGAATAAAAACACATTCGGCTGCGAGTTTCTCAGCAACATTTAGAGCATTTTCGAAATGACAAAGTGGATTTTATGCGTCGATTAATTACTATGCATGCCCCAGGTATCTTATCTATCTATCACCATAATCCTGAGTTAAAACAAAAGGCCAAAGAGTAGTGTGAAACTGGTTCTACGGCTACGAAACGAGTTTGTGTACAGAAATCGACCATCAGTTTGTTGGGATACGAAAGGTATTTTGTTTGTGGATTACTTGCAACCTGGTCGAACTATAAATTCCGAATATTAGTGTAATCTTTTAGACCAGCTGAAGGGAAAAATTAGTGAAAAAAGTGCAAGTTCACAAAAGGAACACATTTTTTTCCATCAGGGCAATGCACCGAGTCATAAGAGCATTTTGGCAATCGCTAAAGTACATGAATTAAAATTCGAATTGTTGGAGCCTCCCCCGTATTCACCAAATTTTTTACCCCTGTCGACTTCCATCTCTTTCCAGACCTAAAAACATCCATGTGTGGAAAGCTTTTTGTATTGAATGATAAGGTTATAACAGCTGTGGAAGCGTATTTCGCAGCCCTGCCAGATTCTCACTTCAGGGATGGAATTTATGAATTGGAATCTCGCTGGAACAAATGTATTTATGTTCAGGGAGACTTTACTGAATAATAAAGTGTATTTCAATAAACGAATACATTCAAGTATTTCAATATAAAATTGTGTTTTCCTTATCGAACCGCAAAAATTATTGAACAACCTAATATTTTAAGGGGGTATTCTAGTCTAGAGGCCCGAATTTCGAGCATTTTTTGACGATGAATAAAAAAAAAGCTATTGATATTTTTACGATACATTTTTTTATCATTTATTAATTCATATATTAGGAGCACACAAAATAAATTTGAAAAAAAAAAAATTAATTTTCATGGAGTTATGCGTCCTTGAAGTGGAAGGGGGGAAAATAGGCAGTGTCCCCGTCGTCACGATTTCTACCCTTGTGGTCATCTGAAAAAAAAAAAAAAAAATACAAATTCTTAATTAATATGAATGTCATTATCGTATGAACCAGAAAAAACGAAAAAAAAAAATTTTCCATAAAATGGCGGCTAGTCAAAAAATTGAGGTCGATTTTTCTCTTATTTTTAAGCTTTCTCGAATTGTTTACACATATTAAAAAATTGAAATTTCCAGTTTTTCGAGCTTCATACGATAGAGATATATTTAAGGAATATTCATGACAAATTTCAAGCAAATCGGTTTATTAGAACTTGAGATATCGTGCCGACCGTATCGAACGAAGTAGTTTCGAGAAAAACACTTTTGAAGTTCGGCGTTCGCTCAAACCAGTCAAGCTGTCGCGTCACTAAAATAGTTGTAGCTTCGAAAATAATTCGAATTTTGAAAAATCCTTTTAGGGAGATATTTTTGAATAGTCAAACTATCAAATTTTGAAAAAAAAAATTTTCGATTTTTTCAAATTTCTAGACTAGAATACCCCCTTAACCCATTCGATCCCATTGTACTCGCTTGAGTACAGAAAAAGCATCTTTTTCGAAACGACGTCAAAAGCCAACGCTTACAAATTTTTAAATGTACTCGCCACTTTATAATACAGAGCAATGTCGAAAAGGAATACACATGTTTCTCCTTCTTTTTTTTGAGTCCCGTTATCCGTTATTCACTTGTCTTTGCGTGCACCTTTGCTATTTTTCTTCTTTTCATGGTTTAGTTTGCAATAAGCTCTCTGTTTGACAAAATCTAAGTTATCACGGAAAAAGTTCAGTGTTGAAATATTCATAATACATATAATTTGTATACTTTATACCAAAAAAACGAAAAAAGTTGTGGAAAAGTGCATTTCGGTAGGTTTAAATTCTAGTGTACTCGCATGGGTACAGTGGGAACATTCATATATATTTTGTGTGCATATTTCATGTAGATTTGGTAATGGATGTAAAAGAATTTTACGGAAAGAGGTTTCATAACCTTTCTGCGGCCACCGACTATATTGAATCAAGCGACCGTAGTCACTTCGACTTCGCTATTATAGCGCCAAATACCCACTGTAACACAGATGAGGAGGGCATTGAAGAGGATAATATATTGCGTGATGATATTCCAACCTTGGAATCGTATTTTTCGATTTTTCTTTACGTCATATAACCTTCTTAGAATTTTGAAAGAACAAGGATTTAAGGCTACTGGGACTGTTCGTGAACGGCGGACCAAAAAATGTCCTCTGAAAACGAAGAAAGAACTACAAAAGAAGCAACGGTCTCCCCGTTTGATTTTATGTAAGTTTATCATAATGATTTATTTGAATAGTTGTTTTGTATCAAATTTTGTAGATTTTTACTTTTTGTGACGTGGAATGACAATAGCGTTGTGACAGTGGGAACAAACTTTGATAGAATTGAACCTTTACATACCGTCAAACGATGGTCAAGGCAAGAGAGGCGCAAGGTGAATGCCCATCAGCCGAAGTTGATAGCGGAATACAACTCAGGAATGGGAGGAGTTGACCTCCACGACCAAGCTTTGAATACTTACAATATAAAGTTTAGAGGAAAGAAATGGTGGTGGCCTCTTTTCACCACAATGATAAGCTCGTGCGTAGTAAACGCATGGAAGCTTTATAAAATGGCAAGTAAGAGTCAATGCGACTTGTTGCAATACCAACGTGAAATTGTGCGATTTTATTTACGCAATTATAATATCCGGGACATATCTTCAAAACGATCGACAACGGCATCAATAGCTGGTTCCTCATATAACCATTTTCCCAAAAGGATATCGAATCAGCTGAGGTGCAGGGAGTGTCACCAAAGAATTCGATGGATTTGCGAGTTATGCAATGTAGCCCTTTGCGTAGAGAGAGAATGTTTCAAAAACTCCCATACTGTTAACCGAACTAATAACCAAGGAAGTCTTTGAAAGTGTATTTTTATTTAATACTCCATATTTTCATATACAGGCAATGTATATACATATTATCCCATTGTACTCGATTGGGTACAGCCCAAAAAATGCATTTCTTTGATTTTTTTTCGTGTTGTTTTTTAAAGGAGCTTAATTACACTATTTCAATAAACGTTTTATAAACGCATTTAAAAAAAAATTGTTTTATATAAGGTTGGGATTTAATGGGTTAATCAAAAAATCTCGTTTTCTAAACAACGTTTTGGTTGCCAACTTCTGGTCTATGCATTGGTTGTCGTTCGATGACCAGTACTTAGATGGGGGACCGCTAAGTCTATTCTCGCTATGTAGTTAGGAATTCAAAGGAATTCCAGAATCTTTGTATGGTAAATAATTTTTGTGATTATAATTTATATTTGATATTCAGCAAAGCAATAAACAGTTAATTGAGTTTTATCAGGCTGAGCCTGAGTTTTGCACCTTTCCGCAATTTTTTTTTTTTTTTTTGTTTTCTGCTAATCTTCTTCTTTATTCTACATCATAATTTAGCTAGGTAATAATTTTGTTTCTTGCGGCACTCCTTTTACTAATCTATTTTGCCAATACATTTTCCAACCCGCATATCTGCCACACTTAAATACCACCTAAGACTAAGTTGATTCTTGGCTTAACTTCGATTCAGGTAAACTTTGCCAAAGTCATTAAAAAATAAGAAAATTGAAATTCGAAAAATGAGTACTCCACTGCTGCTGGTACAGTTGTACATCGCACATGGCTGAAGCATTCAATATGCCAAACATATCCTTGCACCTTGCCACAACCACTTGCCACTGCCAGCCAACGCCACCTTTAGCAGGCACATGCGTCTATTCAGTTATGTCGGCATGCCTCACTTGCTGCAAACTGATAGCTGCTGCAAAGTGGAGGAAGTACTAATATTAAATGTAACTTTGTTTTTGTAAAAAAAGGAACAATCAGCAATTAATACGAGTGCTTTGCAACAAATGTGCAGCTACTTGGGCTGCGAAAGTCTTGCCGGTCTTTGTTGCAACAATACACAACGTAGGAATGAGTAAATGTGGAATGGCACATGAACGTTGCCGTGGCATGCGGGCTCATTAAAAAATGTGGCACGCTTAATGTACCTGTTCGGGAGCAAACGGCTTGTGCCCTTATGGAATATCTAATGCGCTTTTCCTGCCGCTGCCGTTGCCGCTGCCTACCAAAAAGGGCATTTCAAGTGAAGAGGGGAGAAGTTGAAAATTAAATAAAAACAAAAAAAATTGAAAAAAGTTAAAAAAAAAACTTGTTCAAATGACAGGCGACACCACGTACCAACAACAAATTGGTGCAACGTAAAATACTTAGTAATAAAACACTACACAAGCAGAGCAAGTGCGAGGAAAGTGTGGTCAAACAATTTGCAGCCCTAAGCCGGCGGCTGACGCTACTCCGCTACGCTGCTTGGTATGCACCGCTGCACCCTGAGCTGAGCAAGTGATCGCTGACTTTGATCGCCGCTGCCACCACTACCACCACCAGTCGCAGCTATGCTTGCAGGTCTAGGCACGATCTGCATGCACGCTCCGGCTGAACTTACTTTGAAGTGTCCTCTGTACGCGTCACCGCACGGAAATGCGCTGGACAGTGGTGGCGGTGTTGGCAGGCGACTGTCGCGCGCCACCGATCATGCCTACGCACACACACACATACTCACGTGTAACGCTATGCAAAAGTTGAAATAACCCGCAATACAAATTCGACGCTTAGTTTTTCCTGTTGATGTCGCCTCCCTTGCAATGTCGTTTGCCCTCAGCTATGTCACCTTTTGTTTTGAGCATTCCATCACTTCTCTGTGTTGTTGGTAATTTGAATAATTATTATTCACGAAATAGTTGCTCGTGCCAGTCGGGCGTTTTCCTCGTAACATCTAAAATAACAACAAACTTTTGGACATACCAACATACAGTGCGAGTAATGAACACATTGCATAACATATCCTGCCTGCAGGACATGTGTGCCTTACCACCGTTTGTTGCATATGATCGGCCGAGTTGCAAGCAGGTGGGCTGCACCTTAGCTATTTATTCATAATTTCCACTGCGCTCACTGGACTGAAACAAGTGTCGGCCACCGCTCGTTTTTTGCTGATTGTTGCATGGCTGGTTGCTTGATGAGCTCCGTATGGCTATTTGTGGCATATGCATTCAGAAAATGCTGGTATTTTCAGTATTCAAATTTCGGAATGGTCTAACCGGTCAAGCTGCATGAGGTCAGCTGTTTGTTGTGAGGAATTTTGATCACACATTTTTTTCAGTTGTGTTTAGGAAAACATTTGCTTCATTTACGCTGATGATAATAATATTTAAATATTTTTGTATGACTCTGCAAATTGCGCTGTACTTTTCCAATTCTTATTCTAGTGAAGAACAACTCAAAGAACAAATATGGAGCCACTCAAATATTTCTAAACTGATTAGACCCAGTCAGATGTGTCAATGGTCGGCCACTGGCCTTTTATAGTTCACGCTGTATATTAATAAGCAGAAGGAAAATCCAGTGCCTTATGTTTGTTTACGACTTGCACTTCTACTTGTGCTTGGACCTGTAACCAGTACTGTTGCTTGCAAAGTTACTGGCCTGACTTTCGCTCTGGCTGTCACTTGTTTGGGACGACTTATTAAGCCGATATTTTGATTTTTCTTGATGGTTGTTCCTGTCGGTCTGTTAGAAGGAAGATCGATCTTCTTTTTTAATTACTTTTATTATTTGGACTAATCATTTTTGGTCCCACGAGTATCGGAGAAAAGATGTTCGCCCGTGAATAGCTCCAAACTACACAGGTGAGGTTAATTATTACGGAGGGCGCCAGATATCCGTAAGCTCCGTTTGAGGCTTGGCCATTTCTAACAAGGGCCCCAAGCCTGACAGATTCTCGGCAGGGGTCGCATCACACCTTAATCCAGCCATTTACCTCCGACCACGTTAAAACTACTTTGAATAGTGCTGTACTACTGATGAGTATCGAACGCTAACCATAGCACCCTTAACTTAGCTAAGTACCTCCTAAAATTAGGACAACTTTGGTACTTATTTTCAGCCGGCACTCTCGGGGAGGGTTCAGTGGAGGATTCTCGCCAGCCATAATCAGCAGCTCCATTGACTATTCTGAACTACTCGGCCATATTAGTTTTAGCATACCCAAGAAATCTCCTCTTAGGTTAGGTTAGGTTGAAGCGGTTGTCCTGTGGACACACTCTGGCTCATAGCCCATTGTGATGCCGCGTGGGGAGCTTGTCCCTAACTCTCCTAAAACCAGTGTGTGTTTTTCAAAAATTTTAAAATATCTCTGATTTCTATAGAACTGAGGTCTTCTAACTCATTAAAAAATTGTCTACTCAGAATAGTAAACCTGAGTCTGGATAGAGCAGGACAGTGGCACAGTAGGTGCGATTGTCTCCTCATCTTCCTCATCTAGACAACTTCTACAGAAGTGATGTGTTTGCACACCCATCCCTTGAGCGTGTCTACCTATTAGGCAGTGCCCCGTTATGACTGAGATCAATGTGCTAAGACTGTGTTTATTTTGGCTTAGCTTCTGTGCGTTTAGCATTTAGAGCTGGCCACAGTTGACGGGCGATTTTGCAGGTGGCTTCATTACGCCATCTTTCGTTTGCTTTCTTTACAATTTCTTCAAGGATGAGTAGCTTACATGTTTGTAAGGGTATCCCTATGTCATTATCTATGTGCTCGTCAGATAATTTAGTGCCGAGTCTTGCTAGTTCATCGGCTCTACAGTTACCCTCAATGTAGCGATGGCCAGGAACCCATGTTACCTTTAGGTGAAATGACTCAGCCATCTCGTTAAGAGATGTGCGGCATTTCATGGCTACCTTGGAGGTTGTCGACTGTTTTGTGAGGGATTTTATCGCCGCTTGGCTATCAGTGAAAATGTAGATATCGTTTCCGAATATCGCATCACACTGTATTAGTGTCGCGGCTTTTATTATTGCCATCAGTTCAGCCTGAAAGACACTACAGTAGTCGGGGAGCCGAAAACTGAAGGAGATCCCCAGATGTTCGGAATATACACCTCCGCCCACCCTGCCCCCTTCTTGTTCAAAACCCATTTTATTCCCTAATTATCTTTCTCAAGCACCTCTGTATAATCAGCTCGCTTTTTGAGTCTAATAAAATCTCAGAAAAAAAGGAAGAAATAAATAAATCAATATTCATTCTATATCTCCGAGATCTGCTTTTAAATCTTCCATTGACCCTCCATACTGTTAGTTTCTATTGCCCTATTTGTAAGTTAAACTGTATCTCTCTAATTTGGAAGGTATAGTAGTCATGATTAAATAAATTGAAATGCAAATTAAACGAATAACTACTTTCAAGTCTTACCTTAATATCACTAGTGGGTTAGACGGTTAGAACTTGTTCTTGATATAGGCTACCTGTCTCAATAGACGACTAAGATCCACAGCATAGCCCTTTAGTTCAAAATAAGAATTGAATAATTGTTTGGGGTAAACACTTTTAATTTTTTGACGTAGTCTCCTTTCAGGCTTCTACACTTCGTCCAGCGCTGTTCTTGTTTGTTTATCCCTTGCGAATAATAGGATTTGTAAAAGTGTGAATAAAATATCTCGTTTTATCCTCGTTTGGCGCCGATGAATAGCGAGAATTGAGAGTAAAACGCCATGCAACGTTTTGGGCATTTTCGTTCCGCGAGAGAGAAAAAAGATATACCGTATAGGAAAAGGAGAGAGAGAGAGCTATACCGTATATATATCCTAGTTATACTGTAGGCTATTTTTCCTGAGTTTTTCCTTGTGGTTGCTAATTTCTAGTGAGAAATAACACTGTCTACTTTTTGGCGCTTGCTTGTTGGTGCAAACTTGTGAAATATATTTTTGGTTCCTACTTTTCGGCGTTATATTTCCTTGGTGCCTACTGTTTGGGCGTTTTTTTTTGGTGTTGTGAATTTATTTAGATATATATTCTTTTTCGCTCTCTCTCTCTCTCTCTTTCTCTCTAATTTTCTCTCGGGTCTTTCCCTCTTTCTCAGTCTGCCTTGAAAGTTTCACTTCTATTATGTATGCTACGCTACACGCACTTTTTTATTTCCGCCAGAAATTTCTTCGAATTGGGGAACAAATAGTAGTTCGAGGGACCCGAAGGAACAAAGTCCGGAGAGTAGAGATGATCACATCATGATCGAGTTCATGAGTTAGAACTCCATTTCTATTAGTTTTGCGACCACAACTGCTGAGGCGCGAGCTGGTGCTGATGGAAAAGGAAAATCATTCCACTTCCTCGATTCAAGCAAATGCCAACCACAAAGAAACACACTGATCTGGCTGAAACTTGATGAGTGTTACTCTAAGAGATTCTACTAATTAAACATAACCTCGACACGCGCCAGTAGTGGCATCTCTTTGACTTTACATGGACTTTTCAAACAACCCTCGTACTAAAATTTATTGAGGAAGTTGAGCTCAGAGGAATACTGAGGGAGGGAGCTCAATAGATCTTTCAGGTCGTTGTGCTAAACCCATCCCCCTCCATATATACAAATAATAGATAGTAATAACAACTATTTGCTTAAAACCTGTTTGAATCTCTGGCTATGGCTTTGTAACCAAAGATTTAATAAAATAAAAGTGAAGATAAAATGAGAATGAAGGCGAAAACCACATTCGCCATCAAATGATGATTTACTGGAATAAATTTATTTATTTTGTACCAAATAAAAGGAAATTTAAGTATTCGCTTCACAATCCGCATTTAAATTCTCTTCCAAGTCTAATTCGAGCCCAATGGCCATTTGGCTCCATATAAGAACTGCTCTGCAGCAGCACCAAGCGCTCCTGAGGTCTTAAGCTCACCACTTAAAGTTACTTACCTCACGTCCTTCTCACGCAACTCCATACTTTTCTTATTTTCTTTCACCACACACCAACTATACAGGCGACGCATCAGAGACGTGTATTTTCGGAGCTGACATTTATCCATTTCACAAAGGTTATACTACATCGAAGATAGTCTCCAATTGATGTAATTGTAAGTGGAATCAAAAGGAACGTCGAGAATTCGGTAATACCACTGCATGATTTAGACGTGAGTGATAAATGCAGTCATATGAGATTACCGTCAGTTCGTTACTAGTCGACCTCCACTGGAACTCTGCTTCTAAATGAATACAGGCTCAGACGACATAGCTATCAGCCTCTAGCTGGTGCTGCTAAAATAGTTCCCTTCTTCAAATCGAGCTCACTCAGCGAACTTGCACGCCGCATCCCAACAGTGTTTTGGGTTTATTAGAGCAGAGACACTCGGTTATGTTCCACACCCCAGGGTTAACTCCTCGAACCGAGAACAGTGGAATAGTGGAAGCGTATGGTACGCTTAGTGGCCAATCAAGGCGTCCTATCGTTATCGAAAGTATAAAATGTTTCAGCCTTAGAAGTACCTTCGACTTCAATCGGTTCTCCATTGCCTAGAACAATCTAGCAACTGACTTTAACAGCCCAGAAGTAGTTGAAAGAAGGCCCTCACACTGGCTTTAGAGAAATCACTTTGAGGAGTCCCAGTCTAGCCATGCAATTCTCCACAATGTTACTGTGAACTGATGCCAACCGCCAGTATGGTAAGTATTTTCCTCTAACTACCAGTGCACCAATAACTTCGATGTATTAGTCGAACTTAAGGCATATTTTTATCCTGAGAGCACACAAATCCAGACTTAAAAAAAAAGTAGAAGAAAAAATACAGGGACATGTGTTTACTCACCTCCTCAACTAAATTCAATTGCCTCCGGCAGCAAGTAGTTCAATGAACTTCCTGACAGGATATGGCAGTGCAAGTAGAGCACCAGAGTGGGGAAACCCAAAAAGCAGCACATAAATACAATAACACAAGGCATAAGAAAAATCACTGCACAACAGCGGAATGGAATGAAAACAGGTGTGTCCTTTGAACGTGAACTAGTGCAACGAATTTTTATGAGTCTGCGTTTTTTATTATTACTATTTTTTTCTGATTTTTATTTTTATTTTTTTTTTTTGCTTCTTTCATTGTAGCAGCACGAACAGCCGTACACTTGCTCGATACAAAGGCGGTTTTGCAGGCGGTGCTGGCAGCGTTACACCCACACAAATACGCGTAGGCACACGCACATGCGCTCACTCGCAAATGCATATAAAATCGAGCACATCTGTGAGATTTGAGGTCAACGCTTCGTGGCATTTCAATGGCAAGTCGATGGAGCTATTGAATTTATGAATTTCCAGGCAAGTAGACGAATAAATGAGTGCAACATAATGGGTATGTGTGCGTGAGTAGCCAACAGTTGTCGAAATGCTTCCTACGCGTTGGATTTTTTTCAGGTTTTTTTCCTCGATTTTTTTTTGCCCCGACGCAGGCTGTGTAATAAATTTAGGAAGAGTAGATTTTTGGCTCCATTCTTCAATGAGTTCTACTTCATAATTTGAATTGCATTTAAATGCGAGGAGCGTGCAATGTTGTTGTTTTTTTTTTTCTTTTTTGATGTTTTTTTTTGTCATGCATGCGATTTGTATTGTTTTCTTACTCCGCACGTCTGGTATTTTGGAAGTCTACTTATTTTGTAAAAAGGTGTTTTTCTTGCCTTTCTAAAGCGTGCGCGTGCGCGTGTTGAGGAATTACTTAAAGGAATTTCCGGTAAGGCATTCGAAATGAATGAAATGCTGTTTTCGAGTGCTATCGAGATTTGTATGCCTCAAATTTGGTAGTCTATGAGTTCAGTGACTGGCTACAGGCGGCAGTGGCTCCGGTAGCGTGCATGCGCAGGAAGCGTATAAATGCCTGCGTTGCATGTAGGTGTGTGTGTGTGTGTAAACGCATACTTCAATGTATTCCCGCTGGTTTGAGGACAATTAGTACCGCCGCGCTTGCTTTGAGTGCAGCGCGATTTGTCCAATACGAGTGCGAACATTATCGCTGCTGAATCTCGCTGACGATCGTTACTTCAAAAGCGGCCGCAGTGGCATTGATTTTATCGACAACGAAAATGGAATAAATTAACACACAAAAAAAAGAAAAAGACGTAGGAAAATCAATTGAATGCCTGCGTCGTGATTTTATCAGCTCATTACGGTTAAATGCTTGTTATAGCGGTTCTCGGTGTTAGTGCGCTGTGTGCCGTATGATGGCAGTGGCGTTTTATTGATGGCATTTAATTGATGTGGCCCGCGTGCTGCTAATGACTATCGAGCGAGACAGTATGAGCGTTCTATGGCGTATCGAAACTTGTGACTGTATGGACAATATAAAAAAATAAAATTAAATAAATGTTAAAAAGTATTCATGAGACGCGCTGAATATGACTTCAATGGCAAGCAACGCGTGCCGCAGCTATAACTATTAACTCATTTTTTATACCATACACCAAATACTCGTATTAGCATTTCCGTTGCAATTCAAATTTTCGAATTTTCATGGCAGATACTACTTGTCATTTTTTCTTACAACAAAAAAAAGAAACACAACCACCGGCAAAAAATATGAATAATTAATTACACTGCCATGCGCCACCATTTCGAAGGCGCTTTCCTTGCTGCTAGCGCACAAATGTATAAGTTGCCTGTATGGATTGCAACAGCCCATAAAAAAAGGACCTGCATTGGTATGCACTTGTACAATACTTGTATGCGCTTGCAACAGGCGGCATAGGAAAAAGTAACGTGCGCCCCATAAAGGACATGTGCGCTATCGTAGGACATTCCATCGCTGCTGTTGCTGTCAATGCGCTTGTATATACACACATGTATGTGTGAAGGATTAGGTAACAAACGTGCAACATTAGTGACTGGTGGTATCAGTTTCCCTGCGCTGCACTCAGGCGTGAAGAGTGCCGCTACTATCGATAGGCACAACTGGGGCACATTCAGTGTACAAAGGCACAGGCAGTTCTTTACCAATGAGTCTAAAATACAAGTAGCGCATTCACACTAAATTCAGCAGCACAGAGTTTCATTATTTTTAGTATAATTTCTATAGCCTTGACTATCATACCTTTAGTGCTGCTGTTGAAATACACTGCCATAACGAAATATCAGTAAGAAGGCCAGTATAGCTTTCTACGCCTGTAAATCTATGTTCGGCCAAAAATGGGGTCTCAAGCCACGAGTCGTACTTTTGATGTACACTGCTGCCGTTACTTCCCGTTGATCTTTAAGTTAAATACATTGCAGCTCATAGCGCTATTAGGTGGAAGAAGATTGACCTCTGGAGGCAACTTCCTGTAAGGCATAGTAGCATCTTGAAGCAGACCTCCCCTTCCTTCTCTGTACTTCGCACTGATCGCTCCATCCGCAAACGGGGTTTTGAGGGTTGTGCTAGGACTATCTTTCCGAGCAGGAAGGATTGGAAAGAGGGGAGAGTCGGCACGGATATAGATACCTCTGTTTTCACTGACGGATCCAAAATGGAGTCCGGAATGGGCGCGGGGGTTTACTCTAAATAAGCCAGCATTTCGGTCTCCTTTAAACTGCCGGAGACGAGCAGTGTTTTTCAAGCAGAGGTCTTCGCGATCCTGCAGGCATGCAAACAGCTTCGGGATCGCTGTTGGCAGGGAGACATATATTTTTTCCGATAGTCAAGCTGCAACCAAGTCACTGTCGTCTCCATATTGCAGCTCTCTTCTCGTGAACTCCTGTAAGGAAGAACTCATACGTCTCGAACGGGAAGGATACATTTCCCTTATCTGGGTTACTGGGCACAGGAATATAGAGGGAAATGATATGGCCGATGAGCTTGCCAGGAAGGGGTTGAAAGAACCGGTTTCAGTTGTCCCCTTTCTCAGACATCGGTACCCCCTTGACTGTTGTTAAAGGGAAACTACACAATTTCTTCCTAAAAAACGCGCAAGACTATGGAGGTCTGTCTGATCGTGTGCTATTTTAAAAACACGATAGAAACAGAACGCTTAAGGTGATGGGAATCCCCCGCCATTCAATTTCCAAACTCATTGCGGTGTTCATTGGGCATTGGTCACTGGGTGATCGGTACTCATGCGGAGAAGCTTGGAATTCCGTACAACCCCTATTGCAGAAGCTGTGGGGATCCTGCCTAGAAAGAGACACTTTTTCTGCAAATGTGCGGCTCTTGCGGCTAGGCGCTTGAGATTCCTCAGCGTGCCCTTAGGGGATGGCTTGAAGAAATTCTCCAGCCTAGATCCCTTTTCTCTCCTCCGCTACATCAATAGCACTGGATGGCTGTAGATGGTTTTCTCTTCCCTACATTTTTTGGTCCACATTATGGTACCAAAACGGCACGCAAGTGCTACTAGAAGCGTACCTGGTCATCTAACCTACCTACGGAAATATCAAAACTTCGTCCCTCGGTAGAAAATATCCAACCTTAGACTCTATTTCATCCCGCAACTCGCTAAAATCCAAATAATGATATCCAAATTAAAAAAGAAGAAAACTCAAGGAATTGACAACATTAAAATTGGGCAAATCAAATACGGATAAACTGCACTCTGCAAAGAAACACATAAACTATTCTGTAAAATACTTTTTGTTGCTGTTGTTGCAGTGATTGAGATAGAAACTAGCGCCGTTTTACTACCACTGTTCTCGCGAGATGTCTGTGTATGTTTGTTTTTTGTTTTGAGTGAGATCCACTTAGTGAGATCGAAGTATAGCAGCAAACTTTTTATATCTATTCCTGAGATTAATTTACTGTAACAAATCTTACCGAAAGATTGAAGAGTTGTCTCATTTGTCTCTGAGTCTCACCGCGCAGCATGTGATCTAAGGGTAATAGATATGTTAGTAGGTTAAGCGCTTTAGTAGGACTGGTGCTAAGCACTCCTATGGTTCGGATGCACGCTGATCTTTGTATCTTGTTGAGCTTGGATTGATTGTATCTCTTTTCCATAGCGGGCCACCAAACAAGTGACAAATAGTAACAGTGTAGGACAAATTGGATATCTTCAACATTCTGTTACAAGTGTAAAGTGCTTATTAGGTTTCTTCATCCTGTATTCTACATTGAGCGTTCAGCTGAGTTTGGGATCTAGGATAACACCTAAGCATTTTGCTTGTTGGGCTAGCGGCAAGACTAACGCCATTTAATTTTGGGAGATTAAAGTTTAGGTTTTCTTAAAGAATAGCGTCAGTTTAGTTTTACTCGGGTTTACACTTAAACCGCAGTCTGTGGCCCCAGCTGAGTATTCCCAGAGCTTCTTCCATGAACTCACTGATTAGTGCTTGAAACATTCCTAAAACTATGATCACTATGTCATCCGCATACACCACTGCCTTAATTCCCTTCGGTCGGACTTGGAAAGAATGTTGTTGGCAACTAATAAGCACAGCGGAGGGGATAAAACTCCCACTGTGGAGTTTCCCTGTTGACAGAGAGTTTGACTGAGGTACTGCCCGCATGGCCGATGATTATTCTAGTTTTAAGCATGTAGTTTATCCAGTTTTTGAGACCTAGCGGACTAACATATCAAGGACCTTAGTTGTGGAGTTAGTATTAACGTTGTTAAAAGCACTCTCTATGTCGAGAAAGGCGACAAGTGAGTGTTATTTGTACTGTCTGCTTCTCTATATCGTGCTTACAATGTCATTAAGAGCTGTCTGTGTAAATTTTTCTTTGAGATAGGAATGTTGGGAGGTTGAAGTTGTTGTATTTGTAATCTCTCGAGAGTTTTAAGAATAAAAGATGATAAACTGATGGGTCTAAAAGCTTTCGCTGTATCATGACCGCGCCTGCCAGTTTTGGGGATAAAAATCGCCTTAACCGTCCATCAGCTTTTTGGAATGTGCTCTAGCATAAGACTTTTTTTTTTGGAAAAGGCCTCTTGCCACGGAATCGTTGTTTCTCGAGTACAGCATGACAGGGAATGTCCCATGCTTTGTATGGCTCAAAGTTTTTGATCATCCTTAGAATTATATCTTAGGATACTATGTGGTTCATTATACTGAAGGACAAGTTGGATATTTGAACACTGCTAATATTGCTCCCAATATATTCCATATACCATTCGGAGTTCACAGATAGAACGTTGGTTCGAATCTCGGTGAAACACCAAAATTAAGAAAAATATTTTTCTAATAGCGGTCGTCCCTCGGCAGGCAATGGCAAACTTCCGAGTGTATTTCTGCCATGAAAAAGCTCCTCATATACAATAAATACCTGCCGTTCGGAGACGGCTTGAAACTGTAGGTCCCTCCATTTGTGGAACAGCATCAAGACGCATACCACAAAGTGGAGGAGGAGCTCGGCAAAACACCCAAAAAGGGTGTAGGCGCCAATTATATATATATATATATATATATATATATTCTGTGTTACCTCGGAGATGTGTGTTTATGAGATAGTCTAATGTTTTGGCCTAGAATTTTGTCCATCCCGCGTTTTTTTCTCAATTAAGGTAGTAGTCTAGTCAAATACTAATTTTGTGTAGACATTTTTTAGGAATTTCTTTTTAAGAAAATGACTGCTCTTTGGATAAAAACTTACCAGATGTGTGGACAAACCGTATTACTATCCCAATGTTAAAAAAAAAGAAATAAGAAAGAGCCAAACCACTTTAGAGGAATCTCCCCACTCAAAACTATTCACAAATATCATTACAAATGAAATTTTGAAGCAAGATAGAGCAGAGGAACAACAGGATTTAGGAAAACCAGGTCGACGATAGATGCCCATGTTCATGTTAAGACAAAAAACAAAAAGGCTATACAATTTAATATACCCGCTTACTTATGTTTCGTCGATCTTCTAAAAGTATTTGAGAGGGCGCGATTAAATTATGTGATACGACTCCTGAATAAGAAAGTAACTACAAATAATATTTAATATATTTTAAAGAATTTATTTTAGCGTTGCATTGAAGAAGTAACTGTGGACGTGCTCTGGCTTTAATCAGATGATGCCAGGTGTCACACAATTCGGCCAGCAATCGATCTTTTGTATGCAAAACTCGATAATTGGCCTCCACGGAGCGACGATTTAGATGGCTCAGAATTAATTATGGTGAGTGCCGCTTAATCTCGATACTACTCGGAAAGTTTAGAAACGATTGAGAACCTTAAGCGTAATATTATTCTAGCTATTGCTGAGGTAACACCCGAAAACGAAAAACTGTTGACTTGGGCTACTGCAGGTCAGCTAAAGTAATCATTTGCATTAGGTTGTGGAAAATAACTAATCAGATTAATCGCATACGTCAGTGCAAGTTCTGAACATTTAGTCTTTATAGCAATTTTTGAAAAAAACACCGGCTCGATTATCCACCCTTTTCCCATTTATGCATTCTTCAACAAAAACTTTATTTACTCAAAGTACCTAACGATCCCTTTCGTAATTTTTCCGCGGCGCAAAAGGTGTATTTACACAAAAAATACCTTTGCAGTCATCTGCCTAACCTGTGGCCACTCTTCCACCCCGCTACCTCTCATCATCAACCATCAACACTAACAAGCGGCACCATTACTCTGGTACCATACCAGTCGCAAGTGGCAGATGTCTTGCACCAGCCACCACCACCACCACCACTGCCAATGCCAAAGCTGGCACCGGCTCATCAACAATCAACCATCAGTCACCAGCGGCACCAGGGTGCACTCATTTTTCAGCAGCACAGCAGTAATGTACAACTATTTCGAAATTCAACTAACAAAAATTACAACAAAAACCAATAGCCCACAAAGTCTGAAGTATTTGTTTGACAACAAAGAGTTGCCTTCAGCAGGGAAAGAAATATAGAAAAAAAATTATTTAGTAGAAAAACTACCCTAGTCCTATATAATAATTCAATATAGTACAAAGCAATAATTTTCAAGTGTCTAAAACCTGCAAGCAGTTCGCGAGGCGCTTCTTTTATTTTTCTGGCTGTCTGACTTATTAAAATTTGAACGAAGATAGGCTCAAATTGTTGCTTAATGCTTTTTATTGTTGGTACTGTTGAAATATTTATTTACATGCCCTACAACATGGAGTTATTGTTGTTGTTGTTTATTAATTTTTTATTTTTTTTTGGTGCTGCTCATTGATGAGCTGCCTTTTGCATATTTCTGTTTCTGACTTTTCCTTCCCCAAAGCCTTTGCAACATGCCACAACAACAGCAACAACCACAATAAAAGTGGCAGCTGTGCTAATAAAATTCGTAGTGAAGCACCTTTTCCTTAAGCTACACAAGTTCTAAGTACTACTGCAGCTCATCCGTGCACTTCCCTCTTCTGCTACGTATTTACTTTAATGAGTGAGTTAATGCGAGTTGAGTATGAAAGCCTTGTTTGGCCTTGTGTGTGTGTATATGTATGTGTGTGCGTATGGGTATTGATATGAATGTGCGGAAAACGGTCTGATGATTGCGGAAGGGAACGTGCCAACGGATCTGTCGCTGATAGATAACAAGTTGGAGAAGACTATTGTTGGCTTGTGCCATACTGTACCAATAAATGCATATACATGTGTGTGTGTATGTACATTAGGATAGCACAAAATACGGAAAATAAATGCTCTTGATGATACTTCTAGAGCCCTTGTTCGTTTATTAAACAAAATTTTATTAATTTATTAATTAAAAATATACTCGCCCCAACAGCGCTTTGAAAGTTAGCGTTGAATTTGTATAGAAAAAAAATATACTTATTCAAGAATTTTGTTGAAAACATTTACAGATCGATTTTTTTTATGCCCTCTTCCCCGTTAATTCCCTGTGCTTTTAGAAAACTTATTTATAATTTAAGAAAATTTTTACAAACTTTGAAAACTCCCCCAAAAATTAAAAAAATATATTAAAAACAAACAAATTACTAAATTAATTATTTTTAAATTATTTTTTCGGCACCTTAATATTTTTTTATTTTACAAATTTATTTAAAAAAAAATATATCTTTTCAATTTTTTTTTTTAAGGATTTCATTATTAATTTTATTATTATTAATTTATTTTTTTAGCTTTCAAGGCTTCTAGCAAATAATTAAGAAAGCAAATTATTTAAATAACTAATAAAAATTTATTTATAATTAAAAATTATTTCTTAGAAACCTTGAAAATTTCCAAACAAAAAAAAAATGTTTTGAAATTTAAAAAAAAATATTTGTTTTTGTTTTAATTTTTTTTTTAATAACAAAGGAATGTATTACGTTGTTTTAAAATGTTTTTTTTTTTGTTTTAACTACAGCGAATATTACAATAACTTTTTACTCTTTTTCATTTTTACTTTTCACTTTTTTTATTAGCTACCAAAAAGTTATAGTTTATTCCTTTTCTTTAATTTTTGATATACAGGGTAACCGAGAAAGTCGTCCTATGTATATTAGTTAGGGCGATTATTAGTAAAATAATTTCTGACTAAGTTTTGCTTTAGTACAAAAAAAAAATTATTTATAATTAAAAATGATTTTTGGGAAACCCTGGCAATTCCCTAAATTAAAAATACTTTAATTTTTAATATAAAAAAACATGCAATGTTTTTCAGTTTTTGTTTTTAAAAAGAATTTAATTATTTCACCCTAAAAACTCCCAAAAATTAAAAAAAAATTAAAATTTTTGATATTAAAAAAACAATGTTATTTTGTAATTCTTTTTTTAAAAAGGTTTGAATTATTTTTTATAATAACATTGAAAATACCACAAAATTAAAAAGAGATTATTTTTAATCTGTTTTTATTTTTAAAAAGAATGAAGTTAATTTTATATAGTGACCCTGCAAAAATTATGTATACTTAAACATTTTTTTTACAAGCCATGAAAACTCGGCAAAATTAAAGAAAATTAATTTTTAAAATTTCAAAAAAAAATTATATATTATTTGAATTATTTTTCGGAAATGAATTTAATTATTTTTTATAGTGCCGCTGAAAACTGCGCAAAACTTAAAAAAAATTAATTTTTAAAATTAAAAAAAAAATTACTTTTGCCTTAAGAAATTTTTCATAAGCAAAAATAATTTATTTATTTTTATTGTGGCGCTAAAGACTCCCTAAATTTAAAAAAAAAAAAATTAATTTTAAAATAAAGAAAGAAATATTTGCTTCTGATTTATCTACATATATAATTGGCGCGTACACCCTTTTTGGGTGTTAGGCCGAACTCCTCCTCCTATTTGTGGTGTGCGTCTTGATGTTGTTCCACAAATGGAGGGGCCTACACTTTCAAGCCGACTCCGAACGGCAGATATTTTTATGAGGAGCTTTTTCATGGCAGAAATACACTCGGAGGTTTGCCATTGCCTGCCGAGGGGCGGCGGCTATTAGAAAAATGTTTTTCTTATTTTTGATGCTTCACCGAGATTCGAACCTACGTTCTCTCTGTGAATACCGAATAGTGGCCACGCACCAGCTCATTCGGCTATGGCGGCTGCTTTTGACTTAAGACATTAACAAATATTTTACCTATTTTTTTGTAGTGACGCTGAAAACTCTCCAAAATTAAAACACAAACTAATTTTTAATATAAAAAAATGTTTATCTTTGAATTATTTTTTTGAAAAAAAAAATTTAATTTTTAAAATTAACAAAAGAATTTAATTATTTTTTATAATATAGTTTTTTTTTTTCAAATGGGAAAAATTATTTTTGAGTTCTCTCTTTGGAAATGAATACCTATAATTATTTTTTAAAGTGATACTAAAAGCACCCGAAAAGTAAAAAAATTTAATTTCTAAAATGAAAAAGAAAGAATTTACATTTGCTTTAAGATTTTTAAAGTAAAAAAAAAAAAATAGTTTTGAATTGGTTTTTTGTTTTTCTTTAAGAAAAGTATCAGGTCAGTCCATAAGTTCGTGCGTTTTTTAACGGTGGTTTTAAAATTAATAAAAAATATGTTTAAAGTGTTTATTAATCAATAATATATTTTCCCTCATTATTTACAATGCCTTCCCAACGTTTAGGCCAATTTTTAATTCCCTGCTCAAAAAATTGTTTGTCCTTTGACCTAAAATACGCTTCGATAACACTTTTTATAGCTTCTTTTGAGGAGTAGTTCTTGTTACTCATATGGCATTGAAATTCACGGAAAAGGTAATAATCACAAGGTGCAATATCCGGAGAGTGTGGTGGATGCGGCATTAGCTCCCATCCGAGCCCGTTCAGCTTGCCTAATGTTTGCCTTGCGATATGAGGTCTTGCGTTGTCGTGGTGAAACAAAACTAAACTCGGTCGATCTTTTTAAGTGCCTCATTCAGGTTTGATAGCTGATGGGAATAATAATCAGCAGTTATCGTCTGGTTTGTTTCCAGAAGTTCATAATAAACAATACCGGCCATATCCCACTAAATAGACAGGGGAATCTTCTTGGGCTGAAGGCCATCTCTAGGGGTCGGTTCTGGTGTTTCATCTTTATCTAACCACTGGCGTTTGCGAACAGAATTATTGTAAAGGACCCATTTTTCCTCACCAGTAACGATAGGGTTCAAAAAACTTTCATTTTCAAGCCGTTGCAGCAGCTGAGAACACACATTCACTCTCTGCTGAAGGTTGGCGACGGAAAGTGTATGCGGAACCCATTTTCCCACTTTGAAACCTTTCCCAACTGAACCAGATGCCTGTGAACTGTTCCATGCCATGAAGTTAACATCTGAGCTTTCATATCGACTGACAAATTTGGTTCAGCTTCCACGAGTTCGAGCAAGGCGTCGGAGTTAAAGACCTCAGGACGACCATCGCGCGGGGCATCCTCCACGTCGCAGTTACCACTTCGGAATTTTGAAAACCACTTTTGCGCAGTCCTTACACTCACGGTATCCTCTCCATGAACAGTGTTTATTTCTGCAGCAGCAGTTGTTGAATTTTTACGACTTTTATAAAAAAAATACAAAATATGCCTCTTATACGCGTTCGAATATTCCATTTTATTTTTTAACAACACGGGCTGTTTAATGCACAACAAATCAAAGAAAATATAAATAGTTCCGTAATATTCCGCGAATAATTTTTTGTATGCAAAAATCGTACAAAAGTGAAATTATGTGTAAAATACGCACGAACTTATGGACTGACCTGATATTTAATTTTTAAAATTAAGAAAAGAATTTAATTATTTTTTTATAGTGACTCAGGAAACTCCACAAATAAAAAAGAAAAATTGTAATTTTGAACATAAAAAAAATTATATTTTTGCCTTAAGAAAATTTTAAGAACAAATGAACGTGTTGTGCTTAAACACTTTTTGCGCATATTTAATAATTTTTTTCTTTTTAAATACCGAGAAAGTTGTAGTTTCTCCGTAGTTTCTTCGAAATTTCTTCGTAATTCCTTCGTAGTTTCTTCCCTTTTCTTAATTTGGTGTATACAGGATTACCTAGAAAGACATCCTAAATACTTAAAAAGATTATTATTTATGTCATTTCTAATTAAGTTGGTGGTATGAAATGAAGTCCGACACTTAACCGTTTTCGAGATATTCGATTTTAAAGATTACACGAAAAAATATTTTTTTGCTTGTTAGTCCACTTTTTTTAATGTAAGTTCAATGATTTGTTTGTTTTCTGTTTTATTTAATGTATTTGTTTTTAGTTAAATGAACTATAATTATTAATAATTACTAAAAATCATTCATGAAATTTTAACAAAGCACTCACAGCCAAAAGTGGTTGCTTAATAAATTTTGAATCCACGATTTTTCACTAAGTATTTCGTATTTCTCATAGTAAAAAATGCTTACGCAAACTAAATATACTGCAGTTAATACAAAAACTAGTTTGGAATTGACTATTTTGTGTTTTGTTTTTAGTCTTAAACCCAATTTAGAGGTTAGGCTCTCATTCTTTTTAGGTTTAGACAACCATTAAATCGAGCACGACAAACAACCCTAGAGCTCGACTAAGCACCCAATGAAGGGTGCAAGCGTCGATTATATTTCATACATACAAGAAAAAAGAAATTATTTTTGGGTCACCCTAATACATCTACAAGCACACATTGGTTTATGAATGTATAAGTTTATGTATATTACATTAAAATATAAGTACTTGTATGCGTTGATTACCAAAAATAAAAAAAATTATCTGTATGCATACAAAAGGTGTTTTATGCGGAAATATGCCGAACAATCGAAGACGTTCTTTGTTGTTTATTTAAATTGTTCTGCCTTCAACGAGCTTTTTATTTGAATGCGATCATTCTTTTTCTTGTTTTTGTTCTATATTAGTTTTTCTTGATCGATTAGACGCTTGAATTTCAAGTTGCAGATGTTCGTTACTTTTTTCCTTATTACGTACATACACATATACAATAAATACACCCTTACACATACCCTCACACAAATTCGCTATTGTACCTCACAAGTATGGCGCATGAGCGCAGGTATCTTCCAACTTAACCCACTAATGCCTTAAAGAGGTGATGATTTTTCAGTGATATGGAAGCTAATAGCTAGTCTTAGCCAAAAAATTATCATTTGATATTCACGCATGACAGCTTAGTCGCCTCTATGGCGAGGAAGGAGCAAAACCAACGGCAACAGAAAGAAAAAGGCATCAAGAGAGAGCGATCTTTGCACGAGTGGCAAAAAGATGACTCTTACCCCTTAAGGGCAATGGGCGTACAAGCTAATATCACATCTCGAGGAGCATGGTGATGCTGATTATTACTTTTCGCAGCTACTCACCGATCACGACAGCTTTATGGAATATCTTCACCGCTTTATTGAATTCATTAAATTCGAGCGCAAAACCCAGCAGCAGCCACTACAGCTGCAAGTACGACACGGAGATGAACTGTTTCTAGACAGGAGAGAACTCTTCATGAGAACAGTGGGAGAAGTGGATACTAGTGCTGGCGTAAGCTCTCTATACGTCCACAAGAGAGGGACCTTGACATAGGTACTTGGTTGTGTCAATAGATATACCTTCTGCTCAAATATGAACGAGACGTTATCAATAAAACGGTCCGCGGATGACATATGGCAAAAATAAATTTTTTGTTTTTTGGTAGGGCTGTTATAAGCTCACATGGCAAATTTCAGCGTGATATGTCACATATGTAGTTTGTTTTCTGTGCTACTGTAAACAAGTCAAGCTCGAGTGTGTTCTTCGAATTCTCTTTTATGACTTCAATTGTCTCAAAATGTTTTCCACGGAGCGGCAACTTGAGCTTGGGAAACAAGAAAAAGTCACATGGAGCCATATCAGGCGAATACGGTGCTGGCGGAACGATATTAACATTATTTTTGTTCAAATAATCGCGAACAAGACGTGATGTGTGAGCTGGTGCATTATCGTGATGCAAGAACCATGACTTGTTGTCCCACAATTCCTTCCTTTTAAGACGAATGTTCTCGCGCAAACGCTTTAAAACGTCTAAATAATATTCAGCGTTAACCGATTTTGCGATTTGTGCGATTTTCAAGCACAATTTCCTTTACTTTTCCGATGTTTTCGTCGTTTACTGATGTTGCTGGACGACGTTCATGAGGCAAGTTTTCAACCGATGTGCGGCCCTCTTTGAACGATTTGTACCACTGGAAAACACGTGCACGCGATAGAGCAGAGTCCCCATAGGTTGTCTGCAACATTTTTAAGGCGTCTGAAGCCGACATTTTGTTGGAATAACAAAATTTCAAACAAATTCTTTGTTCAACTTGAATTTCCATCGTTAAATTCGAAGAACACACTCGAGCTTGACTTGTTTACAGTAGCACAGAAAACAAACTATGTGACATATCACGCTGAAATTTGCCATGTAAGCTTATAACAGCCCTACCAAAAAACAAAAAATTTATTTTTGCCATATGTCATCCGCGGACCGTTTTATTGATAACGTCTCGTTCATATTTGAGCAGAAGGTAAACGCGGCTCCACCTTGATGAAATGCGTACAGCGGTCCCAGAGTGGAAATCAGCCGAGGAGGAGGAACGTTATTGTGGAACGCTTTAGATGGCGAATTTGCTGATGTTTGTCATGTTTAACCTGCTAATAGAAAGTAAATAAAATAAACAATAAAAAGAAAATAAAAAATAAAAAATCGAGCTCATTCAAGGCAAGGGCTGCATGCTGCATTTTTGTTGTTGTTTTAACATTAATTAAAGCCCCGTGTAGGGTATATCACCGGTCGTCTTCTAAAAGTAGGCCCAGAAAACATGCTGCTTCGACGGGTTGAGTCCAGAGGGAGAGGGGTGTTAGATGAGTAGGTTTTAAAGGGCATATGAAGAGATGGTTAGTGTCGTGCGGGGTACCTTCACATGCCGGACATATGTTTGGTATGTCGGGGTCAATTCTGGATAAGTAGGAGTTTAACCTGCTACAGTATCCAGAGCGTAATTGTGCTAGTGTTACGCGTGTCTCACGGGGAAGCTGCAGCTCTTCATCTGCAATAGGTGGTGGTTGGACTCCGATTACGGCATTCACAGAACGAGAGCTTAAGATGGTGGTGACGGTCTCCCGGTGAATGTCGTTTATGGACTGTCTAAACACTGTTTGGTCCAGTAGATTTCTGTCAGTTTTGTCCTGGATCTCGTCGGCATAGTTTAAAAGATGTCCTCCTGACGTGCCTAGGGGGCGACTCTGGCTCAAGCAGGTCTCTGCCAGGGTGAAAGCTGCGATAGTACCCTAGCAGGAACTGCTTGCTGAGCAGTTTGTTGTGCTCCATTACAGGGAGCATTTGCGTCTCATTGTGCTGGTGTTGAATAGGAGACATCAGGAGGCAACCGGTCGCTGTCCGAATGACAGTATTTTGGCATGTGTGTAGCTTTATCCACTGCGTGTCGCTAGTTCCAGGCGACCATACAGGCGCAGCATAGTTTAGAACCGGCCGACCAATTGCCTTAAATGTTGATAGCAACAGTTCTTTGTCTTTGCCCAAAGTGCTGCCGGCAAGTGATTTGAGGACATTTTTGCGATATCGGACTTCAGTGGCAAAAGCGGTTGTATGCGTTGAGAAGGAGGGCAAACTGTCGAAGGTTACACCCCAAATTTTGATATTATTTACGTCGGAATAGGTGTGTCATCGACTTTTACCTTGAGGGACAGTTTGACTTCCTTTGTCCAGATGGTAAAGAGGGTCGCCGTGTATTTTGCGGGGGAAAGTTGGAGATTCCTCGCAGTGAAAAAGCGAGAAAGGTTGGTGAGATAGTTGTTCACTTTAGAGCACAGGCCATTGTTGTCATTGCCCGGCGCTATTATCGTGCAGTCGTCAGCGTATGAGACCAGGGAGACTCCCTCTGGTGGTTGGGGGAGCTTCGAGATGTAGAAGTTGAACAGCAAGGGTGAAAGGACACTAGCTAGCTGCAATGCGCTGTCTTCTGCTCTTAATGAAACGCAACGGCGAGTCTTTTGTGGCGGAGTTGATATGTGATTGCTTCTTGGTAGTTGCTATCATCGGTCTTGGAGTAGGCCCTTTTACAGTTGATTTCGGCCCACAATGAGACTCTTTGAGATAATTTCCTCAAATTTATGGGCACCGTTAAACTTTGAATGAGAAAGGTCCGCATTTATTTCTTTTCTTCTTATTGAGTTGATGATGAGCGTTAGAGGAGCGCACAATTTTCTCATTATCTGCAACTGCCTCTGTCATAAATACCTGCACTATTCTCATATATAAGTACAGAGCGGATACTAGAAGCGAAAAAGTCTCAAGTTAGACCAACCGTTAGAGGGTTAAGAAAATATGTAAATTTCGCTTATGACAACTGTCATGACATGTTCTTTATTTATACATCAATACGAGCACAAATGCTGATGACCACCCCCTTTGCGCTATTACGGCATATCGTCAGCAAATTATCTCAACACTCCAGGCACTTGAAGTCAGTTCTGTGCTCACCTTTCTGTAAGCACCTGTCCTTGAAACTATTTACTTTTAGCTCAAGTATTTGGTATATCGCCTGTACTCTTTTAAGTAGAATGAGTCGTATGGGCGAATAGAACTGATTTCTTATCTCTCTGCAGCGGATTGTGTGGGCGCTTTATTCAAAGCCTGACTTCATTTCATTTTAACACAAGCGCATGCTTACGCACACATATGCACGTACAGTCATATAATCGGCGCATAACTTCAGAATTTACGTTTTAAAAATAAAACTGATTCCCTTCAATTTGATATGACGTGCTGTGTTGGGTGGTGATGTGTCGCAATGTCGCAATGCCTCTATGTATTCAGGTGTTTGGTGATGCATTCAAAAAATTATGATCGATAATTTACGATTTACGATGTTTTTTTGGTATTGCGTTAAAGAGGGGCTTAAGTGTTTAGAAACAATGAAAATAGAAAAAAATGGCCTTATAAAAAAAGTAAGCAGAGCACCAGCATTCTGGTTACTATTTTAGTTAGAATTAAGCTCTGAAATGGCACTGTAACTGGTTTTCTTGGAGAATATTTACAGGCCGTGGCACTCAAACTAAATTCAGGAAAAACCAAATATCTGAAGATTTCACGCAAGGTGGAGAGAAGGCAGCGAGAAGACATGGTAATTGGCAATTACCGTTTCGAGGGTGTACATCCGCTTAAGTTTCTGGGCGTCGCGATACAATAGCTCACACGGCACAATACAAAGCAGGATTGCAGCAGCGAGCAGAGCATATTTCGCTCATACTAAACTATTAAAATCTAGCCTTCTTACGAGATATTGCAAGCGACGTCTATACCAGTCAATAATGCGGCCAGTTCTTGCATACGGCTGTGAATGCTGAACAATGACTTCTAAATATGAATCGCATCTAAGAGTGCTGCAAAGGGTGTTTGGTCCGCTACGACTGGAAGATGGTATCTACCGGATACGCAACAATGAAGAATTGCTGCATTTATGTAATGGCGAGGGTATCGCGAAATAAATCAAGTCCCAAAAACTGCGATGGTTGGTTCATATTACGTGCATGAGAAATGAACACCCCCAAATATCAATCGTGTTATACAACCCTGTAGCGCTGAATGCACGAAAAGGTCTAAGTCTAAAATACGAGGCGTGTTTTTAAAGTAAGTACCGTTTTTAAATTACGCCGCTGCAGCGCGTCTGCTGGAAAGCCACAGACGCCATTATGGAACCATCCGATCGAGTCTACATCTGTTTGCGTGATTTTAAAATGCCTCCACTTATTGAGAATCCCGCCAACTGTGAAGTGCGTGCTGTAATACGGTTTCTCTGTGCTCAAGGCTTCAAATAAGTTGACAACATTATGAGTGATGGAATGGTGCGGAAATGGGTTAGGACATTAATGATGAGGAACGAAGTGGGAGACCTTCAGTCATTACCGATGAACTGATTCAAAAAGTGGACTGAAAAGTGAAAGAGAACAAACGAATCACGATTTCGTCCTTAACTGAAAAGTTTCCTGCTATCTCAAGAAGTGGTCTTTACGAAATTGTGTCCGAACGTTTAAATTATCGGAAGTTGACTTCACGCTGGGTGCCAAAAATGTTGACTGATGAGCACAAAACCAAAAGATTGGGCAGTGCATTCAGTCCAACACGATCAATGCAGCAGCGTACTGTGCGACTTTACAAAAACTGCGCCGCGCAATTCAAAACAAAAGGCGTGACATGCTGAATGCTGGTGCCGTTTTGCTCCACGATAATTCCCATCCAGCAAATCGAACACAAGACCTTATCAATTCTTTTGGTTGGGAACAATTGGACTACTCTCCATACATTCCGATCTTCTACCAGCGGGCCTCATTTGTTTATGTACTTGAAGAAGCATCTGGCGGGGCAGCGCCATTCCGATGATGAAAAGGATTGTGAAGCAGTGGATGTCTAATGAGATAGAAATCTTCTTTGACGATGGCATACACAAAGCTGGTCCCAAGATATGACAAATGCCTCAATAGTAATGGGAATTATGTAGAAAAGTAGGGAAAAGTACGGCCTTTCAAGTGAATAAATTATTTTTTTATGTCAAAACGGTACTTACTTTAAAAACACGCCTCGTAGTTTGAATAAGTTCTAATGGCCCTGAGGACACTGGTTGTTAGAAACTGGAGGACTGTTACCGAGGATCGAGATGCATAGAACTGATCATAAACGAAGCTAAAACAGCTTTACAACTGCCCAATGCTGATGATATTTTAAAGGGTGGATGTATTTGTTACCCTGTATTGATTCCTACTAAGTTAAGACCAGGGTAAAGCTGAATCTTCGACCTCTAATACTAATCCTCGCTGTATTCCCACTACTGCTAAGGAAACCTGAGCTACTGAAGCAAATTTCCTGTTTAGAACTAGTTCAACTTCGCCAAATAGTACCCACTTTGGTGATGAATTAGGTTAGGTTAGGTTGATCTGGCTGGCTGACACCATCACATAGACCTATTGGTCCTTAGTGGTACCAGATGGAGGTTGACACTTACGTTTCCTTGTAGTAAACATCTTGTACTAAGCCTGCGTTTTTTGCGAATCTAATATAAGTAAGCTCTGAAGCTCTAACCCCCAGACACATTCTAACCTCTCATATTGCAGAGCTCCTAAACATTTCATTCAGGTTCTAGCTAATGCGGGACAAGAACATAGAAGGTGTTCAAGAATTTCTCTCTTTGGTGATGAATTACGGAGTAGCGATATCTTTTTTCAGCGCATAATAGAACACGTGAAGTATATGACAACCACCGAAGTTTTCATGATCGTGAAATTGTGAAACTAGTTCTGACCGGGAAAATTGCTGATTTGAGTCGGAATCGAAAATCATTTGTAGGCTTGAAATAATAATATATGAAAATAAGTTATTGCTTCCTTCATCGGCCATCAAAACTTCCCTTCGCACCCACATCAAATCTTCTACCTCCACCTCAATATATCAAGAACTATACTATGAACAGTCGACGAAGCAGTTGACCCTTGAACTTGTTTTCGTTGTTTATATCACGGCGATTCACAGCATTCACTGTGGATGTATTTTTTAAGAGGCGCTCAAATCAAGAGGAGTTTCTGAAAAGCTGATAGCTTAAATACACAAATACCACAATATGCGGATTTCAAGTGCAGAAATGGCGAGCTCCTATACAGCATTGCAACCAGCGCAGGCGCTCGACAAGGATGTTTACTTTCGCCGATCCTCTTTCTTCTGGTTACTGATGGCATCCTACACAATCCCATAGATGACTTCAAGGGATATTCCCCGAATATCTAGAAGGCCTCGCTTATACAGATCACATTTGCTTCTTCTCAGTTCTTACTTGCTTATTATCAGTAAAGCACTCTGACATGCAAGCAAAACTCAACGCTCTGTGCGCCGAGTCGGGCAAATTTGGATTTAAAATTATTATCGAAAAAAATAAAATCATTAAAAATGAGCACTAAAACGTATAGCAATTTTATGCTTCATGGCAACAAATGAACAAATTGAACAACGATTTCACCTATGTCGGCAGTGTAATATCTGCTAAGAATAGTGCGGGAATTCTGGATATCCTGGTCAGAATAAAAAAAGCAACTGACGCATATGCTTAGCTATGCAAAATCTGGAGCTCATCACAAATATTCTTCGAAACTTAAATTAGACTATTTAAATTAAACGTCATTTCATTACTGCTCTATGAATACCAGACCTGGCTTGTAACCAACCACCTAACTGGAAAAGTTCAAAGTTTTGTAAACAGATGTCTCCGGCGTATTCTCAAAGTGTGGTGACCAAACGTCATCAGCGACGATGAGTTATATGAAAATGGCAACTTGCAGCCAATGGCCAACCATATAAAATTACGATAGTAAAGATGGATAGGCCACTCACTGCGAAAAGGTGCAACGGAAGTCTATCGAAAAGCACTTAATTGAAACCCCAAGGAAGTCGTAAGAGGGCCGTCCTAAGACTACATGGAGAACATCGGTAGAAAAAGAAGTCCATGAATGTGGAACATCGTGAAATCCTCTAAAATTCCTAGCCAAAAACAGGACCAGATGGGAAGTTTTTTTTATTTTATGAATGAACTAATAAAGGGTTGTAAATCTGCATCAGAAAATGAGAATAAAGATAGTTGAACTATTGCAGCTGAAATGATCTAAGTATTTTAGACATGGACTTCAAACCTTCGAAAATTTGATTTATTTGCACTTGAGAATAATAAGAAATAAACTGAAAAAATCTTTTAAAAAATTTTAAAGGTTTTGAGATTTATTTAATGTTGCGAATTTTGACATGGAGTTGTTTAAAGCCAAATATCTTCGGTTCTCTTCAACATTTTTAGAAAAGTTTTTATTTATTTTTTAGAACAAAACTTAGTCAACTGGAGCTCGGAAATCGATCAACAATTCGCTGACAATTGAAACAGCTTGTATGTAAGCGTCTTTCAAAAGATCACAGCTTACTTTCTTGGTTGATATGTTGAATGTTCGTTGACACTTACGAAAACTACCACAATATAGGCCATTTAACCCTATTTTGGTGCGAGTAGCCAAAACGAACAAAAGCTTTAAAATGATTAAGGAAACAACAACCTTCAAAAATTAACATGTCGCGCCATCTCAAAAGAATACGAACATTGTCGGTATTTTATGGACATCACCACATCAGAAAAATGATGATAAGATTCAAAATATAAGTCGTCAAGCAATAGTCGGGTGTGGCGTACGAGCCGGAACAGACGAGTACAATTTTATGATGAAAAAAATAAAAAAAGTGGAAACCCCTGACCGTTTGTGGATATAGTATTAGACGATGAGCTATCGAAAGTTTGTGACCTTGAAGAGGCAACAGGTTCAGCACATGGATCAGGAATTTCCGTTTTGCACAGATACAAACGGGCGTTACGTTTTGTGAGCGTAACATGGATATATCATAACAGGTTCGAGATCAAGGAATAGTTAATATAATACAATGGACTGCTCGTGGTGAATCGAAGGAGAAGAAGGTCAGCATGGGTTTGCCGGCCAGTAACGACATGTCAACAGATTCGTTCAGGCTCTGCGCCATGTAAATCAAATATAATCTACACTACGGCCACACTGACAAAGAAAAAAGTTCCCTTGGATGGTGCTGAATAAATATAGTGGATTATAAAATTTGCATTCCACCATAGCTATCGGAGTTGGACAAGGTGTGAAGTTTGAAGGTGTGAGATATGTGAACCGACTTGAATTAACATTCGGCCATTCTTACAGACATGTGACAATTGGTTCAAAAATTTGCCAACTGCAATACGATTTGAGCTCTGCTTTAAGAATAACAAGAATTACTCAAGTCTGCTCATAACAGGGGTATTACTCAATTTTTTTATTTGTCCCGCTTCACTTACATACCTCCTTCCTTTGCCCCTTACGCATTCCCACTGAGCTCAATGTTTTGTCATCGTCATTGAGCTGTGTGTTTTAAGGACAAACTGAAATCCATAAATTCGGCTTGAATACTAAGTAATTCATCTATCACGCCGCCTTGCACTTTGCCTTCCACACAACAAAGAATTGGTAATGGCATCTGGCACATTTATGCTGTAAGTACCCGGCATACTTAAAACTGTCAGACAAATTGACGCGCTCATGTCTACACGCACGAAATCCAGGCTAACAACTCGCCATCACTGCAACACCACACAAAAAATTAAGCAAATGTGCGACTGCCAATTCCTAGAATTCACAATTGTGGCTGACTGAATGACTGCGTTAAGGGAAATAAAGAAATACACACATTGAGGCACAGCAGGAGCATAAGACAAAATAAAGGATCCAACACGGGTAAGGAGAGAAAAATGCACTGAAAATTGTTATGTCCTCAAAATAAAGGCAAACACTGAAGGTAGCGCGGTTAAGAGGTGTTTTGGTGTGCAATGTTAGAATGAGTTAGGAGAGGTGTTGGGTTAGGAAGGTCTTTCATTGTATTTTTGACCATTAGAATTCCATTTAGTTGTTTATGTGAGTTTGTTACTGCCGAACGCGTTTTGGATAAGATAATACAAAAATCATAAAATTCATTTTCGAAGAGTATCTTGGGACTCTTCATCAGACGGAGCAGTTCTCATCCGATGCTTTGTTTGGTTTTTTTATTGGGGATAGATTATTACATGGCGGGTTCCAAACGCAGCTCACAACCAGATACGCTGGGTTGATCCGCATTCTTGCAATAGCTCGCTTTCAAATAGATATTCGAGAGCTATCCAGAGGATACTTGAGCGAAGCACTGAAGTTGTGAGCTGTTTGAACCATCCTGGTCAGTCCCAGGGGAAAGGCAATCATGTAATTTCCCCCACTGGCGTGGACTTCTACACATGGAACCATCCTCTTAAAGTCCTCCCTCGACGAACAAAACTAACACTCTATAAGACTCTCATCATGTCCGTCCTAACGTATGACGCAGTTGTGTTCATCGTCCTAGCTTCTGCGCCATATACGGGGACGGTTATGATTAGTTTTTTATACAGTGTTATTTTCGGTTTTTCGAGAGAGGACTCTACTTGTCAATTGCCTACTGACCCCAAAGTAACACCTGTTGGCAAGAGTTATCATTCGTTTAACCTCCAGGCTGACTTCGTTCTAGCTGTTCCTAGATAAACAAAGGTACCTGGATAAACAAAGTTCTACACCACTTCCAATTCGCGGTTGCCAACAGTGACGAGTTGTCCAAGACACAGGGAGTCTTTGTGTTTTAACAGGAGGTACTGTGTTTTACTCTCCTTCATCCTAGTGCCTCATTATGCTCTGTAGGGTTCACCGAGGCGCATGATGCCGATTTCAATGTACTAAAAATTTATTTTCATTAGAATAGCAATTTCTGAAAAAATGTTAGACCAACTCTTAATCTCTGTGAACATCTTAGCTTCTAGGAAAACTTAAAAAGTTACCTCATCTGGAAGCGAATTTTTCGGCAAAATTTTTGCTCAATTGGAGTGGCCATAACGATCAAACTGAGAATCTATAACGAATCAAATGTCCAATAAGCCGAGAAGTCCATAAATCGCTTACAGATCCACGCTGTGCTTTCCAAGATGTTTGAGAAACGTCCGCATTGCTAAACTCATTTCGATCCAGCTGCTTGACTGCCTTTTTGAAAAGTCGAGCCAAGAAGCACCGATAGATTTAGTAACTTCTTCCACACTCAGGCTAAAAAGCCCATTGTATTCAAAGCTCTGGAAAGGGAAAGGGTAGGTGGTCAAGGAGGAAAGAAGAGAAGTAACAGAAGGAACAAGATACGATGAAATAGAGACAAGGAGGTAGCCAGACTTGTGAGAATTTTCCCATTTTTTTGGTAAAAATGAAAATATCCTCCAGTTTGAGAGAACAAATTTTACTCGTCACGATATCATGGGAATTGAAACCCATAATTCGCAGCCCTTTTATAGCAGACTCACAGAGAAAAGGCTCAGTGCTATCCGCCTCCTCTAAGCATGCCAGCCACACTGGGTCCTCAATGATTCCAATGATAGTCATATGCTGACCCCATAGGTTGAGACCTGTCATAATACCAACTCTCAACCGTACGTCTTTCCTTTCAAGTTTTAGTAGAAATATTGACAGTTTTCTGTTCGGACGTGCCACAAAACACTTTGCAGTTCTGCAGCGTTCTAGACCGGACTATCGCTCTTTATGTAAATTGCATATATAATCGCTGATCCACTTCATCAAAACAGATACCGATTATTTGCTCTGGTCCCTGTGAGGTAGCCGCTGATCCGCAGTTGGTCAATTCATCGGAAATTTTATTTCCTTGAACCCTCCAGTTTCCTGGAACCCATATAAGTACAAGGCTTGACAAGGCTTCTGAAGGATTTTTAAAGAAGTGAGGCTTTATAGCTTTATCGGCAAAGCAATTGCATTTGTTCTCTCCTTTTTCTCAAAGAGAATTGCTGGAAGAAGACGCTAAATTAGTTTCTTTGAAACTTCAGTACTTTAATTCTTCTTCCACATTAGGTAAGCTCCTTTTTTTATATGGAAAGAACTTTCAAATTCGCCAGGAAAAAAAATTGTCAAAAAATGTTAAAACACCAAACAAAAAAAAACATATTTAACAATTTATGAGCCCCTCTAAATTTGCTCTGCGTACATGAAATTTGTCTGAAGCTTCTGATAAAGAAGTTTAAAATTTTGATATAATACAATTTTTTTAACATTTTTTAAAGATTTGGACAAAGCTGAAACTTTAAGTTATACGGTTTCGACAGCTTCCACTTGCCCAGATACCCAAGGATGATATCACTAAAGTCAAATATTCGAAGAAGTTCGACATCGAGCTGGTAGCTAAAATAAACTGGAGTAGACCTGCATTTGAAAGGAAACTCCAGGAATGTACCCTCCACTGATACCGATTGCTCGAAGACGCGAGAAGGCATAAGCCTTGGAATATTTGGCCCCAGAACAAAGGGTAGCCTTCCAAGCAACTTCCAAGTGGGGGTGTATGCCATCTGTCTATGTGTAGAGTTCTATTTAGACCGGAATCTCCGGAATGAGCGAATTGCCATTCAGTCAGGCGGCACTCAAGTCAGTGTCATGTTTGAGGAAGCTAAGAGGTTGAGTCCTCACTGCCTTTGGCTTTGCTTTGCCTGTTTATTCTCGCTAAGTAGAGTTCGATACGGAGCGTCATTAAGGAAGCAACAATTTTTGGAAAAATGTTTTGTTTTGTTTTAATACTTTAAAAATAGTAAAAGATGTAATTGAGAAATTCAATTAATGCAGACTCCTAGCAAACATATCAAAGTTGTGTAGCAAAAAAACAGTGCTTGAATCTGTTAAGTCATTTTTGATTCGTTGCTGTTGCTGTAAAAATTAATTTTATGATTTTGTAAGTGCAATTTATGTTATACAAAAACCTTACGGGAGAGATTAGCTTAAAAATGCAAAACACCCTTTGCAAATCGAGTCATTCTAAGCAAAGTTATTAGCATACATACTAGGGCGGGCCGATTTAAAAATCGCTCATTGCTCTGTGAAAATCTTATTCTAGGGATCAAAATAAAAAACTTTGCCGAAGGAACTATACCTCTAAAACGAATTCTGATGTCCCCCAATTTGGGTCGAACGAAAAATCCCACTTTGACCCATTTAGAGTGCTCCAATCGAATCCAAATGTATGACCGACCCCCACTAACTTTGGACGGCCGATCCACCCATGCCAGTGGCACACCCCCCGGAACTCCCCTGGGGGGTTCCCCATACAATCATTTCAAAAGATCACCATTTTTGGCCTTTACATGAGAAAAGAAACTAAAAAGTTCGACCCAAATTGGAGGGCATCAGAATTCGTTTTAGAGGTATGGTTCCTTCGGCAAAGTTTCTTATTTTGATCCCTAGAATATGATTTTCACAGAACAATGGGCGATTTTTTTGTCTCCCCACAAAAGACACTAAAAGTTCGACCCAAATTGGGGGACAACAGAATTCGTTTTAGAGGTATGGTTCCTTCGGCAAAGTTTCTTATTTTGATCCCTAGAATATGATTTTCACAGAGCAATGGGCGATTTTTTTGCCTCCCCACAAAAGACACTAAAAGTTCGACCCAAATTGGGGGATAACAGAATTCGTTTTAGGGTATGGTTCCTTCGGCAAAGTTTCTTATTTTGATCCCTAAAATATGATTTTCACAGAGCAATGGGCGATTTTTTTGCCTCCCTACAAATCGACCCGGCCTAATACATACATATTTATTTGATAAGATTTAGGGATTTATTTTATTATTTTATTTTAAAACCTAAGTCCAAAACTTTTAAACTTATAGCCTAGGCAAGTTTTAGAGATGTATTTAATGTACTAAACCAGGCACAAATGCATTAATTGTTTTTTTTTTGTTTTGAAAACGAACAACTTAAAAACCTACTGCTTGAACAAAAACATTTTTAAGGCCCCCATTGATCCAAAAATACAATGGGATATAAAATATAAATCTACTGAATGGTTACTAAAACACATTTCAACGATTTATGACTTTATTAAACAACAGCATAAATGCCAATAAATGTACCGATTGAACGTAAAAAGTATAAAACAGCAACAAAAGGCCCGCAGGGGCACTATAAAATCATTGACACACACACGCGCATGTATATTAAGCAATTCCAAGTGATGCGCATGCGTACCGCGCACACCAGCTTTAACAGCATTTACGTGTTGAACTAATAAAATTAAACACCTTAGGTGTGGATAGTAGACCAACGACTATGACAAGTACAACAAAGTAGTACAACGAAAGAAATTAATCTTAAATAGACAAGGCGCGCACAATAAAACGACAGCAGCAGAGAAGGCAGGCAGACGCGCGCAGAAGCCAAGAAGCATCAACAACTGCCGCTCGCATTGCAACTGTTTAAATGCTACTTATTGCGGCATAGGCCATACATAAATGCGCACATTTAACAACTCACAGCATAAAATAAAATTAAAAAAAAAAATTACAAAAAAATAATTTTTATTCTTCTTGTTAAAAGTAATTCATTCAAAGTCGTACAGCGCAGAGCGCAAAGTGAGAAATCAACGGAACTGTAACGTTGGCTTACAAAGCCACCGAACATTTGCTATAGTTGTGCACGAGTATATTTTGTCAGGTGTCATAAAATGGGAATTTATTGCGCAAGCGCAGCAACAACATACTCGTACGCATCCCGTGAGGCCGGCAACTGGCGATTGCAGCAACAACTATCGCTCGACCTCAACTGCTTTGCTACACTCACTCATACACTGGTATGTGTGCGTGTGTGTGCTGGCAAAGATTATTGCTGTTGGCACATATGTACCTATATGTGTTGCGTTGTTGCAGCTTTGTTTTGTTGTCGAACGTAATAAATCAGGCAATGCGCGAAGCAATGCCACCACGGTGACAGTTTAAATGGAAGTTGTTGTTGCGATGGTAGAAATGAGTTTGTCGAAAGGAAACTAAAATGCGTATGCTAGTTGGAACACAATGTATGTATATGAATATGTAAGTATGTATGTGTGTGTGAGTATGAGCAAAGAGGCGGCCGGTGCGCATGCGCGTGCTTAATACGTTTAATTACACCAAATAAGCGTTGTGCCATACAATGCGGCAGATGGATTATACACAGCGACATATATTTACATACATACACTTCTATACATACGAGGGTTGTTTGAAAAGTATAGTCCCCCTTTAGGTTTCCGAATAATAGGATTTGCCCAAGTCTGAAAAATAGCCTCTCGTTTCTGCAAGCACCTCCTCGTCTGAATAAAATCTTTTTCCCGCCACCCCTTTCTTCAAATTGGGGAACAAATAGTCTGAAGAATAGAGGGAATTTGAAGCGATTTGCACCCCTATTTCGATTAATTTTGCGACTACGGCTGCTAAGGTGTGGGCTGTTGCAATGTCCTCCTTGGAGAGTGCCAGAGTGGTACTTCAACCATTTCACTAATCTTTTTATCCTCAAACGAATCTTTGTATCCCTTTTTATATTTAAACGTAAGCCAAACACAATGAAATACACCGACCGGGCTGAAACTTGGTGTGTGTCCTTTCAAGAGATGCTACTAACTAAGCACAACTTCGATAGGCGCCCGTAGTCCTATCTCTCTGACTTTACATTGACTTTTCAAACGACCCTCGTATTTGTGCGTGCACCTGAGTTAGCAAAAAGTTTTTTATTTAACAAGTAAAGGACTTTCGAATGAGGATTGACCGATTTGACCTGACTATAACAGCCATCTTGCTTTGAAGGGTATCTGACAAATCTGTTGCTTATTATTCACTCGCTGATGCTAAATCACCATGGTAAGTTAGTTACACGATTAAGCAGCCCGTGCAATTCAATGATGATAGATTATCAGGTTTGGTCTTCAGTAGTGGAAAGATTTTTAGAGGTGTGCTTGACAACATACCGTTAATCGGCTCTGAGCGAATTGTACAGAATCAGCTGATGGGCTGACGTCACTTGGGATATGTTTACATAATCAGCTGATGGGCTGACGTCACTTGGGATATGTTTAACAAAATTAAGCTTGTGTTAGTGGGTACCAAAAGACCAGTTGCTGTACTCCTGAAACTTTGGAATGCCAAAAGGATGCTTCGAAAAAAAAAAAAAATTCACAAGGTAATTCTTGTATCGCTTTAGCAAAGCAATTGACTATTGTTCGTGCGTGTTTAGCGTATTCGCTTATAAATAGGGTGTGAATTTGTGTGCAAAAAAATTTGCTTTACTTTAAAAATGAAGATAAAAATCCGCAAGCATAAATTTTGCGTAAATTTCCACTTTTGAATTTTTCATATGGTAATTTGCACCCGAATTTTTATAAGCAACCTTTTTGGTTTTATAAAACAAAACAACAACAACAAAACTAGTAACTTTGTAGCATTGTGTAAGCTAAATTAGTTGTATGTACTTGGCAAGCAATAATACGCACCATATAAAAATAACTACATACATATATACAAAAAATCATACCGTACAATTAACAGTCTATATATAAATATAAATATTTTTTATTGTAAACAGTTTTATTTTCGTATTTTGGGATTTTGCAATATTTTTTAGCTTGTGTTAGTGCCAACTCAATAGTTTTTTTACGAATACGGCGAATAAAAATGTGCGAAAGTGTGTAATTTAATTTTGCATTTTTTAAAGTGAGCTTTTGTTTAATTAAAGTTGATACTTTTTTCTAAACGAAGTGCGCGGTTTTGAATTTAGACAGTATAAAAACCGCAGGCAACCAATCTTTAAGTTAAGGCAATCTTGATTCAGACAATCTAAGGGTCAGTAGTAACATCCTCACATTTAGTCAGATTTAGCTCTTACGTGAATTATTCTTTTTTTTTCAAATTCCTAAATTTAATTTTAACTAAGTAACACAACTATTCACAATTTCACAATTTGCTAACCATGGCTGTTTTTTCTTTGTGTTCAACTAACCACACTTTATACTTTTTGTTATGCATTTTGTTTTCATTTCATTCGCCTCTCCCAAGTGACCTCGCAGCCAAAGTTCCCCTCACAATTTACATAGCTTCAACTCATGGTGAAACGATTTTTAGAGGTGTACTATCTAGCAGACAGTTATTCGGCTCTGAAAGATATATCGACGTCATACGTTTTGTGTTTCACAAAATTTGGCTTTAGCTTAGTGACGTAGAATCTAAAGTTCTCTTCAATATTTTTTTTTATCATACCTAATGAGCAAGCCTTAGCCGAATGGGTTGGTGCGTGATTACCATTCGGAATTCACAGAGAGGTCGTTGGTTCGAATCTCGGTGAAAGACCAAAATAAAGAAAAAGTTGTTTCTAATAACGGTCGCCCGTCGGCAGGCAATGGTAAACCTCCGAGTGTATTTCTGTCATAAAAAAGCTCCTCATAAAAATATCTGCCGTTCGGAGCCGGCTTGAAACTGTAGGTCCCTCCATTTGTGGAACAACATCAAGACGCACTCCACAAATAGGAGGAGGAGCCAATTATTTATTTATTTTTATTTTTTAATGAGCAAGCCTGGTACGAGTATCTATCTTCCTTGGCTTCAACTACAGTAAAAAATGAAATTGAGCGAGTAAACTTCAACTGCCACCTCACCGGGTTCTCGGCAACAGAATTCTGCCCGCTCATTTCACACGTATTCACACACGCACCCAATCAGTCGTTGCTCAGACGGCAACGAAGTGTCATTGGCTGATTTTTTCATATATCACCAACACAGTCTCAATTTTTCATCAAACCTATTTATGACACTCATAACGTCAGCCAATCAGCTGATTCTTTCAAATTCGCTGAGAGCCGGTTAATGGTCTGATATTGGCAAAAATTACGAATATTTTTTCACCATGCGTGTAATTGAAAAAAAAATGAGTATGAGACACTTGATGACTATCTCTCATGGAGGTGACATGGATTTGCGCACAAAATAGTGCGATTTGGTCCCACAAGAGACCTGTGGAACGAATTTTCTCTAATCACAAATCTGTGCCAGGAAGCTGCAATGAACTGATGCATTCAAAATCCTCATAACCCGGGCCTTTGTTCAAATTCACCAGGATTCACGGAACAGATAAATTGAAAATTGAACCACCCAGATCCCTACTACCGTATGAATAATCGTTAGGCATTGAAACGATATCATATTTCATAACTATATTTATGTATCTATATGAGCTTCTAAAAGTACGAGTATACATCAGCCTTTTAAATAAAAAACGAGTTTCACGAATGCCTCATGCAAAGCTTCTTTTCTTCTATTTCGATGCGCCCTTATTGGAGAACTCTATAATAAAGACACATACAGTTAGTAACATAAATAAGTATAGAGGAGCCTGATTTATGGAATTGTTTGACGCTACCGCTTTCCTTAATATGTAATCAAAATATTTTACACATGGTAATTGTGTACTGGGATAAGCTTTCATATGCGCCTTAATTTAGCTGTAAATTTTAGGAGCCGTTATCCACGCTTTGCTTTCTCTTAGATGCCAGCGAAATTTATGTCACAAAAGTTAGTATACAGCAAACGATTTTTCAGTTAGCATAACATTTAGTTTTACGCATTGATTAAAAAAGTTAAAACTATTAAAAGGAAATAATTAAAGTGAGTATACAAATTTATGGAAGTACGTTTTGTATTAAGTTTTGTGACGTTTTTAGTAATGCCACCAAGAGGAAAAGAGCTTTCTGATGATTTAAAAAAACTGATTATAAAATATCACAAGGAACATAAATCATTGCGAGAAATCGGTCGTTTGATAGATGGGAGTTTCGCTACAGTTCAAAAGATTGTGAATAAATATAGAAGTGCGAGAAGCACCACTAATAAAGAGCGTTCTGGGGGTCCGCCGCTCTTAAGTCCCAGAGAAAAAAGCTTAGTCGTACGGAAAATCAGGACAAACCCCAAAATAAGTGCCCCCAAATTGAAATCTGAAGTTGAAAATGAGACTGGAAAGCAAATTAGCAGCCAATCTATTCGCCGGGTTTTGCAAAGTGCTAGTTATCATGGGAGCAATGTTAGGAAAAACCCTTCGTGAGTAGTGTCAATCGGAGTAAACGGATTTCATTCGCCAAAAATCATGAAAAATATTACCAAACGTTTTGGAACCAAGTCTTATTTTCTGATGAGTGTACGTTAAGTATCTGTGGATCTGATGGCCGTGAAAAAGTTTGGAAAAAAGTTAACGGAATTGGATCCAAACAATATGACCGGCACTGTGAAGCATGTAGGGGGCTCTGTGATAGTTTGGGGATGTATGGCTGCAAACAGGGTTGGAAACTTGGTATTTACCGAAAATATTATGCACCGATATGGTTATTTAAATATTTTGAAAAATAATTTAAAGGAAAGCTCTACGAAATTAGGCCTTGGAGGAACGTTTATCTTCCAGCAGGATAATGACTCCAAGCACACATCCAACATTGTACGAGAGTTGCTGTTATACAATGTGCGAAAACAGCTGAAAACACCGCCACAGTCCCCGGACACCAACCCAATCGAGCATTTATGGGAATATTTAAAGCGGCAAATACGTAGACGTCCGATTAGAAATAAGGAACAACTGAAAAACGTCCTTCAAGAGGAATGGAATAAAATACAACCAGCTGTAACTGAAAACTTGGTGAAATCAATGCCATCACGACTTAAAGCGATTGTAAAGTCTAATAGTTAACCTACCAAATACTAGGATTTGATTTTAATTATGTTTTTGATTTCACAAATTAATAATATGATGAACTGTATACTTACTTTTGAGACATGAATTTTTATAAAGTTTAATACAATATAAAAAGCTATAATTTTGTTGCTTTTTAAAATTTTGTCAATTTTGGATTAAATTTGATTTTTGTATTTCATCCATGTAAATAAAACACAATTTTGTTATAACTTAGGTTGTTTGAAGGAATTGATTGGGGGGAAATTGAAAACGTGTTAGGTGTATACTTACTTCTGTTACTAACTGTATTTGAGTATCTGATATACAACTTCAGCTAACTATAAAAAGTATTTCTTATATAAAAGATTCATGGTACGATATTCAGGCCATTTTCATGCCTACCCCGCGGAACATGAGTAAAGAAGTCACTGGCTTTCAGTTATGCCGACAAATAAATTTGATAGAAAAACTTCATATTTGAGACATATTTTGCGAAGCCCGAAATATGAACTGTTGCAACTCATATTGCAGGTCAAGACTGAAGGAAGAAGAGGTATCGGGCGTAGGCAGTTAGGTTTCTTGGTTGAGTACTATAAGGCAGTGCACCAGTATACAACGTGTGGGTTCCCTCTTGAAAGCAGCGAGACCGCGAAATATTTTCAAATACAGTTCAAAATTCCTATTAAAAAAAAAAAACATAAGAAATTAAAAAAAAAATAATTACTTTTAATTGGATACCGCTTACATTCGATTACGAAAAGCGAATAAGGAAGAAAAATGTCACTTATTTGGAGTTTCTAAATTCAATGGCGTTCGCTGTTTTGGCTCCTATTGGCTCCAGTTTTGAAGTTAACGGTATTTGAAAATTTCAATTGCGTCGCTGAAAGCTCCTTTTCCTCAGAAACGTCACTGCCTGGCGCAAATTTCTGTCCGGTGTTATCATGGGACTCCGTTTCTCAGAAGATTATATTAAATTAGATCCCTTATGAGGTTTGCACTTCCCTTCTAATGCCCTTGAGCATTCTGAATTTATCCTTGGGGAGAGTAATGAGGTTTGGATTACGTCTGGCGTATCCACATAGTTTGGTGCCAGCTAACCTGCCTTATCTCTTCACTCATAAGCTTTTCCTTGAGGGTATGTGGCCAGATAACCAGGAAAGGCTCATAGTCAGATGGCATACACCTCCCTACTCATCGGCATAGAACACTTGGTTCTGGGGCCATATATTCCAAGGCTTATGCCTTCTCATGTCTTCAAGCCATTTGTGTACCAGTGAAGGGTATACTCCTGGTATACTCCTCCAAATGCCGGTCTACTCCAGTTTAACTTATCATCCAGTTCAGTTCTAAAGATGGTTGGTACAACTCTCACAAATGTGTAAATTGAGCGATATGGCGCCCCTTGCCATAGATTGAATTTATTGGATGAGAAGTTCGAAGGCTGCGTCATTGCTAAGCGTCAAGTTCGAAGGACTTAACGGCGCTCGAGTATTGTCTGTTGGAAGACGTGAAATGTCTGAGGCATGTAGAAAAACCACTGCATCCAGCTCTTCTTGAGATTTAGCCCTGTTTATGCGAAGATAGCATCCCTAAAAAGATCCCCAAAGTGGCCACCAGCACAAAATTTCGATCAATTTACAATCGGGCTGTAACAAGTCATTGGAGCTCAGCGAGGAGCATTTAGATATTATCGGGAGCAGATTACTACTTTTGCGCTACCCTACAGAACTGAGGTGTTCATATATCCATCAAGCAAATTTGCATGCTGTGACTTCAAAAGTATTTAAGGGACTACAAGTGGCATTACTAGTTTACCACTTGAATAAACCCAACTTCTAGGATAATTTTTCTATACCTCACTTAACAGCTGTACCTCGAATCAAAAGGCTTTGGGAAAGATGTTGAATTGCAAATGTACAGATGTTCTTGGCCTACTTATGGCAGCAAATGCGGACAGTCTTTAATCTAAATTTAAGATACATTAACTCACGCCTTTTGTCACAGCAGTAATCGCACTCTGCTACAACTACACAATTAAAAAGTGCTGAGGCTTCTGTTTTACTTTTCCGAATTGAAAGGAGTCGCTTGGCATGACAAGCACATTTGTTGGCTTATAGCTTCGCAGACGCTGCGTGAGGCGAAAATGCGCAAGCCTGAAACAATTGAGGGCAGGACAATGCGGTAAAGGACATGGCGCAAATGATCTTAGAATATATTGTGTTTCTGTTTATTGGACAGGTGGGTTCTTAGTGATTTTCGAATGGACTGCACCGCATGAAAGATTTTATTAAAACTATCGTAAAAAATAGGCACACTCCTGGAGATTAAACCGAAAACAATAAGACTGTGTGCATTTACCTGTGAAGAGCACTGCTTCTTGTTTAGTTGAGCCTTAGCGACCTTAACGGATTGGGTTGATTCAAAAATTCGTACTGATGCAGTGATTTTTACCACAGGAACTTATAGGAACTTGAATCAAAAAGTGACGCCCAAATTATTGTTGTGAAAAGTCTATGCTAATCGCTCTACGCTCTCCAGTATGTACCAAATACTTCAAAGTTGCGAGTGCTTTTAGCCATATTCGAATTTGTCATACAGCCAATAATGGCATATCCATTCAACGTTCGCTGTCGCCGGCTCTGAGATTAGATTAAGGCTGCTCTTAATGAGTTCATTCGACGAAGCAGAGATGCTTTATGATGCTAGGGAAAGAAAAAAATTCCAATCAAAATCAAGCCGTTCTTTTAGCAAATCCGACAGGTCTTTCAACAATAGAGCTCCTCGGTTCTAGAAGCTCAATAAGAGCTCCTCAGACACTTAGCGGAGTACTTCTACATAGAGCTGCGAAACATTTTTCAATGTGAAGAGAACGGTGGAAAGTGCTGGATGGAATCTGTGATGCAGTGTATTTTTTCAGAGCCTCAACTATACTCTGTATATTTTCAAAAGAATCAAAGTGCATTTAGTAGCTACTCTAGCTTTCTCTACAACTTGTGAGTGTAGGATAGCGGAGCTTACACGCATGGAATCGTTTGTCAAACTCCTATTTCAGACCACTTTCCCTTAGGATAATTGGCTGCTCATGCGAGGACATCAGTTCTGATACCATACACGGGAGGAAAAAAGAAGGAAAATAGCCAATCAGCTGAAAAAAGAAGAAAGGACTTTGGACTAGAGGATGACGACAAACAGTGGCCAATTACATGCGCATCAACCGCTTCCAGCCACTGATGAATTTCCCCAGATGTGTGATATTTAACCCCGCAATATTCGCGAATGTACGAAAACAATAAGAGCCCAGATGTCTAAATCTTTGCCCGACGAGAGCAGGGCAGCTGAGAGAAGAATGATTCCACTTCATCCTCCAGATAGCTTCTGCAGAAAGGACTACAATTAAAACCAAGCCTCACCCCAAGCACACCGAACGGACAATGCTCGGTAATTATACCTAACAAATTCGAGAGTTGCAGCTTTGTTAGCTTTCCTTCGGGCATCTTCTACCTACCCGTAGCCCGAAGGATCTCACGACCTTGCATGTTTGCGCCCTAGTCCTGTGCTCGCTGAGTTGACGCAAGGCTCATCTTTCCAGGAGTAGACCACAGATTCTCAAGGAAACCCCAATCTTCTCGTTTTGCTATGAAACCGTATCCAAGGTGCCCTGTCTAGGCAGCTCATCAGCCCAGCAGTTTCCCTCTATGGCGCTGTGACCTGGAATCCAAATGCGCCTACTATCGAAGTATTTGGATACAATCGAGGGAGAAGTCAAGCATTCACCGACTAACTTCGAGAGAATAAAGAACGAGTCCAGGACCCTAATATCCGATAGGCTGTCGGAGTGGACAACACCTTTACAGTAGGTACAGAAGTAAACAACCAATCCACTGCTTCATCAATTGCGGCTACATTCGCTTGCAAAACTCTACAGTGGTCCGGAAGTCTAAATTTGAGCTTGATGGGGAGCTTCTCGCAGAAGGAGAGAGCCACTTACTCTTACTCATTATGTCTCTGAACACAGTACAGTTTGACAAATTGACGCTGGGCTACATTATTAAAGATATATCGAGTTAGACGAAATCGATGTAAGTACCCGACTATGTCAAAGCAGATTTTCAGAGGAGCGAAAACCATCGAGTTTACCAACTTTGCTGTCCTGTCAATGCCAAAGATATTGGCTTGAAAAGCAATGTTGTAGTCTGGAAGTCTTCAAGCCTCAGGTAATAGGAGTGGCTGGAGAAATGCCGATTCTGGGGCACATTTTTTAGCCGTATGTGAAGATTGCAATCTCCTCGCCACACCTCCACAGCTAAATCGATGCAAGAGTGAGTTTCAAAGAGCCCATTTGAAAAAGCAAGCCACGGGGACGGCAGCGCTAGCAAAGATTATAGCCCCAATCAGAGCAGGAGAGCGCTCCTGGCTAAAGTTAGCCAGTCCTCACTTATGTAAGCAGCACCCATATGAGAAGAAACCCTGACACACAAAGCCTACTCCAAGAAGATGGAAATAGTTTCGAAGGTGAGCGCCATTCAAGTTGCCCGTGTTTTTAGAACGGTCTCATATGAAGCAGTGAGTGTCATATCGGTTAATGCGCCGCCGGACATAATGGCTTGCAAACTGAGCAGAATATATGGCAAAGCCAAAAGACTAAATAGATGACTTCCGGTTGACGAGCGCAAAGAAGAAAGGCAGAGGAGCAAAAGAGAGGCGGACACATACACTTACTAGTAGCGTACAGACATGGGTCGAGCAAAGATGTGGCGAAACGGATTTCTACCTGACACAATTCCTGACGCGACATGGCGGCTTCAGAGAGTACCTTTATAGATTTGGTTAGGATGACGCAAAGGAGTGCTCGTTTTCCAGGTAGTTGCAGTGAAAATACGGAATATATCTTCTTTTCACGCCCAAGATATATAAGTATATTCGAAAGGACGACTACAGAAACGATAGATAAAGAACGCCAGGTAATATAATTAGTAAAGCACATGTTTCAATCGCAGCTGGTGTGAGCTGCGAAAGAAAGAATGGCAGCGCAGCACAGGCAGGACACAACCGAACAAGGGAGAGTAGGCCAATTGGTATATGAAGAGACACAAATGGTCCAGTTACCGCCTAACGACGGTACTGCAGAGTAAAAGTAAAGCTATGTAGGTCGGAGTTAAAGGTTTAGTACGTAGGTGTATTGTTTTGCAAGTCCATTTCAGTAAGATAATACTGGCTGTGCACAGTCGCAAATGGGGTACACCTTTAGCCAGCAGCATGAATCGTGCATGCCTCTATCTTGACGGCATCTATGTAAGATTCCGCCTTCGGATAAAAAAAAACTGCAGCCGAGATATTACAGGAATACAATGTGTCGTTTACCGTGATGCGGTTGCTTGGTTCCCAGTGAATTTGACAGAATCAGTTGCTGGACTGACATTTGGGTTTGTTTGTGACCTCTGTTCCGCGCTTACATTAACCTAATCTATTTTAAAATATTGGCTCCTTTCGCAACTTTAACTTAATTCTTCAAGGGAGTTCTTCTCATATTGCATCACCATCGAATATCCCCTTAAAACTCCACCTCTGTTTGCGTGCTCTTGCATTCTATGAGTCATTTCCTGGAAGGATATCGGATTCCCAGCCACTTCTGTAAGGGAAGTGAATATCAAAGTAGCGGAAAAAATCGATCTTTTTGAGGGGTGGTAAGTATTTACTGCTTTTCGTATGTCCTTATTCAGGATCTGATGCACAGAAAATGCCTGTCTATTGCTAAATCTATTGCATCCAAAGCCAAGCCGATAAAGTCAAATAGTCTGTGTAGAAGCAAAGACATGCAGCTTACACACGCCGCCATATCTGATAGACAACCAAACGACTGGTTTGAAAGTGAGTCTGAAATTCGAAAGAAAGTTTATTGAAAACAATCACCTGTAGATAAGTGCGCACACTACGGTCAACAAATAACAAAACTCGGGCATCTTTAGTTGGAGTATCGTATGCAGTTTAGCTCCTATCGATCTTATCAGCGTATGGACGTGAGAAAACGAGCAAAATATGATTTCTCAAAATTTATCTCAATCCTGAAATATCGAAGACAAAGTTAATGACAGAGACATGGATGTGTGTGTTTATTGGTTATCTGCTGGCGACATAATGACACAAATTTCGTGAAGAAAAGCGTAAACAGCAATGGCAAATACTTTTCAAAGTCCCTAAACAAATTCTTCGGTAAATAAGAAATCGCCGATGTCCAAGTAATGTTCTCTAATCGGGTATGACCATATATGCATATGTGTATGTGTATGTAGATACACGCGTGAGTGTTGCTTTGTTAGCGATAGCCGGTGGGACATTTCTGACACGGCACCTGAACTACTCACTAATTTATTTTATCTACGAAAGTATGTAAATAAACACAGGCAAGCAGGCAGCCAGGCAGGCAGGCACAACTTTAGAAAATCATTTCTATTGCAATATTTGCTTTTGTCTCCCATTTATTGTTGTTTATTTTGTGTTCAGCACATGTTTGAATACATAAACAATTTCACTCGCGTCTAACACTTTTTGTTATGCGTAAATATTTGAACTTTTCCTAAGCACACACGTTCTCGCTTGTATTGCACGTATGTGTGAGTGGATTGTGGTCAGGGCATGTGTGACATAGAAATATTTGCACAGATTTGTGGTGAAGATAGCACAGCAGACACTGCTAATCTAAGGTTATCACAAATTGATCCTTTTCGTAAGCAGGTGAAAATTTGTGAAAAAAACAAATGTTAAAAAAAAAAATGTAAAACACATCTTCGGTTGGAATTGCTTTGGCAACCCAGCGGGAAATCCTGCACGCACTGACTGCCATGGCTGTATAAATTTATACGCATGCATACATATTTATGTATGTATGTACATATATGTAGGCATGTGGCCGTCGTAGCCGAAAGGGTTGGTGCGTGACTACCATTCGTGGATCAGAGAGAACGTAAGCTTGAAACTCGGTTAAAGACCACAATGAAGAAAATTGTTTTTCTAATAGTGGTCGCCCTTCGGCAGGCAATGGCAAACCTCCGAGTGTATTTTTGACATGAAAAAGCTACTCATAAAAAATATCATTGCATTTTCATTGCTGAAATCTGATGTTCATTATCAAGTCATGAATTCAGGCATGACTAGTAAGCGAGCACGAAATAAATTAACAAATACGACATAAAGAAAAAATAAGAATTATCTCTTCCCGTATTGTAAATAAATACGACAGAGCAAATTATACAGAAATAAAACAATGGCAGAAAGTAAATACTATATTTTAACTTTATAGACAAAAATACATTCATATGTATGTACATTAGGGCGGGTCGATTTAAAAATCGCTCATTGCTCTGTGAAAATCGTATTCTAGGGATCAAAATAAGAAATTTTGCCGAAGGAACCATACCTCTAAAACGAATTCTGATGTCCCCCAATTTGGGTCGAACGAAAAATCCCACTTTGACCCATTTAGAGTGCTCCAATCGAGCCCACAATCCCCACTAACTTTGGACGGCCGATCCACCCATGCCAGTGGCACACCCCCTGGAACTCCCCTGGGGGGTTCCCCATACAATCATTTCAAAATATCACCATTTTTGGCCTTTACATGAGAAAAGAAACTAAAAAGTTCGACCCAAATTGGGGGACATCAGAATTCGTTTTAGAGGTATGGTTCCTTCGGCAAAGTTTCTTATTTTGATCCCTAGATTATGATTTTCACAGAGCTATGGGCGATTTTTTTGCCTCCCCACAAATCGACCCGGCCTAAGGCACAGTGTGACTTTTTTCACTTTTAGGATGCCAAAATTAATAACAGCCAAACCAATGGAGCAATTCATTTGAAATTTTGCAGTGTGGTTGCAGATATATAAATCTGATTTGAGAATAAAAATGAGCGTGATATGCCCACTTTTTCTCCTTGCCCACATATAAGGTAAAATTTCACATAATCATATTTTCTACTTTAAAAGCATTTTCCAGTGCCAATTTAAATACAAATTGTTTAGATTACTTAACTTTAGCTTAGAGGCGTATGACTAATATTTAAAAGATTTCATTCAGCCCCTGGGTACCTTTTGATACTACATTATACTGCTCAATGAAGGAGATAATCACAAATTGTTTCAATGATAAATATGTCATTAATCTTTATTTTATTAATAATAAGCCAATAAACAGTTTCTAAAGATTAAACATAACAAAACATAAACACTTATTCGAAAGCAATTATTCATAATACTTCTTCCTGGGCCAGCAATGCAATTACATCTTGAAGCAAAGTCCCGCGCTTGGTTTTCGATGGCTTACGTAAGCTACAAATGTAGGGATCGGATGATATTAGAAGCCTGTGCAATAAATCCTCATTGGTTTGAGTTCGTGAACTTTCCATTGTATACCATTCGCGATAATTTCTGACATCTTTATTTCTCGATTCTTGCGCTTCTTCGGAAAGCTGACCAATAGGAACCATGCATGGCGATATTATACCTATATTACATATGTCTTGAATGGAACAGTATTTTATGCAGACTGACTGGCATATTGTACCACTCATATTCCCTCAAATAAAGATCGCGTACCTCAAAGGCCTCAGCATTTATCTGAAATTCACACCCTAAGCAAGATAATATGGGGAAGAGCCTTTTTAAGAGACATAAGTTAATGCCTGTAATGTCTGCAGTAACTTCTGCATTACTAAAAAAACGTCGTGCTGTGTTTCCGTCATTTGTATTGCAAAATTTCTCTTTTGGCATATCATTTAAAAGCCCAGTTTCGTTTCTAAATCTGCTTTGAATTCTTTCCTTCCTCTGTTTCAGTTTTTCCTTATTTTCGGCGCCTCTTACACACCATGTCCTTAGTTCCAACCGATATGCAATGTGCAACATAAACTCCATGCACCGTATCCATGAGTGAAGTGGTGAAATGCCGAATCTTAGCATGTTTGCGTCAACTTTCCGTTCCGACAAAGCGCTAAAATTATTCATATCCTTCGCTGAAGCACCACATATATAACACTCTTGAGATGAGGTATATGCTGAAAGTGCATTACATACTTTACCGTCAATCATACCCAAAATTAGTGTACTTGTAACTTTAAAGTTTAAATTTTCCATCTTAATTATTGTAGGAAGAAGATTCGAAATTTGGTCTTCCACAACCTTTACTTCTCTCACAATAGCATCTCGCGATTCTTTTTCAAACAAAAATTTAATGGGACGGCAATATCTGGTTATTGATGGAACAGGGTTCCTCCATATAACAACTCTACGTTCAGTAACTAGAGTATACATTTGGAGAAGTACGAGTGAAACAAAAAATATGCTGCTATCAGATTGATTTTCTTCGCTGAACTTTTGCTTATACCGTTTTTGCTCCGAGCCATCGCAACTCCATTTGAAAGTCACGAAAACTTCTTGAATACTGGGAGTCGACAGCAGTACTTCTGTTTGTGCGTTACACAACCTTTTTATACTATGATCAATAAGCGCTTGCAACTCAATTTCGGCATACGTTTCGGTTACTGTGATTTTTTCTGGGTAACATAAAGCTTTGGACTTTTTTATGCAGTTATACGACGGATATAATTTGGGATTTATTTCTGCTGTATGCTGTCTATGCATATTATAGTCATGAGTTGAATCATTTGCATCTATTATCAGCGCAAGTGCTTGGTCTGGCGATAAACTTTTGTTGCGCTCTTTCGAATGTCGAGATTTTTTCAACACAGTACCTCTTGACGGTGAAGACAAACACAACTCTTTAAATAATATTGCGGAATTTCTCTTACCGTTTGATCTAAGTCCCATTTCTGCCGCCATTAACACTTGTTCGCTATTTGATACTGCTAAAAGACTCTTTGCTTTTCTTTTCTTTGTGCGAAGAGAAGAATCGGAAAACGCCACATGTGGTCTACCTACATTGGATCTAATAGAGGATGAAGTTGATGGCTCAACATCGTGACGGTATTTTCCAAAGTCTTCACTCTTGGAAAACCAACTATAATTACGGGCTAGAACACGGGCCTTAACTCGGCAAGACCCCTCCCACTTTGAAGAAAATTGGTAACACGGTTTTTTTATACGCTCTCCTAGCTTTTTAGTATCCACGTCTCTTCCGATCACCGCAAACATTTTCTCTAACACCGCATCACGACGCGTTTCTTTTGAGCTCGTCAGCCAAATTTCAAAAAGTTCTTTCCGAGGAATCGCCATGAAAACCTCTTTTAAAGCTGTGGTGGCAAATTGTAGCAAAATTTTATTCCAGTATCTGAAACACAGAATCCTAAAGGTCGTTTCGCTGTTAAAGAATGGACGGAACTCGATGGACCAAAATAAGTTTTTCTCAGCAAAATATCAAAAATAATATTAAGCTATGGTTGTTTTAGTGATATTTTACTGAGCGGATGTGTATCGATAGTAAAAACTTTATAATCCTCTTTCTTACCCCTGAAGTACAAAATTGTTGAAATTTAATCAGCAAATACTCAATTTTATGAAATTGATACTTATTCGTATTATATCTTTTGACAAACTTCACAGCGATGTTCGGATAATAAAAAAAAATTATTCAATTGACGCACCGGCTTGTGTTTGTAAACGGTTATCTTTCTCAAAACTTTTGTTTTGATAAATTTTGAGTACACTGTCGTAAAATTTGGTCATTTTTACACAACATACCGAAAGAAAAACATTTTCGCAGAACTTTTTTTTTTAATTTTGGCATCCTAAAACGATAAAAAGTCACAGTGTATGATGTACATAAATCATCCTGTTAGTTTTTACTGCAATACAACTTTATTTGGCGACTGCATGCTGTCTGGCGAAGATAGATATATTTTTAGGTATTGATGGCGTGCAGCGGAAAACTGCTTTAAAATCCCTTTCACTCATGGGTAATGTATTAGATCCTGAAAAAATGTCTATTTTTATTCCTTATTTATTTCTATAGACTTAATATGGGAAACGGAGCAGAAATAATAAAAATATGCATATATTTTAATTAAAATAAAAAAATGGTTTAAGATTAAATAAGTTAAATAATAAAAAAGGTAGATTTCATATATTATTGTACTAGTAAAGAAGCATATTAAAATCACCAGTGAATTCAGCAGGTACGCACCTTTCAAAAACGATTCACCCATGAATTCACACCTGAATGGTATAGCTAAGAATCATACTTTAACGCACTGGTGCTTGCCTGTGTTGCATTAACGAAGTAAGCTGCAGGATACGTACAAGTATTGAACATGAAACCAATTATTTCTTCTGTGACTTAGTAGTGATGGGCACCGAAAGGCAGCTGCATATATACATACATCTGTATTGATGTAGATATCTATGTATTTACTATTACTTCGATAGGCTACATCAAAAATCGTGGAAAATGTTAACTCTAATAGCAACTGCCTTCGGATAACCAAAAGTAGTTCAGCGATTAGCCTGAAAAAATTTGAAAATCGCACCACTGCATGGCAGATTAAATTACCACATTTATTCAAGCAAGTTTAGGCTGTGAGTAACCTGCAGGTTATGCCTTTTGATTAGAGTTGTTGAAAAATTCTTAATAACCATACCAAGTTTTCTCCGTTTGGGACTGTTTTCGATAAAATTACTTATACATATGTTTTGCATATTGGGTTTTATTTTATAAATTTAAAATATTTTCAATCTATATCAGATTTTTTCTTCATACACCAAAGTTAGTACAATTCAAAAATTCTTCGAGAAGGAATATATAAGAATGAAGAAAAATAATAGTCAAATCATAAAAATGCAAGCGAAAGGGAAAAGTATACACTAATATTTTGTTCAAAATCCTTTTTGCTTTCTTATGCTGCGCTTCGCCTTTTAGTTGACATTATTAAACCTCTACACCATTCAACTGGAATAGATTCCCATGCTGTCTTGGCCTGATCCAAATTTGTGATATTCTGCATACTGAGTGCATTTCTTACATCGTTCCAAAAATGATCTGTAGGATTTTGATCAAATTGCCTCCGAACAAAATTTTTGCCACAACAGAAGTGTGCTTCGGATCATTGTCTTGTTGATATTTCCAAATCACCGGCAAATTCTCTTCCGCATAAGTTAGCAATAGTGCAGTAAAGTGCTGTAGGAATGCTCCAGTTACTTAATTTTTTACTTACTTACCAGTTACAGTATAAAAAGAAAACAGTTCAATAAGGTTATACTTATACATGCGTAACAGGCAATACGATTTTTAAAATTCAAACAAATAAATCTACAAAAAATCTTACACGGAAGCTGAGATTACCTTCAAGTTAGGAAAATTAAAAACTCATGCTAAATTCTTTTTGCATCCGACCTGTTAAAGACTAACGATTTTCGTAATAAATTTCAATAATTTTAAGGCGTTCTTCTGTCGTGTAAAATTTTTTATCTGTCTACTTGACAAATATTACAGAAGACATAAAAAGGTAACGTCAAGGAAATATTTACTACTGGCATCCAAGCGTCATTTTTGAAAAACCTTTTTACAAGTTAGATTGTATATACAAACATGTGTGCACTACATACATTTGTAAGTTAAGTTAAGTTAAGTTTTTTTTTTTGGTGGGTGAGGTAGGGTTTAAAATGCCTTCGCCCTTACAGCGACCGTCGTCTACTGCGTCGTGTGGCGTGGCCACTAAAACGATCCTTCCTCTCCTTCTGGGGAGACACACTTCCCGGGACTACTCTCTATATTACCTCGGAAGTCCACATAAAGGCATCCATAAAGGACCTACTTTATTCTCCCACGTCTGAGTCCACCATATTTGTACCCAGCTTTCATGCTATGGGTTCGCCTTATTGTGTCTCTATCTGTGCGGCTTCGCTTTGTTGCAACTGTGTCGAGGTCAATCCTTTTTTGTCGTAGTACGGTCTAGATGTATTTCTTCACCGCGTTCCAGCTGTCCTCGCGTTCGAGCATTTTGCTGATTATGTTGCTCGTTGCGATGTCACCAATCTGTTCCCTCAAAGCATTGCTTTCCGCGAGCCATCTGTTGCAACTAAAAAACGTTTGTTCAGCGTCATCGCTCAGGGCTTCGCAGTATATGCACTTGGAATCGGTTACCTTGGCCATACCGTATAGGTATCTCCGGAAGTGTTCGTGGTCCGAGAGGATCTGAGTTAAGAAGTAATTCACTTCTCCGATATTCCTTTGGACCCATTTGTCAATTGATGGAATAAGTTTCGCCGTCCACCTGCCACTCGGTTCAGTGTCCCATCCGCGTTGCCACCGCAGCATGGCTCGGCGTCTCCGTTCTAAAAAGCTATTGATAACGTGTTTCTTCTTGGAGTCCCGCTGAGCACGAAAATTGCTGCACCTGAGACAGTGCGGTAGGCTGATGCAACTCTGAGCGCCGCTGTTCGTCGAACAACCTCCTGTGCTTTGCGCTTGGCTTTGCAGCTTAGCACAATTCCCCATACTTCGCTGCCGTACAGGAGAATTGAGCTTGTGACCGCCATAATTAGCTTTCTTTTGCTCTGTGTTGGCCCACCGATGCTTGCCATTAATCTACTTAGCATACCCGTAACATTCGCTGCTTTGGTAGCTGTATGCCGTATATGGGCCTCGTGGGCTTGTGACCTCGTGGCATAAGAATGACTTCGGTTTTATGTTTGACGAGTTCCAGGCCGTGGTGCTCAAGCCATATTTGCGTCCTTATCATGACTTGGTTCAACTTCCTTCTAGCGTCCTCAGTGTCCCGAGCTGGTATGACCGCCGCTATATCGTCCGCATATCCCACTAGATATGTACCTTCTGGCATTTCTATGCTAAATATCTCATCGTAGCTCAGATTCCAGAGATCGAGACCGAGAATAGATCCTTGAACTGCGCCAGACCTTATCGCTTTTGTTGTCTGACCATCTGGTGCATTGTACAGCAGTTCACGCTCACTCAGGTAGTTCTGGAGAATCCTTAGCAGGTATGCAGGTATTCGAAACCTTTCTCGTAGTGCTTTTAAAGGCGTTTCATACATCAAGCGTTACCAGGACGGTGATGTGGTAAACAGTAAATAATTTTTGGCTGCCTGCTCCGGCTTTTAATTTTTAGAATACGAAATTTCACTTTCTTTACCTCTGCTCGGAATGATGTAGCACACAACTGGCTTCACCGAACACAAAACTGTCAAAGTATTGTACTTTTTTTTGAGACGCTATGCCAGACTTGGGGCGCCGTATAATATGATCTAAAGCAGGGTATATATACATCGGGATACTCACTAAAGACATCAGACGGAAAATGGCTCAGAACTTCTTACTTATAGTGTTTTATTTTCTTCGAAAGAAATGTCACCGCTTTAAATGTATGTAGCTTCATCCACAATCCTCTTCCAATCTGCGGAGTTCAATCTTTCCATAGGGTGATCAATTTTGCGCCAGCTTGTGTGTGTACATATGTATCTATTGAATATACCGGGTGCTTCAAAAAAATGTATACACACTTTGAACTTCCATAGAAAATTTATTTACCGGTCTACAAAGTTAAATTTCAGGAAAATAGAAAGCTGAAAGTCCAATGTAAATGAAACATAAATAACAAATGTTAATACTGTTCAAATTGGTGACCTGCAGCATCAATACATTTTTGCTTACCTGGATCAAAATTTGGCGGGCCAGTGGATAGGACGCAGGGGGCCAATCGAGTTTCCAGCACGCTCTCCAGACCTTACACCACTGGATTTCTTCTTGTGGGGCACAGTAAAAGATGAGGTGTACAAACGTAAACCACGTAACCTAGACATTCTTTGGAATGAGATTCAAGCAGTGTGTAGAGAAATCTCATTGGACGTTTTGATACGATGTACAGAATCTGTGGTGACTCGTACTCAAAAATGTATTGATGCTGCAGGTCACCAATTTGAACAGTATTAACATTTGTTATTTATGTTTCATTTACATTGGACTTTCAGCTTTCTATTTTCCTGAAATTTAACTTTGTAGACCGGTAAATAAATTTTCTATTCAAGTTCAAAGTATGTATACATTTTTTTGAAGCACCCGGTATGTAGTCAAGGCGCATTCATTACAGGAGGTGGCACTAGACCAAGAACAATATGAGCAAAGTAGAAAACAAAGAACGAATTCGCTGTGTTTCATTCTGTGCTGACAGCTGTATAGACACGGCGATAGAAACAAAATCAGCTGATTTACCGATACCACCTTTAATAGATTCGCCATGAACATAGTGAAACAAAACGATTTACTCTCAAAAATCGAAGCCTTCGTACAACTATTTGAACAACCGTGTGTACGCAGGTAAACAAAAATCAACTGAACAACGCTCACCTCACAACGCACCTTATTGCACAATGGCGCAAATAGCTAGAATAAAACAGTTTGAGAAAAGAGGACGAAAATTGTATACCTCAGGCGCAGGATGAAATGAATGCGACATTATTGGAAGAAAATAAAACACCCTTAAATTCACGACCCACAGTCACCCACGGACTAAAACGCAAGTCATTCTAAGATAATTTGCACTATGCACTTCACCGCATTATCTTGCCCTAAACAATTACAACATCTTAACCTGTTTAACAACTTTCCTTCGTTTATTGAAAATAAAACTCTTTTGTTTCACAATTTCACGCTTCCTCTACAGGTTAACGCGTTTTCGCCTCCCGCAGCGTTCCAACCAGATTATACGAGTACGTCGTCTTCAATTATGCGTTTCATGCTAAGAGATTTCTGTCAAATCGCAAGAACAAACCAGAAGCGCTTAGAATATTTTTACTTAAATATTTGTTGCTGTTGCGCCAAAAAAGTGGAAATATTTGAAATTTGAATCAGAGCCAGAGAGTATTTGTTGACGAACGCAGGTGCCTTGTTGTGAGAGCAGGTACCTACTAAATGAGAGTTAGAACAAGTGACCCACTGATGAATTCAAGGTGAGCATCCAAGCTCGCTCAAAATATTTCAGCAGGCAGTTGTGAGCAGTTCCATGAAAAAAAAATGTTATGGAGATATGTCAATGGAATGTAAACAAGGTGTTCGCGAGAATTCTGTAATTTTATGATCAAATACAGTGCACTCGCGATAACTCGAACTAATTAAAACAGGCGCTGTTCGATTTATCGAATTTGTTCGACTTATCAATTGAGTGTGCTATGTTAAAAAAACAGTCATCGATATCGATTTTTCGATCGATTGTTGAAAATGGAAGCCAGTAGAAAATTTTTGTAGTATAGTTTCTGTTGATGTGAGATATTGTCCGTTCAGCTCAATGTCTTTATTCAGAGAGAGCGTTCGGATTTTTTTTTTTAGTTCATAGTTACAATAGGTAGATACTTAAATTATGTATAATATGTATAAGATACTGTAGAGGGCGCTAAAACAGGGTTGTATTTAGGCATTGGAATTACTTCGTATTTCCTAACACCTCCCCTCGAAGAATTTCAATTTTTGCCGTCAGCCTCTTTCATGCCCAAGTCCAAGATGCATCTGTAATGTTTCTGCGAAGATAACCCCTTAGTTAGCACGTCGGCTGGCATTTCCTCTGTTTGAATATATTGTAGATCGATGTCGCCATTTTGATATTTTTCGCGAATGAAATGATGACGAACATCTATGTGTTTCGTGCGCGAATGATATGCCGAGCTTTTCACTAAATTTTGCGCACTTTGGCTATCATTGTATATTGTGATACAGTTTTGCTGCCATCCAATTTCATTTAAAATTTCGTGCAAATAAAGTGCCTCTTTGGTTGTTTCACATAACGCCATGTATTCCGATTCCGTGGTAGAAAGTGACACTATACGTTGCTTTCGCGCCTCCCATGATATAGATGCGCCAGCGAGAATGAAAGCAAAACCTGAATAAGAACGCCTATCAGCTAAATTAGCTCCCCAATCGGCATCAGCAACACCATATAGCTCGGAATCACTTTTCTTGTATAGAAGGCCGTAGTTGATGGTGCCTTTCACATATCTTAGCACCCGTTTAGCAGCTTTCCAGTGCTGTAGGCTGTAATTAGAATTAAACTGGCTTAAAAAACTAACCGCAAATGCAATGTCAGGACGCGTTGTAACAGATAAATACATCAGAGCGCCTAATAAGTTTTGATACGGATAGACTTTCATTTCGCTTTCGTTTGCGCTAACTGGTTTTTCCAACCTGCAATTTAGTTCCATTGGAGTTTGTATGGGCTTGCACTGCTCCATACCAAATCGTATCAAAATCTCCTCGGCATATTTACGTTGCCCTAGAAATACGCTATTTGTTTTTAAATCCTGATGGAATTCTATTCCTAAACAAGTTTTAATAGGACCAATGTCTTTCATTTCGAAATTCTCAGCTAAGGACCGCTTCACTTGCTTCAACAACTGCTCATCATTTGATGCCATTAACAGATCATCAACGTAAATCGTAATTAGCATTATCTTCTCATTTTTTCTCATAAAAAATAAGCATGGATCACGTTTCGATGGTATTAAACCAATTTTTAGCAGTTTAGTCGTAAGCTTCTGATACCATTGGTAACCAGACTGGCGTAGGCCATATAACGATTTTCTAAGTCTACATACCGGTTTATTACAGCTTTTAAGTAACTTTTGCCATGTCTGGGCCGTGCTCTGGATATGTTTTGCTTTCGGACCCAGTGTTGATTCAGACTCCCTCAATATTACCTTCTTTAGCATCACATCTAGATATTCAGGAATCTCCATATAGACATCTTCATCAAGATCACCATTCAAATACGCTGTAATCACATCCATCTGGTGTATCACTAACCCCATTTCTGCTGACAGTGCAACCATTAGTCTAACCGATGCAAGACGTGTGACTGGGGAATACGTAATGGTAAAATCTTCCCCTGGACGTTGGAAGCAGCCTTTCGCCACAAGACGTGCTTTCTTTGTATTTCCTTCCTTTGTGCGAAAAACAAAACGACTTCCAATAATTTTTCTATCAAGAGGACTCTCAACAATGTCCCAAGTGTTATTCGATAGTTGCGCAAGATACTCATCTTCGGTTGCGCGCAACCAAGTTGCTGCTTCGTCGCCACTTATAGCTTCTTTTATTGTTGTTGGGTCATTACTAATAGCCAAATTTGCAAATTCACAGTCTTCAAAATCTGTGCTGTTATCAGAATCGTTAGTGTCAGCAGTTTCTTCTATTATATTTTTGTATATTTTCTTTGGACGTCCTGGCAACCCTTTTCTGTCCAATCGTGGCCTACCTCTACTACGTTGTTCGTTTTTCACGTTCACGTTTTCTGTTTTACTCGTATCCTCTTCGGGCATATTTAAATCGTCGTTTGGTTGCACAATAATATCAATTATTTGTTGTTTAAGTGGTTCATCGACGTTATTGTAAAACATTTCTGTGCAAAATTTTATATCGCGACTAATGACTATTTTTCGGTTCTTCGGCAACCACAATCGATAAGCCTTGGCTTCGTTAGAATATCCAACAAAGATACATGCTTCTGAGCGAGAATCGAATTTGCCAGTTGCTTTTCCCTTTATTAAAACAAACGCTTTGACACCAAAAGGCTTCATATGTGCAACGGTAGGTGTTTTGCCCGTCCAAACCTTAAGTGGTACTTCATCGCTTAGAGATTTTGTTGGACATCTATTCCTTATATAATTGGCTGTATTTACCGCCTCTGCCCAGAATGTCAACGGCGAATTAGCTTGTCTTAACATACACCTGGCCATTTCTAATAATGTGCGGTTTTTGCGCTCAGAAACGCCATTCTGCTGCGGCGTATATGGGGCTGTTAATCGCCTTTTAATACCGCAGTCATCTAAATACTTCTGGAAATCGTGATTTATATACTCCCTGCCGTTGTCGGATTGCAATGCCCTCACTCTTTTGCCAGTGAGTGTCTCAGCTGAATTTTTAAATTTCTTAAATATTTCAAGCACTTCAGATTTGTGCTTGATAAAATAGACTTCACTGTATTTGGAGTAGTCATCTGTGAATGTTACGAAGTATTTGGCCCCGGAGTGAGAAGCAGTTCTCATCGGCCCGCAAACGTCTGTATGTACGATTTCAATCAAATCTGTCGTACGTCGTTCCCCTTGTTTATGTTTAGCGAAGCTCTTTTGTGTTTGCTTCTCACTTAAGCAAATTTCACACGGAGGCATTGGTTCCTTTGCGTTGACTTCAATGCCATGTACCATATTCGGCAAACGCTTTAAGTCTCTCTCGTTGAGATGACCCATGCTAATATGCCATTTGTATAATTTTGTGTGTTTATTTTCAGCTACAGCAGCAACAGTTTGTGTAGTGTTTACGTAGTACAAACCACCAATTCTTTTCGCTAAGAGTATTGTTTTTCCACTTTTGATGACTTCTGCCTCGTCTCGACGAAAACGTACCTCGTAGCCTTTATCTGCAATTTTTGATACGGACAACAAATTCGTTCTTAAGTCTGGTACATACATCACCTGTTCAAGGTTTATTCGCTCCGTAACGTCCTTTTTGTCGACATCTACTTTGATATTTCCGACGCCTTTGATTTCTGCTGTGTCGTTGTTTGCAAGGCTCAACGTTCTGCTCATTTCCTTGAAGTTATCGAAAGAGTTTTTGTAAGAGCTCATGTGGGATGAGCAACCGCTATCCAGACACCAATAACTGCACGAATTAGCTGACAAACAGGCAGATTCAAATAGAAAAGAATTTTCAGTTTCTCCATTTGCAATACGGCGTGCAGTTGGGTATGAACTTTTTGTGTTCTGTTTTGCTCGACAATTTCGTGCAATATGTCCATTTCCGCCGCAACTATAGCACGTTCTGGATTCGCCTTTTGCTTTTCGCTTCACATTACCGGAAGGGTTGCTAACAAACTTCTTAAAATGCTTTACTTTAGAATTTGCAAGTAACCCGTTTTGCTCTGCAGCAGCTTCTTTAGCTTTTCTGGACTGATCTTCTTCAAGGATTTTTACCCGCAGGACCTCAGGCGATGGTAGCTCATCCCGGGTCTCCAGAGCACAACGAAACGTCTCAAATGATTCAGGCAAACTATAAATAAGCAAGATTGCCAGTAAATCGTCGCCTACTGTCACGTTTATTTCCTTTAGTTTGCTAATCGCGTGGAAAAACTCGTTCAAGTGTTCACGCACATTTTCGCCTTCTTTTAAACGTGCAAGCGCTATTCGTTTTAGTAGGGTGGCTTTTCGCGCAGGCCCTTTTGACTGGAAGGTGGACTGTAGCTTCATCCACATTTCGTGAGAAGTTTCGCAATCAGATATAAGTCCCAATTCCGAGGGACTTATTGACAAGATTATATCGGCACATGCTTTCTGATCGTTGAGTTTCCACTTGGCAGCAGCATCCCCGTGTGGACATGGTTTCGTTCCATCCGCGTAGCTCCACAAATCCGCTTTTATCAATATTGCCCGCATATGCAGCTTCCACGTATCATAGTTATCGGCACATAGCGGCTCAATCTTTACAGATCGTTCGACCATAATTACTCTTCGTAATTATACTATAGTTGGCCGACTTGCAGCGCTCAATATATTTCGGAATTACAGAGAGCAAATCTTTTGAATAAAATAAATACACTTCGGACCTCTGGGCCCATAACCTGTTGATGTGAGATATTGTCCGTTCAGCTCAATGTCTTTATTCAGAGAGAGCGTTCGGATTTTTTTTTTTAGTTCATAGTTACAATAGGTAGATACTTAAATTATGTATAATATGTATAAGATACTGTAGAGGGCGCTAAAACAGGGTTGTATTTAGGCATTGGAATTACTTCGTATTTCCTAACAGTTTCGTTATACGAATTACATTTTGGTCCATTGGCTGGATCAATGGTGTCACATTCGGCGGCATAAACATAGTTAAAATTAAACCATCCTCGGACTTTAATTCGATTTCGTTGGGATGTTGTTTTAATGAATCTGGATTTTACCTGCAGCACGAACGAATTATGAAACCAGTCTTTGAAAATCGCCGAAGTCATCCAGGCTGATTTGGAATTTTTGTACTCCACCGGACAGTTAAAATTTTTGAAAACACAAGGATTTCTTGCTTTGTCAATAACGAGAAGTTTAAGCTTATGGTTGCCGGTAGCGTTAGTGCAAGCCATAAATTGCCTTATCTTTCTTTTTTATAAGACTTATGGTGGACTTGGCTACCCCATATTCCTTCGCTAGAGAAGTAACACTACGTCCACGTTTAATTTTGTTAAGGACTTCAGCCCTCTCTTTTAATGTTAAACACTTCAACCTTTTACGATCCATTACTCACGTGCACTGATATACTACAAATGACAAATTTAAAGCAATTTGGTCAATGCAAGATGTTGTTCCCAGAAAACTAACGGGATATTAACGCCGAAATATTCATATGGACAATACACTAGTATACATATAATTTATATACATATACTATTACATATGTATCTATGTACAAAATGTACATGTTTGAAAAGAATGTGTGTACAAATAAATTTGTTTTTTTGTTCGAGTTACAAAGAAGTTAATAGGGGAAAAAATGTGTTCGAGTTAGCGGCTATTCGAGTTACCGCGAGTGCACTGTATTTCGCTTATCCAAACAACAATATGGAAAAGGCTAATACTATTAGCCAAGGCGTATCGATAGAAGGAGCTGTGACTAGAATAATTCAATTCTTCTTCTTCAATTCCCCTTAAATTTAAAATGTCAGTAAAACGAAATGACGGAAAGTTGTTGTTGTGTTGTGAATGCTGACAAACTACCATAATTTTATGTATTTGTTATTATTTCATTCTTCTATTATCTTTCCCTTGGCATACCTAATTTAAAAAAGTGGTCTTGCTCAAATGCGCCCACCTTGCATAGATTCAGCTGGCTATTAGCCTTAAAGGTTGGGAACGAATCAATGGTTTTCGGATGAATAGCTCAGTATCACAGGTACTCTATACTTTAATATTCAAGTAGTTTAATACTTTTAGAACCAGAGGACCTGCGGAATTTTTCTACTAAATGAGAAATCCTCTCGTCGCGCAATCGACGGCTCGGGCATCGGATGTGCTTATGACCGAAACTGACACCTATGGCTTCGTAGGAAGCGCACTACTCGAGAGCCGAGTGCGTGTAAGCGGTACAGCGTCACCGAAACGATCCGAACAACCGAACAAGTTGTGGAGGATATGGAAATGACGGACAATCTCTCAATAGACTCAAATGGATCTCTGGTACCGAGTAAGTCTTTAACAACGGTCAAACCTGGTGCGAATCAGGTAAGTACCGGTAAAAGGACTGCAGTTATTGGAGATTCGAACGCAGATGCTGATCTATCCGCAAGGCAGATCAAACGAAGAAAACAGAAGGCGAAGAAAGCCGAAGCATAAGCTAAGGCAAGTACTCAAGCTCCGTCAACTTCCACACCTGTAATGGAAACGGAAAAGCGCGGCAGAACAGAGGATTCCTCTGTAACGTTGCACTCTTTCGGAAACAGAACGGGGTCCGGGCCAACGACCGAGTGCACAAAGTGTTTTGTGACAAGTCCGAACAGAAAACTGTCAAACTTTCTACTAAAACTAGGAAGGAAAGACGTTTGGTTAATGGTCGGTATTATTAAAGGACACAGCACATGGGGTCTGAATATGACCACCATTGGTCATTGAGAACCCAATGTGCCTGTGCTGCTTGGAGGAGGCGGATAGCACTAAAAACTTTATCTGTGAGTGTTCTGCCTTTGCTAGAGCAAGGATATGAGTTTTGGGTTCCGATGTGGTGAGAATGAGTAATATTCGTTCTCTAAAACTGGAGGATATCTACAGATTTGCCAAAGAATCTGGAAAATTCTCACAGGACTAACTATCTCTATCTCTGTCTCTATTCTTTTCTATCTCTTTCTCTGATACTTTTCTCCTTCCCTCCTTGACTATCTACCCCTTTTTCAGAGCTCTAAATACAATGAGCTTTTTAGCCTGAGTGTTTTAGGAGCCACCAAATCTCTTGGTGCTCCTTGGCTCGACCTATTCAAATTTCAATTTCAAAGACAGGTTGCTAGCATATTTTTTTCGCTATTTGTTGTTTTTGTCATACACCAAGCCAACAGAATTAGTGTATATGAACTTTTGTCTCCAGACGCTGTGTATGTATATTAGGGTGGATCCATTTCGTTTTCATCACCGTTCCTAGCAGAATTTTATTTGACATACAATTCTGATGGAAAAAGTTCACTAGAGCAAAGCCCTAAGGCCAATTTCTTCTTCTTATTTGTTTTCCAATTCGATTTCGGATGTGGCCGGTCATACAATTTTATATTCATTACATTGATTACTTGCATTTAAACTTTTTGCTTTATATTTATAATCCTTATACACTCCGGTCGGAAGCATAGGGCCTCGACAAGACTCTTCCATCGTACACGGTGCTAGGCTGCTGTTTGTCCGAAGCTGCTGAATCTAGAACGATGTCGAGAAAACTCATTTCAAACAATTTGAGCCACCCTCATGCATAAATATGAGTACTTCAGCTTACAAGCACACATACATACATACATTCATATGCCAACTTTTTATGAACTACCTCGCTTGCTTTCTTCATCAAAGCGAATATTATTATGAAATTGCGTCAACTTGTTAGCCCGTTCCATTTATTATACCACAAGTATGGAAATTCATTACAAAAGTATGCTCGAATGTCGCTGGCTGCAAGTAAAAATGTAAGCGTAAACTTTTATTGATGACCTTTGGAAATGACCCTAAAAATGCTGAAAACCGTAAATGGTTACAGGCTTAAATGTTATTTAGTACAATAAAAAAAAAAAAAGATAAAATAAAAATATGAAAAAAGTAAAAATAAAAATATGAACAAAGTAAAAATAAAAATATGAAAAAAAGTGTAAGCCAAGAAATATTGCAAACGACTTTTCACAGTTCAGGCGCAGCAGTTGACACTTGATGATAAGTGGGCTACAAGTAGATGCATATATGTGTGTATATGTAGTATTACTAATACAAGTACATACACATGAATGGCTAAGAGCGGTTGACTGATTTACCAAACGAGCGACTAACTGACAGCACAACGCTTCTTTGGCGCATGCGCTTTAGACTTTTGGAGTTGGTTTGTTATTGATAGTAGTTTAAAACTATCGATGGCACGAGCGGATGGGCAATCGATATTCGAAAAGGTAGAAGAAGGGGAGCCATCGATCATGAAACAGTGAGGCATGTGCACATAGAGGGTATCTCGATAGCGCAAGAAAATGTTGCTCGACCTTTTTCGACTGCTTTATTCTGAGACATATTAAACAGGATAGGTTTAACTGCCTGTTAAGTCTTTGGTATTCAATTAAATTATTTTTAGAAAGGTCCCCAAAGAAGAAGAAGAATCTCACGAACAAGCTCGATGTATGCCACGCGAACTGGCTTAAGGAAACCTTTTAGTCCGAATTGACGCCTGCGACTCTTTGCTGAAATGTAACGAAGTCAACGCGTTTCTGAAGTGTATGGTAACTGATGATGGAAATTGAGTCATGAATGACAACAGTAGCAGGAAAAGATAGTAGTCAAATAACGGCTAGTAATTCTGCATTAAAACCAAGTGCTATGAGCTTCTGCCATCAGTCCAAGTACTCACTTTGGTGCTCTACTATCAGCAACTGAGCAGATTAGATTAGAGCAAGCGATTGGCCGGAGACGGCCATTTTGGTGAACTAGTGGGGTATTGCAATCCATTAAGACAAAGAATCTCCAAGGGTTTGTATAGGCGGCTCTATCGAATCTGCTGTTTACGCAAGATTAACGTCTTTTCAAGCAAGATTAACGTCGCGTCAATCAAGAAGAAGCATATCTCTGGATTAAAACCAAAATATACGGATTTACAAATATTTCTTTGCTAAGAGTGATTGACTGCTCTCATAAAATCTAATTGCTTTATTATTAACTTCAGCTTTCTTTAGTTGCTCCCAGCATCAAAGGCAATAGCTAAACGATAAAAATATCGTTAGTCTCACACCTCTAGCTGGTTGTTAATTTTTTTTGTTTTTTTTTTTTGTTCTTTCGGCAATCAGTAGAAGCCTCATTGTCATCGCTGGCAGCAAGACACACATACATACACATATAAATGTATCTATAGGCTCACATAAGAAGTAACTAAACAGCAGAGCAATAAAAACCTTAACTTTAATACATTTTTATGTACGAGTACAACTACGCCACCAGCGAAACCTGTCATCCAACCAGCCGCAATTTTAAATTTTTTTTCTAAAGGCAGAATGAAGGTACATTTAATGTCAAATAAAAGTCTGTTCACCACCACTGCCCAATGGGTAGGCAAATGTTCGACCTGCCAAAAACCAAAACAAAAAACTCAAAAAAAGCAAAAAATAAAACTGAAAATTAAAATCAGCATATGCTCTTTGTTGTTGTATAGTGACATTAAGCTCGTGCCACTCAGCGGCTGTTCGCCGCGTGCGATTGCACAGACTGGCATAACTGTACACGAACTTGCCGGTTAGCTGGCTGGCCGCTTGAGCGCCGCATGTTGCAACTATGAACCTGGCTGGCTGGTGAGCTAAAGCAGCGCAGGTTCATGCCACTCAACTTGTTGCTCTATAAAAGTTTTTCGTACATATTTTGAAAGCTCATACAATAAAAATTTGAAATATGAAGCGAAAACTTAAATTACCAAAAAAAAATTAATTTCTATTTTTGCCATTTTTTTATACTTTTCATGCTTTTGATACTACACAAAATTGTTTAATGGTTGCCTCATTTTCTTTTAATGTACTTTTTATATAAATCGCCACACATATACATACACCCAATCACTTGTGGCCTGCCTTTGTCGCCCACTGTCATCGCACTTTTGCAATGGGCACATCGCAGCCACATCAAGGCGAACCCCGATGCCTCTTGATAGAGTTGTTGGCAGAGTGCAAGTGGTGGCTTCTACGCTGCGGGTTGTCTGCGTCCAGTGTGCCATATTCATGTACCAAATTAACATACAAAAAAATAAAATAAGAATATTTATTTAAAAGTATAGGCTAAGCATTTTTGGCTTACTACACCCACGCGCAGCTGACCTTGATTCAATTTACAGAATTCCGCGAATTTCTGTATTAACATTTAAATTTATTTATGCCATGTAGGGCAGGGTTCCCTTGGGGGAACCTGTTATCCCTATAGGGCGCGTCCCCAGGTGGTGGATAGGGGAACGCCTCCCAGATATGGAAGGCAGGAGAATCGGTCTCCCGCGAACCACACAGGTCGAAGACGTAAACTTCGTTAAAAAAACTCCCTCAACCCAAGGTGTAACGCGACCCGTGCCTATTAGGTGGGTTTGGCAGCCGGGGGATAAAACTAGGCTGTCTTTTAACGGAGCCCTCCTGATATCAGGCCGCTTCAGGTTGTAACGGTGGCCTTACCATGGTATGGGGCGCTGCCATGGCGGACCGTTTATTTCCCCTCCATCCTCATTGGTCACCGCACATGGCGACATGGGCAGCTCTTTGGAAGGGCAGGTGACCGTAAGAAACAGACAAATGAACAAACAACAAAAAACAAAAAATCGGATAACGCTACCAAATGGACAGACAAACAGACGGACAAACGGACTGACACACAGACAAAACGAACCGACAGTCGGACAGACAAGCGGACGGACCCAATGACAAAACGGACAGACAAACGAACGGACACAATCGAGCTGAGGAAGTTGGGAACTCCCTCAGAGGACGAGCTCTTGGCTTCCAGTCAAGAGACAGTTGATGACAAAGCTGTGGGCCACAGCACGCCATCAACTATAAATCAACCGATCACATCCGCTGATGCCAAGGGGCAAAAGCGTCAATACCCAAAAAAAGGCCCGTCTAGATATAAGCTTTACCAGCGGTCTCTAGCTATTCTCGGCAGAATAAGCAAAAATGAGGCCGAAGGTAAAACTCATCCCAAAGATGCGGCCGATAAGGCAAGGGGCCAAAAGGTGGTCGATGAGTACCTGGCGTTCCAGGCCACCCAGAAGGCAGAAGCCGTTAAACGCAATCGTTCGCAGGACGAGGGCTGTAAAACTGCGAAAAAGCACAAGACGTCTCACACTGCTCTGACGCCCAAACCAGCCAAACGCGCGTTTAACGAGGTGGCACGGGATCACCTGCAAACGGCGTTGGTGGACGAGTTAACGAACCGCGGTAAACCTGCGTTAGAAAGGTGGTCCGAAATCGAGGCACGGCTGTCTCGCATTGTCGTTGATCACGTCATGGCAAGCCCGGAGGGTCAAGTGCCAGGTTATGATTCAATGGAGGTGGTCCGTGGATACAGGGTGATCAAATGCGACGATCAGTTCTCTGTTGATTTCCTTCAAAACGCTATTAGCAAAATCCAGAGCGACTGGGAATGTTTGAGGCTCAAACTAATCCCAGCCAGTGAGATCCCAAGACGACCAAGGGCTCGTATCTGGATACCGAACATGGAGTTCGAAGCTAAGCAGTTAATACCATACCTGCAAGCACACAACCGCACTGTTCCAATGGATGACTGGAGTATCATCAAAGCGGAGGTTCCGCAAATGAACAGTGTGTCCTTCCTTCTCCAAATCTCGGAGGAGAGTATTGAGCCACTGGGAAAAGTGGACAACAAACTTCGGTTTGGCGTGAGAAAAGCGCATCTGAAGTTATTCCGTTCTGCAAATCCGGAGGATGAGCAGGACGAGGTTGACGACGCTAATGAGTTGCTCATGGGCATGCAACTGGAAGAAGCCGGGTCCACCCAAAACAATGGCGCTAATGAGCAGCATACGGGCATGCAGCTTGACGCCCCCAAAAACGACCAGTAAGTATGGGTCTTAAGGTTGTCCAGATCAATCTGCAGCACTCCAGGACTGCAACGGACAACCTAGCCGTTCTCCTATCGGAGGAGGACGTAGACATCGCACTGATACAGGAACCCAGAGTGCGGAGTACTGAGGTAAGCGGATTCTCTCTCAAAAACTACAACTTGTACTATAAGCGGACCCAGGGTAACCCCAGGGCATGTATTGTAGCAAAAAAACATCTAAATATATTTTTAATCCCATCCTAGAGCTCATCGGATGTGACGGTCATCGAAATGGAGGCTACTGACGGCGTCAGGATCAAAATTGCCTCCATCTACATGGCACACGACCAACCAGCACCACCTGACGAGGCTCGTAGGCTTGTGCTTGACTGCAAAAACAGTATCCTGCTACTAGGATGCGACGCCAATGCGAGGCATCCCCTATGGGGGAGTACCGAAACGAATGATCGAGGTGAGTCCCTATATGAATTTATCATCAATACTAACCTAACAGTATGTAACAGGGGTAATACCCCGACTTTCACCTTTCCAAGCACGGAAAGCTTTAGAGGATGGGCGGAAGTAATAGATGTTACATTACTGTCTGAAAATACTTCAGTGAGGGTAGAAAATTGGAGAGTCTCAAGCAAAAAGTCCTTTTCGGACCACAGCTGGATCCTCTACCACCTGGATCTTGAGGTAGATCCACCCTTACCATATCGAAACCCACTTAGAACAAATTGGAAACGGTTCAAAAATGTAGTAGGGAATAGGATAGGAAGGATTCCGATCCATCAAATCACTCTCGCAGAAAACATTGAGAGTAGGGTCACAACATTGGAAAAGACATTCAGTAGGGCCTACAAAACGTCATGTCCAATTAAATATAGCAAAAAATCCTATCCTCCTTGGTGGAGCAATGAGCTCTCAAAATTAAGGGAAGAAGCCAGATCAAATTTCAATCTCAGCTACTCAACAGGTAATTGGCAGTTGTATAGAGAAAGCCGGAGACAATACAAGAAGGCAATCAGGGCCGCCAAGAAAGAGAGCTGGAGAGATTTCTGTTCTTCTATCGAATCTACCAGAGATTCTGCGAGACTTAGCCGTATTCTGTCCAAGGACCATTCAATGGCTTCTTGGGTCAAGAGGCCGGATGGCACTTGGACTTCTACGGCGGAAGAGTCTCTAGAACTTCTTTTAGATACACATTTTCCGGGATGTAGCACCCATGACAGTGATGCTGGGAGAATCCGGCGGAGCCGATATGACCCACAGCATCTTGTCGATGTAATAGTTACGAAAGAGAAGGTTGCATGGGCAATCAAATCATTCTCACCTTTCAAATCTCCAAGCCCTGATGGGATCTTTCCTAAGATGTTACAGGAAACTCTTGATAGTATTCTACCATGGCTAATGGAAATTTTCAAAGCGTGTCTAAATCTAGGTTATATTCCAAACAGCTGGAAACTTGTTAGGGTCGTCTTCATACCAAAGGCAGGCAGAAGAGGACATGAATCAGCGAAGGACTTTAGGCCGATCAGTTTGTCGTCCTTCCTTGTTAAAACTTTGGAACGGCTTTTAGATATGCACATTAGAAGTTCGCTGGAGAGCTTTAGTATATCAACTGCACAACATGCTTACCTCAAAGGCAAATCGACGGAGACAGCGCTTCACGAGGTAATCCGAACAATAGAGGGGTCTCTAGTAAACAAACAGTATACGATGGCAGCTTTTCTTGACATAGAGGGCGCATTTAATAACGTTAGCACGAATGCTATCCAACGGGCGTTAATAGACTTAGGGGTGGAAAATTGTATCACCAATTGGATCATCTCTATGCTAGAAACCAGGATCATTAGAGCTAATATGGGTAACATCAACATAACTAAGAGAGTCCACAGGGGTACTCCACAGGGGGGAGTACTATCTCCACTTCTTTGGTTATGTGTGATTAGCAAAATCCTAATAAAACTTAATAGAGGAGCGGTAAAAGCGGTGGCGTACGCTGATGATGTGGTGCTAATGGCGTCAGGACTGTGTCCTAATACGATCAGTGGGATCATTCAAAGGGCGTTAGGCGAGCTTAATCCTTGGGCAACAGGCTGTGGCTTAAGTTTCTTCTTCTTAATTGGCGCTATAACCGCTTACGCGATTTTGGCCGAGTTTAACGAAGCGCGCCAGTCGTTTCTTTCTCGTGCTAACCGGCGCCAGTTGGACACACCAAGTGAAGCCAAGTCCTTCTCCACCTGATCTTTCCAACGCAGAGGAGGCCGCCCTCTTCCTCTGCTACCACCAGCTGGTACCGCATCGAATACTTTCAAAGCCGGAGCGTTTGTATCCATTCGGACGACATGACCCAGCCAACGTAGCCGCTGGATCTTTATTCGCTGCGCTATGTCTATGTCGTCGTAAAGCTCATACAGCTCATCGTTCCATCGTCTGCGATATTCGCTGTTGCCAACGTGCAAAGGTCCAAAAATCTTACGCAGAATCTTTCTCTCGAACACTCCAAGCGTCGCTTCATCGGATGTTGTCATCGTCCAAGCTTCTGCGCCATACGTTAGGACGGGCATGATGAGAGTCTTGTAGAGTGTTAGTTTTGTTCGTCGAGAGAGGACTTTACTACTCAATTGCCTACTTAGTCCAAAGTAGCACTTGTTGGCAAGAGAGATTCTACGTTGGATTTCAAGGCTGACATTGTTATCGGTGTTAATGCTGGTTCCTAAATAGACGAAGTCTTTTACAACCTCAAAATTATAACTGTCAACAGTGACGTGGGTGCCGATACGCGAGTGCGCCGACTGTTTGTTTGAAGACAGGAGGTACTTCGTTTTGTCCTCGTTCACCACCAGACCCATTCGCTTTGCCTCTTTATCCAGTTTGGAGAAGGCAGAACTAACAGCGCGGTTGTTAAGGCCGATGATGTCAATATCATCGGCATACGCCAGCAATTGTACGCTCTTATAAAAAATTGTGCCTGAGCGATTAAGTTCTGCGGCTCGCACGATGCTCTCCAACATCAGGTTAAAGAAGTCACACGACAGGGAGTCACCCTGTCTGAAACCTCGTTTGGTATCAAACGGCTCGGAGAGGTCCTTTCCAATTCTGACGGCGCTGTTGGTGTTGAGCAACGTCATCTTACATAGCCGTATTAGTTTTGCGGGGATACCAAATTCAGACATCGCGGCATACAGGTAACTCCTTTCCGTACTGTCGAATGCAGCTTTGAAGTCGACGAAAAGATGGTGTGTGTCGATTCTCCTTTCATGGGTCTTTTCCAAGATTTGGCGTATTGAGAATATTTGGTCGATGGTAGACTTTCCAGGTCTGAAGCCACACTGATAAGGTCCAATCAGTTGGTTGACGGTGGGCTTCAGCCTTTCACACAATACGCTCGCTAGAACCTTATAGGCGATATTTAGAAGACTAATCCCGCGGTAATTGGCACAAATTGCAGGATCGCCCTTCTTATGGATTGGGCAGAGCACACTTAAATTCCAATCGGCAGGCATGCTTTCATCCGACCATATTTTGCATAGGAGCTGATGCATGCACCTTACCAGCTCCTCGCCGCCATGTTTGAATAGCTCAGCCGGCAGTCCGTCGGCGCCCGCGGCTTTGTTGTTCTTTAGCCGCGTTATCGCTATTCTCACCTCGTCATGATCGGGTAGCGGAACGACAATTCCGTCGTCAACGATTGGGGTATCGGGATCTTCACTTTCTCGGTGACATGCGCAGCTGTCACTGTTTAATAGGTTCGAGAAGTGTTCCCTCCATAATTTAAGATTGCTCTGTACGTCGGTCACCAGTTCGCCGTCTTTGTTCTTACAGGAAAACGCCCCGGTCTTAAAACCTTCTGTAAGCCGCCGAACTTTCTGGTAGACTTTTCGGGCGTTGTTCCTGTTGGCCAGCATCTCAAGCTCTTCGCACTCACGTATTTCGGCCTCTCGTTTCTTCTGTCGGATAATACGTCTCTCTTCCTTTTTCAGCTCTCTGTAGCGATCCCACATGGCTCGCGTTGCGCCCGATCGCAGCGTGGCTCTATAGGCGGCACCCTTTCTTTCTGCGGCAGCATGACATTCCTCGTCGTACCAATTGTTTTTTCGGGCTCGCCGGAATCCGATTTCTTCTTCGGCGGCGGTACGTAGAGAACGAGAAATGTTGCTCCATTGTTCGTGGATGCCGGTTTGTTGGGCAGTACTCTCTGAGAGCAGGAGTGAGAGTCGAGTGGCGAATCTTCTGGCTGTCTGTTGTGATTGCAGCTTTTCGAGGTCGAACATTCTTTGCGTAGGTAGATGCACGTTTTTTGCTGCACAGAGGCGCGTGCGCAGTTTGGCTGCAACAAGTCAATGTTGGGTCCTCGGATCGTACGTACATCTAATACACTAGAAGCGTGTCTTCCATCTATCACAACATGATCGATCTGGTTTCGCGTTTTTCGATCAGGGGACAGCCAGGTAGCTTGGTGTATCTTTTTATGCTGGAATCTGGTGCTGCAGACTACCATGTTTCGGGCCCCGGCGAAGTCGATCAGCCTCTGTCCGTTACCGGATGTTTCGTTGTGTAGGCTGAATTTTCCGACTGTGGGACCAAAAATTCCCTCCTTGCCCACCCTGGCGTTGAAGTCGCCAAGCACGATTTTTATGTCGTGGCGGGGGCAGCGCTCATAGGAACGTTCCAGGCGCTCATAGAAAGAATCTTTGGTCGCATCGTCCTTCTCTTCCGTCGGGGCGTGGGCGCAAATTAGCGATATGTTAAAAAAACGGGCTTTGATGCGGATTGTTGCGAGACGCTCGTCCACCGGAGTGAACGACAGTACTTGGCGACGAAGTCTCTCTCCCACAACAAATCCGACACCGAATTTGCGCTCCTTTACATGGCAGCTGTAGTAGACGTCGCAAGGTCCTATGGTTTTCTTTCCTTGCCCCGTCCATCGCATCTCTTGGATGGCAGTGATGTCAGCCTTTGCTCTCACGAGGACATCAACCAGCCGGGCAGAGGCACGCTCCCCATTAAGGGACCGGACATTCCAGGTGCATGCCCTCAAATCATAGTCCTTAGTTCGTTTGCAGGGGTCGTCATCAGTATAGGGAGGTCTCATCCGAGGCTTTTTTAAAGTTTTCATTGGGGGCGATTTTTAAGTGGCGGGTCCCAAACCCAACGCACAACCAGCTATCCTGGAATGTTTCGCCTTCTCACTTTAGCTCACTCCCGAACGGGTGTTCGGAAGCTACCCAGAGGATACGTGGGCTAATCCCGGCCGTTGTGAGCTGCTTGAACCATATGTAGAAGAATCGTCCTGGCCACTCCCAAGTGAATGGCGATCAGTAACTTTCCCCACTTGCGTGGACTTCTACACATGGAACCATCCTGGCTTAAGTTTAAACCCGCGTAAAACAGAACTCATGCTCTTTACCACCAGATACAAGGTACCAAGCTTTACCCTACCAAATATTAATGGACAAACCCTCTCACTTTCACCCAGTGCAAAGTACTTAGGGGTAATTTTGGACTCCAAACTTAGCTGGAAATTAAACGTCGAAGAACGGGTAAGGAAAGCTGAAATTGCTCTATATGCCTGTAAACGTATGCTTGGAAGAAGATGGGGTCTTCAACCTAAGCATACATTATGGTTGTACAAGGCGGTTATACGACCAATTTTATCGTATGGTTCGGTAGTTTGGTGGAAAGCTCTAGGGAGAGATTACAACATCAAATTACTCGGCAGAATACAAAGATCAGCCTGTGCAATAACGGTCGGCGCAATCAGATCATGTCCTATCGAGGCTCTGAACGCACTGACACACGTTATTCCAATAGACCTACATATTAAGAAGACGGCAACCATGAGTGCGTTTAGGTTAAACGAAGCGGGCCGCTGGAAAGAAAACACTTATGGTCATGCCAGTCTACTATTGCGGCAAACTCAGTTAACCTCGGTGAGGACTGACTACATCGTCCCGACGGTAACATTCAATAGGAATTTTGCCACTCTCTTTCCATCTAAGGAAGAGTGGAATAAGGGATTCTCATTAAACAACTTCGACACTACAGTCTATACAGATGGTTCTAAAATGGATTGTGGTGTTGGAGCTGGTATATATTCTCATAGACTTAAAATTGAAAAATCTGTGCGCCTCCCCAATACCTGCAGTGTCTTTCAAGCGGAAGTACTGGCAATTGGGGAAGCTTGTAGGCTACTAATCACAGACTTCTCTTTTAAGAGCAATATCGCTATTCTCTCGGATAGCCAAGCTGCAATCCAGGCACTGGATTCAGCGACTACAACCTCAATGGTGGTGGAACAAAGTAGGAATAGCCTTTCCACCTTGAGCGAAAAACATAATGTTACCTTAATCTGGGTCCCAGGACATCGGAATATTGAAGGTAACGAAAAAGCAGATGAACTGGCAAGAGGGGGATCTGCCATGAATAACGCTCTTGCAGAACCGGTATTCACACCATTAGGCGCAGTCAAGAGTACAATTTCCCTAAAATACCTCCGAATGGCGGAGTGTAGATGGAGGGGCCAGACGAAATGCAAAATCAGCAGAACGTTATGGCCAACCTACAACCTTAAACAATCATCAATATTGTTAAACATGAAACGACGGGATGCCTGGAGACTAACGGCAGTCATAACTGGATTTTGGTCTGTCGGAGAACAGGCAGCCAAAATGGGCATCCCTCACAACACATACTGTCACAGTTGCAAACAACCGGAGAAAAAGGAAACAATCTTCCATTTCCTCTGTGAATGCCCTGCCCTATGGAAGGACAGAATGTTAACCCTGGGCAAACCGCTGTTCGAGGAGCTCGAACAACTGTCTGGCTTAGATGTCAACAACCTAATAAGGTTCCTGAACCGCACAGACTGGGTATAGTCATGCCGTAAATAACAAGTTGGTAAAGAGGATGTGGCAACAAAATGGTGCGGAAGCGCTAGTTGGATTCAGGATGAATCACCACTCTAACCAACCAACCAACCAGGGCAGTGAGGATGCAGTCTATTGTTAGACGCTTATATCCATAAAGAAGTTCCTAAAGGGCGAAGAAATTAATTTGATTATGAAGTCATCTAACATTTTGTTCCCATCACCGGGCTAATAATTGCCGAAAATTGATTTTGTATGTTTCAGAAAAAAACTGCATAAATCATAAATAACATAAATCTTTCTGAAAAGGAAACTTTAAACTTATTTCTCAAGGTTAAGGGGTAATACGCAGTTATGAAGCAAATAAAAGACGGGTTGTCAAGGATTTATCCTGAAGAAACTTCAGAATATTTTAATTTGAAAATTTTTGGCGGTTATAAAAGCATCCTTCAAGAACATTACAAAATTTTTTATTTATGAAAATGTTGATTATAGAGCGCGCTGCAGGCGATTTCTGGAACCTCCTTTAAAAAAAGACGATTTACGGTGTACATCGTAACTCAGGATTGGATTATCTGAAATCAAACAACCAAACAAATTTTGTTAATATATTAGATTATCTAGTAATTAATCGTTCGGCTAATCAAAATAGTGAATTTTCACAAAATGGCAGCTTTTTAAAGAAATGATTTCGATTTTTACGTTAAAATTTGGCCGTAAATTGATTATAAAATGGAAAATAAGTATCAGATTTACAAAAGGAACGATTAATTACTAGAAAATGTATCTTTAAAGATTGAGTTAAAACGGTTGACCGATCAAACAAGCCGTTTTCGAGATATCGTGTACACCGACTTGAAAAATGCCGTTTTGAAAAAAACACGTTTAAAGTTTCAATACCTACCTTAAAACGTGCCGAGGCATCTCTACATATTTAGGTATAACTCCGAAAGTATTGCTTAGATCTACTTCAAATTTCGTGCGTATACTTTTGAATATATGTACATTACAAAAATGCAATAAAAAAAAATCGATTTTTTTGAAAGTCATAACTGCGTATAACCCCTTAAGTTACATTTTAAGTTTGAAAATATTTTTCTTTCGTTTGATAGTCAAATAATCAGTTTAACCCACGTAGCAGCTCCAGAAAATAAACTTTGCTCAGTAGTGGCTTTGCTAACAGATGAAATTGTCGCACATGAGCGATTTCATGTCAGGTGGTTCAAGTATTTTGGATATGGCCTGTAACTTTTCTGAAAATGGATTTATTTGTAGCCTGACATATAATGTGTAAAAAGAAGTAAACTAAAAAAATTTTGGAAAAATCGTAGAACTTTTAGATTTATTCAAAATTGGAAATTTTGGAATGTGGATTATTAAGATCAAATACCTTCAGTGCTTTTTAACTTTATAAATTTTTTTTTGTTTAGGACTAAATTTAGTTTAAAAATCAATCTTTTGGGAAAACATTTGTATTTCTTTTTAAATTGTTGGAAAACATGTTCTTTTTTTTTAATTTGTGTATTGTATTTTGAGTATTTTTTTTTTGTTTTGAGGATCAAATACACCTACGAAATTAAAAAAAAAAAAATTTTTTTTAGCTGTTGCAAATACCTTTGATTTCTGTTTTGTTTTTAGTTTGTGGCAATTTTTTGGAAAATATTTGTTTTTTGTTTCAGTATCAAATACGCCTACGAAATTAAAAAAAAAAATGAATTTTTTTTAGTTGTTGGAAATAACTCTGATTTCTGTTTTGTAATATGTATTCAATTTTTGGGGAGCGATTTTTTATTTAAAATTTTTATTTTTTAGGAGAAAAATTAAAAAAAAAAATGGGAAACAATTTTGTTTAACGACTTTTGGTTTTTTTTTTTTTTTGTTTTGGTCATTTTGTGGCATTGTTGGGGAAAAAAGTTTGTTTTTCTGTTTCAATTTTAAAATATAGTTTCCGAAGAAATTGGAAAAAAATTTACTATATGTAAATTGGTTTTTTTTTCTCATTTATGGCAATATTTTGGGAAACTAAAAAATTTTTTCTTTTTTTAATTTTTCTCAGCTAATTTTTTTTCAGAAATTTGAAAAAACTTAACTTTTCTTAATTTTTGCGAAAATCGTTCTTGTTCTGCCATATTTGCCAATTTCTCTAAAGTAATTTTTGTCATTTGCAAACATTTTTTCCTTTTTAAATTTTTTATTTTATTTATTTTTTTTTTTTTTTTGCGAAAAGCGTTCTTGTTTTGCCATATGTGCCAATTTTTTTAAAGTAATTTTTGTCATTTGCAAAAATTTTTTCCTTTTTAGATTTTTTAAATTTTTTTTATTTTATTTTATTTTTTTTTGTTTTTCCTGGACATGCTGGAATCAAAGGCAACGAAGTTGCTGATGAACGTGCAAATAAAGCACGGATACAGCCATTACATTTCTTTAACCACCTCACTCCTAATGACCTACGGATGTATGCGTCAAACTACTTAGCCGGAAAACTCACGCATGATTGAGCCACATATCATCACTACTACATCTTGTTAAATTCTAGTGAATTGGTTATTTATAACTATTACTCTTACATATAAATAAATATTTTTTTTTTAAATTTTTTGAAAAACTAAAATGGAAAAAATTATACTGTTTTTCAGTGTTGGAAAAGTTTTCTTTTTTTTGCCATTTGCGGCAATGTTTTGGAAAAGAATTTTAAATTTCTTTTTAAATTTTTTTCAAATTTTAAAATTTCTTTTTTTAATTTTATAGAATTTTTTTTTCATAGTTTGGAAAACTTTTTTTCTGTAATTTGAGGCAAGTTTTTGGCAAAGGATTTTTAGTGTTGGGAAAAAACCTTTTTTGCCATTTGTGGCAAAATTTTTTCCTTTTTACATTTTTTTATTTTATTTTTTTTGACATTTTTTTAGAGAAAAACTAAAATGGAAAAAATTTTATTGTTTTTCAGTGTTGGGAAAGAACTTTTTTTTACCATTTGTGGCAATGTTTTGGAAAAGAATTTTAATTTTTTTGTAATCTAAAATTTTTTTTTTTTATTTTAGGATAAATTTTGCTTCTAATTGTTTGGAAAACTTTTTTTCTCTCATTTGTGGCAAGTTCTTGGCAAAGAATGGGTTTTCTTTCTTATTTTTTTTTTGTTTTAGTTAAAAAAACATTAGAAAAAATTAAAAAGAAAATACTTTTTTTTTTATTTAAAACTTATTTTTAATTTTTGAATAAATGTTTTACGCCATTTTTTTTCTATTTGAATTTTTTTTTTGAATTTACGTTTTTGTTAGAATAAAATATAGAAAGAAATGAATTGTAAAAAAATTTCATTTTTTTATTGTTGGGGGAAACGTTTTTTTTTTGCAATTTGTGGCAATGTTTTGGGAAACAATTTTATTTTTCTTTTTTAGTTTTTTGTAAGTGCTTTTTAGGACAAAATATAAATTGGAACAAAGTATTCCCTTTTGATTTTAATAGTTGGGAAAACCGCGTTTTTTGCAATTTGTGGCAATGGGTAAAATTTTGTTTAAAAAAAATGGTAACAAATTGTGCTTGTTTTATTTGTTCGTAAAAACGTTGTTTTTTCGGTAATTTGGCAATTTTCTGGTAAATATTTTTTTTATATTTTATATTTGCTTGTTTGTAGAAAAAAAATATAGGAAAAAAAATAATTAGAAAAAATGTTCATTTCCTTTTTTTTTAATTGTTTCAGATTTTTTTTTTTTCTTTGGTTATTGGATGAACGGACACTTTATGAGGCTTACACTTCGACCTCTACTCAGCACAGTACCTCATCCAGACCCAGTGCCTTAATTAAAATCTGGATAGAGCTGGGTTGGTTTGAGCGTATGTGCCTTTCTTCTGGCTGGAGTTGACCAAGATGTCTCAACCTTCTCTGCGCTATAGTGCTGCATTCGAGGAGAAGGTGCATTGGAGTTTGTTTTTTGTTTTTGGTATTCGTGGCAATGTTTTGTGTCACAATTTTATTCTCATTTGTAAAAAATATAAATATAAATCTAAAACTAAGCCACTGATAAACTGTATGTTTATATATTCAACTAATATGTTAGTGTATGCATGCACATATATTTGTTGTTATACTCCTTATTGCAGAGCTCAAACCTCATATCAATTTCCATGTATTTGGTTCTCCATTCTGCTCTTACTTTGGCTCTTCTGTTTTACCAGATTCTCTTGAAATTGTCCTTATGCCTCTATACACTTTGTGTTCCGCCATGGAAACTGTGTACTGTCACTCGACTGCCTTCATTCATTTCTTTCGGCTTGTTGTTAGAAATTTGATGAATTTTTCAACCATTGAATGCTTGAAGTTCTCTCTGCCTGTGTACGTATTTACTCGTGTTTTGCTGTGCGCTCTGGTTAGGCTTTTGTGTGCAATCCAGAAATCAAGGCACCTGGCGTATGTGAAACTCTTTTGTTTCGGCAAAAATCTGCTGAAATTCGAATCGGTGCGCACAGTTGGAGGAATGTGTGCGCATAAGTAAGTACCTGTGTGTGTTGAGAACAAGTTGAAGTGCTGCCGTTTAACGCACAATAAGGTTTTATGAACAGAGGAGAAGATGAAGTAGAGAAAACATTAATCTCAAGTAGATCAATAAGAATGAGGGAATTTAAGTAAGAGTAAGGATCAGAGAAAATAAAACATAGCAAACGAATGCCATTGATGAATGTAAAAATACATATGTATATGGACTTCCAAACTGAATTTAAAATCTTACTCAAAACAGTTTGAACTCTTCGGTAAATCGAGCAATCGAATTCAACCTAAGTATATCATAAAGTATATTCTACAATTCGCAGCAGACCTAAACGACAAGTGATAGAGATAGAATTCGCTCTTGCATTGATCTCCAGCAACATGGAGCCTGTAATCAGAATAACTGCGCTCTATGTCTAGTGTTTATGTATCGTACAATATACCATACGTTGAAACGATGTGCTATATAAGTTTTGTAGCGCTCATGCGTTAGAGCGACTAAGTTATGAAAGAATTTGTCTTATTATAGCGAAATAATCCGAAATTTACTCACCAAAGAAAGGCAGGCAAAGTAACTAAATAAAATAAAAACCAATTGTGTGCCGAGGCAACACTGAATAATTGGGATATCTTGCTTACTTGCTTATATAGCCTGATCAAGGACAACCCCTTACCGGATCAACGTCGACTGCAAAATGTCTCACTAGGCGTCTCTGCCTTGCGCGCACCTTCTCCAACTTGTCACACCAAGCTATGATAGGGTTCCCTCGACTTGGTCCTTCTATCAGAGACATGGTTTTCCACTACGGTGTTGTCCTCTAACTTGCCATCTCAACACCTTCTTTGCTGGAACTCCTGCATCCATACGCTCGATGTGGCCGAGCCAGTGCAAGCGTTGAATACTGATGCGCTTAACTATGTCCACATCGCCGTAGAGCTCGTGCTTCATTCGGCGGTAGTAGTTATCGCCAACACGAAGGGGGCCGAAGTCGAGTGATAAATTCTCAACTACTTATTTGCTTACTGAGACCATAGTAACACCTCTTAGCAAGCGGAATTCGTCGGTTTATTTCTAAGTATATCATTTGTTGTTGTGGCACTGGTGCCAAGATATATAAAGTCATTTTCAAAAGTATATTTATCCGCTGAAATGCTGTAACCAAAACGCCGTGTATCTTTGCTTGTGGACAGCATATAAATAGTTCGTCTTGGCCTCGTTAACTGCCAGACCCACTCTAGTTGACTTTCTTTCGATAGAGGTAAATGCAACGGTAACATCTTGCTGCAGCTCCCTATGATGTCAATGGCATCAGCATATGCAAGAAGCTGGACACTTTTGGTGAAAATAGTGCCATTTCGATGAACACCGGCTCTCCGCAGTACTCCTCCCATGAGGAAGTTGAAGAGGTCGGCCAATAGTAGAATTTCCTTTTCTGAAACCTCGCTCGGTATTACAAGGTTCAAAGAGGTATTTTCCTACCTTGATAGCGCTGGGCGTGTTGCTCAATGTCATTTTGCAAAGTCGAATTAGTTTTGAGGGAATACCGAACTCAGACACTGTGGCGTATAAGCGATCTCCAATCGGACTATCGAGAGCAGCCTTATAATCGCCAAAGAGAGGTTGCATTATGTTGTTACCTTTTTCAAGGGGTTTTCCAGGATTTGGCGTAGTGTGAAGATCTGGTCGATGGTGGACTCTCCAGGTCTAGAACCACACTGATATGGTCCAATCGCGCCCGACTGATCCCCTGGTAGTTGGGATAGGCGTCTCTTTAATTAGTATGCTAAGTAGTGAAGTGTTCTTCAATGCATAACAAAACATAATATGCCATAGCACAACATATCAGATCATAACACAGAACATAACTTAACATAAGATTACATAAAAATATAATATAACAGAGCAAAACATATCAGGACAAAACACATAACATAAAGTAAAATAAAAAATATAATATGACATAATAAAGCACATCAGAGCATAGCACATAACATAACGAAAATTACTACAACACATAATAACTCAAGTATAACATAGCATAACATAATATAAGATACAATTAAATATATACTATAGCATAGCATAACGAATTAGATCATAACAAAAAATTATGGTAACATAACATAAATTAAAATGCAATATAACATAGCAAACCATATCAGAACATAACACATTACATAACGTAACATACTGTAATATAAAAAATACAATATATATTAATATTCCATATCATAACGTTACATAACACAAAGTGACATAAGTTAACATAATAAACATAAAATAATATAGCAAATATAACCTAACGAGCATAACATACCATAACATAACATAGAATACAACGTAACTGAGCACAATATAACATTTCATTCCGAAATATCACAAAACTTAATCTAACATAACACAAATTAACATAATAAACATAACAAACATAAAAAAACTTAAAACACAAAGTAACTTAACATACTATAACATAACTTAACGTAACATAACATAGCACAGCATAGCACAACATATTTTTATAAAGCACTCCAAAGTTTCAGTATAATACTGGCAAGGTTAAAATCTCATTGAAATCCCATACTTATCGTGCTGAAATTCACGGACTAACAACGTAAAACAATTAATAAAAATTACCATCGCTATTCTAAGTCAAGGATCCCAACTTTACGAGCGAAAATTATTGAAAAGTCATCTATAGCCATCAAGTTTATTTTTGCTTTAATAGCCTTGCCTATTAATATTTTAAGTTTAGGGTCAGCAACAACCCCCATATACTTTGAGAGACTCCATTATGTCATATATTGTATGGATTTCTTGCCGGAGGGGTCACTAGGTCATATATAGTTTTCCGTTGAATAGAATGATCGACATGCTACAAGCAATGAAGTTTTCCAATGTGGACAGGTTGAGCTCTATTTTAGATCAAAATTTGATAAGCTTGACATCAGATGCGTAGCTCCAATAAGGTAATGTGACCAAGTGCTCGTGGTAATATTTGTAATACGAATTCCATACAAATTTATATGTATACTGCACTTTTAATCTATTTTAGCTTTTTTTCTCTTCTCGCACCCTAACAAGATCCACCTGATGCTGGAGCTCAAAGTTGATGGCCATAGACAACGTCGTGCGTTCGTTGATTGGCCTTCGAAGTGTTCGAAAGAAGCCTCACGTCGCGGTGGTGACGTGAATCTATTGAAAATTGGAACTCTCAGACCAATGCGCCAGTGAAAAGACGCAGCAGATATTCGCCATATAAATACCCTAAATGGGTTTTCTAAATAAAAAATGAATTTCCTTTAATTCCCTACATCCTGCTTGCTTTGTTCCATTTCAATATCCATCCGCCCTTATTAACAAGACCCCTTATGGCTGGTACATACAAATTTTTGGTATGCGAATCAACTCTTTAATATTTTTTACTGCCCACCTTGGATGCTTCGAAAGACACTCTTGTGCCATGCACGTGGCTCAAAAGTCAATACTCGTTGTGATGCCACAAAATATACATCTACAATTCTATAAAACTAGCTTACAAATCAAAAGCAATTTATAAAAAAAAAATGCAAAACATTGTCATCTACATTTGGCTGCAAGCCACATGTCCACACGCATACACATTTACACTTATCCTCCACAAACACTCTCTACTGTTGAAATTAGACAAAGGCAGAAAAATCCTAATCCTCTCAGACGTGTCCTTCATGGCCTGACGTTGCTCCTGCCCACCGTCAAAACAAAACGAAAATACGTATGTATGTGTGTGTATACTTGAGCGTATGTGTGTGTCAGGGTAGAAAAAAACTAGAGGTACTTGTAATTTGAAAAATGAGAAAAGTGTAATAGGAGAACGCGCACATGGCACACAAATTCACACACAGATAATTGCAAAAATAAAAAAAAATCAATTCAAATGGCGGCAGGTCAAAATCAGCAACTGGGTGCGTGCGCAATTACAAAAGAAGAAAAAATATGTATGTACATGGATATAATGAAAAATTGAGAATCTTGATATGGCACAAGCAAAATGCGAAATTGAAGGCATACAAATTAAAAAATAAAAAAAAAAACAGCAAACCATTGTTTTGGAACGACAGGTGATAAACGTCTTTTTTTCTCGCAGCAGCAGATAAAACTCTCGCTTATAGAAGATATGGAAGGTAGAAAAAATTGCTGCGTAGGTGTCCTTTGTGCGCATTGCTTGGCTATTTAGAAAAATTTTACTAAAAAATATGATGAGTTTTCTAAGAAATCGCCAGAGTAAAATCTTCATTTATATACTGTAAAGTTTTATTTCTGGGGGAAATTTTATTAGGCGTATATAAGGCGTGCGTTTACGTGGTCTGTCTGCCTGTTTGCCGGTGATTAACCTGTGAATATGAAAATGCAGTCCAACTTCATACTAATGTTCGTAGCGACACTTCAATCGATTTGCAAAAGGATGTACGCTTGCGCTTCGCTAGAGCAGTATTTTGCACTGATTTTTTTATTCATTTTTCACTGGTTCGGTGAATGTATCTGCATATAACTGGAAAAGTTATGGGAGTTCCACTATGAAACTTTCAGAGATTACTGACCATATCAATGAAAAAAATAAGATTTTTTTTAATTCAAATTACAAATATTACAACTTTCCGATATTAAAAACAAAGAAAATGAAAATGAAAGGATGAAACTCTCAGGGATTACTCCTTAACAATATATTGTATTTTTTTTAAATTAGAATTTAAAAATTACAAATTTCAATAACACAAGAAATTTTTTTTAAATGTACAAACAAAAAACATCTCAAAAAGTTAAAAACGAAAATGAATTTTTTTTCTCAAAAAAACAAAAATGAAATTTTTTCGAAAAAAATTGTTCAAAAAGTAGTTAACATTGATTTTTCACCACCCCGTACGAATTTCAATACAACTCGAAAATGTATGGGAGTCCCTTCCTGAAATGTTCAGGGATTATTGATAATAGTAATGAAAAAGATAAGAAAACAATGTTTTTTATTACAATAATTAAAATTGAAAGCCTTCACACCTAAATTCTTTGGCAAAATTTTTCACGTTGTTGAGTAACAGAGGCCCAATTGCTGCGAACGGCGACGAATCGATAATTGATGGTCATCATTAGCACTGGCCGATACAGCTGCGATATTTTCTTCAGTTCGCACTGTACGTAAGCGTGTTGGTGATTTGATGTCCAATAATGTAAATTTGGTTCTAAATTTAGTCACAATTCACAATAGTTCGAATAGCCGCTTCAGTGGGTCGATTGAACTGACCATAAAATGGAAGAAGCGCGCGATAAACTTTCTTAACAGAACACGCATTTTTATAATACAATTCAATGATTCGCAAGCTTTGTTCGTTTGTAAGACGATTCATGGTTAAATTATAGACCAAACTGAAGATGTTTGACAGTGAAACAAAACACGAAACGTGCGTCAGCTGTTTAAACCAACTGTTTGAAAAGCTAATAGCTAAAAACTCACCCTTTCTTTATTTGAATGTAACTCGAAATTTTACGGGACTTTCAATATAAAACTTTCAGGGATTACAGAACTCATTAACGAAAAAACGAAAATTATAATTAAAGAAATTTGAGGACTGCTTTTCATAAATGACATAAAAAAGGATTTCTCCAAAAAATGGAACACAAAAAAAAATTGTATATAAATATAAAAAAAAAATGTATGCAAAAATTTTTTTCTAATTTTTTTTATCCTGAAAACAACCAAAATCGAAAAACTCAAAAAACATAGGAGGAACTTTTAACTATGGGGGGGCGTTTTTAAAACTGACAAAAACACATTTCTTCCCCAAAAATTTATAACGAAAAAAAAATTTTTTTGCAAAGTATTCAATAAAAATAATTTAATTAATGCAAAAAATATTTTTTGAAAAAGCATATTTTATTCTAAAAAAAAACATCGGAGAAATTTTGAACTCTGGTATCTGAGAAGGCGTGCTTTTAAAACTTTTTTTACCAAACATTTTTAACAAAATTTTTTTTTCTAAACTTTTTTCCCTAAACATTTTCAACAAAAAAAATTTTATTTTACAAAACTTTTTTGCTCTATCAATTTTCAACTAAAAAATAAACAAAATTAAAAAAAAAAATTGTGGAAAATAAATATTTTTCATAAAAATTCAAAAAAAAAATACCTAAAATATTATCAAAATCAAAAAAAATATTTTAAAAATTAAAAAACGCACCGATAGTATTGTCAAGCTCAGAAAAAAATTATAAAACAAAAAATTGGAGAAACTTTTAACTCTGGTATCTGAGAGGTGCTTTTAAAACTGGCAAAAAAAAATTTTTTCGAAAAATTTTTATGCAAAAATTAATTTAAAAAAAAATTGTTTCCCCAGAAATTTTCATAAAAAATATATTGTATTTCATTCGAAAAATTACGAAAAAGCACCGAAAATACTGTCAAAACTGAAAACATTTAAGAAAGTTTCGGGGAAACTTTTAACTGTGGTCTCAACTGTTTCGATTTTCTCGAAATAAATAAAGATTTTCAGAAATACCCACTTTTACTCTCTAACTTCAATATTTTGTAATGAAGTGTACAGGAAATATCGACATAAATGATTAAGCTATTATCGCGTCATTCAAGAAGAAGAAAAAGTATCACAAATGTCTGGTGTACAATTTTTTCTTATTTTCACTTTGATGACCTAGTAAAAGTAAGAAAAATTTTTTTCCACCCTTTACAATCGGAGGTTCGCCATTGCCTGCCGAGGGGCGACCGCTATTAGAAAAAACTTTTTCTTTTAATAGGACTATGAATAAGTTCGTGCGGTTTTTTTTGAAATTTGAAACTTTATTGACGTAAAATGGTTACAAATTTAATATTCAAAATATTGTCCATCGCTTACTACTACTTTTTCCCATCTTTCTGGCAATTCACGGATTCCCTTTGTGAAAAATTCGGTCGGTTTTGCCGCAATCCACGAATCGATCCATTTTTTGACTTCATCGTAATTACGGAAGTGCTGGTCAGCCAGGCCATGTTGCATCGATCGGAAGAGATAGTAATCGGATGGCGCAAGGTCTGGACTATACGGCGGGTGGGGTAGGACATCCCATTTGAGCGTTTCTAAGTATGTTTTGACCACTTGTGCAACATGTGGCCGAGCATTGTCATGTTGCAAAATAACTTTGTCGTGTCTATCGGCGTATTGCGGCCGTTTTTCTCGCAGTGCTCGGCTCAAACGCATCAATTGTCGTCGGTAGACATCCCCCGTAATCGTTTCATTCGGTTTCAGTAGCTCATAATACACAACACCCAGCTGGTCCCACCAGATACACAGCATAACCTTCAGGCCATGAATATTCTGCGCCGACGTCGATGTTGAAGCATGGCCAGGGTATCCATACGTTGCCCGACGTTTTGGATTGTCGTAATGGACCCACTTTTCATCGCCAGTCACAATTCGATGCAAAAAACCCTTTCTTTTGTGCCGTTGAAGCAGTTGTTCGCATGCCATAAAACGGCGTTCAACGTCTCTTGGCTTCAATTCATACGGCACCCAATGGCCTACCTTTCGGATCATTCCCATGGCTTTTAAACGTTTGGAAATGGTTGATTGATCAACTCCCAAAGTTTTTGCAACCTCTTCTTGCGTTTGAGCCGGATCTTGATCGAGCAATTCCTCCAATTCGGTATCCATGAACTTTGGCGGCGCACCCTCGCGTTCTTCGTCTTCCAAGCCAAAATCACCACTTTTAAAGCGTGCAAACCACTTCTGGCACGTTCGCTCAGATAGAGCATGCTCACCATAAACTTCCACCAAGATACGATGACTTTCGGCTGCTTTTTTCTTCATATTAAAATAATGAAGAAGAATTCCCCGCAAAAACACATTATTTGGCACGAAATTCGACATTTTCAAGTGTGGTAAAAATATTGTTGTTTACGCTTCAAATAAAAAACTTATACTGACGTTTGTGCCTTACGACAGTAGCTCTCCAATGAATGTTTGGAAATGTGGATCGATGGAATAATAATCAAGTTACGCCATCTGTTGTAAAACCGCACGAACTTATTCATAGTCCTATTATTTGTTGTTGCATGCACGGTGACTCGAACCTGCGCACCTCCGAATTTTAGTCTCGCTTCAACCCGTTCGCCCTCGGCGGTCGTACTATATAAACCTCCAAAAAACTGGATTTCGTGTTAGAATCAAATATTTATGTCGAAACTCCAGCTACATTTACGGCTCTGCTAACTATTCAGTCTTCAAATTTATTTATTTAAATTTTACCATTTAAAATTCTAAACAGGTTTGGAAGTGATTTTTCATTTGGATAAAAATTTCAAACTCCATTTGATGCCAACCAAAAATCAATATTTAATGACAGGTTATCAGCTGCTCCTAGATTCAAAGCTTAACCTTTTATAGAGAAATCGCATCCATCAACAAACACAAAAAAAGAAAAACTTAACAAAAAAAACCAGCTGTACTTTTAACTCTTTCCAATTTAATTACCAAAACACAAGCATTTATATGCTTGCCACACATTTACGAATATTTATTGAGGGCAACACTAATGACAGCTTATTACTTTATCAAGATTTATGACAATTAATAACAGGGATACACCGCTGCTGGAACGGCTAGCGCTGCCCATGAGCAATTCCGCTGCGGAGTTGGCTGAAGTAGAGGGACAGAAGGTCAGCTGATGGTGGCACCTTAGCAGAGCGGGTGGATGGGATAGACGAGGAGAGAGGGAGTAGCTGTGATGAAACCAAGGCGTTTATAAGTCGATACAAGCGGCATTTGTAGCGAATAAAATCGGGCGGCGGCGTCTGTGTCTACAACTGCTCAGTGATGAATATAAAAAAGGTAGAGTAAGTAATCCAAGATGTAGATGAAAATCAATTAATGCAGCAATGAAGATTGTAAAGAGTGTGGAGAGTAAGATACTTTTTTTATTAGTATGTAAGTTCACAGTTATATTGGTAAATGTATAAAAAAATTAGTGCCATGGGAGAAGTAACCATCTTTTACTATTAATATACATACATACATACATACATATATTACATAGAGTCATCGAAAAAGTAATCCAGTCTGGCGAGTTATAGAAAAAATTAAGTCTTCAGCCTGGCTCCACTGGGATTATACTCCTCGTTTTACTAACAAACAGCAGTCAAAACACATGTTTTTGAATGGCCTAATAGTGATAAATGTAAAATGTGACTAACTTCTTAATAATTTTTTATTACTGATTTTATTGCTCCTTTAAGCTCGTCGACTCTGAAGACTCTTAAGGCAATGGACTATGTAAAAAAAAACTGATAATGCTAAACAAAGGCTTAGAAAATTATAGACAATATTTGAATTGGATCACAGCAAAAATAGGAAAGTTCTGCATATTGAAATAAAGGGTGGTTAAATTTTAAGGGCCGATATTGAATGCAAACCACACCTAAAGGTCAAGTTTCCTTCTGTATTTGATTTGAAATTTTTCAATTTCAGACAAACTCAATTTGAACCATAGAAAGATACATAATCGAGCAACGCGTTAAAGTTACTCAGGCTTATTATGAAAACGGGCGTTGAAATCAAAATGCGTATCGTGCACTTCGTGATTTCAGTGATGAGGCAAATTTTCACCTCAGTGGATTCATCAATAAGCAGAATTGCCGCATTTGGGCGAATGATAATCCAAGAGTGATTATCGAAAAACCAATGCACCCACAAAGAGTGACTGTTTGGTGCGGTTTATGGACCGGCGGCATCTTTGGGCCGTATTTTATCCAAAATGAGGCCGGTCAGGCAGTTACTGTGAATAGTGTTTGCTGTCGTCAGATGATAACGAACTTTTTATGGCTCAAATTGGAAGATATGGATGTGGACGATGTGTGGTTTCAACAGGACGGTGCTACTTGTCACACAGCTAACGAAACAATAGCTCGTATGCGTGAAAAATTTGATGGCCGAATAATCTCACGTCGCGGGGATGTCAATTGACCGCCAAGATCATGTGATTTGACACCGTTGGACTTCTTTCTTTGGGGTTATTTGAAAGAAAAGGTGTACGTCGATAAGCCAGCAACAATTCAAGAGCTAAAGGAAGAGATAATTCGGCACATTAACGGCATAGAACCTCAATTATGCCTCAGCATCCTTACGTAATTGAGCCATACCGATATTATCATAATAAAGAGAAATGACAATAATTTTCAAAAAAAATTCGATTTTATGCAAAATCAACACCGGCTCTTGAAACTTTATAATTCATAAAAAAAGTTCCAGGTATTGCTCAATAAAATACAAATTTCACTCTTTCACATTTATTGTATCGTCTTTAACGTGCTCCTCTTACTTCATCATTATTTCAGCTCGCTTCCTCAACCATCTTTTAACTCTATTAAGAGCTTCCATCTTTCATCTTCCAGTTCTGTACTTCTCATTTTTTCAGGCCTTCGGTGATGTTTTGTAGCCATGTCAGCTTGGGTCTGCCTATGCATCTCACGATGATTTAAAATAAATAAATGATTGGCCCGTGCACTTCTGTTAGGTGTTTGTCCCAAAAAGAGGGAAATAATTTAATTTTTGTTTCCTACTAAGATGTTCCATAGACTCAAAAGAGCTTTTTGGGCCAAAGGTCACACAAAGTTTCGATTTTTTTCTACTAAGAAGTTGCATACCCGCAAAGAGGCTGCAAATTGCTTTCTGTATAACCCTGACTTACGGTTCATTTCTGAACGCTACTCTGGATAAGAAATTGAACTGGAAGGAATGCAAAATTTATAAGATACGAGGAGCATTTAGAGTTCTATCCCTGCAAGCAGCAATAGGTAAATTGGCAGCTAATTCATAGAATTTGCCCCTAGAACTACAAAGTGATTGTTAAAGCTATTCTCAAATAGAGGTGTTTGGGCTAGGTTAGGTTGTAGATTGTAGGGATGAACCACTATGAGACACGTACGTTCACCTTCATAGTGTGAACTTTTCAAAAATTGTTGAAGATCCTTGATTTCCACAGTACTGATACATTCCAATGCATTAAAAAATTGTTTAACTAAAATAGTAAAGCTACATCTGGATAGAGCAGGCAAATGTCACAGAAGGTGCGAGTTTATATCTTCCTCTTGCTCATTGAGGCAGCTTCTGTAGAAGTCATGAATCTGTACGGCTAACTTATGGACGTATTGCTTAACTCACAGTGCTTCATTATAACGGAAATCAATGTGCTAGGGCTGCGTTTAGCATTGAGGATCGGCGACATTGTCGGGCAATTCTGCAATTTTCTCAAGAATAAGTGGCTTACAAGATTGTAAGGTCATGCCTACATTATTGTGCGTGGACTCTGCAGTCAACTTGGTGCCTAGTCTCGCTTGTTAATCGGCCCTGCATTTGCCCTTAATATCGCAATGTTGAGGAACTCATTTTGTCTTTGGGTGAAAAGACTCAGCCTTCTCGTTAAGAGATATGCGGCATTTCATGGCTGCTTCGGAGGTTGCAGACTGCTTTGAGAAGGATTTTATCGCAATCTGGGCAAAAGTGATAATTGAAATATCATCTCCAGGTATCGCTTAACACTGTGACACTACAGCTTTTTGTATTGGCTTCAGTCCAGCCTGAAAGACACTGCAGTATTCTGGAAGCCGAAAACTAAAGGGGATCCCCAGATGTTTCGAATGCACTTACATATAGCGGAGGCTCACGCTACCCTCGCGCTTTGAGCCAACTTTGTATACATGGATGGATTCGTTCTTTCTTACATCGTCCCGTTCCCACTCTTCTCTTGCAGGTGGAAGGGTCATGAACGTTGTAATGGCAGTGGTAGATGAGAGTGCATAGTCCACCATTCTGGGAAGTTTCAAAATGTCAGTTAGGAACCAACCGTAGTCGTAGCCCATGTTTGGCCACTCACTTAAGGTGTTCAGTCCTATTGCCGTACTGCTAGTTGTATACCATGCCTGCAGATCTACTGGGATGAAGTTTAATATTGCACCGGTTATGGGAGCAGATGCGAGTATTTGAGCCTTTAACACTTTTAATATTCACACCCTTTTCAAGGACATATCCCCATACTACAATACCATAGTACTGTTACAGCCTAACTACCGCTATGTAGAATCAATATATGATTCTGGGTTCTAGCCTCTATTTTTCCACAAATAGTTTTCCGCAGGAGTCCAACGCCGTTAAGGCTTGCGTACTCTATCTGCAACTGTGAGACCCAATTTAGCTTCCTATCCAGTGCAAGGTCTAGATATTTATCCCTTCACGTTACTCTGAGAGGTTTTTCCCCTAGGGATATTTGTTAGAGAGCAGATGTCTTATGTCTTCTGCTAAAAAGTATCAGATCCGTTTTTTTTCGGATTTACTTCTAGTCTTCGACTATTACTAAATTGAGTTTGTTACTAATGGTAAGTTGGTGAGCCGCTTTAATAAATACTTACTAAAGTAGCAAAATCTTGAGTAATTTACTTTAACAGAGCGCTCAGAACTACACCAAACTGAGCTCTATGGGCTGTTTTGGATCTTTTGCCTCTAGAAGTTTCAGGATATTAGATGACAGCTCTTGCAGTCTAACACTTAAGAGAGGCGTCCTAGTAGGCTTATGGAAGTCTAAGATACTCGTATGTTAAATTATAGCTCAGACTGTGACCTGACTGATCCCTCTTCCTAAACACCTAAATAACGTCCGCCTTCTACTTGGTTCATCTTCGCGTGTTCTTCCCCACAACATCACTGCAGCGTTTTCGAGGCTAAAGAATCAGCCATTATGAATGCTGAAAAGCAGCTCGTGACATATTTTCTAAGAAGAGATGCCTTCATATTTATTGACAGCCAGATGGTAATCATATGAAATGGTCTTCTTTTTTACGCCCAATTTTGAGAGTCTTAATTCAAGATCCTCAAGTCTTCTTGTGTATGACCATATAGCCATACCAGCCTAATTCGCAGACATCCCTATACTTGGTGTAATCAAAAACACTCTATAACTTAGATAATAAGCCAAAGCAACAAAGCAAATGCGTCTGATGCTGAAAGGCTTGCTTATTAATTAATGAAATTTATTTCGAATCGAACAGCTGAAAAGTGTTAGAAATCCACAAAATCAGCTTGTTATTATACCAATCATTTATTCCCTAAACTAACCGTTTCCATTTTAAACACCTCATTCATGCAACAATCACCTAACAAGACTCCTTCATATCACCGCAAAGCTTGCCACATCACCGATTATGGTTCATTACCCAAGCAACAGACAAACAAATTAAATGGATTGCAGGAAGACCATTCATGCAACGTGATATTTCGAAAGCCACGCCTTTACTCCGCTGCATTATGCAACAAATACGCGCGCAGCAAAGCAATTCGGGTTAAGGAGTTTGACGCTGGCGTCAACAAGGTACCTGTGCTAACCTCAAATTATATAAGCACTCGTACACCTATAATGATGGTGTTTGCGTGTACAATGAAGAAAAGGCGCCTTATCAAAGTGCCGAACGGAAAGAAGTTATGTTCGTTATGTTATGATTTGGCGGTAGTCCAGCAGAATGGAGGAAAGACGCAAAGGTGGTTGAGGAGCTGTTATGAAGGAGTTGCATTGAGGTTTTTTTTTTATATAGAATACATGAAAATGTAGTGATGTCAGAGAGGAAATATTTAGAATTTGTTTAGAAAATTCCGGCAATCTAACCTGCTAACGTCTCTAGCCTTCAACAAAGTGGCACTGAACAATTCTGGCGACTGTGAACCACTTCTTTTTTCATTATTAAATTCCAGAACCCTGCAATGAGTTCAGTCATAGTGCCGAAGAGAACAGGCAGATGAAGCTATGCCCATCATTCGGATTATGCCAAGTTGTAAGGCGTTGCATAGTGTTGGGAAGGTGGCAGATCTGAAGCAGCAAAACGCGATCGCTGTACTAGCAACCAAGCATCCTCAAGTAAGACGCTCCCGTCACAGAATTATATAAAAAAATTTTATTATAAACATTTTTTAATGTTAATATTGTTCATAAAAAAAAAATTGATGATTATTCAAATTCGAAATTTCTAGTAGCCAAATATTTTTATTAAAAATAAAAAAAAAAAATTGTTCATCAAAAAAAATTTATGATCATTAAACTTCGTCATTTGGAGTAGCCAAATATCTTCTATCAAAAATTTTTTTTTTATTTATTTATTTAAATTAAAAAAAAATTATTCTTTGTTTTATTTTAGCTTATTTAATTAAATTCGGCTTCCAAATATTTTCTGGTTGGAAAAAAATATATATTTTTTTAATTTAAAAGGATTAAAAATTTTTTTTGTTAAACTAATGGTTTTTAAAATTTGGCAACTCTAATACAACTATTTTCTTGATTAAAAAAAAAGTTTTCATTAGTAATTTGCATTAAAATATCTTATTTATTAAATAATTGTTTTTAGATAAGTGGCAACCCTTTTCGTATATATGTTTTAATTAAATATATATAAATCTTTATTAAATTATTTACTTAGATACAATTTTGATTGAAAAAAAAAAATTATGAAAATGTTTCAACCCGGTTCTTTAAATACCGTTTGTGTGCAAAAATGTAAAAAGAAACAAATAATTTAACATCAAACATAGTTACTAAACTCGGCCACTCTATTCAAAATATTTTCTGGATTAAAAAAAGAAGGAATATATGTACATATATATTTCTAAGCCCCGTTCATTTGATGTCAGTCTTAAAATATCTTACTTATTTAATTATTTTTATTTGAAAAAGGGGAAACGATATTCAATGTATCTACATTAAATATTTTTGAAACAGGCTTCGTACGCTACCCCCACTATTATATATTTCTCAATTAAACTTTTTAATTAATTTATATTTAATTTAATATTTCACATAGTTGGCAACCCTATTTATAAATAAATATTTTTTAAAGTTTAATTAAGTAATTAAACCGGAAACTAATAATTTTTATTTCATACAAAAAATGAAATTTTGTCATTAACTTAAGTATTTTATTAATTTTTAGGTAATTGGTAACCCTATTTAAAATATGTGTTTCTATTAAAGCTTCCTTAAATATCTTCATATCGTAAATTACTTAAATAATTAAAATATTTTTTAGAGAGATGGCAACCCTTTTAATCAATATTATATTTCTGTATTAATCCATTAATTCTGTATTTCCATCTTGATACTAAATTTCAGGTATACATTGAAATGTTTTCCTTAACTTACGTATTTAATTAATTTTTAATTTTTATTTGGTAACTTGGTAACCCTATTAAAAATATGTACATGTATTAAAGGTTTTGCAAACTCGTCTCATTCAATACCAATACCTTAATGTCTTTAATTACTTAATAAAATAATATACATTTTCAGAGAGGGGGCAACGCCTTTAACTAATATTTCAGGATTCAAGTGCATTTATATATTTTCAGTTTGATACTCAAAGTGATGTATTTTAACTGAATTGCATATCTTATTATTTAATTTTTTTTAGATAGTTGGCAACCCTATTTAATGACATATGTATATGTATGTCTGTATTAACGCTTTTTCAAATTTTTTGCATTCTATGTAAATACGAGTATTATAGCAATTTATAATATTTATTTCAATTAAAAATATTACATTTTTTTTTTAATTTTACGCGGCAAGCCTCTTAGTAAATATTATATTTCTATATTGAAATACTATGAAATATTCTCAGTTTGCTACTTCAATTTATATATTTTAACTAGAGATATCTGGATTCTTTCAGCTTTGTACATATGTAAGTGGCAACCCTATTTAAGAATATGTCGTATTAAATATTTTTAATATTATATTATTTTCATTTGATGCCAATATTATAGCAATTTATACAATAATATTTATTTAAATTAAATATTTAATTTAATTTTAAATAATTTAATTCTATTTTTTTGGCGGCAACTCTTTTACTAAATTTTATGTTTCTGGATTGAATTGCTTTTAAACATTCTCAGTTTGATACTCCAACTTGCATATTTTAACTAAATTATATTACTTATCTAATTATTTTTAACTTTTTAGGTAAGTGGCAACCCTATTTAAAAATATGTGCGTATTAGGGATTTCATAAATTCTTCTCATTCGAGACTAATACTTTAATATCTGACATTAATTAAGGGAGAATGGGGAGGTGTGAGACGGGTTTTGTTTTTGGACCCGTATTACTCAAAATCTTAATATTCTGCATATGTCAACGATGGAATCTTTAGTCAATGCATACTGGAAGCAATTGGTATGGCCTATTTAACAAAACTACAATTTTCCTTAAAATTAAAATTGTATATAATAATATAAAATATAATACAAAATACAAAAATGTGGGGAGTTGTGAGACACCAAGGTTTAAATCAATAAAAATGACATATTTTAGTTGTTAGTTCTTTATTAAGATGAAAAAAAAAAAAAAAAGACAATTGTTATAAAAAAGTGTAAACAAATGCAATGCCATCAATCTGATGATTCGCAGTGAGAACATGTATAATAACCAGTACGTAAATTGGCACACTTTAGGTGCACAGCTCGATCGCATACATTGCAATGAATGGAGTTGTTCCTATGACGCGGCATGATAAATGAGAAATCTACGAAAAAGCGGAAAAACAATAAAAACTCAAATTTAACCAAAAATTTCATGATATATATACAAACAATGCATGAATATTACGAGGTACTTATGAAAGATGCGTTAAAACGTCGAAAAAAACGGTGTCTCACAACTCCACACATTTGTTGTCTTACAACTCCCCAAATCGTTTTTTTTATAAATGGCCGCGTAGTCATAAACACATCGAACGTTCATGCCCAAGTGAATGTGTACATTCAAAGCTAATAGGATAATTAATAATTTGTATATATTAACATTTGCAATTTGCTTCAACAACTGATCGAATGTATCGCAAAACAAATGATGAAAAAAACTTACCGAGAAATTCCAAAACACAGTAACTAGAGATACGCGTCGAATGCGTGTAAATATGACCAATGCTAGCTGAAAAGTGAGAACGCATCGAGAACACTTGTTGACACTCAAAATCGAATGTAAACAAATGAATAATGCCGAAAGGTAACAATGTCTCACAACTCCCTGTGTCTCACAACTCCCCATTTTCCCCTACTTAATTTACTTCATTAAATTTAAAAGAATTTCAGAAGGGCGCAACCCTAGTCAAAAATATTTCTGGATTCAAATGCTTTCAAAAATACTCAGTTTGGTACTCAAACCGAAATATTTTATTTAACTAGACTACACATCTAATTATTTTTAACTTTTCAGGTAAATGGCAACAATATATAAAATATGCAGTATTAAAGCATTTTTTAACTCTTAACTCTTTTCATTTGATATTAATACAGTACAATCGTGATAGTCCGACATTTCTTAATCCGACACGTTCGGTAATCCGACAACCTCATAACGTCTATGTATGCAATTGGCATTATTTTATTTTGATCAGTCTTAGCAGAGCAGCAGAGGGGGATTGTGTTTTGTTTCCCGGTCACAACGTATTTGTCATTAAATTTGAACGACGCCAGTTCTCTCGCGATTTCTGACGGTGTTGATGTAATTCTTTTCTGTCTTTTCGTGTCATTAAATGGAACCTTCGGTAGTCCGGAATATTTGATAATCCGACAACGAGTCGGTCCCGTATGTGTCGGACTATCACGATTGGACTGTATTATAGTAATTTGTAATATTTATTTAAATAATAATACATAATTTTTTTTTAATTATAGGCGGCAACCCTCTTAGCAAATATTCCTGAATTCATTTGTTCTTCAATATTTCCAGGATTATACCCAAACTGTTATATTCAAACTAATTATATGACTAATTATTTTTAACATTTTAGGTAAGGCAACCCTATTTAAAAATATGTAGTATGAAAGCTTTTTTCACCTCTTTTCATTTGATGTCAATATTGTAGTAATTTATTATTTTAAATAATTTTGCAGGCATGTGGCAACCCTATTTATAAATATTTCTGACTTTAAATATTTCTCATTATCTTTTCTTTGATACCCAAAGCGAGGTATTTTAATTGACTTTTACTTTTATTAAATAAATTTTATTTAATGCCAATGCACTTTCTTTCTACGCATCATTTGCAACGTTTGTAAGTTCCATGCAAAAATTCATGCAAACCTTCACAGAAAAATATTTCCAGTTTTCCTGAATTTTCGAATTCGCCGATTTTTTTGGGCCATTTCTCCTATTTTTTTTCTTAAAAACTATATTCATGATAATCTAAAGCCTCTATATAACCTCTACGGACCAGTTCTGGTCAATGTGAGTTGACTCTTGTGCACCCAAGTTGATATAACCAACTTTCCGGCGAAAGAATAGAAATAATTTCTGCTTCATAAAAAAATCATTGGCTTACCTCTTCATATCTAAGCCACGTACAGCTGTCTATACCTACTCGAAATTAATTTTTTTGTTATTTAATTGTTTTGAAGTACCGTTCGAACGCGCCTTTCGTGCGCTATTGCCACCTGCCAAATGATTAATCATTTCGTTAAATATACGCGCTCGCACATACGAAAAAAATGAACAGAAAAAACCACAACCAGCCCAAAACGCCTTTCATTTACGGCGCTAAAAGGGCTCGGCCAGACGAGTAATTTGATTTATTTAATGCACTTTTTGACGGTTCCTGGTGTTTGATGATTCTCAAGTTGCAACAATATTGCGTTTAACACCTTTTTCATGTGTGTACCTGCTATTTGCTTCATATGTTTTCTAAACCTACATACAAACGTAAATATTTATAATTTCAACTTTCCTCATTCCCTTGGCGCACGCCAGTCGGCTGTTATTAAGTGAAATCAGTAAACATCATATCCATGCCATTTATTTTTTGTATTCATTTTTTCGTGTTTCCTGTTTCAGGGCACTAAAAGCTCATCAATTATATGCCTCAAAGTGTGGCATACGCCTACACACCTACAAACACAAATATTCTACACAAAAACCTCCATGCAGTGTGCCCCAAAGACCTTTAAAGCATGAGGTCAGTCGTTGTTGTACCCCTTGAAGTTTCTAATCAGACGAGTGTTGCATAAGTGTTAAATGTGGCATGCCACATATGAATTAGTTGACTGCTTGCCCCATTTTTGGATACTCGTAGCCGCTTAAGATGTTTAATTTTGTTTTAAGGTCGAAAAGCGTTGAATGCTTTAAGCCTACGGACTTGTTTATCCTAAGGACTTCAGCCAAAATATTTTTAAATCCTTTTGGATATTTTCTTCATTTTCAGCTTTTCAACACTTTTTTTGCCTTTGCTTTGACGCGCTGACGCAGAAAGTGATGATGATTTGTATGGAAATTTCCAATGTACGGCGCTGAAACAAATGAGTCACTTTTATTTGGTTTCAGTTTGGATGAGACCGGGTAGCTTAGTTATATTTTTGCGCACGCCATAAGAAACTTTATATTCATCTAGAAGGGGCATGGATTATAGAGTGTCGCGTAATTGAATACAAATTTCTTTTTTTTTCTGATTTCACCTGCCCTTCAGGGGGAAAAAATTTAATTAACTGAATATACAGGATGTGATATCTTAGTCCCCTTAATCAGCTCAATATATTTATAGAACAACTATACCTAAACAGCAGCGTATTTTTGCTTTAGCACCAAGTATGCCTGTAAGACACATTCTTTCTTTTGGTGTAAAAGTGTAGAAGTCCTGTACTCATAAAAATTGATTCTGGCAGTCAGCAAAACTCTTGAGATTATCTGTCATCAATAGTTTTTTTTTTCAAGTGTTGACTAAAATATTGGCGAAGTCTGATATTCAAGTGTTGAATAGAAAAAATAAAATAAATAACCACCGCAAGGGCATCTCGCATATAGAGTTGACGGGCATGCCAATCACGCGGCGCCTAGTCACGACCCCGCACGGACATCCCTCACTGAGGGGTGCTAGAAGTAACGACTCCTCGGCTCCGAAGTTTCAGCGAAGAAGAAAACATACCGCTAAGATGCCTAACATGCCGGCTGTGTGAATGCATGTCTGAAGGACACAGTTAATCCAGAAGGAAATCTGCAAACCACCTGGCAGAAGGTTTAAAATGCAAACACCCGTTTCAAGAAACGCAAACCCGCATTATAAAGAAATCTAATGATTGCAGCCGATCGAGGATATTCGCTCAAGTGTCGGCAAAAGCCACGGCTACGGGCGAGGGCTCTGCTCATCGACATCAGATAGCGGAGTCGACAGTGATACAACACGAAACCCCAACACTGCGACAAGTGTTCCCCAAGTTCATCTTGGGACCACAAGAGCAGGCCGTGTTAGACAGCGTATGAATGAATATGTCCTGCGCTACTACTACATTTCTACAAATTCTGAAGAATCGGAGCACATGACGACCTATCGCGAGAGAATGCTAGACCTGTTTCTAAGAAGATACAGACATCTGAATGGGAAGCTTACCGAAAATAGCCTTGCTACAAGAAAAAAAGGAAAGGAAGAAGCGAAGAAGAAATAACACCAGATATAACCAAGGCACGCAACCCACAGCAGAACTTACCAACGTACAACCTGAAATTAATTTGATTTATGAAAGTATTGAAAGCGATAGTCCAGAATTTAATGAGGAACGGGAAGTAAAAGGCGTTTTCAATAATTATCTGGAGAATTATGAAGGTATGGATCCTTTGCTAAGACCAAGGATACCCCGAACTTGTGTGAACTATATTTTTATAAAAAAGTAAATTAAAATTAAGAAAAGATAAAATTTTTGAATATGTCGCTCAGTTAATATTGTGAACCCATTGTGGACGCAGATATTGAAATTGAAATTTGAAAAGTCGAGCCAAGCAGCATCGAGAGATTTACATAGTAACTCCTCAAACACGCAGGCTAAAAGGCCCATTGTATTTAAAGCTCTGGAAAGTAAATGGATAGATAGTCAATGAGGGAAGGAGATAAGTAATAGAAGGGAAAAAAGAGGATAGAATAGCGACATCGAGATAGTTAGGCCTCTGAGAATTTTCCAGATTCTTTGGTAAATCTGAAAATGTCCTTTAGTTTGAGAGAACGAATTTTACTCATTCTCATAACATCGGAACCCAAAATTAGCAGCCTTGCTCTAGCAAATGCAGCAGACTCACAGAGAAAATGCTCAGTGCGATCCGTCTCCTCTAAGCAAGGTAGCTATATCGGGTTCTCAATGATTCCTATGGTTGTCATACCTTGACCCTATGGGTTGTATCCTGTAATAATACCGACCATCAACCGAACGTCTCTTCTTCCAACTTTTAAAAGAAAGTTTGACTGTTTTAGGGTTTGTTAGAATACATTTTGCAACTCTGCAGCGTTCTAAACCGGGCCAACGCTCTGTACCAATGGATGATAGGACTTCTGCATTTATAGAATTTAGAAATTGTCTTTAAAATGAGTAAAATTTATCGAACAAATTGGCCGATTTTGTTCTAAATCGTATGATTCTAACCATACCCCATACCAACGAAACAAAGTGAGATAAATTAAATGAATTAGAAACAAATAATAATGGACTATGAATGGAACTAACGGCAGCTATTTTAAAAATGAATTATATCTTTTTCGAATAATTTTACGCACTCAAATCCCCTTGAAGCCCTTCTCGTTGACCAAATTGTCTTTATTGTCAAGCACGCGCCATTACTTTCGAAAGCATCAGCGAACATCTCATCATTCGCCAAAATTGTCGCCTGAGCCTTGAAAAGAAGCTTAAATGTAAACAAAAAAGGTCAAAGACAAACAAGTGACAACGGCAGCAGGTTCATGTTTCGTTCGAGCGAAATGGAAAAAACAAAAAAAAAAAATCAATTGCAGCGCAAAAATGCAGATTCGCCAAATTGCCAATCTCAACATTGCCAAGACCACGGCCAGTATGTGCGGCATTTCAGACCGCACATCAGTGGAAGTGCTTGACTCTGTGTGGTGACCCCTCGGCTCAACATTGTCAGCAACAAATTGTTTGCTGTTTTTTTCTCCCACTCTTACTTAGCCATTTTTCGGTGATTACCATACAATGTGGCAACAATGTGAAACATAAGAATGGACATAACTTACAACAAATTATGTAGGTGCTTCAAAGAACAGCCAAAAAAAAAAGAGGTGAAACTGCGGTGCCACAAGTAGCACCGCAAGTACGCGCTGCTGAATGCTGAAAAGGGTGCAACTGTGTAACCCTCAGTGCAACAGCAGCATGCCACACCACACCACAACTATTTGCGAGGTGTTGAAATTTGGTGCTCAGAGTGACATTTGAAGTGGAAATCGTAACTTTGCGAGGGGAAAGGAAGTGATGAAATTGCAATGAAATGATGCGATACTGCATGAATTACTCGATAGGTAGCGGTGTCGCAGTTGTGAATGATAAGCTGAGATGTAATCTGTATGGAGGGGAAAGTAGTGCTTCGTTTGAACGTAGAACAACTAAAATAAATTCAGGGAAAAGATAACTGGTATGAAAGATAAAATTTGTGTGTAGTAGAACTAATGGAAGTAACTAACTTTTTTGGAAACTCTGTAATACTCAACTTCCCAAGCTACTTATTCGATCTCTTCCTCAGAGGCAAAGTACAAAAATTTGTAAAGAAAGAACTTTTCTTCTCAGCCTACTGAGCCCAAAGTACCATTTCTTGGCAAGAGTGATTCACCGCTGAAATTCAAATTTTTCATTACTGTAGCCATTGATGATTGCTTCTGGACCGCCCTTCCTCAAGACCTCTACTAGTTCAAGGCGAAACTATCAACTGAGGCTATTTGATGTCAGGATATATTTCGACGTGCTATCGTTTCACCTTTGTTCACCTCATTTGTCAGTGAATTTACCGTCTTTTAAAAGATGATGCCTCAGCGATTTGATTCTATTTCTTCTTCTTCTTGATTTGTGCAATAACCGCTTAAGCGATTTTGGCCGAATTCAACAAACCACGCCAGTCGTTACTTTCTCGTGCTAACCGGCGACAGTTGGGCACACCAAGTGAATCCAAGTTCTTCTCGACCTGATCTTTCCAACACTGGGTACAACGATCTTGGCTCGAGCATGTCGTCCGAATGTAATGGCACCAGCTGATGGTAGCACAGGAGTCCTTTCTCTTCCTCTGGAGTCCTGCACTTTCCTCTGCTACCACCAGTTGGTACCGCATCGAATACTTTCAGAGCCGATTTGTATCCATTCGGACGACATGACCCAGCCAACGAAGCCGCTGGATCTTTATTCGCTGCACTGGGTCGCTGATTTGGTTCTACTATTTGATTTTCCAGTACCAATTTTCGACAGACACAGAGAGAGTCACTCCGTTTGAAGCTAAGCTCGATATCAACCGGTTCATAGCAGACCTTCCTAATTCTGAAGATCTGTTGGTTTCCTTTACAATCAGTTTATGTCTGTGACAGAGGTTGCATTCCCGTTCAGCAGATGAGAAAAGTGTGTCTTCAATAACGTATGCGCTGAACATCAGTCCCTAGCCGTAGAATTTTCAGTATAATTTTTCACCTGGTTGAATAGAATCTCCCGGTCTTGCCATTCCAGTTTTTCATCCTTTTTCGAAAAATCCTTCCTATCTCAACTCCAGGTTTTGATCCCGCACGGCTCGCGTTGTTGACGCGGCAGTGGGATTTTCATGGCAGCGGGATTTTCTCTGTCGAGCCAATAATTTTATCGGGGTTGCAGTAACCCATTTTCGAGCTTCACTGCGGTAATCAAAGATTGAGAAATTTGACCCTACTTTTAAAGAGGCTAATTTTGTTGAGCGAAAATACATCCTGAGAGCAGCGCAGAGAGTCAAGTGGCGAGGTTTTTGGATTGCCTGTAACATCGAGCTTTACTTTTGCGCGGAATCTTAGCTGCAACAAGATTTTAATCCGAAGCGAACGTATCTAAATTACTGCATGCGTGCCTTACGTCTATCGCTCCGCTACCAGTTTGGCCTCCGGAGAAACGAATAGGAGGCCGCCACGTAGCTGAAGGGATCTTTTTGAACTGAAATATAATATTTTGGTCACCAGCGAAGTCTATAATCCCCAGTTCGTGCATTTCCACGACGGTTGGTTCCAAGTTATCAGAACGACCAGGATTTATATCCGCCAGACTGTCATTGCAGCAGCTTTCCACGTAAATGCTCCAACAACAACAAAAAACAACCCATAGTTCGCTTGAGAAAGTTCTGAATTTTCAGATCTAATATCATTTCTTTTCTCACCCTCGTGTAGAAGTCGCCAACTCGCGACGGAGGCAGCGCTCATAGAAGCGATCTTTGGTTGTTTGATATTTTCCTTAAATCAGAACGCAAGAACGTGAAGAGTCTAACCTCGATGCACATTGCGGTGCGAGGTTTGTCGAACGGAGTTCACAGAAATTCGTCTGCTCTTCTCGTCGCAGTTTCTCTCCTACCAAAACCAGAAGTAGAATTTCTACTCTTTTATGTGACAGTCTTCTTGATTCGCTTCGCCCATTGCATATCTTGATTGGCCGTGATTTCATCCTTTATTTGTGAGGACATCAATCAGCCAAGCAGGTGCACCTTCCGGATTGAATTAACGGACATTTCAGTTAAGATAATCTTACAATTTCTTTAAGCATTCGCCATGAGATGTGTATCTTTAGAGACTTTAGTCTTGGGTTAGGTTAAATGGCTGCCCTTGCGAGGGGCCCACTTGGACCAAAAATTAAAATTTGTCCATTGTGATACCATACAGAGGGAGGGGAGGGGAACAGGAAAGGGGGAGGAACCAGACAGAATTCAGGGCTTGGATTAGAGGATTTGAGGGTGAAGACCAACGAGTAGCGGTTTACGCTTGCGTAAACCGCTCAAAGTTGCTGATGAGTTTCACAAGATGTGTGATATTTAAGCCCGGAATAATCGCTGGTGTAGCGAAAAAGTGAGAGGCTAGATGTTTCAACTTTGGCCCGGCGAGAACAGGGCAGCTGAGAACTAGGTGCTGAAATGATTCCACCTCGCCCTTCGCAATATCAAGCCTCAAGACACCTAACGGACAGTGTTTGGTATTAGTTTTACTTAATGTAAACCCAGTGGAAAGTCTGGCTTTGCTAGTCTATAAATATTTCGCACAGTGTAGATTCCCCAACAAATCACAATCCACTCATTTTGAATGCCGAAAAAGCTCAGCGAAACATAAGCAATAAAAAAATTAAATTGAATACATTTTTGTAAATACAAATCACTACAAAATACGCATTCGTATTTCAATTTCAATTTTTGCAACCTCAATGGAGGTCAATGAGTTAACTGCTTTGTTCAGAACTGGCCTGAGAGTAGTTGCTGATTTTTCTTAATTTTTTTTTTAGGTTTTGAAAAAATTACAAATACCTGTACTTGTTCCACTTACATGAGAACTGAGGGCCAACCAACGCAACGAAATCGAAAATAAAATCGAAATCGAAGTTGGCAGTTATGGTGGCGGCATCGGTAATGCCGTTAAATGACACTGCCGCTCTTGGCAAAAATCGACACAAGAAATTGATGTCGGGGCTGGAATTGGGCTGGTGCATTCTGCGACTCGCCTGACATTTATGTTGTATCGTACGCAAGCAACAAGAACAAATAGGTTTATTGGTGTTGTTGTTATTGTTAATGTAGCTGGCTGCCGTTGCTGTTTTGCGGTTGTTCATGTTTATTGGCAGTGGCAAGTTGAAGGAAACGAATTGTGTAAAATTAATTTTCGATTTTTACGAGCAACACCACCAACAGTAAACAAGCAGCAACAGCAACGGCAGCAACAACAAAAACAATGACATAAATTACTTTAATACAGCAACACACTTGTTAATCCGTTTAAGTTTTCCAAGAGCCGTTAAGCGAGCCAGTGTTGGTGAGGAATTTCAATTCGGAAATTAAATTGAAGCTGAAGCTGTTGTAAGTTGGGTGTTGAGCTTCGGTTTTACATTTTTGCACTCAATCTTTGCATGGCTTCTACTTTCTTCTTCTTCTTTCCTCACTTTAGGTCGCTGCTTATTTGGCGAAATGCCAGTGTCCACTGCATTTAAAATATTTCTCAACTGAATATTGAATTCATTGATGTTGCTGTCGCTACTTGGCTACTTACAACATGTTGCTTACCACTCGAGTGTCAAGTATCAGCGGCAGTGACAGCAGCGATAGCTTAAGAGTGGCAAATAATGATGACCAAAAGCGCAAGGAACGTAAATTTCATGTGCCGATTTGTTTCGAAGCCACTTTCGACAGCACAAAAAGAAGTTGCCAATGTGTCGCGGCAATACCACCTATTCCGTCCGCACTCGAATGGATCTCCCTGAGCCGTTTGATATGAGAAAAAGTTTGTGTGGTCATAGCCGCCTGATAAGCGGTCCTTCAAGTGGTCGAGAATAGACTCTCAACCAGAAAGTGCCACAAAGTATGAGCTATATGAGCTCTCAAAATATTGTCCCTTCTATTTGATTGGTTTTTGTTAATTTCTTGGAATTTACCCTATGATCAGAAAATGCCGGGAACGTTTAAATAAAATAAAACAGAGTTAAATTTCAGGCAAATTTATTGTATCTTCTTCAAAATATGACCCGTCTGAGGCAATACACATGTGCCGACGTTTAACTCAGTCCTCCATGCACTCCTGGTAGGCCGACGAAGGGATGACCTTCAGCTCTTTCGTCGCATTCTCTTCGATCTCCTCTCTCGACTGCGGTCTCCTTCACGAAGTGGTAATTTCAACTTGGAAAACAAAAAGAAGGCGCACGGGGCCATATCAGGTGAGTACGGTGCTTGCACGATGGTCGTTACTTGGAGTTTGGTCAAATAATCCAGCACAATTTGGACTCGGTGCGATGGCGCGTTGTCATCATGCAAAATCCAAGAACTGATTGCCCACATTTCCGGCCGTTTGGGACGTATAGCATCTCTCAAACGCTTTTAAACGAATAAATAATATTCTTTATTGACTGTCTGGCCCGATGGAAGATACTCATGGTGCACTACCCCTTGGCAATCGAAGGAAACAGTCAACATCCCCTTCCCGGTACTTTTTGATGGTAGGGTGTAAAACAGTCCCCATCCGCAATCAAAGCTATTATCAAAGTTATTCACGCGATTTACGTGATTTCACATACGGATTGAAGATCAATAACAATATTTCTTCTTCTTCCTCTTTGCTTTTATCCCATTTCACTTGGTGTCAGCTCTCCTGGTACATAATCTCCAGATACTTCGATCGTCTAGGGCAGTCTCGGTGTTTAATTTCGCAATTTTCATATCACTTTCTATTTCCTTCGTCCATGTACGCGGTGGTCGACTTGCTTCCTCGGAGCCGAGGCGACATTTAGCACGATTTTTGTCATATCTGCCTGAGTCACTTCCTCTGGACATGCCCATACGAGCAAAGACGACTTTCTTGTATTTTTTGCTCAATCGGCGTGACTTTAAGACTTCCACCAATGAGTCCGTTAGGCACTTCGTCCAGCATTGTGATACAGGCTGAGCATCTAAACATTTGCATTTCTGCTGCTTGAAGTTTTCTTTCGTGTGACTTTTTTATAGGCCAGCATTCGGCTTCATATAACAAAGTGGGAGGCACGGCGCTTTTATATAGTTTGCGTTTTAGGTGAAGTGGCATTCTTTTGTCACGTGCCAGCCGGTTTAGAGCTCCCCATTTTAACCATGCCAAGTTAGCCCTATGCTGCTCGTCTTCATTAACTTCTGCAGTATTTGTTATAACGGAGCCTAACTTTTGAGCTCCTCCGCTGTCCTTTCCTACACAACATCCTAAAGATTTTGTTGACACAGCCTTCAGCAACAATCTTGCCTGGACGCAAGCTAAACAAACGGCCAACAATAGAAGAAAGTGGAAATCATTGACCTTGACACTATGCACAATAATATTATGAACCCACAACGGACCTGTAAGGCTTAAATGAGTTGGTCATATGGACCGACTACCACCATAACCTAACCTATTATCAACCCCTTCGTGTATTAAAGGAAGACATTTCAGAAGACCTGGGCTTCGCTTGGTTTGGGCTAATACACTTGGCCTAGCCATATTTGGGATGCAGAGCAACCCGATGCACGAATTCATTCAAGAACAACCATTACATCCAATGAAAGCAATCTTTTGGGGCGACCTATGAACTGGAGGAATCAGCGGCCCATGTTTCTTCAAAGACGACGATAGAATACTTTTTAATGCCGAAAATTCAAGCCCGTGACTTCCATAACATTTCGTTTCAGCAAAACGGGGCTACTTGTCACACAGCCCGTGAAACAATGGATTTACGAAGGGTGCCTTTTATTTGGCAGGATTTGGCAACCCTGGTGCTGCATTCTGGCAACTGACAGCTGTCTCGCAAAGTTTGACATTTTTTGGCTTTTACGTACTGAGAACGTTTTGAAATACCAGCGCTATTTGTGTTGTTTACAGTAACTTAAAAGATTCATCTCGGTCCAAAATGGAATTAAATCGTGAACATTTTCGTCCGATTATTTTTTAAAACTTTCGACGTGGATTAACTCAGCAACATTGCATGGATGAATTTAAGTCATTTTTTGGCGATGAAGCTCCATCAAGGACCAGTCTTTATCGATGGTATGGTGAATTCAATCGTGGTCGTAGTTCACTTCAAGACGAATTTCGTGAAGGTCGTTCAAAATCAGTTGTTGTTCCGAAAACCTTTGATGCTGTGCGCGAGCTGATATTGCAAGATCGTCATGTGACCTATCGAGAGATTGAAACAATCTCAGGCATTAGTGGGACCAGCATACATTCAATATTGCATAAACATTTGACTGTAAAAAAAATTTGTTCGCGTTGGATCCCACACAATTTGTCAATCGCTCAAAAAAAGGCTCGTGTCGATTGGTGAAAGGAAATGCTCAAAAAATACGATCGCGGGGCTTCGAAACACGTCTATGACATCGTGACAGGTGATGAATCATGGATTTATGCGTATGAGCCTGAAAGTAAACAGCAGTCGACTGTATGGGTATTTCAAGATGAGCCAAATCAAACAAAAGTTGTTCGCGCACGAAGCACTTCCAAGCAAATGGTCGCCTGTTTTTTTGGAAAAACTGGACATGTCGCAACCGTCCCACTAGAACAACGCAGAACAGTAAATTCTGAGTGGTACACAACCATTTGTTTGCCAGTTGTCTTCCAAGAAATTAGGAAAACCAATCGCCAAAGACGGATCACTCTTCACCTCTCACACATCGGTTCAAACAACTGCATTTTTGAGCACCCAAAACATCGAATTAATGGGTCATCCGCCGTATAGTCCTGACTTGGCACCGAATGACTTCTTTTTATTCCCGTACGTAAAAAACAAACTGAGAGGTCAACGTTTTTCGTCACCTGAAGAAGCGGTTGCGACATTCAGAATGCATGTTTTGGAGGTACCTCATTCAGAGTGGCAAAAGTGCTTCGACAATTGGTTCAAACGCATGCAAAAGTGTATAGATCTCATGGAGAATATTTTGAAAAACAATAAAGTGATTTTCGATGATTAAAATTTGTTTTTGTTCTCTAATCCCGAAATATAAAAGGCACCCCTCGTATTGCGTCGTTTGCTATCGTTTTGGTGAGCAATTTATCTCTCGTCTCGGACCAGTGGTTAGGCCAACAAGATCGTGTGATCCAAAGGTGTGGACTAATGTTTTTGGGGGTTTGTAAAGTCTAAATGCTTTGTGGAAAAACCAGCTTCTATTGAGGTATTGGAAGCCAACATAACTAAAGTTATTCACGAGATACCGACCGAAGTCCTCCCGCAAGTCATTCAAAATTGGTGTTTAGGAATGGCCTGATTACGGCGTAATTGCAGCCAACAGCCAACGTTTGAAAGGAATTATCCTTAAAACATAAATATCATGAATGGTTCTACACTGAAAAAATAAAGATTGCCCAATCTATTTGAATTTTCGTTTTGATCACCCTTTACATAGTCAAATCTTTAAGTGATTTATTCTTTTCGCGAGCCGAGTTCTAAAAGCTGCTTGAGTCGAGCCAGAATCGTTTGTGGCAAAGTCTCTAAATATACATGTGCCCTCACTATGGTAACATCTTTTGTAAGAACTGAAAGCGTAAAATAGACTTAGAGAACAGCAATGATTTATAATCCTAGAATATGGATTTTTTCTAGTATATTCATTTTTTTTTTTTTGTTACTTATTTTTCAGTTTATTTATTGTTTTTACTATTCATTTTTTTAATGTTTTTTTGTTTTTGTTTAATATTGGTCTGTGATCTTTATAGTTTGTCTGAAGTGTGACGTCAATCAGCGCTGATAAGATCAATAAAAGGAAAATATCACTGCCGGAACAGATGTGATTTACCGCAGCGTTTTTTTTCGAAAAATTTCGTCCCCCTGTGGTTCTAATCGAATATCGCAGACGAAAAATTCGCAAACAACAACGATATCAATGATCTGTCGCGACAAAGAAACAGTGGGCATGCAACGTAAAGAGATAACAGAAATATAGAAAAACTGACACTAAAAAAAACCCCCAAAACAAAACATAAAAAAATACGAAAAAATCTAAAAAAATCAAAAAAATATGTGCAATAATTCGAATTTTCCTTTACCATTTCTTATAGTACAGCAGTTTATAGCAGGCAGAACCACAAATCAGTCTCTAATTATCTCATTTTGATTTATCCACCAGCTATTTGCCACATTTTATAGCATGCGCTCATCGATGACGGCGGAGCGCCGGCAATTAGTCGACAGCGACAGCCGCAAATGCAATATTTCGTCGGAATACTCGAAAATTAATCTTATCATTTCGGTGTTACCGCCGAAGCGTCACAGGAGCACAACATGCAACGCACATTTGTTGTACGTAATTACGCACTGGCTGCCAAATACTTGTTGATCGATGAAGATAGCAAAAATCACGTGTTGCAAGTGGTGCCTGAGAAGGTTTGGGTATAGAAGACATTTTGCAAGCTAATCAATTAACTAATTTGAGTACCTCTGCGTATTCGTTAGACATGAAAAAAGAGCAGAATTTTTTCAAACAGCGCTCGACCACACACAAGGCCAAGCACTGAGGTGCTGGTTAGGGTAGAATGTTGGTGTGCAGGTAGAAAAGAAGAAGAACAGCCAGCCGCTACTCTAACAGGCAGTCCAAGGCATTTCAGCGTTTACCTCGACTCAACCGTCGACTCGATGCAGATATTTTATTGCCTACATTTTCATTTGCCACTTGCCAATTTGGGCTGTTGTTGCAACACGCTGTGCCAGTAACGCCTCAAAACAAGGCAAAGTGTGGTACAAATCTGAAAAATTTTGTGCGGCCAATTTTTATTGGTTTTCGTTCAGCGAACAGATGAGATGAGTTAAATTGAGTTAAGACGAAATGAGTTGCACTTTCACCAAATCCAGCAGCCCCAGCAGCGCCACCACTACTTCCGGCCAAGTTGTGTTGGAGAAAGTTTTGTTTACAACAAAAAGGGTCAAATGTGAAACAGCAAAAAGGAAGATGTCTTCAGCGAAACTTAAATGCTCATTTAAATTAAAAATTTACACCTTAAAGTCGTTTTTTTGAATTTTACTGAATTTAAGAAACCGCAAAACGAAATCTCATTAAATGTGCGAAAGTCCTTTGCGAGCGAGGCAATAAAAAGCAGCATAAGCAAGTAAATATGTGAGCAAAAACAATGAAAAAAAAACAACATAAAAAGAAAACATAATTATATGAAGAAGCAGTGAAGGCTCAACAAACAAATACCCAAAGCACTAAAAATACAGAAAATCAAAAAAATAAAAAAAAAAACATAAAATGATGAAGCAGTAAAAAAACAAACCGTCAAGTCACAGCAAAATCGTAAACAAACCGCAAATAATAAAACTTTTTTTAGTACTTTTGTGCAAGTTTCAGATTCAAGTTGATTCTGTGAGCCTAAAATCTATATGCGAGTTTTTCGGCGCTTGCTGCTGTCGTTTACCGCTGAAAAAGTGGGTAAAGCTTTTTTTACAGCGTAATAGTGACGAATGTCGATTTCGAAACTTATATTCTCAATTGGTGGCTTCATTTGCTCCCAAGGATGATAGATAACCAGGTTTGACGAAAAACAAAATTAAGCGAGTTACTTCGGCTGCCACCTCATATGGGTAGGTAGGTAGGAGAAATGCTTGAATTGCCAATCTGGCACTCCTCAAGTAGCACTAAAGTGCCGTTTTGATATCATTATGAGACCTCCAAGAGGCAGATATCTACACTCAGCCAAAGCTGTGGATGTAAAGGAGAAGATTGGTGGGATTTAGGTTGGTGCACTGCCCCAGACTGTCGAAGAAATAGTGTCATCACATGGGACTCAGCAGTCAAATTCCGCAGTCATTTCAAAATTATTCACATACTAGTGCAATCAGTCGTTGTTTAGACGGCAACAAAGCAATGGCTGTATTGATGTTTTTCATATGTCAGCAACACAGCTCAATTTTTTTCGCAAACAAACCGCTGCCTTGACCCCGGTTTCATCAATCCAGCAGCTGATTCTTTCAAATTATTTATTATACGAATATACATTTGTTTTTTATTAAAGACAATCTCTTTCAAGTGTTGGCCGCAACTGGGCCATAATTCGGTCATCCATAAACACCAATTTTGAATAACTCGCTGGAGGACTTGCGGTCGGTATCTCGTGAATAACTTCAGCACTGTTGGCTTACAAAGTCTTATAAAAAGTTTATCCACAGAGTATTTACACTTTACATACTCCTCCTAAAAAAAGTCTAAAAGTGTGATATCACTCGATCTTGTTGGCCAATCCACTGGTCTGAGACAAGAGATAAATTCCTCACCGAAGCGACGATGCAGTAAATCAATTGTTCCATTGTCTCACGAGCTGTATGCCAAGTAGTGCCGTCTTGTTTGAACCAAATGTTGTGGAGATCACTGGCTTGAATTTATGGCTTCAAAAAGTCGCTTATCATGGCGCGATAGCGTTCACCATTCAGTGTTACATAGACGCCAGCCTCGTCTTTGAAGAAATATGGGCCGATGATTTCTCCAGTGCATAGATCGCACCAAACGTTTGTTTTGAATGAATGTAATGGCTGTTCTTGAGTGGTAGAATATTCTGTCCAAACTCCATTAATAACGACGCACTGTGAAGATTAACGAACGAGGGGCCAATCCTTGGGCAAATCAAATGCAAAAAGTGGCGATGGATAGGTCACATATTTAGAAAACCACCAGATAGCATCACAAGAATGGTACTAGCCTGGAACCCGCAAGGAAGCAGAGGTCGCGATGGACCAAACAACACTTGGAGAAGGAGGTCGATGCTGTGCGAACTAGCAGATGCCGACATCTCATGGGACGGTGCAGGAACAACAGCACAGAACCGTTTACGATGGAAGAGGATTGTCGAGGCCCTATGCTCCCGAAAGGAGTGAACAAGGAAAAAACTTGTTTTCAGTAAGAAATGCCAATGAATACTTAACAAAATTATGTATTTAGTTTGTCATTAGTCACGCGTGATCTGTTAAAAAACCCTATTCGAAAAAGTACTCAGATTGGAGGTACTTTATCTACGACTGCCTCTATATCTACGACTGCAGGAACAACCACAAGAAAGAGTTAAGCGGACTCAAACGGCATAATTTTAGTGTTCAATTTACATCCCCATCTTAAGTGATAATCTACCGTTAAGTCGTTCATTTAGAATGCTCCTCATGGTGTTTGTTAAGAGCCACGTTGTACCGTCTCGCGGGAACTTCATATTGTCCACGTCCATACCTTTCAATATGAGGCTAAAGAAATTTGTCGTTAATATCCCGCTGAGGTCATTTTATACAAAATCTGCAACAAACGTTAAATTTTGGTTTAAATATTCCACTATGGTGAACCTCGCCTTGCGTAAGCTGGAATCATCACATATATCGCAACTTTGCTTGTTGCAAATTGCGCCCTGATAATTTTTCGATCGACATTGGTGTTCTCATTCAAACTCAGTCAAGCTTCGAAACTCAGTCGTTATGTATGGTTATCAACTTTGAGCTCCTGTGCCAGTTGGATCTTTCACGCAACCACAGATCCGAGTTTCGACTGGAAATTCAACAGGTTGAAGTCTGCAAAACACTGAGTTTATGTGCACAGCAAGGAATTGACCGCACCGCATTTTCTTTGCACTTCGCAGATAGCGGCAACTGTTCTCAACCGATCTGATAATATCTGACGACAGCGCTGCCGAACTGTGAAGTACTTTCTGAGTCACTGTCCAGCATTTTGCAGATCTCTGCTTAGTTCCTTTGGAACGCAGACACTCATGGAGGGTTAATGCACATAAGAGAATTATTCGGATTCAATTAGAATTCTGCTGAAATTCAGCAAACAGTGCCACATGAATATATTTAGTATGAGGGCTATCAGCTCAATTAAGATCCAGCAAGAAAAAGTAATCAAATATTTTTGATTTGAAGTCTGCATTGAAATTAAAGAATTTCCTCACTACTCTCACACTTTCTTTGGAAAATAATAGCCTGAATGTTAATAGACAGAATAAAAAAAAAAATAAAAAAATTAAAGAATAAAAAAGGCCCTTCAACCAGAACTGCCCAATTAAGCTGACGACATCCCCTCTTTATTTCATTTTAACGGCGGTTGATCTCGCCACATAGACAATTCAATTGACACATGAAACCTAAATTATATTAACGGGAATATTTTATTCAATACAACCCAAGCAATTGTAATTATTCAATCAAGCAAATTTTTGCAGGCGTACAAAAATTATTGCAAAAAAAAAAATTAAACAAAAAAAAAACGTTAACAAATTTTTTAATGTCCCATTGAGAGAATCATGCAATCAATATAGAAAATATGCGAAACTGTGAGTGAAGCAATTCGAGTAGGATCACGTGCGTGAGTATTATTACTAACATATACCGACATTCTGTTAGGGTGGTCCACAAAAAGTCAGAGAAGTGAATACTTGTTATGATACTCCCAAGAATTCTTCGTTATTAGATCGGTATATTTCTTCTAAAGCGTCTTTTAAAAGTGACGTCTAGATGTCAGTAGTGAATAACTGCTAAAATGTACCTATTTTTGTGTAATCTTTGACAGTTGTCAAATAGACAGATGTACAATTTCACACAATAGAACGACGCGTTGAAATTATTGAATATTTTTATCAAAATGGTCGAACAATTTAACGCAAAATTCGTGGTTTTTTGGTGCAAACAATCATTCGAATGAATGGACTAATCAAAGGTTGGTGAAAAAATTTCAAGAAACTGGTTCTGTGGTGGACAGAAGAAGTACTGGCAGACCAAAAACTAGACGTTCTATTAGAATATTTCGGCTGTAGCGCAAAGTGTGGCTGAACAACCTTCAACATCCATATCTCGACGTTCTCAACATTTAGGTGTTCATGAATTGACTGATTGGGTTAGGTTAGGTTTGGCAGCCGCATCGCACATAGAGACAGCGATGCCAATTAGACCTCGAAATGAGTCCGTTGTGAGCCGCAGAGGCTGGGCTACATTTGCTCTTCCATATTGAACCATCCTGAGCTTCGGACAAAGCTTAAAAGATTGTTGATACCTAAAGTAAAAAGATTATCCATATTCATTAAGAAGTAGGATCTTAAATATCGGTTCCTGCTTCTGGCTAGAGCCGGGCATGTGCAAAAATGTGTTGAGTCGTTTCCAACTACTCCTCATTCCTGCAGATACGACAAAAATCATGCATGAAAACGCTTAACCTCCTTGCGTGATTTGCTATAAGATAATATCCTGTGAGGATCCCTACTAAGGTCCTATTTTGAAGTCTACTCAATTTTAAAATATTCTTGGGCAGACGTAGACTTAGACTTGGCCACGTTTGCCTATCAATTTCGCAGGTATTGGTACTGATCCTTCTTTGATTTACAGAATTGCTTAGTGCGTCCATAATAAGAAGCTTACAAGTTGCGAGAGATACCCCCATAAAATTACTTTTGAATTGACTGTTTGGCGGAGTTTATTTGTAGACTTGCTTTTGGTGGACATTTAAATGGTGTAATTTTGCACATATAATTCTTGAGAGCCGTAGTTTGAATAAAAATAGTGCAACCTGAAAGAATCAAAATTTTTCATTATCTTTTAGAAACAACATCTAGGCGCGTCTTTTGAGGAACCCTGAAGAAACGCAAAGTATTGAATATATGTAGATTGTTAGATTTGGATCAAATATGCTCCATTTTGTTATATAATTTGTTGCCATTTTAAGGGGTTAGCGGTAGTCAGAGGCTTAAAAAAATGATAATTTTCAATAATTTTTTTGCCAGTCAATTGATTTATTTTACAAAAAAAAACATAGTATTAATACATCATGTATCGACTGGACTTTAGCAAATTTCTGAATAAAAATAATTAATTGTAATATTAAAAGTTATCGCTGTTTGTGTGAAGCCCGTTTTTCCAGAAGTCCCTTGCGGTGATCGTCACAAGTCCTTGGGGATTCATCTAAAATCAATCGGACAAGAGAAATCAGTTTTATTAATAGATAATCTTGCGCCTGAACGAATTTTTTGTTTGGCAAAATTAACAATAGGGCGGCCTTAGGAAACATTTTTCAGATTTTCAAGAAAAAAGCCGACAATTAATTGTTAAAAAAATTCGAAATTTCGAAAAAAGCAATCCTTCGATCAGGCGTAAGTTTTTCATGGTTTTCAAAAGGAATATAAATTTTATTGAAATTTATCAAGCGGTTTTTAAGTTACAGTTATCACCAGTTCTAAAAGCGAAGGATTTTCCTGTAAGAGGTGTTATTCGAGGTCTTTTCCCGTAAACTATCAATGGTTTCGTTGCTTGTGTGGCATGTAGCACCGTCTTGTTGAAAATAAACATTGTCCAGATCAGTACCATCAAATTCCGGCCATAAAAAATCGTGAATCATCTCTCGATAGCGCAATCTATTCACCGTAACTGTGGCTCCAGCTTCATTTTCGATTTCATTTCATTTCATTTCGAAAAAGTAAGGTCCAATGACTCCGTCGGACCATAAACCGCACCAAACAGTCACACGTTAAGGACAGAGAGGCTTTTCAACAATAACTCTTGGAGCCCCAGATCCGCCAATTTTGCTTGTTGACGAAGCCACTGAGGTGGAAATGATCCTCATCACTCAAGATCATTTTTCGATGGAATTCCGGATCATTTTCATGCATTTCAACGACCCAATCAGCAAAGACACGACGTTGTTGATGATCGGCCGGCTTGAGTTCTTGTGTTAACTGGGCGGTGTAATGACGTTAGTGGAACGCCTAATTCCAAAGAACGACGAGGAATGGACAATCCTGGGTTTTCTTCAACACTTTCGGCTACAACAGCAATATTTTTGGCTGCTCTTGAGCGACGTGCACGGATTTTATTCTTCACATCACTAACTTGTCCTAATAGCTCGAATTTGTTCACCAATTTCTGTATTGCGGTCTGACAAGCTGCTTCACGATGACCCAAAATATTCGAGTTTTACGAACCGTCTCATCCAAATTTTCACTATTTTTATTAATGGCGTAGTTTCTACTTGTCAAATTTAAAAAAAAATCACAGCTTCAAAAGTGACATCTACCGAAATAGCGGTCTATTCAAAATAACACCTGTTATTGGAAAACCCTTAAGTTTTGAGAAAAACGCATTTAAAGTTTTGCAGCTTCTGCTAGCTACTTCCTCTCGAGCGCTCCGGAGCGCCCTTCGTTAATTGTTAAATAACTCGAAAAGTACTTTTTGTATTTAGTTCAATTTTGCACACAATATTTTTAAGATAGCATAATTTAAGAAAATGAAAAAAATCCAATTTTTTGAAAATTCTGACTACCCTTAACCCCTTAAAGGTAACTTCAGAATGTCTTTCTCATAGAAGTCTTGACCCTTATTGGCGAAAAACTCTAGTAATAGATTTTCACAATCTTCTCTTGATACGAATTCCTTATCCCTCAGAGGGTTTTGCAGAGAAAGAGATGGTAATCGCTTGATACCAGATCTGGACTATTATTGTGCCTTAAAACTTCCCAATCAGGCTCGCGGAGTTTTGGACGAATCACTACAGACGATTGTGACCTTGCGTTGTTCTAATGGAAGAGAACACCACTTCTGGTGACCAATTCTGGCCCTTTCTGGTCAATCGCTAGCCTCAAACGGTTCAGTTGTTGAGAGTACAAATCTGAGTGTCTGAGTGAGTCAGTTTTTGGCCATACGGAAACAACTAAAAAAAAAATGATTTCTGCAAGCCCCACCAAATACACAGTAGGACCTTCCTGGCCGTTAGTACTGGTTTGGCCACCGTTTGAGCTGCTTCATCACGCTTTCATCACGATCGTTTCTCACACAATATTATCGTATGTGACCCAGTTCTCATCCCCAGTCACCATCCGTTTAAGAATGCGTCGATTTCATTTGCGCAAATGGCTTAAAACTGTTTAATGGCCAACTTTTGGCTTCTGGGCGTTGCTCCGCCTACTAAAACGCCGGACAGCTTCGATTATTCCGATTTTTATCGACATTTTCGACGCACAGGGGGCTGCCTGCATCTCATTTGACATTTTTCAATTTCAGATTAACTCCATTTAAACCATGGAAAGATACTCAATCGAGCAACGCGTTAAAGTTATTCAGGTTTATTATGAAAACGGGCGTTCAAATCAAAATGCATATTGCGCACTTCGTTATTTTTCGGTCAATTTAATCGTCCAAATGGGCGTACAATCGGAAAAATTTTGCAAAAGTTTGAGCAAACTTACAGACCCGGTTTGTGAAAACACCAGTGCATGCTCGTACAGCTCGTACTGCAGAAAATATTGCTGCTGTTCCCGATAGTGTGGTTGAAGAGTCGTCCACCTCAATTCGTCGTCGTGCCCAACAATTGCTCCTCTCACGCTCGTCGTTGATGAACATTATGCATAAAGACTTGCATTTACACACTTACAAGGTGCAACTGACTCAATAACTAAAGCCTCTTGACCATTTGAAGCGTCGTCAATGGTCAGAATGATGACAGGAAATGGCATCAGTGAATGACCAATTTTCGAAGAAAATCATCTTCAGTGATGAGGCACATTTTCACCTCAGTGGATTCGCTAAGAGTGATTGCCGAAAAACCAATGCACCCACAAAGAGTGACTGTTTGGTGCGGTTTATGGGCCAGCGGCATCATTGGGCCGTATTTTTTCCAAAATGAGACCGGTCAGGCAGTTACTGTGAATAGTGTTCGCTATCGTGAGATGATAACGAACTTTTTATGGCCCGAATAGGAAGATATGGATGTGGACGATGTGTGGTTTCTACAGGACGGTGCCACTTGTCACACAGCTAACGAAAAAATGGCTATTTTGCGCAAAAAATTTGATGGCCGAATAACCTCACGTCGTGGCGGTGTCAATTGGCCGCCAAGATCATTTGATTTGACACCGTTGGACTTCTTTCTTTGGGGTTATTTGAAAGAAAAGGTGTACGTCGATAAGCCAGCAACAATTCAAGAGCTAAAGGATGAGATAATTCGGCTCATTAACGGCATAGAACCTCAATTATGCCTCAGCGTCATCGAAAATTTGGACCATCGGATGGAGGTGTGCCGCCAAAGCCGCGGCAGCTATTTGGCCGATATTTCGTTTCATACGTAATTGAGCTATACCAATATTACCATACTAAGAAGAAATGAAAAAATTGTATTTTATTCAGAATCAACACCGACCCTTAAAACTTAACCACCCTTTATAAAAAAAAGTCATGTTTTCGGAGATTTAATACGAAATAAAAAACAAATTAATTTTTTTATAAGGAAAACGATGTTTCTCATCAAAAATTATTTGTTAAACAAATTATACCCTATGAGCAAAAAGTCCCGGGATTGCCAAGGCGTAGTGCACCATGAGTACCTTCCATCGGGCCAGACAGTCAATAAAAATTATTATTAATCCGTTTTGAACTGTTTGAGAGATGCTATACGTCCCAAACGGCCGGAAATGTGGGCAATCAATTCTTGGATTTTGCATGATGACAACGCGCCATCGCACCGAGTCCAAACTGTGTTGTATTGTTTGACCAAACACCAAGTAACGACCATCGTGCAAGCACCGTACTCACCTGATATGGCCCCGTGCGACTTCTTTTTGTTTCCCAAGTTGAAGTTACTACTGCGTGGAAGGAGATTTCAGTCGATAGAAAATACGGCGAAGGAGCTGAAGGCCATCCCTTCGTCGGCCTACCACGGGTTCATGGAGGACTGGGTTAAACGTTGGTACATGTGTGTTGCTTCAGACGGCTCATATTTTCAAGGAGATAAAATAAATTTGCCTGAAATTTAACTCTATTTTATTTTATTTAAACATTGCCGGTACTTTCTGATCATAGGGTATCAAATTTTTTGTACTGGCCTGTAAAGTATTTCCTCAGATCCGCATATTTGTAAGTTGTAATGAAACGCATTATTACTAAAGTTGATATTTTCCAGATGGATTATTTCTAAAGACAAAATAATTTTGTTTCCCCAATGGAAAGGCTAAATTTTTGCAATTTCGAATTAAAAAAAAGTTGTATAAAAAATATGTGGGCAACTTCCTGGGTTATGCGGAATCTTTAAAAATGAGCTGGACTATTGAATGCTAAAAGAAAAACCGTGAATTAAATTCCAAAGGAAAAATAATGAATATTTGCTTATTCACTAGAAAAAATTGTTGGTGCATCATAATAAACATGCAACATTTTATGTACCACCCTAATATTGGTGTGTGCTTCCAAGCATGGCAATGAAAACTCGTCCATCATTGATTAGTTGGGAACAGAAGTTGCAAAAATAAAAATAAAAATAAAAATATGAATCAATTGAATGCACCAACTGCGCATGCGCAAATTGTTTTTGTAAGGAAGCAGCGTTGTTGTGGCAAAATACATAAATCACCCCCTTTAAAATATTAATAGAAAAAATCCATTTGCTATTTATCTAAACGCATTGCCAACAGACAATAACACGCAACCAGCTGACGCTGAATATAGAAAATAGTCAACCTCCCCCTTTATTGTCTGCAGTTTTTTCCCGTTTTAAATTTGTAGGAAACCCTCTCTAAAATATCCATTTCCATGCTGTTGTTCTGTGTGCTGCAATGCGCTAAGTGGCGGCGCATGCGCACATGATACGCGCGTGCCGCCGTAACAGCAACAGCAACAATACACCACTGTCATTTGTGCAACATGCATAACATTCAGTTGCAAGTTACGCGATGATTGAGTGCATAAATGCATGACAACCAGTCGAAAAGGCAGCCGATGGTGCCACGGTGCGATATCCTTTTGGCACCAGCCAGAGTTGAATGGGGCGTTGAGTTTTCTATACTTCACTTACTTGTAAGTACATACGAGTACACACTTATATTGTAGGTATCTGTGTGTGTGTTTGTATGTGTGTGTGTAGTAAGTGGTACTAAAAATAGCAACAGTGCGCTGAGTACTCACATTTTCCGCACCTTTCACATAGCATAACGCTTGAAAATACATAAATACGTATGCACAAACACACATACACACATAGATTCATACATACCTACTCACACATACATATGCACATACAGTAGCCCAAAAGTGCCATGTTTCCCTATCTGTGTGTATTTGCCTGCCTTTTCCCACTACTGCAGACTTGTTTTCATGAATTTTAAGTAGCATCTTCTCAAATTCAAATCTGTTTTGTAGCCTGACATGCCCTCGCCTACAGCTGCCTCATCAAAGGACGCCTCTACGAGATCGCCTGCTTGGCTCATATATCATTTTGTTAAGAGCATATTTTGACACTCGGTTCAGGATTGACAAACAAAAATCCTGCATAATTTAATTAGCAGCGAAAATTGGCGTGGGACCAGAATCTGAGTAAAAAGGCGTTTTGGGCTTTCTCACGGATGGAGATTATCTGCATCTTTTAATAAGTAGATTCATGTAATCGATGCTGGGGTGTGAATCGGGTAGTGAAAATGTTTGCGATTTGTTGGGACTAAGTAACAAATTCCTGATATATCGTATCGAACCATATTTACTTTCCATCACAAGCAATTGGTCATAAGCTTCAAACTTGAGTAAATCCTTAAAGCAAGCGAGGAGGTGAGGTTGTTCTTGAGAAAACTGCTCACAAATTACAACCTTTCCTAAGAAGTCGGCAAATGGAGTTATCAGAACACGATCGTCGTAGACACTACTTAGGTAGCGCAAAATTAATCATCTAATAGGAGGTTATTTTGAAAAGTCCATACCAAGTAAGCGAGATGGAACTACTGGCGCGCATGGAGGTTATGCTTAATTAGTGGAATCCCTTGGAGAAACACCCATCAAGTTTCAGCCAGATCAGTCTATTTATTTGTGGTTGGCATTCGTTTGAATCGAGTGAGTCGAGTAGTTTTGCTTTTCCATCGCGAGAACGCACCAGTTCACGCTTCAATAGTTGTGGTCGTCAAATTAGTGGAAATAGGGTTCACACTCGTTTCAAATCCCCCATATATTTCAGACTTGGCTCCCTTAGACTCGAACCTGCGCACTTCGGAATGGTGGTCACTCACATACTCATTTGGCTACGGCGGCCGGCGACTACATAGCTGGAGAATATTCACAAAGGTCAGCAACGAAAGTGATGATCTCGGTTTTATTAAGCTTTCTGCTACCGAAAAAATTCATCCGTTGCCATATTCGCCGGATCTGGTGCCATGTGATTCCTGATAGTTTTCATAACTTAAGAAAGATTTGAGGCGAAAAGGCTTAGAGAGATAAAGAAACTACAAAAATGTGATTGTCAGGGCTGTTTTCAACAGTAGACCCATAGCTTTAAGAAATGTACCGATAATGAATGAAGATTATCGATTTACAAATATTTTTGTATACTTTCTTCCATGCAACTTACCGAACTTTTGTTAGCCTCCCCGTATAACTCCTTACACTCTTTTTGGGTTTTTGGCCCGGCTCCTTCTCCTATTTCCGGTGTACGTCTTGATATTCTTCCACAAATGGATGAACCTACAATTTTAAGCCGACTCCGAACGGCAAATGGTTTTCTTATGAGGAGCTTTTCCATGGCGTAAATACACTCGGAGGTTTGCCATTGCCTGCCGAAGACGATTAGTGGCATTAAATAGTGCTAAAATAAACTTAAATATGCCGCCGTGAGAATCCAATATTAACTACCTTTGCTACATTAGTGAAATATCCCCGTGACACTCCTACTATGTAGGCAAAAGTCTGCACCGCGTCCTGCGATCAATCTAAGAGCTGTAGGATAATTCTGAGTAGAAGGTTCGTGAAGTTCTTAGAACTCCAAATTTGAACTCATCACAGCCAAACGGGCCACTAAGTGCATGCGCCTCTTTTGTGTGCTTCTTTCGACATCTTCATCCCTCGAGCGAGCTACGATAATTATGACTGGCGAATAGTAAATTTGTTCACAAGTTAAATCGATATAGACAAAAAGGTATGCTAAGAAGTCTTCTGCCAACAGGTCCTTGTATATTTTATCCTTGGTCTCTCCGTGTAAAGTAGATGCTGAACTAGAGCCTGAAGCCTCGATTCTCGCTTGGCTATAATGTTAATCTACATAAAGGTTATTTCTCTGAACTTCGGACAGATCTCTCTATCCGCAAACTGGAGCTTGAGGGTCGGACCAGGGCAATCTTTCCAAGCAGGCATGATTGGAACGAGAGAAAAATCTGCACCGAAGCTGGTACCTCTCTTTCACTAACGGCTCAAAGATGGAATCGGGAGTCAGAGCAGGGTTTTTTTAAATCAGCCAATTTATCTATATTCTTTAAACTGCCGAACACTGCTAGCTTTTTTTAGACAGAAGTCCTTGCGGTCCTTCAGGCTCGCAAAATGCTTAGGGAACGGGGAGCGAGGGAGAATATTAACACATTTTCCGAAAGTCAAGCAGTGATAAAGGCTCTGACGACGCGACGCCATGGTGCAGATCCAAGACTAGTCAACTCCCGTGAGGAGGAAATCAAATATTTTCTGATCTTGATTTTAACACATAGGAACATAGAGACAATGGAATTGTTGAAGAGTTTGGCAGGAAGGGATCGACTAAATTGATCTCACAGTTTCAATATCCAGGTATCGGCATCTCCTTGAATGTTGTTAAAGGGTATGGTAATAGCAAAATTTATTTCTTAGGAAAGCACACAAGAGATGGGGCTCCATTTCTTCATGTGCTTTATCGACCCTTTGACCCCCATACAATAAAGTAAGACTCAGAAAGTCCTGGGAACTCCACGCTATACAATTTTAAAACTCGTAGTTGTGTTTACTGATCATTGGACGATTGGCACACATGCGGAAAAGCTAGGTTTACCATTTAATCTCCATTGCAGAAGCTATGTGGACATTTCAGAGAAGGAGACTATAGAGTGCTTTCTTTCCTCGACAGCCTGGGGCAGTGCGCCAACCTAAGTCCTATCAGCCATCTCTCTTACATCGAGCAATGGCTGGCTGTAGATATCTGCCTTTAGACTTCTTCTAATGGTGTCAAAATGGCGCTTTAGTGATACTTGGGGATTGCCAGAGTGGTATTCAAACCATTTTGCCTACCTACTTAAAGGTTAATGAACTAGTGGACAGCCAACTAAACGCAGCTGTAATGGTGAATTCCTCCTTTTGGAAAACACGTCAGTGATTTGGAAGCCTAAGTTTCGACTGAATGAGAATTACCTGCAGAAGTTGTTTGGGTGGAGAACAGTCCGCTTAGACCGAATGCCGGTGTACACTAATCAGTTAGAGCGGGAATGAGCGCGAAATTTTTTAGAATTTTTGGAGTGCCTGAACCTGCAGCTCGAGACTCTTAATCTAACCACGACACCAGCCGGAATTGTTTTTACCAAAAATTATTTAGCATAGAGCGCCAGAGTAAAGGTAGTCCATATTGCCTTACTTAATCTATGATAGAGAGTCTCTGGACTTTGTGCAGCGGCTTATATACATACAATATATTGTATGTATCGATATATATGGTCCTATGGCTCCGCATGGGAGCAAAGAGCCGTGACAAGGTTCCTCCATTTCCCTATGTCATGAGCCAACCTTTTGATTTCGCTCCAGGGGTTGCTGGTTTTGAATACGATCGCTTCCAGATTCCTCCTCCAGGTCATTGCTGATCTACCTCTACGATGACTGCCTTGAGGGTTCCAGTCGATTGCGCTGCAGGTGATGTCAGTTTGATCTCTTGTTAACACGTGCCCGATCCAGTTCCATTTCCTTTTCAGGATTTTCAGGCGATTCCGCAGGTCAGTGTTTGAGATCGTGTCGGGCTACAAAATTCTCAATATTTTGCGGAAAGAACGATTGGGGAAAACCTCCATCGTTTCGAGGTCAGAGGTTGCAAGTTTCTAGGTTTCGCAACCGAACATAAGAACGAACTTCACGTTGGAGTTAAATATTCTTAATTTAGTGCGCCGTGTGATAATCCTGGAGTTCCACACAGCATTTAGAGCACGGAAAACTTACTTCACTGTTTTTTATACGGTTTCCGATGTCTTTTCTTGAACCACCATTAGCAGATTTAATACTCACCAAATAGCAAAAGGAGACCACGTCTTCGAGCTCAGCGTTACTGATTTGAAGTTTTTGCGAGTAGTTAGTGTTTACGGCTGCTTCTCCAGTTGCAAATGTGACGAAAGGATTCCACCAGGGCTTCACGAAATTGTAGTTGTTTTGTGAGAACTGCAATAAAAACAAAACTTCCAATTTTTCATTGTGTGGCTTTGCAGCGGCTGCTGCATATTAGCTAATGGGATAGAAGTGCACAACTCAATTTACGGAATATTTTAGACAACACTTGGAGTAATACAGGTATTATATATCTCTGTGTAAAAATATCCCCTAAAAAATATCACCTAAAACCACTTCCTCTCCCCCATATCTTCCGGTTAGCGCATCCTGCTCCATTTCCACCTTTGCTGCGACCAATAACCTCCTCTCATACCAAAATCGAAGCAGTGGAAGCGATAAAAATCAGATTTTCCAAATCGCCACAAACAGCTGGAAAATATCTCAAATGACCCCACCCAAAAAATCCATAAATTTCCTTAACAATCTCTGTACTTTATTGGTGCTCTAGTAAAATTTTCATAATAGCCTTGTCTGAGCAAGCAACGGCACAGCTGACATGACACGTCATGGCCGGTGCATTACGCAAAGTATTTACTTACTAGCAGAAATTTACAGTTGCTGCACCAACACACATGCACCCGAGCATAAGCGGAGAATGCGTTTTGGTGATAGACAGGATATCAACTCGAGTGGCAACAACCCCCCCAGCAGAGTAGAGCAGCGTGCACCAGCTGAATTTTTCCACACTCATACAAACACACGCGGAAGTGTAAGGAAAAATAGCTTATAAGTGAAAAGTGCGTTATCCTGCCGACAGGACATGCTGGTATTGAATTACGCACCGTAAGCAATAAAATTTAGTGTATTGTAATTAAATATTCTTACACATACAGACATATATATATACGGATAACTGTAAAATTTGAATACTTGCCAACAGCAGCAACAACTATTTACAAATGTATTTTGTATTAAATTTTCTCTTGCGCTGTGTTGCATTTTTGTTTGTTGTGTAATCTTAGATGACCACTGCGGTGCGAGTGAGCGAAAGGTGCGAGTTTGGACTGGCGTTTGTTGAACTATGGAAAACGAAACAACTGCCATGGAAAATGTGGAAGTGAATTTTCGACTTGAAGTTATTGGTTCTTATGAACAAATACACATGAAAATGAGGGCAAAGGCCGAGAGAAAATTTTTTCACGGAAGAATGGCAACCTTATTATTATATACATACATACATACATAGGCAATATCTACGCACTAAAATCAGTAAATGGATGTGCATGCAAGTGCTTGTAACGAATTTCTCGGTTGGTGAAGTGTGCCAAATGAGTGGATGGCATCAAGCGTAGACACACATGCATATACATAAATACGTATACATACATATATAAATATTCCGGGAAGACATGGTGAATCGAACTAGCTCAGGACTGAAGTGTTTTTATTTTTTTATTTTATTTTTTTTATATTTATACTTTTATATTTTTTTACGCTTAAATAACATTTATTTTTTATTTATTTATTTAGTAAATTTACTTACATAATTAAATTACATAAATAAACTGTAAAACTATGCAACTAACAACTGTGGTCCTCGGCCTAATATAGATTGATCAGATAACTATTAAAGTTGTTTAAATTGAATAATAAATGCCACATCTTTTTAAGAGCAATATGGTATTGGTAATGTTTTCTGAGGTAACATTTTCTAACAATTTGGGAAAACATATTTCATTGAATAATTGTAGTTGCATACTCTTAATATAGCTACAGTTGTAAACTAAATGTTCGAAAGTAAGTGCGCTGGTTAGACAAAATTGACATGTTGGCGGTGGTATTTTCTCCATAATATGTTTGTGTGTTAGTCGCGTATGGCAGAGCCTTAAGCGTGTATATTTTATAAGTTCATTTCTGGAAAAATTATATGGATACTTAATTGCTAATCCTTCTTCGTTGAAACTTTTGTACCCGTCAATGTATCTGCTCCATTTATCTCTATTTATTTGTGAGTAGTGGTATTTTACTGACCTTATGATGTCATTTTTGTTAATAGTTTTTTGAGTGATGATAGGTGCTGTTGTAGCAAATTTTGCGGCTTCGTCAGCTAGTTCGTTACCACGGATGCCAACATGACTTGGAATCCACATTATTCTTATCTTAGTAGGGTATTGGATTAATGCATTTCTGATCTTTTGAATAGTCGCGTTTTTGTGTTGTATGTTCAGCAGTGCTTTTATGGCAGATTATGAGTCAGAGCAAATCAGATGTTTTCCTTGGATTACTTTACACGTATTAACGGCTCCTAGCAATGCTTGAGTCTCAGCGGTAAAGATAGAGCTATTTTCATCAAGACGAAAGAGTTTTTCAAGTCGGAGGTCGCTACTAATAATTGAAAACGAGGTAGCGTGCTCCGTTTTTGAACCGTCTGTATAAATTAGATTCCAGTTTTGCAGTCTGAATTTGGACACCACTTCCTTAAACGTTGTTATAAAGACTTGTGGATTCGTTGTTGATTTTGGTAGGTGCATTAGGTCCGTGACTATAGAGTTTGTACTGAAATGCCAAGGGGGTTTTTAAGGCGAGTATAGTTTGTATGCCCTAATATTAATGCCAATCTTATACCCATTTTTAATGATAGCACATATTGCTGGGGGAAATCGTAGGTCTCGTTTCCTTGTGGCCAATTGATTTATATTAGTGACCAACTGCTTATCCGTGTACAAAATAACTTTTGGGATTTGTTTAGATGTGATCTCTTCGTATCTACTGATGATATCTGGGATGCCAGTATCGGCATATATATTTTTTATAGGTGTAATGCGAAACGCTTAAATAACAATAAAGTTGTTAAAGTAATAAAATGATACGCAGCGCTAGCAACGGAGGCTTTCGGAGACTGAAGTTAAATTAACGAATATTAGAACAAATTTGATTATCGTTTCGCGTTTAAATCTGGACAAATGATTTCAATGGCATACGGCTCTTAAAGAATGCAGAAAACTTGGCTTATCGCGGTGCCCCTACTTGTTAGACAGTGAACTTGATAGAGTCAGCTATTAAGCTAAGGAAATTATACAATTAAAAATTAAAATTTCTTTGATTACGTACGACTTTCTGTTCTTTCTGTCCAATTATCTTGCTTATTCATATTAATTTAACCTAAAATTTCGTTTCTGCTTACAAACCTAACTATTTTCACACTCTCTTCTTGGTTCTCCCACACACCTCATCTAGATTGACGTCGCAGTAAAGTTGCGCTACAAAAACTACTTGATTCTACAGAAAACTGTTGGGCATACCTAAAATCTAAATTATACTCAATGACGTCCAATTGAGAAAACAATTGCCAATTGCTTTGCTTCTTCTGACATCTTAAGGTGGACAAAAAAAATATTAAAAGTTTCAGTATCTTTTTGTTTTGGGAGCAATTTGTGGAAAATATCGCAACTTATAAGCTCATACCTAATTCATAGAGCTGAGCTAAATCGGTATATCAAAGTATTGTCCAAAATCAGTACCAACATTTCTTGGATTTCTAGTAAGGCTGTACTTTATCCAAAAAATGGGGAATGTGTGCAATTTAAAGGGTCGCTCCCGCATCAAAAACACGCGTACGGGCCTAAAAACTGAGGCTAATGCGGATTAAAATAGAAAAATTATTATAAATTATAAAAAGTTCTTTATATGTTGAGGAACAGAAAGAAGAGACGAAGTATGAAAAGTGGAATGCAGCTTACTGATGAAGTTTTCAATTCAAACGTCTACCATAATGGAGAATGCTTGAGAATCTTGCGCTTTCATTTACAGCAGCTCCTTTTTTATTTTTGGTTGTAAATTTGAAATAAAGAAAATCTGATAATACCTTCAGCATTTCTTATATTTGAGCATTTAAAGTAAATGTATTCAATAAAAAATTTCACTTTGAGCTTCCGCATTGAGCAGATGGCTTTTTAACACACTTTTATTAGCTCTGGTTGTATGTATATATGTATGTATGCATGTAACGGAATCTTTAAGCTTAATTTTCACTGGCTTCTAAAAATCTGATCGATTTGGAATTTTGCACACCTATCAAGGACCGATGACAATGCAATAATTTGATAAAAGTTTTCCATTATCCTTATTAGGATTGCCAGGATAAATATTTTCTTTTTTTACCTGTGGGCAAAAAGTAAGGTGAATTTGAATCTGTAATTAAAAAGCGCGATTTCTCTTACAAAATTTGTCTCCCAAAATCTGAGATTATAAAATCCTAGATAATAACGATATTTTTTGGCATACAACCCTGTGTTTACTGTGTTATCGATAATTATTATTACGAATGTAAGGAGAAACATCAAAATAAAAACTAAATGAAATGGATGCCGGGAAAGAAAACAGGTCTGTAAACATAATTCTAATAAAATTTTTGTCAAATATTATATTACTAAATAGGGATTCATTTTACAGAAAAAAGCGTGTGTCCATGAACGTTTTGTCCTCTTATTACTTATTATAAAATGTAATACAGCAACTAGTCCTTGACGATTTGCGCAGAATGCTTCAGGTCATTATCTTGCTGGAAGATCCAGCTCGAGCCTAGGCCTCGTTTGTCCACGGATGGCATCAGGTTTTGTTCCAAAATGTGCTTGTAAATATTAGAAGCGATCCATATTTCCTTCAATGAAAACGAGGTTTCCAGCTCCTGTGGCTGCAACTGCTCCCCAAATCATGACACTGCCATCACCATGCTTTACAGTCGGAATCAGATTCCTAGGATCCATGGCAGTGTTTGGTTTTCTCCAAACTTTGGCTTTGCCGTCGTATCCAAATATGTTGTATTTGGACTCATCAGTGAATAAAACTAGTTTCCCAAATTCTATTCCCTTAAAAGGTGCGTTTTTGCAAACTCCATACGAAGCTTTCAGTTTTTCTCGCTTATAAGGGGCTTCTTGTCAGGAGTTCTGCAGTTGTTACCTTCATTATTAAGGGTCCTGCTTATTGTACGTGGGTGGCCAACAATTTGATACCTCTCGGCTACCTCCTGGGCCAAATCAGTAGCATGTATTTTCGGATTCTGATTCACTGCTTTGCGAATAAAGAATACATCTCTCCGGTTGAGCTTCTTGGGCCGGCCACTACGCGGCTTAATCTCCAGAGAATTGGTTGTTTCAAAGTTTTTATAAATAGTTTGTACCGTACACTCGCTTAATGCAATAAATCAGCTATTTAACCAAATCGTATTACTTCTGTACTCAACAACTAATTTTCTCAAATCAGTAGAGACTTCTTTGCGGAGCGACATTATTCCGATCATACACTTTTTCAAAAGACAAAATGCCATAAATTTTAAGAAGAATGCAAAGTAGAACCACAAAATAAAATAAACGGTACTTTACAGTTAAGTATTCGCAGGAAAGAAGAGCAAAATAAGTGTCCTAATATAATGTATGTACACTTTTGTCAGTGCATTTTTTTGGTTTTTCGTGAATAACTTTTAAAGTAACTACTGAAAATAATTTTTTTTTTACATTTGTTAGACTGTTACAATAATTAGACTTAAAACAAAATTGCATCATTACATTCCTTTTGAATGCTTTAGATCGGGAGAAATTAAGAATAAAAAATATTTAAAAAAAAAACTAAAAAACACGCTTTTATTGCTAATCAAACTAAAAAGTAGAAAATAAATTTTAATGACAAAGGGACCTATAATGAAGTAATAGCCAATCGAACGATCAGTCATAGTCAACTACCTCAGAACAGAATTATAACAAAAATTAAGATACAAATAGAGTAATTGAAATTAGAGTTAAAAGCGTGGGGTGCATTTTGCTTCACTTTCATAACCCTCTGTACTAGGTAGTTGCCAATAGAATGATTGTAATATTTACTATATCAATCATCCCACGCTTTTAACTCTAATTTGAATTAGTCTATTTGTATCTTAATTTTTGTTATAATTCTGTTCTGAGGTAGTTGACTATGACTAATCGTTCGATTGGCTATTACTTCATTATAGGTCCCTTTGTCATTAAAATTTATTTTCTACTTTTTAGTTCGATTAGCAATAAAAGCGTGTTTTTTAGTTTTTTTTAAACTATTTTTTATTTAAGTGACAGTCAGGCTGTGCTCAAGGCTCCATCATCCCTTGAGGTTTAACTGAAGTACATACATAGAGAACCTAAATTCATAAGGGGCGCACAATCGCATTTAGCTCCTTAGGATACCGGGATAAAAGCGCACATCCAGGAAAGACTTAGCTGATGAATTGACTAAAGGAGCTGCGGTTTTGAAACTAATATAACCTGAGCCTTTCCTAACGTTGACCGAAGATATTTTGAACCAGGAGCTTATATGTGAAGAGCCAAGGCTACAAACTCAAGCTGACACACAATTTGGGACTATGTTGACCAAAGGGAACAACAATAAAAAATTTAGACTTCTCATAAGCTTCGCTTTTACTTCTTTATTTGCATCTTCGTTTTCGAACGTAAGCGATCGTAGAACTCAAGTTTCATTAACATTCAATTACAATTTAAAGTTTCTAAAAAATTTGGTTTGTGAGTTCGTTAAAAGCTTCTCTGTCTTTTGTCACATTGCAAAATATTACGCAACCATGATATTTGTTTCCTTTCAATACTTCGTTTTCCTTCTATTTTACCTTCCATGATGAATTGCAACATTTTGCACTTGTGATTTCATAAAATATGCCCTAAGTAAGCTATCGTTTTTCGCTTCACCGACATGAAAAGCTGCCTACTCCGGTTTACAAATTCGGCGAAGAACTTCACTGTTGGAAACATGATCAGTCCATGAAATTTTCAACATTCGCCTATATATCCACATTTTAAGGGATTATTTCTTGTTCATCCCAGCCACTTGAAGGGCCCATATCTCCTTGGTTTTGTATGCCATGTTCTGACCATACGTATCATTTGACGAAACGCATTTTTAGCTGCATGTTAATTTCATGACTGCAGAGCCCTTTTTTACAGTTGCAGGAAGCTTCTCGAAGGACAAATTATCAGCCCTAATGTCATTGTTGCTGGTCATTTCCAATTGCGAAGTCATCTTCAAAGGACCGGTGTATAGTTTCTTGACTCCTGTCGATTTTGTGAACTGTGAGTAGAAGCATAATCATACAACTGGGTCTGGATGAGGTATTGTGAAGAGTAGAGGGCACGATAAATCTTAAAGTCCATTCTACATTATTATCATTCATTCGCTTTGGTCAAAAACATTCACTGATCTTATTGCGAACATCATGCTCTTGGATAGGTAAAAACCTCACTTTCTTTTGGGCTACGTTTTTTCGCTTCACTCTACTTTTTCACGCACGACTCGTATCAGATGTCCACCGGCAATCTAATGTCCATAAGGTGGATTTGCGGAATTTCTGGTAACATTTGATAAAATTTAAATAAAAATTATTAATAAGGAAGCAAAAATTACATGTTTTACTTTAAGTATTTGACTTGTTTTCATTCTGATTTTCGGAATTTTGCAATTAATCTAGCAGGAAAACGTATCAGCATAAGATTAGTCGATTTGATGTTTTTCTATCTATTTGGGCTCTAAGTTACCAAATTTTGTTTAAATTACTCTTCTACGCTTTGTTTATTTATTTTGTTATTCTAGGGACCAAAACCAAAAACAAAATACATCGATTTTGTTGTATTTGTGCTACTTCTGCTACCTGTTCAATATGCCTTGGCTTCGGAGTGAAATTTTTCTTGTCACTGAGCTGCCATAATTTTATTGCCAAATGCATGTGAATGGAAATATTTCTGTTGCGATTTGTTTGTAACCAAAAAAAGAAGAACAGAACATTAATACATAAATAATTTGTTACAAAAATGAAAATTATCAAATTTAAAACGCTGCCTTAACCGTCACAGTAAATCTATCCTGGAGTCAACAACGGACTTCATAAAACATTTGTGTTCATACTCTCGTTTAGATGTAAGATTTCGACATCTCAAACAATCAGAGGCAAAAGTTTTTGAAAATTGATTATTTGCGCCAACTCTTATGAAATTAACTAAACCCATTTCCGACCCATAAACGCAACTTATTATGTACAATAAACTGTTTGCCTCGAAGAGCGACAGAAGAGCGATTCCTCAAGAGCTGCTCATGAAATATCATGAATAGTTAAGCAAAGAGTGAGAGAGAGTCTATTGGAAATATGGATATGAAGAGAGTAAGCAAATGAAGAGCTGCTTTGAAATTATTACGGAACAATGGAATTCGAACAGGTTCTTAAGGAAAATAAGAGAAATGCGATGGGAAAAAGAGAAATGTATTGCATGGCACAAATGAAGTAAATACATAATACATAAAAATAAATTAGGAAAAAATGTTAAAAAAAACAGAAAGAAATAGAAAAATATGATAAAAAATAAGAGAATAAATATAAATAGTTTTAATTGGTAAGTCACAGTTTGTCAAGGCGGCGTTGTTGTAAAAGAGAAAACAACATTTTGCTTAGTCGCCCTCAGGAACTTTGATGTAAACTTCTGAAAGGCAGTTAATATTGAGATGGCATTATAAGAAAAGTAAGTATACGAAGACAAATGGGTAGTCGAATGGGTAGTCGAATGGGTTGGTGTGTGACTCGGTTTAAATTTCCGTGCATGAAACAGCAAAATGATAAAAATGTTTTTCTAATAGCGCCGGCCCCTCGGCAGGCAATGGCAAACCTCCGAGTCAAACCTGCTGCCATGGAAAAGTTCCTCATTAAAAATATTTGCCGTTCGTAGTCGGCTTAAAATTGCACACCACAAATAGGTGGCGGAGCTCAACTAACAGAAGTGTATACGCCAATTTTTATTTATTTTTATTGGATAATTTACCACTTCGTCCTATTTCAAGATGCTGTCAATGGATTTGTATGTAATAGAATAGCCTGTAATTTTTTCTTGAATTGCGTGGTTTATTTCATTGACATGGGTGGTTTGTGCCGCCCACTTTTGTTATCATTTTAAGTCCTTGTGCCAAATTTCAGTATTAAGGCACGAATGGTCCCGAAAATATGTAATATTTTAAAAATTGGTTTGTATGGAAGGTGCCACACCCTTTTATTTTAAATTTATTTTACTATACCTATATCCTTCCCGCAATTGCAAGCACTAAGTTGACGAAGTTTGATTGCAAACCAATTATTGGTTTGGTGGCTTTTAAAATACGTACAAACAAACAAATATTAATCTTTATATAAAAGATGTAAAGCGTTTTTCAGTAAGAGCGCTTCAACTTTTTTTTTTGAATAAAACACAAACGATTTGACTTTTTTAACTAATTTTTTTTTTATTATCGAGTTTGAACATATACATTTAAGTATGAAGTTCGATTTCTTTTGCATGACCACCGCGTGCATGTTTAACGAAGTCCAATCGTTGAACCCAATTTTCGACCACTCTTTTGCATAAATCGGCCGAAATTCCAGCAATTTCGCGTTCAATATTGGCTCTGAGCTCACAAATCGTCGCCGGCTTGTTACTGTAGACCAATGACTTCACATAACCCCAAAGAAAATAGTCTAGAGGCGTCAAATCACACGAGCGCGGCAGCCATTCGACCGGTCCATTTCTGGAAATAATGCGCTCATCGAACTTACTCTTCAACAAATCAATTGTAGCGTGTGCTGTGTGGCTTGTGGCCTCGTCCTGTTGAAACCACATGTCGTCTAAGTCCATACCATTCAATTGCGGCCAAAAATAATCGTTTATCATGTCGCGGTATCGATTTCCATTCACAGTAACGTGGCGATCGTTCTCGTCAACGAAAAAATATGGGCCAATTACGCCGCCGGCATGTAAACCGCACCAAACAGTGATTTTTTCGGGATGCAACGGTGTCTCATGAATCACGTGTGGATTGCTTTCTGCCCAGTAACGCATATTTTGCTTGTTCACAAAGCCATTGAGCCAAAAGTGAGCTTCATCACTGAAGATGATTTTTTGGAAAAAATCTGGATTAAAGTAGCAGCAACAGAACGATTATTTTCATAAAAAATTTGCACGATTTGCAATCGTTGCTCAAGCGTGTAGCGTTCCATGATGAAATGTATACTAATGAAGATTACAAATGACAAGCGAAAAATAAAAAATATTGCGTCATTCGCCCTCCCTATCGGAAAAAAGTTGAAGCGCACCTATTGAAAAACGCCTTATAACCAACCTGTTTGGGTTTTACTATTAATTTCTTACTAAAAAAAAGTGATTTTAGTCATCGAAATTTTTATTTGGACTTTTATAATTTTTTCGGTTGAATGGAAAAGCTGATATCCGTCCAATGGCTGTCCCAGTGTTTATTCACATTTATGTCCATTTTACAGAATTTTCCATGATCTTCCGCAAGAATTTCGATGATAACTGTTCGCATTCCTATCGCATATTCCCTTAAGCGGTCTCGGTGGTCTAGATCTCGTAAATTTTGGATATTTTCAGGAATTTTTTTAACAATAAAAAAATGAAAAACGATATTTAAGCTTTTTAGGCTTTTTATTTCACTACTTTTCCATACAAAAAAGAAAAAAAATTATTAATATTAATAATTTAAAAAACGGCGCTGAAGTTGAGCCTCCCGAAAAATTGGACTCCGACGGAGTTGTCCATTTGGGCTCTTCTATTTATCTGAAACACAAAAACCAAAAAAATTATTAATCAGTATGACTGCAGTTTTGTCCCGTACTGGAATAAAAAAAAAATTGACAAAATGGCGCGGTTTTTAATTTAACGCTCTAAAGTTCGGGTTTTCTTTTTCAGTTTTTTAATAAAAAAAAAAACCTCGAAATATTGTAATTGAAATAGATTCGATTGAATAGTTTTTTTTTTTTTACAACACCAGACAGTAAAAAGTGGTTTCGAGATAAATGAGTTTAAAATTTGAGGTACAGAGGCACGCGGACCGCTCCCTACCTAGTTAATGGCCTCTAGAAGCGATAATATTAGGAATTTCCACATGAAAATTTCGCAGTATATTCCGAAGACACCATACTTTTGAAATATCGAAAACACAAAAAACTCGCTTTTATGAAATTTCTAGACCACCGAGTCCCCTTAAGGGCTGTCATTGTGTGAGCCATATTGGCATAAACTCGCGACTTCAAGTAGCTCCACAGAAAAAAGTCGATGATGGTTGAAACAAGCGGTCTAGCTGGCCATGCCAAATTGCTCGGGTGATAACGTTAATAGGAACCTCTTCCTTCATCATATCCAATGTGCCCCAAACTGTGCGAGCGTTTGCACTGTCTTGTTGAAAGCACAAGAAGTCCCGCTCATTCAATTCCTCCAGTAAGAAATCGTTTGTCATAGCTCCATAGTGTTTGACTGTGACAGTTACCGTACTGTCGATGATGTTCTCAAAAAATTACGGACAAATCACTCCTCTCGCGTGAACGCCGCACCACCACACCGCGTGGCTCTTCGTGCATCACACGCGGATTTTCAGTGCCCGAAAAACGTAGATTTTGCTTATGGCGGAACCGCTTATGAGCCTTGTCACTCATGATGAAAATCGCCCTCTTCAATGTTGAGGCTGACTTTGGTTGGATTGACAGTAATTCACGCGCGACTGGCGCTCAGCTGTCATTAACTGACGCACTGGTTGCACACCTTATGGGAATTTAAATTCGCTGTAGGCTCCGTCTGGTGATGTCTATTTGCGTGGCGCGTCATCTGGTTGGTTGTTCTCCATTCTCAGCGACATCGCCGGTCATAGCTGCGCGATATTCTTGGCGACGCGATGCAAGTTATTATTTGGTTCCAGTCAGTTCGAGTAGAGTAACAAAACGCGGGAATGTTTGTCTAGTTTACGCGACACGATTAGGATTCCGACGCCGATATTCAGGCTGCCTCAACACCACCGACCGATTATTGTGGAATATAACGCCCTATTGCTTGTCTCTTAGGATACTGCAGCTCCCTAGTTTACAATCATCAACATTCCCACAACAGTCGGTTCTATGTTACTAGAATGATCCGGACTTATGTCTGGCCAAGGACTTGCCATTCCAGCACCATTCCGCGTATATAGGTACATTGGGAATGCTTATTCCGCTACAACAACAACAACAATAAGTGTCAATTTGATTCGCCACTTGAAAAAGTTATCATATTTTCCAATAGGGTGATTAATTTGGTGCCACCTTGCACTTTTGTAGTAAAAATAGGGATCACTTCCACCCAAAACTATACTCCTACAGTATTAAACTATTTTGAACTTTTCTAGTAATTAATTTGGTAAAAAGATTTTATTAAAAATGAAGAAAAAAAGTTGCATGATGAAAATCGCCCTCTTCAATGTTGAGGCTGACTTTGGTTGGATTGACAGTAATTCACGCGCGACTGGCGCTCAGCTGTCATTAACTGACGCACTGGTTGCACACCTTATGGGAATTTAAATTCGCTGTAGGCTCCGTCTGGTGATGTCTATTTGCGTGGCGCGTCATCTGGTTGGTTGTTCTCCATTCTCAGCGACATCGCCGGTCATAGCTGCGCGATATTCTTGGCGACGCGATGCAAGTTATTATTTGGTTCCAGTCAGTTCGAGTAGAGTAACAAAACGCGGGAATGTTTGTCTAGTTTACGCGACACGATTAGGATTCCGACGCCGATATTCAGGCTGCCTCAACACCACCGACCGATTATTGTGGAATATAACGCCCTATTGCTTGTCTCTTAGGATACTGCAGCTCCCTAGTTTACAATCATCAACATTCCCACAACAGTCGGTTCTATGTTACTAGAATGATCCGGACTTATGTCTGGCCAAGGACTTGCCATTCCAGCACCATTCCGCGTATATAGGTACATTGGGAATGCTTATTCCGCTACAACAACAACAACAATAAGTGTCAATTTGATTCGCCACTTGAAAAAGTTATCATATTTTCCAATAGGGTGATTAATTTGGTGCCACCTTGCACTTTTGTAGTAAAAATAGGGATCACTTCCACCCAAAACTATACTCCTACAGTATTAAACTATTTTGAACTTTTCTAGTAATTAATTTGGTAAAAAGATTTTATTAAAAATGAAGAAAAAAAGTTGCATTGGGTGTGCAAGTAAAAATTCTCTGATCTGGGTTCCGGGACATAAAAACATAGGAGGAAACGAAATTGCTAATGGAAAAGGAAGCTGGCTAGGAAGGAGACTGAATTGGTCTCAGAGGTTTCCTACCCAAGCATCGGCATCCCCTTGACTGGTGTTAAAGGAAAATTTCACAGCTAATTTCTCAGGAAAGCGCAGAAGAGATGGAACTCGATTTATTCAAGTGCTATTTCGAAAACACTTAACTTCTGGACGTCAAAAGTTCTAGGTTTTCCTCGCCATTCAATTTCCAAGTTCGTAGCTGGGATTACCGGTCACTGAACGATCGGCTCACACGCAGAAGAGCTGGATTTACTATTTAACCCTCATTGCAGAAGCTGTGGGGACCTTTCGGAGTAGGAGACTGTTGAGCATTTTCTAGCTGTTTGGGCTTGGCAGCTAGATGACTAAGGAAAGGCGCTGCTTTCTTCGACAGCCTGGGGCAGTGCCCCAACCTAAATCCAATCAGTCTCCTCCATTATATCAACAGCTCTGGCTGGCTATAGATATCTGACTTTGGAGGTCTCCAAATGGTATTAAAACGGCGTTTTAGTACTTCTTGAAGAGCGCCAGACTGGTACTTTAACCATTTTATTTACCTACGAGTACCAACTTATAAAACTTCATACAAATTGGAAGATCCATATTTGCCATAAATGCGCGTACTTAGTATACACATACCTATATATGCACACATATACATATAAGTATATAAAAATCGCTGATGGAAATTAAAATTTGCAAAACACAATAAAAAATGTCTTATTTAGGTGCCTCGACATTGTGGAATTACAGCGCAAAAATACCATTAAGCCCTGAACCCTTTCTAGGTGTCAATTCTGTATCGATTCAACTATGGATTGACGACTTCATGAAGGTTACCCATAGAAGACGTTGGTCTGAGCTGGGCTCCTGCAGGGTAGCCAAGTGTTTTGTGAGAGAAAACTGAAACTAGCGACATTTCTCCAAAAACTTAGTAGGATGGACCTGAGAACACTGGAGGGTGTAATCACAGGGCAAAACGCCTGTGGTCGGCATATAGCTTTCATGGGAACCATTGACGATCCAATATGCCTATCCTGCCGTGAGAATGAGGGCATCTGCAGTGCCTTTTTCTCTGTAGCTGTCCGGCGTTTTCTAGAAGCAGACTTTGACAATTGCGGTGCGATATTCTGAGTATGGACAAAGTTCATACTCTTCCTCTTCTGGACTTCTTAAGATGCATCAATGAATCCAAAAGATTCGCGGAAGAGTGACCATAAACCAATTTTTCAATCTTACCCTCCAAATAATATCGATCGTGTCTCTCTATTTCTTTTACTGTAATCTATCTGGGTGTGGTACAATGGTCTTACTGATTGAATGCTTGGACATCTAAGTCAACGAAATTTTTTAAGCAAATTCAAAAATTCCAGCGCCAAGTGAAAAAGAAAATTAACTCATTTCAAATTAATACAGAAAAAAATTTAAGTAGCCTCCGTTACCACCTCGCGCCCGCATCGGCGTGCTACTTTCAACAGCGCATAGCGATCAGCGAATAACGCACCACTCCATTGTGCAACACCTGCCTACCACTATGCGCAGTTATTTTTAGACTACTCCAACAAGCAATTTTCCGCTGCCCAGGTGCCTATGAGAGGCACTGAGCCGAAAGAGTCGTGTAGTCAAGCATGCGCCGCGACTTGCTTACTGCTACTCGCCACAGATCCTTGCAACACTACAGCATGAAAAGAGCACGTACGAGCGAATAATGCGAGCACCGCACGAGCGGAAAACCCAAAAAATATGTAAATATTGCGGCGCACTATTGCAGGGTGGCTGAAGAGCGGAAGAGCAAACAGTCAAAGCATGCATCTCATTACACGAGCGCTGTGTGAGTGTGCGTCGCTTTGTTGGCAATTTAAGAGCATTCGATGCAATGAAGAGCCACGGCGTATGCTTATATACAACCGTTAAATGAAGTATATAAGTGCGCAATGCAGCAACAACAATGCCGGCCACATATTAATTTTAGTGTATTGTCTAACAATCTGATTGGCGCGACTCACACGCATTAAGGCCTGCATTAGTGGTGGTGCATCATTGTTGCCTGACCATCCGGCACGCGGCCAGAGTCAGAGCCACCCAAGCCAGTCGGTCGGCTAACTAACCAGCCAGCCAGCTAGCAAGTTAGCAATCAAGCGTGCATGTAAACATATGAAGTCAACGCTTCAATAGCCTGGGTAGCCCGGCATACGGCGCATCGAGAACAGGTTTTCACATAACGGCTTTGGCAGTGGCGACGATTGGTGGTTGCGCGACTGTTCAGTGTATTGTTGTTGCTGCTGACTGCCGCTAACTATTAACTCTGCTGGCTGTTGGTGCTATTAGTGCTGATGTTGGTCTTTGTGTGCTGTAAATAAAGCTTGTTAAATAAATACTGAGTGGTGGTGGCGATTTCATTGAGAGCCAGTTACTACGCTCCAGTTAGCCGTCTCCCTTCGGACTCGTTCTTTCTCTGCGTGCATTTGCGCTCCGAAACCTGGCAAGCGCGCACGAATTTCTCCCTGACCGAGCTGTTTGAGCGCAAACCCGGGCTCGAGAAGTCGAGAGCAGTTGCAGCCAGCACCATTGGCCACCGCAGATTAGATTGAGAGTCGATTGAGCGCGCAGCATATAAAAGCGAGGATGCGTGGCGGCTCAGCACAGTTCTTCGTTGCTGCTGCTAAAGTTCGTTTGTGTTTCATTGAATGTCTCACATGCCACGCTTTGCTAATTGGGGGAAGAAATAATAGAAAAAAAAAACTGACTTAAACCGTGAACAGTCGGTATTCGAAAACCGATCGCATCGAATCGAGTAGGAGTAAATGTTCAGTGCTTGTTTGAAGTGCAGTGTAAACGCGTAAGCGCGAGTTTTGAAAAACTAAAAGTGAAGAACTTAAATTCCCAGGGGAATGTGAACATTGCACGCAAAGCGTAAAAATTTGAAAAAACTGAGTTTTGAAAAAAAAAACAATTTTTATAAATAAGAAACACTAAAAAGTGCTGAAAAGTTTAAGTGCACACGCGAAGAATTTCAAACCAAAATCCAGCAAAATGCACACAGTCGAGGATATGTTGGGTGAGAAAAACTACAGTAAATGTCCTTTGAAGAAACGTCCGATCAACTATCAGTTCGAAGAGGACAGCTCCACAGATGTTGTGGATGTGAAAATGTCCGCCGCTAGCACACACAGTGATGACGACCACACAGATCAGCCCGAAAATTTGAGTCTCAAGAAATGTACTTATGAGCAGGATGACTTCGCACCCATCGTCGGCTCACGTAAAGCTCACCTCACCACGAGCAGCACTCATGACGAGCTGATTAATGTAAGCGATTGTTGCGAGGACGAAGGTGTCGATGTCGATCACACCGACGATGATGCCTCTATGGATATGCTGGACGATGAGGATGAGGAGGAAATCATTGATTGCGTGAAGATTGAAGAGCAAAACGATGCTGCCACAAATACTACACAAGCGGCCGCGCTAGCTGCCGCTGCAGCTGTGGCTGCTGCCTCCGTTGTTGTGCCAAAACCCACATACGCCAAGTATGGCTTGCAGCCATGGAATTTCCATATGTCACCGTACACTGCTGAATTCTACCGCACCATCAATCACCCACATTTGGCGCAACAGATCTCACCGCTGCGAGGCGACTTGCTCTCGCCCAGCTCACCCTCAGCCGATTCGTTGGGTTCATTATCGCCACCGCCACACTACCTACACGGACGTGCCAATTCGGTGTCGCCGCCTGTGCGCTCCGAAATCATACACCGGCCGATTGGTGTGCGTCAAATGCCACAGTCGCCGTCACAGCATGCGCATCGTTTCATTCCCTACCCACAGTTACCCACCGCCGCTGTCGCCGCCGCAGCCGCCTACCATACGCAACACCATACACCACATCACACAACGGCATATCCGCCGCCACTCAGTTACCATCATCATCCACATGCACCCATCTCACCAACCTACTCCGAATCCTCGTACTACTCCATGCGCTCAATCACACCTGAGCCGCATTGTTCGGCGCTGCCCGAGGATTTGTCGCTGAAACACAGCACACTACAGAAGACGCCACAAAAGTCGTTGGCGAGCCGCGCACACCACGCCAGTGAGAAGCGCGACTCAAGCGCCAGTCAAAGCGGCTCGGCACCCAGCACACCTTCCATAAAGAAGGAGAAGTCGGCACCGCCACGTTATCAGTGTCCCGACTGCCAGAAATCCTACTCCACCTTTTCCGGTCTCACCAAGCACCAGCAATTCCACTGCCCCGCTGCCGAAGGCAATCAGGTGAAGAAGTCGTTCAGCTGCAAGGACTGCGACAAAACCTACGTCTCACTGGGTGCGCTCAAGATGCACATACGCACCCATACGTTGCCCTGCAAGTGCAACATTTGCGGCAAGGCATTCTCACGGCCGTGGCTGCTGCAGGGCCATATACGCACACACACCGGCGAGAAGCCCTTCAGTTGTCAGCACTGCCATCGCGCCTTTGCCGATCGCTCGAATTTGCGCGCCCACCTCCAGACACACTCCGACATCAAGAAGTACTCCTGCGGTAATTGCTCGAAGACCTTTTCGCGCATGTCGCTGCTGACGAAGCACTCCGAGGGTGGCTGTCCGGGCGGCAATGCGAGCGCCAATAGCAGTAGTGGTGGCAGTTGTGCCAGCGCGGTGGCGGCTGACTCGGTGGCGTCGGCGCATGAGCTCCACAATTACCCAGTCTATGTGGAGCACTAGACAGCAGTGTGAAGAAGTGTGAAATTAGAGCTGCGCGGCCAAGCCGAGTTTGCCATGAACCACCAAAAATTAGTTCCTAGTTCGAAACCCACCAGCCACTAGCAAAGGAGAAAATTTTACAACAACTAAATAGTAACTGATCACTCAACTCAGCGCGCGTCTATCAATCTATCATTCAAAATAAGTACCTAAATTACGCACACTTACAGATACACACATTTGTATGTACGTGCGTATGCATCCCCCAGACCCAGTGTGCGCGTTGAACCTAGCAGAAAAAAGAAAAACAAATTAAGCAGAAACAAATTTCATTACCTCTAGTCAGCTAAAAAAATGTTGCTAACTTTCAAAGCAAAAACAACAAAAAAAATCACAAAAACAACTACATTAGTACTAACAGTTAACACAACAACAAACTATTGTAAACAGGCCTTGCATTTACCACAAATTTTAACTCAACAACTATTTTACTGTGAAGCTCAATTTCGAAAGCCTCAAACCTACTTTTTTTTGTAAAATATAAAAAACCATATTAGTTTGTAGATTTTGTAAAAAATGTGAAAAGAATTGTAATTAGTAATTTTAGTTAATTAATAGCGGTAATTATGTTTAAAAAATTTAAATTTTCTGAAATGGTCAGCATTTGCAGAAAAAGTTTATCAAATAAGCCGAAATATTTTTAAAAACTGTACGGAAACTATTTTTGAAAAGATAGAGTCTACTATTTTTGTAATTGTATACATATTTACAGGCATAAATATATACAAACATATACATATGAATATTAGCTAGTAGTTGCATTTAAGCAATAAATATTTTTATAAGATTTTTTATAGTAATCCATAAATGTAAAAAAATTAAAAAAAAAATAATTATTTATTGAAGAAGGGTTGAAGCGGAATATGCAAATATTTAAAAACAAATACACATGAAAATATTTTTTCAAAACAAAAAAAAAAAAAAAATGAGTTTTTATTAATTTGAACGTCAATGGTAAAAATAAGAAGAAGCCAAGTGGTCTGATTTAGCTGTGAGTGGCTGTGTATTCTTGCATTTTCGGACACCAAAAAGTGCCTTGAAAAATTCTAGCTGTTCCTACCTACACACATACGAAGTGTGACGAATGAGTAACAAGTCCTGCCGCTGCCTAGGAGAAATACATGCCGCTCAATCATCGCAAGAATGCCATAACTCAATGAAGAAAAGTGACGAGAAAGACGACTTTAGAGTTTTCATTTTACTATGCCTCCGTAAGCTAAGGTAGAGGCATATTCTCATTCAGTGATATTCTGTTAATAAATATCGCCATGAATTTTTCATACAGCATAAAAGAAGAGCTGGCCAATTGAGCATACTTATTTAAACATATTTTTTTTGGAATTTGACACTATTGAAGTAAATGAGCGCTATCCTACCTATCCTGAGGATGAATCCTTCTGCTTTGAATGCAGATATCGCTCGCACCTACCCTTGTCTGTAGATACCTCAATAGCCATCGACTCCATTCGCACAAGAGTGGTTTTTATTTTTGGTTTCCCCGAAAAAAAAAAATGAAGTCTAACACTTGAAATGTATTGAAAGAAGGGCATGAACCATACCTACCTTATCACACTTACAGAACGCCGTGAAAAAGTATAGAACATTTAGGGAATGCCACAAAGCAACGTTCTTTAGCTGCTCAATCCAGGGAGTTAAGCGGTTCGGTTCGGTGTTAAGTATCATAGAAATTTTCAGCCAGCCATTCTTGTGTCATCATCGCTTTGAGTGAAGGAACAGGGTTTCGATGAAAGCTGTGTGGGCTGCCACCGCGTCCATCCTCAATCCAGGCTTTCACTACTGTCTCTAGACCCTCGATATATGCAGCAAAATCCTTGAGAGATGTGGCGGCAAGACATGTCCTTATTACTCACAACACCTAAAACCATAGCAGATGTTGCAGAGTTTCAGTGGATGACAAAGTTAACGTCCGTAGGATTGACACATAGTAACTCTGTAAATGTCGTCATTTCTGTGTTTGATCTTTTGGTTTTGGTAAAATGTTTGTTCTGTTAGAAAAAAACATTGCATCTCAGGTGCTTCAGGGTGCTTAATTTTGTTCATAAGGCGTTTTGAACAGATAAATCAGCGAAACGTCTATGCAGCAAATCGACTATTTCACGGGCTGTGTGGAGATCACGAGCTTTAATTTCCAGCTTTTACATGCACTTCAGCCCAAATACGGCAATTTTGCTTATTGCGTAGCCATTAAGCCGAAAATGGGCATCATCGCTGAACACCATAAGTTGGCCTGAGCGCGCGACGAACACTTTTCACAGAGCGTCGATTTTTTTACTTCAATACAAATCACGTTGTTGAGGCGTAAGTCTTTTCATAATGAAATGCCAATGAAGACAGAAAAAAATGATGTATTTAGTTTGACTGTAGCCACGCGTTATCTGTCGTAAAAACTCTATTAGAAATAGTACCTCCAATCTGATCACTGATATCGCTGATACTGCGTTGTTGATTTGATGACTTAAAAGGATCCCTCTTGACAAGCTTTACGTTCAAATTCAGTAGTGCAAATGGGTTTCTTTTGGGCTTAAGGGCATTTCCAACAAAATTTTTTCACCGTCCAAGTGACTCAGCGATGAATTTTGTACGCTTTTTTGTATTAAAAACAAAACATGTTCTTATATATATTATAAATATATGCAAATATACTCGTACATAAGCGTATACCTTCTTCTACCCGGATTTCTATGCTGGTGCGCGATCAAATAGATGCTAAACAAAAATATGTGGATTCATAGGATTCCGTTGTCTATTAGTGAAAATAATTAAGAATTTTATTTAGTTATTGTTTTGGTTTTTTATATATAAATTTTTTCTAGTGTAATTTTTATACCTTTTTTACTTTAAATTCGCTTCCTTTTTTATATTTTTATTTTATTATTATCATAATTATTTTTTTTATTTTTTTTATTTAATTTCGCAGTTTTTTTTTATCGAATTTCATTTCTTCGATCTCCTTTGCTTTTTCCACTATTTATCGCTTTACTATTCAAAATCTTCACTAAGCCATATCCCGCTTATTTTTCTATTTGCCTGTCAGTCTAAAGCCGCACAGCCGGTGCGTTGTTTTTTTATTCACTGTTGACTGATCTCAGCGGTTGTCAGACATCATCAGCTCTATTTGTTTGTTCAATCCCAATGTGTGTATGTGTGTGTATGTGTGCATGTGTGCTATAGTTGTAGCAAATTTGCTTAATTTCAATTTCAATATCCAAGTGTATTGAACCGTAATTTACGATACACATTTGCATGAAAATATTCAATACTATATTTACATACATACGTACTTACACAAACACACTGAGGGATATATTTGGTAGTTATAATTTGTATTAGTTATAAGATATTTGGCTGAGCCCTGGAGTGGATTCCCTTGTATCCGAAACGTAAATAGCTGGTGACCAGGAATTGTCATTTATCAACAGCTGGATTACATTCCAGTATTTACTGCAACGCTTTTGGATATTTCTGCGCCAGTTGTAAAGTAATTATAGATATAACTCCATTAAAATATATAGTAAATGAAATGAAATAAATGTCTACCTCAAAAGTTTCCGGAATGAATCTTTGTTGTTGACAAAGTTGATTAGCAAGCCGGCGCTTCAAACAAACCACTGATCTGATACCGGCAGACTTAACATATGTTCGTTCCCAAGGGGAAAAACACGCTAGAAAGGCATTTGAACCTTAGGTAGGTTGGAAGGTAGCAGTGACAGTCGTTCTTTAAACCAACTCACATCGACCGTTGCCGATCCACTATGATACAACAGTCGTAGTTTGTCTGGTACTCCTCGTTAAACCACTTTATTTTAAGTGCAAATCCATGGCTGACACTTATATCTCTAAGGTCAACAGTATCGCGCAATAACGGTGAGCCAAAGTATCTATACCTAGTGGCATGCCACGCAGTATAGTGACAAAGCAGATGTCTGACTGACTCTTCCTCCTCCTTATTCTTGGAGCTTCTGCAATTCATAGTCCAAATGAACAACATTTAATCTTTGAGCATATCGACCTGGGAGACAACAAAGCAACTAACCTTTCTGACCATTCTGGCCCAATTTTTTTTGTAGCTTGATATTATATGTCAGACTATCAACCCATCTCTTGTTGGCTGAAGTGACAATGCTACTTTCATCTATACCAAAGACTTCGAGACTTCTCCATATCATCTCGAGGACTTCACTGACAGAAATTCCCATTGACGCGACTTGATTCGTTTCCAGGGCGCCCTCAATGATTGCGTGAAACGTTTAAAATGGTGCGGTGAAGTAACAATACTTCCAAAGGTTCTGAAAAGTTTATATACTGAAATTGGACAAATAATTAAAAAAAATCACATCTAGAACAGGCTATGTATTAGTCCCAATGGCATAGAGTTATTTAAAAGAAAAACATTTATTCATATGTTTTGATATCCGAGACAATGTACGGTGCTTTCTTGCCAACTTTAAGGTTACATTCTGGTGGTAATTTCATGACGAAAGCACCAGAAGGTTGTACTAGGCTAAAACGCTCTTGACAGGAAATCCGAAATAAGCCGGCGTATCAGCTTGGTGGATAACCCATGACGCGGCATCACAATGACTGTGTGAGCCTGATTGTGTCCCATAGTGGACAACCACCTCAACCAAGGATTATCACTGTTTGAAAAATACTGACACATCGGGATCGCGGGATTTCGGGGATTCCATCACTAACTTGAATATATTTATGTAAATTAGTAGAGCGAATATCCCAAAATGCTCATAAATACTCATAAAAGGTGTGTGCTAAACTCGTTTGGCTAAAATATTGACAAAAAAAAGAAAAAAGGCAAACAATTAACACTCCAATGCCCAAGTCATTGAGCGGAAAAGAGCTTTTTTTCGTTTTTGAGTTAAATTCCTAGAATACAGGTATGTACATTTCTAAAAGCAAGTAAATAAGAAATTACAAAATCTGTTTAAATTTATTTAAGAAAATAAATAAATACAAAATTTTTAGGAAATAATTTTTTTAAGATTTTTTTCAATAGTTTTGTTAAGAATTTTTAGTTTTGTTATGAATAAGAAATTAAAAGAAATCTTTATAGCTAAATTTTTCCAAGAAAATAAATAAATAAAAAATTGTTAGGAAATAATTTTTTTAAGATTTTTTTCAATAGTTTTGTTAAGAATTTTTAGTTTTGTTATGAATAAGAAATTAAAAGAAATCTGTTTAGCTAAATTTATTTAAGAAAATAAATAAATAAAAAAATTTTAGGAAATAATTTGTTTAAGATTTTTTTTTCAATAATTTTGTTAAGAATAGAAAATTATGTATATTATAATTATAAAATATAAGTATAAAAAATGTTATGAATAAAAAATTAAAAGAAATCTTTATAGCTAAATTTTTTCAAGAAAATAAATAAGTAAATTTTTTTTGTAATAATTCTGTAAAGAAATTTTGTTTTAATAATTTTGTTAAGAATTTTTGGGCTTGTAAATAATTTTTAAAGAAATTTTTTTCGTAAATATTTTTTTAAGAAAGTTTTTCTTTCGTAAATATTTTTTTAAGAAATTTTTTTTTCGTAAATCATTTCTTTTTAATTTTATTTTTGCAAATAATTTCAAAAACAAGTTTTGTTGTAAATAATTTTTTTAAGAATTTCTTTTGTAAATAATTAAAGAAAGAGTTGTTTTTTAAATTACTGAAGTTTTATTTTTCTACAATAAATAATTTTTTATTAAATACTTTTTATTCTATACACATTTAGCTTACCTCTGAATACTATTTTTTAAACAATAATTAAGTAAATAATGATTTACTGCATATTCACATTTTTTTTTTTTCAATAATGACACTGGAAATACTCTTTCAAAGTAATTTTAACTTCACTTTTTGATCGAGAGTTAGCAGGTAAGATTAATGAATATTTTTCTATTTAAAAAATAGTTGTTGGACAAAGTAACATAGAAGGTATAGTCAACTATAGAATCGCTTTAGATGAACAATTTGTTTTTTAACTCTCACCACCTGTGGGTGACATTCAAAACTGCAGGGTTAAAAGAAAAAATCTGCTCCCATAAGCATAAAGACTGCCAAAAGCTGTTGTAATAATAAAATAAACACGTCCAGAAATACCGCCATATGTGTTGCACATCACAAGTCGCAAATCGCAAATCGCATAGGGGAAGAACAGCATCAACCGAATATCTCCAATACTTAGGTGCAGTTGAGCTGGTGCGCGGCACGACGACAACTGCTGCCAAATTAGATCATCAGCACCGAAAAAGGCTGGTAGAAAATCAAAGCAACTAATGCAAAATTCACGTGTTGACGACACATCAGTACAGCCAGCCAGCAGCAAAGCGGCAGCCGCAAGCCAGTGAAGCACTAAAGCATTCGGAGGCGGCGCTTCAAATCAGTTGACGCTGCCACGACATGGCGCCATTATAAAGCACGCATCGCTGGCTGTTGCTTAGGGGCTGCTTGCGCAAACAAGCGATTTGCTCGTAATTTGGCAGCGACTTGAAATATGTAAGCCGAGGTTGAGGCGGGAGCGTGAACGCGCGCGCTTAGGCTGCCTATCACTTGGAAGGGCCCTCTTTAACGCGACTGCGGCTTTGGCGAATTTGAGGCAGTTTTGTTTTCGTTTTGTTTTTACTGCTTGTTAATTTATTTTCAGTTTGCATTTCAACTTTTCCGCTTTTTGTTTTTGATTTCAATTCCTTTAGTTGTTTATATTGTTGTTGTTGTTGTTGTTGTTGTTGTTGTTGTCGTTTTAGTGCTTTAGAAACTTTTTCGTGACGAAACAAGGCATGAATTGTATGCGAACGAGTTCACTTGCGCGGCGTTGCCGCTGACGCTGGCGTTCGCATTTGTTTTGCACTGGCTTTTATCACCAGCTGATCTATGCAATGGGTTTTTGGAAAGTTTTTCACCGCGTTGGTGTAATGGTAAGCAGCACGAACAACAATAACAATAGCAGCAGAGATATAGACTTACCAGCAAAACTTATAAATAAAATTAAAATTAAACCGTTGTTATTGTGACAAAAAGAAAAATAACAAAAAAAAAATAAAAAAAAACGGCAAACGAGATCAAAATAAATCAGCATGAAAGCACTGCAGTGATGCACACGCACACATACAATAGTATTCGGGCAGTGCCATATTTAGAGGAACGGCGCCCTATATCCCCAAATGAAGCACCTACACTATGAGGCAAAAGTGCACCGACCAAAAAAAAAAACAAATGTAAGGGAAAATGCGCTTTGACTGAAAGAACTTTTGTTGCAACAAAAGCAGATAATTTTTTGAATATTTATTCGTAAAATGGAAATATTGAATTTAAGCGTAATATTTGGTTACGGCGGCCGCTGTAGCCGAATGGGTTGGTGCGTGACTACCATTCGCAATTCACAGAGAGAACGTCGATTCGAATCTCGGTGAAACACCAAAATTAAGAAAAAAAAAAACACATTTTTCTAATAGCGGTCGCCCCTCGGCAAGCAAAGGCAAACCTCCGAGTGATTTCTGCCATGAAAAAGCTCCTCATAAAAATATCTGCCGTACGGAGTCGGCTTAAAACTGTAGGTCCCTCCATTTGTGTAACAACATCAAGACGCACACCACAAATAGGAGGAGGAGCTCGGATAAACACCCAAAAAGGTTGTGTGTTCAAGGTGTTTTCGGATATAGTGACGACTCTGGGTGTGCAGTCACAGTTGCGTGAGCATACTCAATAACGACCCTGATCTTCGCATTTGAGCACCCTTGTCAACATGAACAACCCATGGAAGAGTTACGTTAACCAACTCGCGTGGAGCCTTGAGTAACAGCGTAAAGAGTCTAAACTTTACCTTTAAGGCTGCAGCATCTTTCCACCAGAATGTTTAGAGGACTATACTTAGAAGACTTCCCGTATCGTACAGCTGTGTTTCCTTTAAGCTTTTTTTCTTACCCAGAGTAATACCCAAAAACTTATTTGTCTTATTTGTGATGTTATGGCGAACATCAACGTAGTTTCGATGAAGTCGCATCGGCTTTGCCTTTAATGACACTGCAGAAATCCCTCGAAAAAGATTACTTTTCATCTCTTAAAGCCTGGGCATCTACTTAGCCTCACTCAATTGAAGTTCAAGACCTAAGGTCAGGGGCAGAACAGGCAAGTCATTGCTCTGTGCGTGGCTTACAAAGTGAGTCGAGTCTACTATTGGGATTTGCATTTACCCCGATCTTCCCAAGCTCGATTTAAATCCGCCGTGCAAGCCGAAGCAAAATAATTAACTTGATGTTCTAATTCCTCATTTGAAAAGCAGAAGAGGAGAGAAATTAGCTGGGTAACCTGCCTTCGAAATTTTCTTATATGAATTCCAATCCATACTTCGTCGGATATCTACGTATTACCAGGGTCTTTAAAAACACATTTAAATCAGCATCACTATAGCTATAATTGGAGGAAGAAATGTACCCTAAATCACGCGCGTACTGAATACATTCTCGTCGTGTCAGAAAAAAACACTAAGATTATTCCTACATTAAAACCAAACGCTGATCATAGTCCAATCGCTATACTGTCTTTTCTGTTCGAAGGTGCTGGAATACTTAATGCGTCAGACCAACTATTTTTTGAAGAAAAATGCGTTAGTAAAGTTGATTTAGTATGTAGAAGTCCCAGCAAGTACGGAATGTCTCTGATTGCCATTCACTTTGGAGTGTCCAGAACGATTCTTCTGCATACGGTCCAAGCAGGTCACAATTTCCGTAATTTGCCCAAGTATACTCTGGGTCGCTTCCGAGCATGCGTGTGAGAGTGAGCTAATGAGGGAAAGCGAAACAACCCAGGACATCTCGGATACCAACCAATGATAAGACGAACAACTGCCTCGGATGAGAACCCCCTTTCAGTTGACGACCACTGCAAATATTTTAGGGACCACGATTTACGGATATGCACCCTCTATAGAGAAAGTGGCTCTATCCAGCCAGGGGATGTCCTCTCAAAATGCAAGGCTAGTATTACCACTATTCAGGAAATGGGATGAATAAGAGAAGGTACTCCTAAAATAGCAACCTGCGATATTCACTTATTATTGATATCAAAAGTTGTTTCTCATATGCTAAATTTTTGCTTTATGCTGATGATCTTAAGATCTGCTCAGCGATCAAGACTCAAGAGGATGCCACTAAACTTCGAGCCGATATGAATAGGGTGCCAGTTGTTCACGAATTTCGCTGAACTTATATAAGTGTTTCCAATACCTTATTCGAAAACATCTAACATTTTGTGCACTAAGTACAGTATCTCGACATGTGTCCTGCAGTGCGTTAGCGAGTTTAAGGACCTTGGCGTTATCGTTGACAACAAATTCTCTTTTAATAACCATATAAATTATATTACTTCAAAATCTTTTTCCATGTTGGGCTTCGTCAGACTGAACGCCACTAAGTTCTCTGATCCCTACACTATTAAGTTACTCTATACATCATTTGTCAGATCTCATTTAGAATATGCTCTGTTTATTTGGAGACCGTGTAGTCAGCAGGCTATCAATAGAATCGAACGTGTGCAAAAAATGATTCTCAAATCGGTCTCTGTATTTTATTGATCCCATGCCGTCATATTCTGCTCGTTTCATGCTTTTAAGTCTCAAGTCCTTAGAAATTCGTAGGTCTATACTGTGTCTGTCTTTTACTCATAATATTATTACTGGAATAATTGATTGCCCCTGCTTGTTGGAAAGGATTCGATTAAATGTTCCCCAAAGATCTCTTAGGAACTTCTACAATTTTTATGGGGGAAACTTTCAAACTAAGTAAGCCAGTAATGCTCCCATACACTCGTGCTTTACGGGAATTAAATTCCGTTCATAATGATGTTATTCTCGCTTTTCGCTTTCAAGAGTAGCATTTTTTAATCTCTCGAATTCTATATTTTAGTTGTTTTTAAAGCATGTAATATATCTGTAGTTTAATCTAAGCAACTTTTATATCATAGTCTGCAAGGATTGTAATTCATAGACTTAAATAAATAAATAAATAAATAAACATCTGAGGAGGAGCACATGTTTGGGTGTGGATTTGTGATAAGAGCGAAACTGGGAGACGCTGTGTCGCGCTTTTGAGCTGTTTGCGAACGGCTGGCCGTAAATCGCGTTAAAACCAAGTTCTTCTACGCCCGCCTCATATGCGCGCATGCACTGACGAATGAGAAGCATGAATCGACGAAAGATGACTTTTATGCGCTACTGGAGGAAATCTACGAGCGTAGCTAAAATTGTTCTCGAGGATTTCAACGCAACCCTTTGCACAAGAGAAAGTCTTCCGCCCGACTATCGGAAAGTTCAGCCTACACCGCACCAGCTCAATCAGCGATATAAGGCTGATCGACTGCACAAGCACATGGTATTCCTTAGCACCAGGTTCCAACTTTTCGATATTCATAAGGCAACCTGGCTGTCCCCTGATCAGTGAACCTGGAATTAAATAAATCGTGTTGGGATTGACGGAAGGCACGCTTCTAGCATCCTCAATGTTTGTGTCATGCGGGGTCCTAACATCGACTCCGAACACAGCGGTGCGCAACCGCTTATGGGTAGCGAAACAAAAAACGTGCAAATATGCAGGAAAGTAAGAGGACGAAAGGGTATTTTGAGGGAAAGGCAATTTTGAGACTTATTAAATGTTTTTTTTTTTGTTTTTTTGGGGAGTCCTGTTTTGATAATTTTTGAAAAATATATATTTTTGGTATATACTTTAAATACATGGATGTATATATGAAAAAGTCGCCAAAAATGGTTTGCTGAAATAGTTTTTTTTTTCTTCTAAAAAAGGGAGGGAAAACGGCATCCTAAACACAGCCACTTAAATTATTATAAAATATAATTTTTATGAAAATTTTTGAGTAAAAATTACATGTACATTTTTGTGCAAAAAAAAGTATAAAATATAATTTTTAGAACATTTTTTTTAGAAAAAATATTTTTTGTGGTGAATTTTGAAAAATATATTTTTTATATAATGCATCATCTCCCTACTAAAAAAGTATCAAATGTAGTTTTTTTTTAAATTTTTGGCAAAAAACTACCCTTATTAAAATTAAAAATTTTTTTTTTTTTTTTTGGAAAAAATATTTTTTTATATATACTTTAAGTAAAAAAGATCTCCAACTAAAAAAGTATAAAATATGGTTTTTATAAACATTTTTTTTGTAATATTTTTTGTATATACTTTAAAGAAAAATGTTGAACATGACCTCCCAAAGCTTGATCTCCATTCAAAATATGAATAAAATAAAATTTAAAAAAAATTTTTTTTTGATTTTTGTTAAAATTTTTGGAAAAATATTTTGTTTGTGGTCAATTTTGAAAAATATATTTTCTTGTACATACCTACTTTAAATAAAAACGTAAAAAATGACTTCTTAATTCATCATCTCCCTACTAAAAAAGTATAAAATGTAGTTTTTATAAACCTTATTACCTATGGATTTTTATTAAAATTTTTATAAAAATTGTGTTTTGAAAAAAATATTGTTTTGGTGTATACTTTAGGTAAAATTTAGAAAAAATGTGCTCTTAATGCATGATCTGCCTGTTAAGAAAGTATAAAATATAATTAAAACAAGATTTGTTTGGTAAAAATAACCTATACATTTTTGATCAAATTTTTATAAAAAAATTTTTTTTGGTTAAATTTTGAAAAGACTATTTTTTTGTAAATACTTTAAATAAATGTATAAGAAAAACGTTATACAAAAGTATCGAATATAATTTTTAGAAAAATATTTTCTTTTGAAAAAACGTGTTTTTGTATATAATGGGCTGTAAAAAAATGGGCTCTCAATACATGATCTGCCTGCTAATAAGGTATAAGACATAATTAAAAACAATAAATAAAAAATATTATAATTTTTGATAAAATTTTGATAGAAATTTTTTTTTTGGGTAAACTTTGAAAAAAAAAATTTTATTTGTATATATTTTAAATAGAAATGTAAAAAATAACCTCCTAATGCTTGATATTCTTACTGAAAAGCGTAAACTATAATTTTTTAAAAAAATTTTGGGTAAAAATTATTTACACATTTGTGTTAAAATTTGTGGAAGAAATTTTTTTGTCTAAATTTTCTAAAAAAAATTGCTTTTTATATATTTAAAGTGATTGCATATATGAAAAAATCGCCAAAAATAGTCTGCTGAAAACAGGTTTTTTTCTTCTAAAAATCCCCAAAAATCCCCTATAATTTTCTTACTTTCTCAACATTTCTGTTCTATTTACGAGTCCGCCTTTTGACTTGTATATTTATTAACGTACATAAGTACCTAAATTTGTATGTATGCGCCCAGTCAGGGTTTGTCTCTCTCAATTTTTGCGTAACTCGTCTATCTAAACACCATCATCACGCGCACTAATTTCGCTATAAACTGAAATGTGCGATTAGGTACAACAAAGCGAAATAATCATTTTCAACAAATAAAAGCAAAAATGATGCAGCAATGCCTCATAAAGTTGCCGCGTGTGTATAAATGCACAAAGTGCTTGTAATGAGTGAGTGTAGAAAAATATGGTTTGAAATTTCTCGCATTTACAGACTCCTCTCCGATTATTTGTGCTGATCGCCGGCAGATTGTGGCATTTTCTTTGGTTTCACTACGGGCCGCGACAGAAGAAAAGTCATAAAGAAAAGCTTTGCCACTTTGCTACTTTCCTTCTGTCCCTTGCTGCCACACACTTACTTGCTACTTACTTACTTACTTACTTAGCTTACTTTGGCTTCACTGAGTGGGCACCCCTTAAGTACCCACTTACGGCTGCCATTTCTTTTGTGGTTTGGCCGAGATAAAGAGCTGCTCATTCGTGGCCACAAGCTGTGCCGTTGAGCGCCTTGCACTCTTAAGCTGGGCAATATTTCTGTAATTCAACACCGCGGCAAGTAAGTTTTGTGGTTCATCTGTTGTTGCTGCTGCTGCTGCTCCACAAGTTCCCTTTTGTTGCAGCATCCAGTGTTTGCGCTGTGCGTTTATTGTAGATCTTAGTACTGCTACTGCTACAACTTCTTCTTCTTCTTCCACTTACACTTTATTACGCACTTGCGTTATTGTTAGCGCTAAACACACGCGGCTAATGGGCTTCAGCCTGCGTATGTATGTGCATGTTTGTGTGCGTATTTATGAGTTAGTCCGCGCTTTGGCAGCTCTGTCAATGTTCGTTCAGCTTAGCGGCAACATTGTGGAAATTGCAGAAAATTGTTGCAAAGCTAAATTCGCTGTTTTTCTTGATCGCTCGATAGGTTATTATTGAACTTGGCACATTGTCGTTGACAGTAGTTGCATCCATATAATAATGTAAACATGTTGCTGTTGTTGTTGCGGCACCCAAGTGCGTGCTATCTCGACTGGCTTATGGGTGCACATTCACACTTTCATAGGTATAGGAGCACACACACATGCACATATATGGAGGTAGGTGTATGGTGTAGACCTGTGCGCTCTAATTCGCTTACATTTCGCATTAAGTTTTTATCACTCTAACTATGGGTTGTTGTTGCTGTTCTTTGCGGTTCACGTTTACACCGTAAGTTCACAGAAAAAAAAAAGAAAAGATTTCACTAAAATTGACATCAGTGAAGTTTCGCTTTATGAACTTGATTCTTGATCAGTTGGTAGAAACAACAGCTAAGGAGGTGGCTGAGTTCGGAAGAAACCAAACTTTTTACAAACCCGGGTTAACGCTATATTTATAGAAGATATGACGTGGAAAATCAAAAATATTTTTTATACGAAAGGTGGGAGTGATTGCTGTATAAATTCGCTGATTTTTAAATAACATATTTTACGGCTTTCAGATAGTAGTTTTTGAATGAAATACGACTGAAAAGTGAAGACGACTCTCCGCAAAATCAATCATCCAATTTTGTTTTTGGACAAAATTTTTTCTGGGGCATTTTTTTAAAAACCTTCAGTTGGGCATTTGGATCTGGCCTTTTTCGTCCTGTTCACGGATCTGTTTTAAAAGTTTATATCCATAAATCGATAGAAAATTAAATTTTAAGAAGCTGCCTGGAAACTCAAATCATTAGCTATAATAAAAATATCTTACATCCACGTCCAAAAATGCGGCCAGACCCGGGTGTCCAACGACAGGTTAAACTAAAACTAGTCCCTAGTGTTGCCAAGATATTTTTTGTGGAAACTTAAGGCTTCAATTTTACCCATCATACTCGTTCTTGCGGTGTTTACAAAATCGTTAGTCCACTGGCAACAATGAGACGATGAAAGTCCAAATCTGAAGGTTTCAGTCCCATACTCCATCTGAACAACTCAGATTTATTTGCAGCTAAGAACACTCGTAAACGCTGTCTACTCTCATATAAAGTACCAAACATCATCCTGAATGCAGCTATATAGGCAGGTGAAATGGTTGAAGTGCCGATCTGGCCCTCCTCAAGTAGCACTAGAGCCCTGTTTTGATACCATTATGAGACCTCCAACAAGCAGATATCCACAGCCAACTAAAGCTGTTGATGTAGTGGAAAATATTGATGAAATTTAGTTTGGCGCCCTGCCGCAAGCTGTCGAAGAAAGGAGCATCCAGTAACCTTAATCGTCTGGCTGCCCAACCCGGATATTTACAGAGAAAGTGCCCAACAGTCTCTTTCTCTAAAAGGTTCCCACAGCTTCTGCAATGGGGGTTAAATGTTGAATCCATTTTTTCTGCGTGAGTGCCGAAAATGACCAGTAAGCACAGCTTAAATTTTGTTAATTGAATGGCGTGTAGTCCCAAAAACTGTAGCATTGATTGCACCTTGACTATCGGAAAACATGTTAATACCCCCATCGCTTCCTCGTTCTCGTAGCTTTCTGCATGGCTGCAGGATCACAAAGACTTCTGCCTGAAAAACTGTAACAGTATTCGGCAGTTTTAAAGTTGCTTTTAATACATAAATTAGCTCATTTAGAGAATACCACTGAGGAAGAGAGAGGCGAAAGTTCCGCTTGCACTAAACAAGTGATCCATCGACAGGCGGACGAACTCAAAGTTTCTGAGAATACTTGAGTGTTCGTAAGTAAGGCCGAGCCTGATTGCGGTACGTGTAGCGGCAGTTTTGCCCGTGATGTCTACAAATACCACATTACCACATTTAAAAGTACATTAAGCCCTAAAGTAGGAGTAGTTCGAAGCTCCCCACTGATTGCAATGGGTGCAGACTTCGAGTTCTCTCCAGCTTCTTCACCGATGCTGTCCTCTCTATTGAGTTCCACCAGACAATGACTACATATAACATAATTGACTTTATAATAGTATTATAGATCCAAAATACAACTTCAGGCGAGGTGCCCCATCTTTCGCCAATAGCGCCCTTAAATCCACACCGGGCTATTATTGCCTTCCTTACCCTCTCTCAATGTTAGGCTTCTTCGTTAGCTTAGTGTCAAGGATTGAGCCTAGGTACTTCATCTTGTCAGAATATGATGAGCTCGTGAATAGGACGAGCTTCATCTTAAAAGTATTCATCGATAAGCCGCAGTTCGCTGCCCACCGGACAACTTCGTTCAGATATCTTTGCAACAAATCGAGCAGGGTATCTAAAAACTTTCCTCTAACAATTAATACCACGTTGTTCGTGTAGGCAGTCACCCTGCAACCTCTTCTCACCAGCTCCTCCAGCAAGTCATTATTAATGATAACCCATAGAAATCGTGAGAGAACATCACCTTGCGAAGTGCTTCTACTCACTTGCCGGCGGAGTGACATACCATCCCAGTCTGTCACGACCGTTTTGTTGCTAAGCATTCTGCAAATAAATCTAGTAACGCGGGTTCCAACCCCCATTTCGCCCAGACATTTAGTGATTGCCACCGGAAGGACGTTCTTAAAAGCTCCCTCAATGTCGACGAAGTCGCCGACTTCGGGTTCTTTCTGATATAGAGACTCCTCAATATTTTTAACAATTGCATGCAGGGCAGATTCCACTGATCTGCCTTTACAGTAAACATGTTGGGTATGCGACAAACATGCTCAATGAATTTCGCTTTTTATGTGCAGATCAATCAGTCCCTCAAGGGGTTTCAGCAAGAAAGACTGATTGAGATATGTGAGCTCCTGCCTGCCTTGGATATGAACAGAACCCACAGAGTCCTCCAAGATCTTGGTATATAGCCTCTGGTTATGCAGCTCGCATAGATAGGGCTTAGCCAACGGCATGATACCAGCATGATGATGTAGATTTCTGCAGTTGGGTAGGTAAGGTGCCATCGGGTTCAGGTGACTTGAAGGGCCTGAACGTGCTCGCGGATGCATAGGCAGATCTCTTTTGTTCATCGTTTTCAGTTTAGTTCACTTCCATACCTCTCCCACCAAGGCCACTGTCCCCCTATGCATGGAAGCCAACCGATCGTCAGCGCAGCTGATCCTTTTATATGTGCCATAATGCATGGCTCACTCAAGTGTCCGAGAATGCTTCGCCATAGCGCTCCAGGCTTTTAGGAGCCACACGACGGTCAGAGAAGGATCGTCTACTTTGCTCTACCTGCCGTCTAAGCCTAATACAGGGATCTCCGAAGAGACGGTTCCATGGCAGGGAGCCCATGTGATGGTTGAAGCAAGCGTTCAGAGGCAGACCGAATGCAAAGACGGGAGTCATCTCAACCGCACCTGCACCGCCAACCCATTGACAACGAGTTTGGAACGTACTCCGAGGCCTGCCAGGGTTTTAACGAGACGGGGGTAATCACGGCATTAGCCCACCAGCCATTTCTGTTAAATTTCCCTCTAACATACTCAGATGACAGGATGCAGCAACCACCAGCTCAGTGATCAGAAAATTCAAAAAGCTTATAAAAGTAGGATTAGTCCAAAGACGAATTCAAAGGGTCGTCACAATGGACGCTTTACCCTATAGATACTATTTTCCGTTACAATTTTATTTTTCTCAGTGAAACAATGCCATCGAAAGCTTTCGCTGACAACGCAAATGCTACGGAGAAAAAAAATACAGTAAATATAATTCAGCAAAAAACAACAACCAGCCTTTTATTTCAACAATTTTGTTAAAAGATGTTTGCGCACGCATTTAATCGCCTAAAACTTTTATTTGCCGCAATGACAATTCGCTAATTTTCTAGTTGACCGCAAATAAACGCAACGCCAGGCTTTCGCATTAAGCCGAAGCGATTGCAGGCTCAACTGCCATGAACTGTTGTGGCAAGTGAGCGCATGCGTGCAATGTCAAGTAGTTGGAGCAATGAAAGTGCGGAACGAGCAAGTCTAAAAAAGAAAGAAATGCGAAAAAAACCAAGAAATTGCGGTGCGGTAAAGCTTGGAAGCCAGAAGAGCCAGTAGCACCAGCACTTCGTTAGCCTCCAACTATGCTTTGACTTTAGATTCAAGCGACGCGTTACTAAGACGCGCTAACAGTGGCCAATAAACTGAAGCTACCATAAAAGCGTAGATACCATCTGCAAAACACTCACACACAAACACTCACACACAAACACAAGTGCAACGAAAGTGTACATAATGACTGGTGGCTGCATCTGGCTGAGAGCAACTACAATGCCGTTTGCGGGCGCGCGCACTTGCAGTGGGTGAAAGAAGCGACTGGGAGCTGTCGCTGCTGCTGCGTTTGAGAAAATTGTTTCGCCAATTAGTTGCGAGTGCACAATATGGGCAGCTGTTGCCGCTGGAGCTGTTGCTATTGATGTCAACAACGCATAACAACAACTGCGATTACCATTACTATTAGCGGTTCGGAAATTGTTGCATTTATATTGTTTCTGCTGCCGCTGTCGCTGCTGCCGTTGTTGTAGTTGTTATTGTTGTTGTTGCGATGCTATAGCCACTAACTACTCGTAATGCGCGCACAAACATGGCGTAGATCATTAACAAAGATGGTGTTATTATTTGCACGTTTTGTGTGAAGAAAAAATAAAATGCTTCGAGGGCAAAAAGAAAATCGTTTGCAATTTCTTTTATTTTCATAGTAAATTTCATGCTTTTCTTTACATTTGGAAAAAACACTGCACTTTTTTTGCTTTTTTTTGGTATTTTGTGGCAACACGGCTCCGATGAACAAGCCGCGATAAAGGCTGGTGTGGGTGGCTGGGTATTAGCGTGGAAAAAGTGCGTACCAACAACATCACGAAGAAGAGCACGACAAGCAAAAACAATGTGAACAATCAGCACTGAGCAAATACAATTAGGGAAGTAAGAATAACCGGTCAGGTACAAATGTGATTATACCCAGCGCTGGAAGTGGGTGAGTGGTTTTAAATAGATGGATGATGTGAAGCTTTTTAATCTTTTCCAAAGACAACTAGGTTTTAATAGGCTCAAAGGCCCAAAGATTAGGAGCGCTCATTTGCGTTAAGGAAAGCAGGAGAACCGATGACTGAGTGAGTGTTAGTGGATCACCGTTACGGATTCTTTGAGAGGTGCAGGGATCTGTTCGACAAATGGAATGATAAACATAAAAGCAACTCGCTGTATACTTACAGGCGTTAATGAATTTCAGTGGAGGTTTCTAAAACACTATACAGAGTTTGAAAACGAACAGCGATCTGGAAGGCCGGCGGACACCGCGTTCCTCTGCACCTCTGCATTGGCCAAGCCTCCCTACAGCCCAGACCTATCCCCTCCGGACTTCTTCTTGCTCCCGGACCTGAAAAGAAAGCTGAAGGGGAGCCGTTTTGACTCCATCGAGGCGATCGAAAAAACTGTAACAGCCGAATTGAACGCGATTCCGGCGGATGAGTTTAAAAGAAGTTTCCTGCAGTGGAAGGACCGCTACCAGCGGGGTACTGACGCTCAAGAGTCCTATTTTGAAGAATATTAGTTGTATAAGCCAAAAGGTTTAATAAAACTGCTTGAAAAAATAAAGCTCATTACTTTGCAATCAAACCCTGTACATTCGTTTTTCTGTCAAATATTTAGTATATCAGGGCATATGGGCAACGACATCTCTCACTCCTTAGCTAGGAGTCCATAGAAGTTGGCCTCAGAGCCCGTTTTGCAACTCCTTCTGCAGCCATCAAAGCCACTGTTAGCAAATGGGTTACTTCAACCCACACCCGAGCTTGGCAGGCTGAGAGAGGCTGCAGATGGACTAAACTGATGTTACCTCTCATGTCCGATCGACCGTCGAAAATACTCCTGTCATTAAGCAGAAGGGACTGCAGTAAGCTGGTTGGACTTACGACGGGCCACTTTCTATGGGCAAAGCACATGGAAAAGGTGGGTATCTCAAACAGTGTACTCTGCCCAGCTTGTGAAGAGGAAGATGGGACGGCGGACCACTCCCTGTGCGTCTTCCAGGCCTTCGCTGGAATCAGGTTTGAGGTCTTTGATACTGATGTGTTAAGAACCGACCACCTTGGCTCCTTGGCTCCTTGGAACCACAAGATCTACTCTGATTTCTTTGAAGATCGGGAATCCAATTGTAGTACAATAGACTTAATTAATGGCTGAGTGCAGCACTTGCTAGTTGTCCCGACAAAAAAAAAATAAAAATAGTATATTAGATAGTTAAGAAGAAAAACATCCATTGCTCTAACCTTCTGAAGAGACTAAAGATACGAAAGAGAAAAACGTTAGAGAAAAACGCAGAGGGTGAGTAATTAGAAGTAATTATTTAGAAAGTTCCGTTTGCAGCTGATATCCAAACCTGTTAGTTCCTCAGTCTGGGTAAAAGAGTAAGAGCCAAATTTCCTAAATCTAAGCCCACCGAAACCAGAACATCTTCACAGAAGATGCAGAGATGATCTCACTTCATCATCCTCCACACAACTTTTGCACGAGCGGCTCGAAATTAGTTTTGAGTCCAAATACATGGATTCCTATCGGACAATGTTTGGTTAAGAACACTAGCTTCATATATGAACTGGTTAGTGAGCCAAAACAGATGACTCTATAACGACGAAGGCTCGCCTCAACATCAACACGTCGACCGATTTATCCCCTGATGAATACAGATGATCGAAAGAAGGCAAAGATGTCGCCAACATCAAAACGCTAATCTGATTTTTTTTGAAGGAATTTGGAATAATCAGCTGGTTTGCCGAAGGAAAAAGAAATAGTTTTCAACAGAGGTTGGCAAAAATTGGTCATTTGAACAACGACTTGCTGGACGGGCGTAATAATACGTGTGAGTGGGCACAATTGTTCTGTCAACTACGCTTTGATGTAGCGGCCAAACCCAAGTTACAAAATTTGTTTCGGATGGTCAAATTTTTTATTCCACCATTTTTGGAATTTACTACTGTAGTCATATGGTTTATGTTCGTGGACACTTTCTGTTATAATTTTGGCCGAGCTTATCCTCCTATTTGGGGCGTGCCTCTTGATGTTGTTCCACAAAGTGAGGGACCTACAGTTTTAAACCGACTCGGAACGGCAAATGTTTTCTTGTGAGCAGCTTTTCCATGGCAGCAATGCACTCGGAGGTTTCACATTACCCGCCGAGGCTTTTAGAAAAAAAAAACTTTTTCTATCATTTTGCTGTGCACTACCCTATTTAAAATATTTATACGAGGATCGGTTGAAAAGTGAATGCAAAAATGAAGTCTACTTCATTGTTTGGTGTTAAACTTTTTTATTTCTCGATATAGTCTCCTTTTGGGCCGATACACTCCAATATGTTCTAGTTTGTTAATTTCTTGCGAATAATAGGATTTGTCGAACTCTGAAAAATTTTCATTCGTTTCTGTGTTCACCTCCTTGTTTGAAGAAAATCCTTTACCAACTAGCCATTTCTTGGCGATCAAATAGCAGTCCAAGAGATGCGAGGGAGCCACGTTTTGAGAATAGGGGGAATGTGAAACGATTTGGAACTCTGCTTCTATTAATTTGGCGTCCACAACTGCTGAGGCGTGAGCTGGCCCGTTGTTGTGAAGGAAATCGAAAATCTCTCGACTTCCTCGATTCAAACGAATACTAAATACTAAAGCGATTTGGCTGAAACTTGGTGCGGGTTCTTCCAAGATATGCTACTAAGTAAACATAACCTCGATAGGTGCCAGTAGTGCCATCTCTTTGACTTTAGAGGGACTTTTTAAACGACCGTCGTGTGCATGTCTTAATTATTTCTCTTAAGCTTCAATGCCTGTCAGTAGCTGTTGCTGGTCTGCGTGCTCTTATAGCCAGTGTTATATTGAGAGTGATCCACGACCATATACCATTTGACTACTGATGTAACAATAATAACTTCACTAGCGTAGGGTTAACATATAGCCAGTAGACCCTAATAACGTTACAGCTCAAAGTTTTCGTGCAGCGCTCGCTGAATTGAGTCCAGGCCCATTCGTACAAAAGCAGATCGTGAATGACAGAAACCGCCACTGTGCACAGGCACTACAGCTCATAGGTCTTCTGATAAACCAGCCATGCAGTTTCCTGCAATTTTAATTTCTGGTATTAGAATAAATATTTATCTCCTTAAAGAGGTAAACCCTAATGAGTTGCTCATCGCCTGCTTCTGGGTAGCGGCTACGGAAATTCAGAATTCTGCTCAATAGCTACCTCCTTAGGCAAGATTAATCCAGCAATGCTTCCGTCCAACTTCAAACCATTCGTGAATAGTTGAACTGCTCCTTTTTTCCAGATGCTGCTCGTCGCTTACTCCTTCCAAGAAAACACGTGAGTGGTGGAAGATACAATTGGATCCACGATGGGGTGCACCGGTTAGTCTCAGCAATATGAAGACTTTGACGATTATAATAATGAACAGTTGGATAGTTTTAGAATGTTCGTAGCTTTTCTATAAACTGGGAACCTACGTCTCATAACCTAATCGCAGCACATTCAGCGGGAACTTTGCTTGCAACCAAAGTCTTATCTCACTTTTTGCAAAGTTTTCATCCATTCACAAATTCCTATGGTAAATTGGCATAGGAAACTATAAGATCCTTACATTTAAGATATGTAATGTCTACGGGAGTGTTATGTAGAAAGTAACAGTGAACATTTCTGTGGGGCATTTGAAGCCGCTAATTCCTCAATAAATGGAATTTTTGTCGTTTTTGCGAGAGAGAACAAAAATACCCATTAAGTAACGATTCGCTAAAAAAAATCTACAAAAAATGTAGCCTCCGTAGCCGAATGGGTTGGTGCGTAAGTCCAAATGCCAGTTATTTTTTATGTACAGCTTTTGCATGGCAGAAATACACTCGGAGACTTGCTATTGCCTGCCGAGGGGCGACATTTTGGTGCTTCATGGAGATTCAAACCAACGTACTCCACATTCTGAATAGTTGTCACGCACCAACCCATTCGGCTACAGCGGCCGCCGCAAAGAAAGAAAAGAGCTTATCGTAAAAACATTTGCCGTTCGGAGCCGGCTTAAAACTGTAAGTCCCTCCATTTGTGTAACAACATCAAGACGAACGCCACAAATGGGAGGAGGAGCTCGGCACAACACCTAACAGAAGTGTACGCGCCAATTATTTATTCTTTATTTATCTATTTCGTATACGTAATTTATTTATAGTTAATATTTCCACCTCATAGGTCCTCAGGATTTATTTTATTTACTTCAATTGGCTGGACTTGACTAGCATTAAAAGCTGATTCTACTCATCTCATCCTCATACCTGACAATCCAAGCTGCTGGGCATAAAAATATCCGCTTAAGTGACCAGCGCGCACCACCAATACGGAAGTGTGGAATTAGTGACACTAATTTCGGAACGTAGAACGCCAAAAGAGGCGACCAGCAACAACTAAGCTCCGCTATGCAGCACTGCGCATGTTTCACAAGATTCTCAGCATTTTTTGTGCGCGATCGCAATGTTTTACAATACTGAGACTTTTTCTAATACATACACACAGCTTCTTCTTTTTGAAGTTCCTTCGAAGGACATTCACCTTTCCCACAAACAGGCATGTTTTGCCTGTGTAGTACATTTTTTTTTCTTAATTCTTTTGCTGATTCTCACGCCAAGCGCGCAGGCTCGTATTTCCTCAAATGAACCTGTTCGCATCAACTAGGCACACATACTTTCACATACACATTTCCCATTCTCATTTGCATCTTTTTTTTAATCTTCTTCCTTAAGTTTTTTTTTTTCACCAAACTTGCCCCATTTGCTTACTCACGTTCGTTCACGTTGTTATGCGCTGATAGGATCACATCAATTGTTGCTCTCACCGTCAAAAGCAACTGATCATTGATCTCTGTGTGTGATGAAAGTGCGGGCGTACTGCTCATGCACCAATCGGTAGAAAATTCCCACAGGTGCTGCTGCTATGTTTCTTCATTTCTTTTCCAACCTTCTCATTATGTGCGCGGCATCACTTCCTACACCCGTTTCCCTGTTTTGCTCGCAAGCTGCTAAATGCCTTGCCGCTCAACTATGGACACACCTTCGGGTATTTTGGGTCACATGTGAACTCGATCATCTTATTAGGGGGAAATGTGATTTGAATTTTATTTAATGCGACAAAAGGAAGAAAAAGAAAAACAAAAAGAAAAAATATTCTTATCTGCCGATCTCATCACTCGCTATGATGTGATCCCATGCGTAGATCGGAAGTGCATACGTGTTGCAATGTTTCGCGGAATATCAAACGGCGGCTATGAGCTGTAGCTTTGCAGGATATCTGTTGAAATCCACGCTGGCTGCTCTAATTGTTAAGGTTATTAGTTCGACCGCTACTTCATCACATATCCATTGTTGTTGGTGGTGATCATCAGCATCTAATTTGAATTTCTGTTGGAGCGCTCAACAAGCTGTCTCGCAGCTCTGAGCTGTGAGCTTCCCCTAACTGTAAAAGTAATTTGATGTATGCAACACACCTTGTGACTCATCAGCGTTTTCGGTGGTGGCAAAATTCCAGTCTCAGCAGCCACATCAGGCGCAGCCGCAGCGGCAAGAAGGATACTTGTTGAAGGCAATATGTCGATCTTCCTGATTGCGTTGGTGCTTAAGGGTGATTTCTGTTTTCTTTATAGGTTTATGTGTTAGTCAAATAATTATTTGGCGTTTTGTGGTTTGTACTCCACGCTGCTGCTTTTCATATTTATTTATGTTAATTCATAACTCATGAATATTTGACGTCATTAGCTGTTGATCCTCAGGTATTGAGTTACAATTTATTTGGGTTTTCGGCTTGGGAATCTCTATTAAGTCGGCGGATGATTTAAGTTCTTAATTTTTGTAATACCAAAGTAATAATTTGTCACGTCTCTGCTTTGATTTCCCAGGCTTCTAATATTTATTTGTAGGAGTGGGAGGAAAAATTGTCGACTTGTGATTGTGGGAACTCATTTTGAGTCGATTCTAAACCACATAACTTCAAGCGAGTTTTGGACATTTGGAAGCAATACCCCCTGAGTCTTTTCACAAATGGTTCCAAGTGGAATGGAAAAGTTTATGAAGAAGACTTTTGCGAGGAGAGCTCGTTAAATTTTGACTTTCGATACTAAATTACATTAAAGAGGATACATATTTGTTCTGAGAAGCAAAGGCAGCAAGGATCGGAGAATGCACTTTTGGTTGTACTCGGTAGGTAGGAAGACAGGTAGGTGGAATGGTTGAAGTACCACTCTGTAGCACTAAAGCGTCGTTTTGATACCATTATGAGATCTCCAACGTGAAGAAATCTGCAACCAAACAAAGCTGTTTATGTAGCGGATAAGATTGATGGGATTTAGGTTGGAGCACAGCCCCAGGCTGTCGAAGAAAGGAGCACCCAGTGACCTTAATCATCTGACTGCCCAACTCGGACATTTCCTGAAAAATTGCTCAACAGTCTACTTCTCTGAAAGGTCCCCGCAGCTTTTGCAATGGAGATTAAATGGTAAGCTCGAGTTCTCTGCGTGAGTGCCGATCGTCCAATGACCGGTAAGCAAAGCTACAAGTTCGTAAATTGAATGGCGTGGAGTACACAGGGCTTTCTGTGTCCTGCGTCTATTGTACCGGGGCCATAGGGTTTCCGAAATAGCACACGAAGAATGAAAATCCATCCCATCTGTGCTTTTCTGAGAAATAAGTTGTGCACATTCCCCTTAAAAAAGCGTCAGGGGGATACCGATGACCGGGGGAGAGACCTCTAGTCGAATATAAAAACCAAGACACAGAAGCATTGCGGGATTCTGTTGTTGGATAGGTGAGCCTCTACTCAGTTCAGTGTTCATAGCAATGTGAGTTGAATGGCATGCAAATTTTTCTAGCCGGGAGTATATCAGACATGCACGAAGAATCTTCTGAGACTTAAGAAGTCCTAGCACACATTAGTGACCTAATTCATTGAGAAAATTTAATAGTTAAGTATTAATAGGGTGTCGTTAATGTCGCATTGTTGTATTTTGTGAGCTTTGAATAACTAAAATACTTTCAGGAGGTTCGCAAAGTACCGCACAAGTCATAGTATGAATTTCCAGGGATTTAGAAAATAGTTGTTGAGGTTTCAAGCCCTTTTAGCAATTCTTGAAAAACTTTTCCACAAAACACAAAATGACTCTATGTGAGCCACTGAACTGATTTAAAAAAAATAACAGTCATCTTCGGGGCGAACTAGCAAAAGGCTTAAAACTACGAAGCTTCCATGGAAGGCTTATTCAAATAAATTTCGAAGTAACGGAAAAATAAACAAACTGGCAGCATGGGTCTTGTTCTCATACCTTGTCTTATTTCCCATATAGATTATACCGTAAAACAGAACTTATTTTTTTAATTTAATAAAATTTTATTTTTATTAATTTGCAGTACAATGTAAGGTACATTACTAGACAGAAATTCAAAGAAAAACAAGCCAAATTCAAGAGTCGCCGATGCCATTAACGAAAGTGAAAGGACTGTCTTCTATTTTCTAGAGGTTTTAGATTCGTTAACATTCGCCGAGAATTATAGGATGGATTTTTTTTTTTGTTTCCTTGGTGACTTCACGCGGGAGCAGAGGGCCTCGGCAAGGCTCAGTCTTGCGTTGGTTTTATTAATCTACTAGCAAACCCGGCCCCCTTTGCTGGGCACACTAAAATAGAATAGATATGGTTTAGAACAGAAAATATATGGTTTTCATATTATTTATTTCTTTATTCTTTATTCAAGCGCTTTGGCATAAACAATATTTTTTGTTTTTCATAATTTCATTCGGATTTCACATTAAATTCTCAAATTTCGTAAGAAATTATTCACTGTTCCAAAATCCACTCCAAAAAAATTCACAAACAATTTTTACATGTTGCACTTACGTTTTTTCCTTATGGCATCCAAATCAGAAAGAAATATTGACACATTGTAACTCACACTGTCAATTTGACAGTTCAGTTCCGCCCAAGCGTTAAAAAAGTAAGCGACATTATTGCTGGCTCAGAAGAACGCTGTACCCGTTGCCACTGCTCCGAATTACAACCAAACTTTACGAAACCCATTTTCAATACTTACTTAACAATGTGCGTAAGTTTGGTTTAATTCGGTGCAAAGACACGGCGGGTCCACGTTTTGGCATATATTTCGAGACCCTAGTCATCAATAGGTATGAAAATTACCCCGTATTAAAGCACTTATCAACAGCTTTCATTTGATACCCATATTGTACATACACAACCAAAGGTTACCCGGGTCCACGTTTTGACCTATATCTCGAGACCCCAGTCACGGAGCGGCATGAAAAATACTCTGTAATAAAGCATTCACCAACAGCTTTCATTTGATACCCATATTGTACATACACAACCAAAGGTTACCCGGGTCCACGTTTTGACCTATATCTCGAGACCCCAGTCACGTAGCGGCATGAAAAATACTCTGTACTAAGGCATTCACCAACAGCTTCAATTTGATATCCATATTGTACATACACGTCCGAAGGTTACCCGGGTCCACGTTTTGACCTATATCTCGAGACCCTATCTACCAATAGGTATTCAAACTATACGGAAATCATCTTCAATACCTACTTAACAATGTGTGTAAGTTTGGTTAAATTCGGTTTAAAGACACGGCGGGTCCACGTTTTGGCATATATTTCGAGACCCTAGTCATCAATAGGTATGAAAATTACCCCGTATTAAAGCACTTATCAACAGCTTTCATTTGATATCCATATTGTACAAACACATTCTAGGGTCCACGTTTTGGTCTCTATCTCGAGACCCTAGTCACTGAGCGGATGGAAATACTCTGAACTAAAACATTCACCAACAGCTTCCATTTGATACCCATATTGTACATACACATCCGAAGGTTACCCGGGTCCACGTTTTGACCTATATCTCGAGACCCTATCCACCAATAGGTATCCAAACTATACGGAAAGCATCTTCAATATCTTCTTAACAATGTGTGTAAGTTTGGTTTAATTCGGTGCAGACACGGCCGGTTAGCGAACACACACAAAAAGTTGACTTTATTTTATATATAAGATTTTTTTCCGTTTGTGTCCGAAAAATCCAAATATCTTACGGAACCCTATTTTTTTCCAAAATAAAATGTAATCCATGTTACTCGTGGATAATGTAGTTTTCGAATGGTGAAAGAATTTTTAAAATCGGTCCAGTAGTTTTTGAGCCTATTCGTTACAAACAAACAAACAAACAAAGTTTTCCTCTTTATAATATTAGTATAGATTTTGATTTCTGACAGGGTGGGTGATTAGCCTGCCGATGTATGGAATAGGGGCCTCATATCGTAGTATTAATCTATTTTGATTTCTGACAGGGTGGGTGATTAGCCTGCCGATGTATGGAATAGGGGCCTCATATCGTAGTGCCTATTAAAGAAATATCTTTTATGTACTCCACTCGAACAAACACTAACAATTATGATGGAAAATGCCTCCCAGATGAGCTTTGCCGAGCATAGTACTAATCCAGGGTCTGATTTTGTTATCACGGGTGGAGTTAATTTATCGAAAATATTATTTATAAAATGACTTCAAATAAAATTTCTGTCCTTAGAATTTGACACTAGAATTTAATGGGGATTATTTTGTGATAGATTTTAATGCTCTAACTTCGGTTTAAATGGCCATTTTTGACCCGTTCTCAAAAGAGCTGTAATGAAAGATCGTTAATAAGGCGATTAGAGGGTTAAGGTGTAGCACCAAGATTTTAAGCAGCCAATTTTACGTGGGGTCACCGATGACGAAAAATTCATAGAGGTTAAGATAAGTGCGTAAGAAAGCTAAATTTAAGCAAATATTTGCACATTTCGTGTAGATCTATTGCGAAAACTCAAATACATTTACGTAATAAAATAGTGTCAAAACTATCAAATACTTTAGAAAGTTGAAAGTCAGTATTCACCAAAGACAGCTAGGTAGGAAAATGAAGCTGTTGTCTGGAATCGCTTAGATAACTTGGACCAAGTTTTAAAAAGCGCACCAGTCATTGCATTTTCGTTCTAACCAGCGCCAGCTCGACACACCAAGTGAGGCTAAGTCATTTCTCACCTGATCTCTCCAACGCAAAGGAGGCTTTCCTTTTCGTCCGCTACCAGCAGAATATTTTCCGAACTATATGACCTGCCCAAATTAGATTTAGATTTAGATTTATGAGAGGTTTGCACTTCAACCTCATTGGTTTTTGTGCCCTTTACTCGTCACAGTCCCTCATCCAGACCCAGTTCCCTTATTAAACTTGAAATAGCGCTGAGTAGGGCTGACTGTGTACGCCTTTCTTCTGGCTGGAAATGAATCAGATGACCTAATCTTCTCTGTGATATGGCACTGCATTCAACGAGAAAATGCATTGCAGTCTCCTGGGACTGGTCACAGAAACGACAAGCATTAGTGGACCATATCCCGATTATATGCAGATGACGTCGTAGTCTGCATTGGCCTCTAAGTATTCTCAAATTATCCTTGTTGAGAGTTTGTAAACCTCTTTTGGTTCCACCCCCTCCGTAAAGGATTACGCCTGGCGTAGCCACATAGTTTGATGCCAGCTAACCTCCTTTAACCTGATCTCTTTACTTATGTGTTGTACCCCATCAAGGAAAAGCTCGGGGTCTATTAATGACAAGCCCGCAGTCTCTCTTCATTCCCAGTTATACCCTAGTGTTCTGCGACCCAAATTAACCGAATTCGATTGTGCATTGCTAACAAATTCAGTTTCTCGGTACACTCAAGGACCAATGAGGACAAGAAACTCACAGGATGGCAATGCCTTGAGTTCCGCCTGACTAGCGCTCAGAATGGCAATTGGCTCACTCCGGTTCACACTTTTTTATCTAAATAGATCTCTGCACATAGAGAGATGGCATTGTTTGGAAGATGCTTGGAAAACTACCCATCGGCACAGAACGCTTAGTTCTGGGGCCAATTATTCCGGCGCCAATGTGTCTGCCTTCGAGCCATTTGTGAACCAGCGATTGAAATTAGTTTTAAAGAAATCGGCAAATATATTGGCTAGGTATGTAGGTGCGGTGGCAGATTTGTCATTAAAACGAAGCGCAGAAGGCACACCACTTCAATTTAATTTAAGGAATTGCCAAACGACCTTAGATTTAGATTTAAGATTTTGCTCAATTTGAAGGCTTGCAGCCAAGTGTTTTGCAGTGATTCATTAGATTACTTGAAGCATTTTTCTTCTTCACGAGTAGGCGACTGACCTAAATAAGACGAATATATGACAATTTTAGTTAGGTGCATCTGCTTCCAGACGAAAGAAAATTCCATAGAGGAAGAAGTTAACCAACGAGCTTAACTTTAGTAGACATCCAAAAGTATTTTGAGTAGCAATATTTTATTTCTCAATTTATATTCTTAAAAAAAAAAAAAAATTACAAAAAAAAACGCACACACACAAACAACAACGCAGTGGCGCATGCGTTCCATATCATTGCTTCATGCGTAAGTAAAATTCGTCAAATTAAATTCAAATATGGCAACTATGAGTTGAAAATTGCATACTCAGCATAGCAAATATGCATGTTTAGGGCAACAACAGTACTTACAACAACAACAAGTAGGTAGCATACGACCTAAAAAAAATAAATTTATAATAAAATCCACAAAAGCAACAACGCCGCACTTTTTAGCATGTTGACATTTATGGATCATAACAATTTAAATTTACCAGATTTACTCAGAAAACAACAACTACAACTACTATTGGCAACATTGTACGTCTTTTAATGGAATAATTTTGACAACACAAAAGTTACTTGCTGCCTCCACCGACTAACAAACTTTTCGAATGTTTTGATTGTTGTACTAAGTGTTTGTTATTGTTTTTGTTTTTTATTTAAATGTGCGCCTGCTTTTCTAAGCTACTGTATTGCTCTGGCCATTGCTTTAATTGTTGTTGTTGTTGTAGTAATACTAGTTGTTGTTGTTATTATTGTTGTTTTTGTGGTTGTAGTTGGATTGCTGTTATTATTGTGGGTTTTCTAGCTGTTGTAGTTGTTGTTGTTGTTATTATTGTTTTTTGTTGTTGTTGTTATTGCGATTCAAACTAATACCGCATCGGTTCCTATTGCTTTTGTTGGGAAATAATGTTGTGCCTGCTGTTGTTGTTGTTGCTGTTGTTGCTGCTGCCGCTTTTGAATTATATGCCTCCTCGCAATACCCCAGGGTATCAATTTACTTCCAGTTTTTCTGCCATAGATTTCATTTATTTATGCGTTTGTATTTATGAAAAATGCTAAGTGGTCCAATCGACCGAACGCTCTCCGACTGTTTGACAATCGTCTGTATGTATTTAACTACTCACAAACTACTGGCTGACTGACTGGCAGGCTGGCGTACGGGCGTGAGGGCGAATGGACAGCCGACGCAGCAATTTCGTTGTCAAATGAATCGTAGAAAAGCGGCCGATTCAGAGTTGCAGAGGTCGTGGGCACGGAGGGGCACCGGAGGTGGTCCAATGAATGGGTGGGTGAGTGAATGAATAGATTGCGCGTGTGTGGAGTGCGGAGTGTCTGTTTGAATGAGTTGTGTATGATTAAAGCGGAAAATACGCGAAATACGCGCGCATGCGCATGAGCAGCTGGTGCGTAAATATGGCATTTAAATTTGCTTAATTGGCAGATCGTTTAAGGAGTGACTTTGCGAAAAACCAAAAGTAAATAAAAATGTAAACATAAATGTGTACCATGAACATTAACGGGGCATAGCTGGAGTGCAAGGATTTGAGAACTTAAGCGCTTTAGAAAATCGGTGAATAAATTCCGAAACTTCAGGAAGCATTTAATTATATTTTAGTTACATATTTAAAAAATCGGCTGACAAAAGTAAAATATTCGAGCAATTCGCTGGTACCTCAATCTTTAAATAGCTTTCAGTATCCGTCGCTGTAGCTGTTTAAGCAATTTTGTGCGATCCAACTAAGCGCGCTAGTCATTACACGCATTAACTGGTGGCGACTCCTTTCAAAACAGTAGAGGGTTTCCGCTTCCGATGACTTCGACAATAACTACCGGACCAAATACCTGCAGCCCTGAAGCAATTGGATGTTTTTCTGACATATTTTGACGAGCTGAGTCTGGCAGCTGTCCCATAAATTTTTCATTTATTGTCATGGAGATATGGAAGTATTTTTTTATGCTAAGTATGCGCATTTTCCACCTGGAAATGGAAGCCAGCTAGAATCAGTTCACGGGCCGTCGTTTAAATTTTAGGCATACCCACAATTTTATTCCATTGGTATCAATAAAAGCAAGTATTCTTCTTCCGATCCTCAATTCTTATGGCATATAAATCTGCCTCCTAGAAGCGCTTACGGGCGTAGCGCGAGCACACACTGCGCAATGCAGCGGGCGATGAACGACATTGTATTCTGCGAGAGCAGGGCAGCAGTGAAGTCTTCACTGTAATCTAAAGTTGTAGCTGAAGAGAGAGGTGTTTGATGTCTGAGACCATGTTGCTGAACTCAACTGCGAGCTAACGTTAGCTCAGAAGGCGATAGCGGCAGTTGGAGGTGGATGAAGACCAGCTTTCTTTTTTTCCTATTTTCAGCTTCTTTAACACATTTAAAGTCGAGGTTATAATAGGTCTAAGGGCTACACCAGGATCTGTGGTCATATGGAAAGAGTGGCGGATAAGCACCTTGCGGGTCAACGGTGGCATTCCAAGCCCCAGAAGAGGGTTACGGGCAAAACAGTGCTGTCTGGGGTCTATAAGGATGACGAGTTCTACCACCAGGATAGAGGTAAATATGCTGGTGTAAAGACTTCATCAAAATTTGTGCGCCAACGAAACCAAGATAAAAGGAAACCATCATAAATCATCGTGGCTTCAAATCTAAGAATAGGACCGACGAGCCTACCTGGTTTCAAAGGTTACATTAATACTGAGTGTGATCCGAATGGTTCAGATAGAATTATTTCATCTTTCGATGAGATATATTTTGACAATTATTATGTTCTTTTGTTTGTTTTTAGCCTATAAAACTAAAACTGAGGTGTTTATGAAAAATTGTTGATCTGTGCAAACAATCTCGAACCACTTGCAGTGCGGGTGCGAAATCTACAAAAGCATTGGTGAGACTACTGAGCCGTCCAGCCCCCAAAAGATTCTTGCCAACTCTCCAACGACATTTCCAAAAGGAGACTCACGTCTCTCACGAGCAAGGAAATGCTCGTAACACTGGCCTAATTCCACATTTTTGCCTGTAATGAAGATTTAAAGGCTTAAGTCAAAGCAAGCATTTCGATGAACTTGGGTTTAATGGCATCATATTAAAAAAAAAAAGGAATTGGCTTTGATATTGTGCGAACCGAACAAGGTTTGGTTGACAGGATTCTTCTACGAGTATTTGGAAAATAGTTAAACTATACTTGTGCCGAGGTTTATACAAGTAAATAGCTTCATTAATTGTCTGAGGTGTTTCTATGTTACAAGGGATTGTAGAATAGTAAGTGGCATCCCATTGATACCAAAAGGAGCCAACTTTACGCCTGATACTAGAAAAATGTCAGGAGCTATTAATAAAGTTTTAACGAAGCGACTTGATTATGTGGACGAAATGGTGCACGTCGACCATCTCAAGGAAGGGGGTAAAGTTAGAATTACTGGAGAAGAACACAGTGCATAAGTCTACCCCAAAAATAACAGTCAAAGCTGACGAAGCGTCCCTACGAAAATTGTTGACTATGTAGATTTTTCGTTCCTAAGTCAAACTTCTGAATTGTAAAACTAATGATAATTCACTGATCTGCACGGAGGTGTGCACTTTAGTTCAATTGTCCCAGTTGGTTCAAAAAGTCATGGAAGCCGCTTTAAGCTCTTTAGAACTTTATAGTACCAGGTAGTATTCTATTGTACTTAGCCCGGAATACTTACTTAGAACGGAATCTTGCTGGAAGGTCCAACGTTTTCTATTGAAAAAAGGAGTGTTCTTCACCACGTCTTCTAAGACATCCTCCTGGTACACTTTTTCCCCGGTCTTAACCCCTTTTTCGCAGAAGATGTAAGGCCCTACAAGACACTCAGCTAGATGGTGGCCACGCAGAACCCTTTCAACAACATCAGCGTCTTTAGAAGTTTTAGCATAGTCTTTGTCGTTTTGCTTATTAAAAACTTTTTCAGCAATCCAAATTGTCTCATCTGTGAAAATAATACTTGCATGGTCGTTGATCGCGTGCCTCTGAAGAAGCAACTTGCATCTGCCTAGCCTAATTCTCTTCTAGCGAGTTGCCAAAAGATGACCAATTGAGCAACGGAAGGCTTTCATGCGGAGATCCCCTCTAATTAGTCTTGACATGAATCTGGTAGATACTTTAATTTCCCTTGACATAGTTTTCTGCTTTCTAAGGGGATTTCTGTAAATTCTTTCTCGAACGGCTATTATGGCTGCACTGATTCGAGCCACGCGAACAACGAAATCTGCTGAGTTGGCCACTAAACTAATCACTCTTAATTACCATCTGATTACCACCCTTTACCGCCAGGGTATTAAGGCGTTAATAGCTGTAATGGCTAATTCGCTTTGAGCATGACGGGTGATGAGCCAAGGTGCGACTGGATGAGCTTTTTGTTAATAGAAAGTCACTTCAACTGCATGGCTGAACAAGACAGAGCGATTGTGAAGATCCATTTGGTGGCCAAAGCTGTTGCAGGACTATAGTATGCCAGGGCGATTTATACTCAACGCTTTCCTCAGCGGCTTTAGAGTTGAGTTATATACGGCGTTATCATCTTGAAGGGGTAATCTTGAAGCAACATTTCGTTTTTCATTTTATTTAATACGCCCAATGGGAGGTTTCAGGACCTTGCATCCCAATGCCCCAAAAAAGAAAGTCCACAGCACGCAACGAAGACAACGCAAAGAGCGCTCCGGAGCACCATCAGTGTCTCTGCGCAGCTTAACGTCTCACTGAGAGGAAAATATCAACATTTGACTAAAACATGCGAAACAGCGCATCACTAGAAGGAGCTAAAGCCTATATCTCCACATAATATCTCGGCAACACATAGGACCAGTTATGATCTAGGTGAGATAGTCATTAGAAATAAAGCCGACGGAATCGAAAAGGAAAGGAACTAAGCACTCGTTCTTGACAAAGTCTTTCAAGGAAGCGGCGAAGGAGCTCTTGCAGCTAATAATAATAAAATACCCTCTCGAGATGACTGTAGAATGGTTGTCATTGGTCCTAGCAGGTCTCATAAGAGAACTCCGCAAGAGTATCCCAGCTCTGCTCCTAGTCCTGGCAGCAATGGCCAGTAAATTTGCATGCATAGACGAACGCTTGGTAATTTTATTACTTTTCTCAGGCAAACATTTAGAGCAAAACCAAAAATAAATAAATTTTTGCTTACTCATAATTACTACCCAGCGTCACCCGGTGTTTGATGCGAAGCGTAAAGATGATTGGTTTCCCTTTTCAAAATCAACATCTTTTCTATGAACAAAAGTCAAGTAGCTTCATTTATTGCGATCAGCAACAACCGCAGTTACGCACGTAGCTGCCAACTCCATACACTTTTTTTCTAACCGCAAGCAAGGCACACACACACACACATGCAGATGAAGACAAATATAATAATTTTTATATAAGTGCAGATGTAACTGTGATTCGCAACTTTGTTAAAAGCATACGACTTTTCAATAGTTTGGTTGTGTGTGTATGTGCCTGTGTGTGTTTGCGTACTTTCTTTCATGCAGCGCACAAAATCGCAAACATTTCACACCTTATTCATTGTACTTAATTTGCCTCATCTGGCTGCCACAAAAATGATAAATTTATTGGCATTCAGCTGTAGGTGAGCAAAAAACTGAAGCAATTGAAAGCAGACATTTCTCCGATGCATAGGTATGTGTGTGTGTGTGTATGTAAATGGCTATCTAAAAATGCCCGAGGATGAAAACTCAAAATAGGGCTAATGTTATGAAAGACAACAAAGGTTAAAAACCAGCACACATTTCTTGTTGTCTCTGTTTTGATTTCATCTTTTTGCAAATTCATCTGAAGAGCTTTACATATCTACCTCGCAGGTGACCTCAATGGGGGAAAAATAACAAAATCTAATATAAGATTTGTGGTATTTGGATGGGGCATTAGTATATTAGAAATTGTTGGAAAGAGGCGCTGGCGAATTTGAGACATACGCGGTTGCATAAGTGCCGCTAAAGTTGTGATGGCCTGTAACGGTTGCTGTAGTATTTCCGGATGAAAAGTTCCATAACAAAAACTTCCCGGAATATATTCCGAAAATTTGATATGTAGATGTATTCCTCAAAACTGATACCATTACCTTCAAAGTACTCCCCATACACTGCAACACACTTAAGCCAGCGTTTGATCCAGCTCACGAAACATTTTTGGAACTCTATTTTCGGTATAGCATCAGTGCCGACTTCGATTTTCCTATTACTTTCTGTCAGCTGTTAAAACGCGTTTTGCCTAGTGGTTTTGTGACTCCATCAAACAAAAAAAAAAAAAACAAATTACAAGGAGTCATACCAGGTGAATTCGATGGCTGTTGGACGATATTCGTTTCGTTCTTGATCCAAATTCACGAATAATGATGGCACTGGTATAAACTCCACGAGTTGTTTTCCCACAAATCTTTTTTTTTAGCGAATTGCTTTACGTAAACCCAAACAATACCTTTGTCTTTATTATCTATCTGACCTTCTGGAAAAAATTTGTGGTGTTCATTACCATTGCATAATTCATAAAACCAGTAAACACCGCTTTCCTCTTTGACTGCAAATAACGTGGTGGGTTTGGTCTTGGTTCATTCGGAGATCTTCATTCACTCGCCTGTTGCCTGGGCTGCGTGTCGTACTCTTTAACCCACGTCTCGTCTCCAGCAATGATGGGTCTGATTTAGCCTTGGAAATCATGGCTTTGGCGATATCAGCAATGCCTTTATATCTACATTTAATCCAAAAATTGTCTTTTAACAAGTCGCAAATTTTGGCGAAAAATTAATGCTGATTAAATTTTTTATAATTTGAAAATCATTGATATTAATTAAGTTTAAGGGAGTAACAAAGAGTAGCCGGAAAAAAATATTCCGAAAAAAAATTTGCCTTCTAGGACTTCAAAGTACTACAACGGGAACAAAAAGCAAACTCAATTTTAGGCAGAAATACAATCTCGATCAGACTACCGGTTGCTGAATGCTTGACTTCTCTTTCGATCGCATTTGAATTCTTTCACATAACACATCAACGGAATTTCTTTCAAGAATAACGCAATCATTCCAGCGCCGCCCTAACATTTCAATACCACTTTTGAACAATTTATCACTTGCCTCAAGATAGGCCTCAGTTTCAGCGATAACCTCTTTATTCGAACGAAATTTCTTACCGGCCTGCGAACAGGCAGTAGTCGCTGGGCGCCAAATCTGCCGAATACGTCGGATGTGGGAGCAATGGGAGGTTCAATTCATGTAGTTTTGCCATTCTTCTGATTGACTTGTTTTGGTCAACAGTGAGCAAACGCCACTTTGAACAAAGCTTTCTCATAGTCAAATTCTCCTGCGATATATGGTAAAGACAAAGGATTCCTTTGATATCTTTACGATATGAACTAACTCACGCAACTTGACTTTTCGATCACTCAGAACTATTTTGTGATGTTTTTTGGAGTTACCACCTCATTTGGACATCACTGCGCTGTGTATCATCGGTATCTCTTCCACCACTTTTGAAGTCAGCCAACCATCATTTTATTGTTGGTTCTGATGCAGCGGAGTCTCCCATAGAAGCAGAGTAAAATTAAAATACGAAATTCTTATTGATCCTGTGTTTTAAAAATAATAAATAACTCCGGAGCTAATGAACTTTTTAAGGGTAGTACTAACTGAAAAAGGGGTGAATTCAATAAACCTATTGCCATCCATATGTCAGGCCTGTGACATTTCAGTCCATGCAAAAGTAAGGTGAATTTGGTTGTAAAATGAAAAATCTTTATTTATTCTTGTAAATCAATTTCATCCCTTTCAAAATAATTCCCTCTCGATGAATTACACTTATGCCAACGATTTTTCCAATCCCCGAAACATGCCAAATAGTCCATATCCGGTATAGCCATCAGCACCTTCTTCGATTAAGCTTTTATCTCCTCAATCGACTCGAAACGCGATCCCCGGAGGGATCTCTTGAGTTTTGGGAATAGCCAGAAGTCACACGAAGACAAATCAGGCGAATACGGTGGTTGCGGAACGATATGCGTGGAATTTTTGGCGAAATGGGCACGAAGAACGAGTGCAGTGTGAGACGGTGCATTATCGTGATGCAAAAACCAAGAGTTGTTGGCCCATAATTCTGGCCTTTTTAGACGAATTGCTTCACGTAAACGACGCATAACGCTCAAATAATATTCATTATTAACAGTTTGCCAGGTGGAAGGAATTCATAGTGCACCACACCACGAAAATCGAAAAAAACTGTCATCATGACCTTTATTTTTGAACGACTTTGACGTGCTCTTTTCGGTCTGACCTCGCCTTTAGCACGATATTCGCTTGATTGGTCGGTTGTTTCCGGATCGTAAGCATAAATCCAAGTCTCATCTCCCGTAATGATGCATTTGAGCTTGTCCTGATAGTCTCAAAGCATTGTTTCACACACATCAACGCGACGACTTTTTCCCAAGAAATTGAGAGTTTTCGGTACCAAACGAGATTTGACTTTTCGTAGGCCCAAATGGTCTTTCAAAATGGTTTTCACAGATCCTTCTGATATTCCGATCATATCAGTAAGGTCTTTAACAGTCAACCGACGATTTTTGAGCACTAACTCCTTTACTTTATTGACGTGTTGGTCATCTGTTGACGTCGATGGTCGTGTGGAGCGCTCCAAGTCATCAACACATTCTCGACCCTCTTTGAAGTCTTTGTACCACTTATAAACATTTTTCTGCGACATGGTCGAATCAAGAAATGCCTTCTGCAACATGCTAAACGTTTCCGCAGCCGAAATTTCATTCCGCAAACAAAATTTTATGGCACTTCTCTGCTCAATCAAATCAGACATTGTAAAAATCGAAAAATGCACTCTTGGTCGTTTGGTAAACACAAGCGTAAATATATTACTGATAATGACATTCACATAAAAGTTGGCCCAGATGTTATTAACAGTGCTGCTAACTCATGAAAAAAATAACTAGAGCGAAATTTTAATCCCGCGAAGTTTGACAAATAAGTTCACATTTCTTTTTGCCCACAGTAGTATTAGGGCTTACCTGGGTATTTGGTCCCAGTGATATTGCTGGAAACTGCGGGGCTGATGAGTGGGTTTTCCTGCAAAAATGAGAGGATTGGGGCGGTAGTCTATCTGCTCTGGGAAAGACGAAAAAATGTCGTTTATTAAGCACCTTTTGGTATTCATTAAGGAGGCTGAATGTGCCTTGGGCAATTAAATTCCGAGACTTATTGTAGAATACTGAATACTCTACAGGTCACATTATCTTCTCGTGCTGCTAACGGAAATATTCTTACCGTCCTTTAATAGTATTGAATATTTCTTCTTCATAGCCCTTTTTTCTTTGTCAAAATAAAGCTTGAATTTCAGACAAAACAAAGAAATTTCTCATTTCTCCATTCACTTTACGAATGAACCTGCCGCCACTGCCGCATTCCTTGAAAATTCCTTCAGTAGCATTCACACATACCTACGTTATTAGACAATTATATGAATATGAATGTGCATACGAGTATTTATACCCAGCTAGCATTTGGGAGACCACTGGAAGAGCACTTCAAAAATTAATGCAACCACAACTCTTATTTGGGGCAAACACGTCAAGGTTGCGCTTTCAAAAACTTTATCGCTTTGATTGCCGCGGTGCAATTGTACAGAAAAGCAAAAACATAGAAAAAATATATAAATTTACAACACACAGCTTAGTTTTTTCTAATAACTGTACGTTGATCAATTGTGCCGCGTTGCGACGGAAGAGTGCATTCAAGCTCAAAATTCAATCATGAAATTGTAACTCTCTATAAAACATTGGGTATCATTTCTACGGAAAAGTTCTCAACAGTCATTCGTACTGAACTAAAAAATCAAAAATGTCAAAAATTCCCGTGGAAATCTCTCATTTTGTTTTATCCTAATCCGGACATTTTTTGACTTTAAATTCAAAGGGAACAGATGTCCGCATCCTGACGTTAAGATCAAAATTCAATAATGAAATCTATCTCTCCATAAAAAGTTGGGTATCTTTTAAAAGAAAAATTCTTAATTTCTAAATATCTGAAATTCTGAAATTTTGAAAATAATTACTTAAAAGTTCCGAAAAAATTAAAATTTTGAAGTGAAAACTTCTTTAGAATAGTTGGGAGTGATTTGAGACTCGATGAAACGAAAAAGCGACACTAGAAAGAGACATACATGTAGATCTCATAGTATATAGCCTGCGAGAGAATGAGATAGAACACAGTTATACAGCGTTCCCTATTCTCCGTCTCCTCTTTGTGCAGTGCTTCGTACCCTCCCCACTCTTGGTTACGAAGCGTTATATGTTGATATACGTATATGTGTGTGGCTGCGTGTGGCTCAGCAGTATAGTGAGTATTGTAGTATGTAGTATACTACACTGCCTATTACTTGCTTTGGTGTTTAGTTCAAGCGTCATACGTACGTATGTTTGTATGCATGCTAGTACGTATGTGTGCGCGCCTGCGTATTACGGAGCCACGGTGAGCGAGAAGGCATTATGTATACCTACACTACACTACCTAATACTTGCTTAGACCAAGCGTCCTACGAATGTTTGTGTGTATGTTAGTACGCCTGTTTAATATACGCGTTACGACGCTCATAATAGCAACCGCGTGTGCTGTATTACGTATATTCGTAAATATTTTCATTTTTAAATATTTACCGCAATTGCTGGCGGTGTTGCAATATCCCACAATCAAAATGACGGTGCTCGTATTGAAACTCCACGAATAGATCTGAATGCACAGCAACTAGAATCACTGTCTGTTCAGCTCTCTAAAGTGGGAGAAATATGTGCATGCGAAACCAGATTGAGCAATGGAAAAACAGTTTTAATTGTGCAATTTATATTTCACCGAATCAATCAGTAAATAGCATCACGGAATTCATTCACGAAATTTAATAAAGTAGACACCAGAAGTATCGCGGATACTTAGAAAATATTACGATAAAGTTCCAATGATTTTAAGTGGCGATTTTAACGTAAATTTTGGATTGGACACAGCGGTTCCTTTAATTGACTTTCTCAATACAACATTCAATTTAAAAATGTGTAACAATCGCACTGAATCGACAGCATCGAAACCAAAGCATTTGTATCATATTTTAGCTTTCATAAGCGACTCGTATCATTTGTTGAAATTGAAAACATTGAGGATGAATAATAATAAAATGAAGAAAATAAAATATGAACTTTATAGCAATATTATAATGAACCTATAATTATCCCGCTCCTAATGCTGCTTTCGTCTCATTCTCTCTCAGTTTGTTTTACGGAAGGTTTCACTTCTATCGCGTCTAACCGTTAGACTGGTATTTTTTTTAATTTAAATTAAATCAGATAATCCAAAAAAATACAACAATTCCCATGAAACACCCGCATTTTGTTTTCTCTTAAAACGGCAATTAATTGACCTAAAATTCAAGGGAAAAAGGCTTGCACAAAAAAATTAAAATTTTGAATCGCATCAAGCACTCAATATTTCCTCCCCTTGGTTTTGCACAATTTATGCTACTGTGCAATAGAATGTCTTCAACAAATTTGGAGGTAAACTTGACGTGCTTTGCGCTTGAAGATCCTTGCCTCAGGTGTACTAACAAAATAATCGAAAAAATATTTTCCGGATGTTTTGCATTTCGATTCGACTTGAAGAACAACACAATAGAGTTATTCACTATTTTTGTGTGTTTTTTTTTAAATCCAAGTAAGAGCAAGTCGATTCTATTGAAAAAAGAAGAATTTTTCGTAATCTTTATAGTCATGAATTTTCGACTCATCAGAAAAAGAAGATCGAAGATCTTTTTACAAGCCCGTGAATCTTGTGTAAGTGTCATAGTAGACTATATTAAAAAATTAAAAAATATTAAAAATATTTAAAACAAAAATTTTTGAGTAGTCTACCATGACACATATGTAGTAGACCTACCCACTATCTGTGAGTCTTCGTAGAAATTTACGAAGACCCTTTATGAAAAGTCTTTTGTAAATCATTTTTGTTGAGGACTCCTTTCAAGATAGGAAAATTCTTAGAATGAATATCACTTCTGTGATCACGACTCTGCCTCTGAAATCATCGCTATTAGGAGTTACAGAATATTTTTCCACGATAGCAAGTGCTTGCTGGGTATCCACATACGAATACTGCCTTTTGATAGTCTACATATCCATTTTCCAACACACACACACACATACCATCGCAAGTATTGTGAGCTCAGTGATTGTCGTTAGCTGGTGTTAGCCCTACGGCTCGTTTAACGCGTTCAAACAATTAAGAACATTCCAAAGCTCAAAAATCATAAGTGCACACATACATATGCAGGCGCGTAAAAATCGGGCCAACACTGAAATTGGAACAAGCGTAACGAAAGACCGCAAAGTGCGTTTGTTCGAAGCTCTATAAACTTTTTGTTGTATATATTTTTTTTTTGGAATATTTTTTTTTATACCCAATTTCTTATTTATTTATTTCAATTGGCCCTCCACTCCAGCTGATCGGCAGCAGTTTCAGTTCACAGTTGGAATGGCACCACTAAAACCGCCTGTTGTTGTCTGCAATTTGATTTGGCTCATTTCGTTCGAATTCATTTAAATGTCAATGACGTTGTGAAGGGCCTTGTTGCGGTGATGATCAATCCACCACAATTTATACGCACATTTCACTTTGCATTTGTGTTTGTTTCGTTTCGTTTAGTTTTGATTGTTTCGTTAGACGATCAGTTTTTTAATTGGTAAAACTTCTTTCTTCCCGAGTGAATGTCTTTGAAGTTCGTTTTTACTATTACACTGTGCGACAATTTTGGGGTCATCAAAATCAAACCACACCGGACCTTTTTTTTCTGAAAATATACCTATTCAGTAGCAAAACCCTCGCTGTGTTTTTAAAAGTTAGCTCGATTTTTTTTTTTATAGCGTTTTGAAGTTTTCTATTTTCATGAGATTTTGGAGTTTTACCTGTACGCTAAATTTGACTTATAAATCGACCTTTGTTTGATTTAATCGATTTATTTTGTCATAGCTTGATGCAGAAATTTCGGACATGTCAATACGCAATTTTGAATACCAAAATTTCGAAAAATTGTATGTTTTTACCATTTTTTACTGTAATTATGAAAATAATTAAAATTTCTCACTATTTCTTCTAGCAAAAATGTTGCAAAATGTACTAAAAAAGTCATTTATAAGATAAAAACATAAAACTGAACTTTAAGTTTGTTATTTTCTAAAAAAATAAATTTTTAACAAGATTTTTCTTCATAAAAATAATTTTTTTATACTCTGCTTTAAATTTTTTTTTAAATATCTAAAAAATCTGTAGGTAAAAATATTAAATAGATTAAGTAAAAAGAATATAGACTTGAATTCTTATAATTTTTTTTTTTTTTTTATTAAAATAAAGAATTTTTACGTACTAAAACCTTAAAGACGAGCTCTTTTCGACAATGATTGAATTTCAACATCATCATTATCAGAGTAATCAGATTCATCAGTAAAGAATTCCATAATAATAATTATTTTCATAATTACAGTATAAAATGGTAAAAACATACAATTTTTCGAAATTTTGGTATTCAAAATTGCGTATTGAGATATAGGTTGTTCTCAAAATAAGTTTATTTGTATATGTACGACATTTCTGCATCAAGCTATGACAAAATAAATCGATTAAATCAAACAAAGGTCGATTTATAAGTCAAATTTAGCGTACAGGTAAAACTCCAAAATCTCATGAAAATAGAAAACTTCAAAACGCAATAAAAAAAAAAATCGAGCTAACTTTTAAAATCCCAGCGAAGGTTTTGCTATTGAATAGGTATATTTTCAGAAAAAAAAGGTCCGGTGCGGTTTGATTTTTGATGTCGCACTGTGTTATTTGTGTTTTTGTTTTTTTTTTTTTGCTCGTAAAGAAAGTTCTTTCTTTATTCGTCATTCGATATTCTTTAATTGAGTGAATTTGAATAGTTCAACGGACTAATTGGTTTTGGACACTTTATGTGCCGCCATGAAAGCAATGATCGATGACCAAAAGTGCATAGCCAACGGTTGACTCATTTGGGGTGTAAGGTGCTTTGTGTAGAATTCTTTTATTTGGAAAGGAAAATCAATAACTCCAGTGCACTTTCCAATCTAAAATGCGACAACTAAGAGGGATAGATTCCGGAGGTGGACCACACAATTGGGACTTTTTCGTGCCCTCAAACAAGCAGCCACATAAATGGTGTTGGATTTCATTTACTTGGAAATCAGCACAAAGGCTGCCAGAAAATATCAGCTCTAACAGCTCTGTAACAGAGAGTCACTTTTGTCAACAGCGGCTTAAAGGTCTGAACGATGGCAATAGCCTATGAGGCGGTATTTAGAGTGCTTAAAATGAAGGCTTTGCTGAAGATAAACCATTGGTAGTTGCTGCATACCACAGAGCATGCAACGCTGAGCTGTACTAATTTTCTGAAGACACCATCATTGTATTGTGAATTAATTTACGGCAGTGCTACGGGATAAATTATTTGAAATAAATAAATAATTGTATTATCAAGAATAGTCCGTCAAGCATTTTGAAAGGGCAATCAACTTTTTCCATCTCGGTAATATGTCAGAAATTTAGGAAAAGGTTACAACTTTACAAAATTTGTCGTTTTCCGCTACCACAATGTGGTTCAAGTTAGACTGAAGAGCGTTTGGTTGCAGATGAGCATTTTTAAATTAAAATCTTTTCAGCTAAAGCTCATTCTAGTCCCGGCGCCTATGATAAGAAACAAATTTATCACATTTGAGTGTCGGAAAATCCACATGGTATTATTGAGAAGACGATGCATTATCTACCTTTGACTATTTGGTACGAATTGTGGTAGAGAAACGTCATTAGACCAGGTTTTGTTCTCCGAAAATGAGTAAGAAGTCGCCCTGACAGTTAATGGATAGCGTGACTAACCCATATTACCCGATTTTTTCAAAATTTAAGTTGATTGACACAGATGACTTTTGGTCTCAACAGGACGACGTTACTTGCCACACCACCAACCAACCTTACATTAGAATTTTAATAAATGTCTTCGAAAATCGAATAATCAGCCGAAATTTAGATGTCAACTGACCGCCTAGAATCTGAGACAAATTTTTTGTGTACTTTATGTAGACGACGTTAAGATTAAATGTTGCTCCAACTATTCAGACACAATTCATTAGTTAAAACTGAAATAGAAGTAACCTCTGGTGAGATTAATGTAGACAACAATGAAAATGTACTGGTGGATTTACGAAATGTACTACTGTAAAGTTAACCCTGGAGTTTATTTTAATAGGATTGTGGTTGAAGCTTAGTGAGTATGGATCAACCTGTAGTTAGTATACTTTAAATATAGCATTAGCATGTTTTACTTCAAAAGTGAAGTGATGTAAAATAAAAAAACAAATTTAAAATATCAATAAACTATTATAAAAATAATATATATACAACTTAAAAGTTAAAAAAAGTACCACAGGAATGAAAAAAATTTAATAAAATGAAAAGAAAAATAAATAAATAAAATTAAAAATATATATAAATAAAATAAATTAAAAATATTGTATTTATTTAAAATAAAAATGAAAAACAACAGTAAATTAACGGAGCCACATAAAATAAAAAAAATTAATAAAAATAAATTATTGAAAACTTCAGGAAGTAAAAAAAACTGGGCTAGAAGCAATATAAATTTAAATATCACATAAAATAAAAACTAAATGAAAACCACAGAAGCTAATAAAAATTATGTAGAATAAAATACAATTTTTTTTTTGTTAAACGAAAGCAACACATGGGCCAAAACGCCACTAGAAATGGCTAGTGTGCTCGCCAGACACTTCAAAAAGACATTCACAAATCAAAAGGAGTCTCAAAATTATAACCTGTCTGCTACATCTGACACAGCCAACAAACCAATCAAGAGAGTAACTCCGGACGGAAATCGACGCAAAATCAAAGCCATAAACAACAAAAAATCTCCTTGATATGACAAAATCAATGGACAAATATTAAAAGAACTACATGACGATGGAATAATATCCATAAGAAACACCTTTAACTCATCCATTAGACCAAAATATTTTCCCCTTCCATGGAAAGTTTCAGAAATAAAAGCATTGCCGAAACCAAATAAAGACGCCAGTAAACCATCATCATATAGACATATAAGCCTCTTAGTAATTCTGTCAAAACTATTTGAAAACTTGATTCATGATCGTCTTGACCCCATCATACAAGTGAAGAACATAATTCCCTCCCACCAGTTTGGACTCCGACATAAACATTCGACCATTCAACAAGTGCACCGAGTAACTAACAAAATCGTAAATGAAATTGACAAGAAAAACTACTCTGTCGCAACTTATCTCGATGTAGCGAAGACTTTTGCCAGCGTATGGCACCCAGGACTACTATATAAGTTAAAACAAATATTCCCACTTGACTACTATCTATTACTGCGAAAATACCTAAGCGACCAGTACTTCTATGTTAAACATCGGAACGAATGCTCGGAGGTATTAAGAATGGATGCCGGAGTACCACAAGGCAGCGTACTGGGACCATTGCTGTATATAATTTACACATATGGCATTGCCTTCCCAAATGACGACAGCACGATTGCTACTTTCGCCGACGACACGGTATTAATTACGTCTGATAGGAATATAAATGTCGCTTCATTGAAGCTACAAAATCTGATTGGCGCAATGTTGACTTGGATTGCAAAATGGGGAATCCAAGTAAACACAGACAAAACGGTCCGAGTAATATATACCAACCGCAAATATGACCATCCTACGATAACAATTAATAACACAGTCATCACTCAAAACACAAAAGCCAAATACCTGGGCATGATCATTGACGCAAAACTGACATGGAAGGACCACATAATCCAAAAAAGGAACGAAGTAAAAAACAGATTCAGACAACTGTATTGGCTACTCAACAAGGACTCAAAGCTGTCAATATACAACAAACTACTAATATTTATATAAGACAATGATAATACCCATCTGGAGATACGGTATAGAACTATGGGGGACAGCATGCAAATCAAATATACAAATAATTCAGCGACTTAAATAAAAAATCTTAGGGACTATCGTAAATGCACCCTGGTATATAACAAATGAAGACTTACACCACAACCTACCAATTGATCCCATAAAATACTGCAGCGAATTACACCAACAGCATTTCCATATACAAAAACTAGCGAAGCGGAATGGGTTGGGGTGTGATTACCATTCGGAATTCACAGAGAGAACGTTGGTTCGAATCTCGGTGAAACACCAAAATTAAGAAAACGTTTTTCTAATAGCGGTTGACCCTCTGCTGGCAATGGTAAACCTCCGAGTGTATTTCTGCCGTTCGGAGTCGGCTTGAAACTGTAGGTCCCTCCATTTGTGGCACAACAACGCCGTATACGTAATATATTAAATGTAAGCTATATAACCATTCACTGACAATAGTATAAGAACTAAATAAAATATAAAGAGACATATGAAGTATTCTTCTCGATATCAAATTATAAAAGGTATTAAAATATGTTTATCGATGCCACGTTCCATAAAACTTCCGTTAAATTCTTCCTGCGAAATCAGCAATGCTAATTCTCCACTCTACTCTAACCTCTCTAAGTTCATTACCGAAAAAACACTCGCGAGCTTTAAAAAACGGGGAAAAGGCAAAAGAACAAGCGCAACAAAACCAAAGTGATGAATATAAACGACCTCATCAAATCATCAACATAATAAAATTTATCACCCCCTCAATGCATATTTCATAGCCAAATCAATAATGTTGCAACAAACTATCGACATGAGCGCACACGAGTTCAAACAGCAGTCGCACATTTATGTGTATGTGTGTGTGCGTATGTGTGTTCATGCACATATCCATACATATGCCGCCTAATGCCGAGGCAATTTTAAGAACAATCACCCCAAACATGTACCTGCCACAACGGCAACACAAATACAATAAATCTATAAGTGGATGCGAATGAATTGCTCAGCTCGGTTCGCGAATGCAAGCAAATCGGCAATGGCACCAGGCAACAACGGAGCTTCGCATAGAAATTCCAGCGCCAGAACATAAATATGCGGCCGTTAGTAGGGGCTCAGAACTGATGCGCGGCAGATATGAAGCTGCGTACAATCGACTGATGCTGCCCGATGAGTTAGATCCCCCCAATAAGTGAGTGAAGTGAAGTAAAGTGAAATAAAGCGAAGTGAAGTGAAGTGGAATGGAGTCGAGTTGAGTGAGTGTGCAAATAAATACGACGAACTTCAACTTCAGCTTCAGCTTCAACTTGAACGCTGTGCTGGCGCACCGAGTATAACAACTTGACTTTGACTGGTGGAGTCCATCAAAATATGGACTGACTAAATGGCATACATATGGACTCTTTCGTGGTGGCGTAATGTTGTCCGGGAGGAGGTGGAGGCGAGTGCGAGGTATTCCTTGCGGTTTGTTTTAGCTTTGGTTGCTTTTATTCACAGTTGCGCTGAAAGCATAATAATTCGTTTGCTGTTAAGTTCTTTTACATTTATTTATTTGGTTTTGTTATTATTTTAACGATTATGTTGCAAATGCAAATTTGTTTTGGCAACACATGGCAGAGATCGACGATCTAAGTGTGCGTTGGCGCGTTCTTGTGCGTTTGTGAGAGCGGAAGGGGTGGATGTACAGTGCTCCGGCTTTATGATTTTTAAAGAAGGAACTTTTGAAGATGTTTTATTTTTAAAGTGCACCGATAGAATTTCTATGAACCAGGAAACATAACAGCTGAAACTCTATAAGCTATTTGGGTTTCAATGGGTTTACGCTCTTCTTTATATGTTTCTCTGCAGCTGGTTTAACCAAAGACATCTGTGAGTGAGAAACATCCAAGTAGATTCAGGCACTTAGTGGGAAGTAACGCGGAGTTTCTCTGCTTCAAAAAGTATGTAGATAGGTAGAAAAATGGTTTAAGTACCACTCTGGCACTCCTCAAGTAGCACTAAAGCGTCGCTTTGATACCATTTTGAGACCTCTAACAGACAAATATCTGCATCCAGCTAGACCTGGCACACTCTCGAGGGTATCGAAGAATGCAGCGCCCAGTGACCTTAATCGTCCAGCTGTTAAGCCCGAATATTTACAGAGAAAGTCTTCAATAGTTTCCTTCTCAAAAACGTCCCCAGAGCTCATGAAATGGTGTACCCAACATTTCTGCTTGCGGCCGACCGTCCAATGATCCGTAAACACAGCCACGAGTTTGGAAATTGAATGGCGTGGAGTCCGAGCACTTTTTGAGTCCGCCATATATGGTACTTGGGCCAAAGGGTTTTCGAAACCAAGACGCACTTTTTTACAAAATATACGAAAATAGCTTTTCTATACGGGGGAGGTTTATATTGTGAAATCCTATTTCCTTATTTTAAAAAATGAAAAAAAATCCTTACTTCCTTAAAACTCTGCTAAAATCAGTTTCCGAAAATACTTTCCCCAAAAATTGTTTGGTCAAAAGATTTTTTTACCGACATCTATCATATTTTCTCACACAAATCTTTTCCAGATTAATTTTTTCCGCATATGATTTATTTTCCCAAAATTAATGGATTTAAGACCAAACTTCGTAGAATAAAATGTGCCTGAAAGTAATTTCTGGCAATTAAAAATTTGCTTGCGTGATAACTTTCTGAATATTAAATCGATCAACTACGCCCAGCATGTCGGCATTTCTTTATCCATAAGCAAGCTCTGTATCACGTCGGTCTGCACCGCACAAGCCAACAGTAGATGGACCACGGAGCCGACTTGTGAGGTACATAGCTAAACAGGTTTGGCGTAGAAGGAATGAACACAAAACTAGGTCCTTTATCATCATAGATGGGCCTTCGATTAGTACAATAGTTGTTATCATCACGGGGCTCTGCCTAATTTGATCAAATGGGAAATGTATGGGGTTTCCCTTTTTTCACTTCTGTCGCAGCTGCAGGAACTAGAAGGAGGTGGAGAACGTTGAACACTTGCTCTGCCACAGAACCGCTCTTCTTACTTCTTTGGATGTCAGGTGGATGTAGAATACGCAACATCCAAAGCTTTTCATCCGTTATTAGAGAGACGAAATGGTTTCACCTCGTTGAGAATGAGATGGGGACATGAGTCACAACTGGTGGTATCTGAATGGTCTACCAGGCGTGAGTGAACCACCCTATATTCGCACCTTACATTGTTACATTGTAACCTTATCTAGTCTAACTTTCTGAAATAACTTTTTGGTAGTTCACACTGAGAGAGCTAACACTTCTGGTTATACTTTCTTTATGTCTTTTGTCTGTATTGCAGAATATTTTGTTGTTCCTTATTCCTCACTGCCATGCCTCAGTGAACCTTTAGGTCATAAATGGAGGCCAATTGTCGGACAATATTTGGTTTTACCAATCTCCTCAGTTACACCAACCAGAGTGCCTGATGAATTTCAAAACATATTTCAACATGGAGTGGCTAAAAAGAGTGTTTCTAGAAGGCGAAGTCTCCTTCTACACAGTGGGTAATAATTGCATAGCAAATGATGAGAAATCATTTAGTCTACTCAGCTTAGCCATTTTTCGTAAGAATTAGAGAGGGTCTAGCGCATGTTTAAAATTGAGTTTAAAGCAGCACAGAGCTGTGATAGCTGTCACACGCTGTCACGATGGCTGATACTTCTGTATGGAAAACACTCATTTGACCAAGCTTGAACTAGTCTTCTTTTAGAAAGGGATTTTAGAAAATAGGAGATTTTGATTTCTCAATGGGTGAAGGCTCTCATCATGCCCGTCCTAACGTATGGCGTAGAGACTTAGATGATGACAATATGCGATGAGACATTACTTGGAGTGTTTGTGAGAAAAATTTTGCGGAAGATTTTTGGACCTTTGCACGTAAGAGACGCCGAGTATCGCTGGCGTTGGAATGATGAGCTGTATGAGCTTTAAGACGACATAGCGCAGCAGTTTCGTTGGCTGGATTATGTCGTCCGAACGGGTACAAACGCTCAGGCTATGAAAGTATTCGATACGGTACCAGTAGATGGTAGCAGAGGAAGAGGAAGGCCACCTCTGCGTTGGAAAGATCAGTTGCGGAAGGACTTGGTTTCACTTGGTGTGCCCAACTGGCGCCTAGAAGAAACGAGAAAGAAACGCGAAGACGCGCTTTGCTAAACTCGGTGAAAATCGCGTGAGCAGTTATCACGACAATTAAGAAGAAGAAAAATGTGTGAAAACTGAGGAATTAACTTTTTCCCCGGCTACTTCTAGAAGTTATAGATCTAAGATTGCTCAGATTGTAGCTTAATGTAAAAATTTGTGAGAGAGTTTCACATATTTCATTGCATCGGCGCTCTCTTGTAGCAGCTCATAAAATCTACCATAGCGCCACCTGTGACCCCATTAAACGATTGGGAAGTTTATTTGACTGTGTTTCGCATCAAATTCATGCACTGTGCAACCAAGTTTATCGGTGGAAAGTGCGTTTGATATTTAGCTCCATATAGAAAAATTTGTGGGCACTTCAAGTAAGGCGAAATGCTGTGATTTCTTTCGAGGTGTAGTTAACGCGCATTGGGCCGATATGAACGCCTGTGTAAAGTGGATTGGATGATTTGTTTTCAATACAAAACTACAAGTGGGCTTGCGAAATACTACCAGGTACCTAATAAAAAAATAAAATAAAATAAAAAAAAAAAAATAAAATAAAAAAAATATAAAAAAAAAAATAAAAGTAAATTTATAGAGAGGAACAAAGTTGAGTAAGAATTAAAAATCTCAAGCAGGCGCATAATAGCGATGAGGGCTTTCAATGGTTCCCCGCAAGTTCAGAACAACACACATACACACACACCTAGGTGAGTACAAGCGCACTCTGATATATGGTGTTGATATACGAAAGAAAAAAAATTAACATAAAAAATAACCAACAACAATAGGCGCAGCAAAGCGCAACTTGTTGCCACGAAACGATTGGCAGTCTTCTGTGAAGAAGCAAAAAAATACCAAAAAAATAATTCATACAATAAATTTGTTGTCTTTGCATATGAAAAATTATTATTGAAATGAAATTTGCACAGTCGAGCAGAGAAATTATGCATTGCGTTGCCGGGCATACTTTTCCGTAGCGCGACTGAGATTTATGAATGTTGCCGACACCGCCGCTACAATGATGTTTCCCTCCGTTTTTGTGTGTCTGTGTGTGTGATGGATGCTGTGGGCTAGTGCACGCGTGGGCGCAGCCTTGCTGGGGGTTTGCGAAGCGCGAGGGTGTTAAGTGAACCTCTAAGTCTTCCTCCAATGAAAGACGGGTGGCGGGGGGCGCACACTGTCGGCTTAGTGGTTCAAAATCTATTTCCAACAATGCGCATATAAACAAATAAATACATACTTTCAAACAATTTTTAGTGTTGTCGATTTGCTGTTATAGTTTTCCGCACTGCATGCCTTGGCTGTGGCTGTTTCGACTGGGCGAAAGGATCTAAAATTGGCGTTGAAATTCTCATAACTCACAGAGCAAACGAAGGCAGCCAAGAAGCGAGGCAACAAGTTGCCCATTATTGTTGATGATTCGCCTTCACATTGGCCGCAATTTACTGGATAGTTTATGTGAGTATGTGTGTGTGTGTGTGCGTTGTCTGCGACCATTTGTTGCCGAATTTGCTGGGTTGTTTTTGTTTGTTTCGTTCTTTTCTCTTTATTTTAGTGAATGGCTTCGCATGCTCTCCGTTCATCGCTTTGCCGCGGTTGATTGTTTGAATGCACATTTGCGCTGGTGTTGAAACTATTTGTAGAGCAAAATGTTGCTAATCTTTTTATGCATTTTGATAGATGGTTAGAGGTTGCACATAATTCATTGCCATTGACGCGCTCTTGCCGCAACAAAATAGCAACAACAAAACAAAAAAAGATATGCAAACCACAAATTTATTCATAAACAATGATAGCGCGCGCACTTGCAACATGACCAAGTTGAGACTTTTCATCTTTCAGCGGCTGTATGGCGCATGTCTTGTCTTGGATAGTCAAATTTGAAAGTATAGAAAAACGTCACATTTTATTTTATTTTTTAGAATTTCCGCTTAAATGCTGAGGGCGTTGAAAATTTCATAAACTAGAATGCATAGAGCAATATATGGGAGAAAAGTGATTAGAAGGTGTTTTCAGAATACAGTGCACTCGCGGTAACTCGAATAGCCGCTAAGTCGAACGACGTGCTAACTCGAACACATTTTTTTCCCTATTGACTAGTTTGTAACTCGAACAATATTAAAGCGCTATAACTCGAACAAAAAAACAAATTTATTTGTACACACATTCTTTTCAAACATGTACATTTTGTACATACATACATATGTAATAGTATATGTATATAAATTATATGTATACTAGTGTATTGTCCATATGAATATTTCGACGTTAATATCCCGTTAGTTTTCTGGGAACAACATCTTGCATTGACCAAATTGCTTTAAATTTGTCATTTGTAGTGTATCAGTGCATGTGAGTAATGGATCGTAAAAGGTTGAAGTGTTTAACATTAAAAGAGAGGGCTGAAATCCTTAACAAAATTAAACGTGGATGTAGTGCTACTTCTCTAGCGAAGGAATATGGGGTAGCCAAGTCCGCCATAAGTCTTATAAAAAAGAAAGACAAGGCAATTTTAAAAGCAGTAAACAACACGTTTTTGGGTCCTGGGAAGAGGAGAACTTTAAAAGCTTCTGAGTTTCCTAAAATGAAAGCCGCTTTATACAAATGGTTTCTGTCCCAAAGAAAAAAGAATTACCCAATAAGTGGACTCATCTTGAAAGAACATAACATGAAAAACATAATTTACAGGTCGAATTTACGCTTTATGATGTTAACAAATGGAATGATGGTGCCGAATTTACCGACACAGAAGTAATAATTGAAACTAGTGATTCTGAGTCTGAGTTTAACAACACAACTGAGACATGTGAGCGGATATCATCTGAGGAGGCAGTTAGCTCTATCAATAAGGTAATTCAGTGGGCCACAACTGAACAAGTGAGCCCCGCAAAGGTTAACACTCTTCAATTGCTGCGTGAAAAAGTCATATTCAACATTGCTGCAGGCAAGAAAAGACAAACACACATTACAACTTTCTTTTCGGCCTAACTTTTGTGTTAAAGCTGACTTTTTTTGTGTAACTGACACAAAGACTGCCAAATATTTGATGAAAAATATTGAAACGAATTAATTATTTTAAACATATTCATGTTCATATCCATATGTAAATAAATAAATAAATTTAATTGAAAAAAATCGATATCGATGACTGTTTTTTTAACATAGCACACTCAATTGATAAGTCGAACAAATTCGATAAATCGAACAGTGCCTGTTTTAATTAGTTCGAGTTATCGCGAGTGCACTGTATTTGGATAGAAGAGTCCAGCTCGAAGAGAAAGCTGTCACAAAAGAAAACGAAGTCCCACTTAAGGAGGGAGCCTTCTTTAGAGGCTTCAAAAAATCGATTTTTTTGTTTTTGCATAAATGTCTTTCCAAACTATCCAAGAATGTGTCCTCAAAAAATATTTTCGGAATTACAGAAGAAATTGTGAGTAAGCGTCGAGCAGGTATACGAGCGGACAAAAACTTTGAGGCGCGATTTCTCGGTTTTTTATTTTAACGATTTTTCCTAATTGGCGGGAAAGATAGGGAAAAAGTTAAACGTCCTATCGAAACGAGAAAACATTGACTGTACTCGAAATTAAATTCTCTTCTAGTTGAACCTAAAAAACCTTAAGAAAGTTATGATTAACCCACTTTTTAAACAATCTAAAGTGAATTTGTTTTTCCAAAAAAATGAATTTTTTTTAATAAGCGAAAAATTGTTGAATTTCTCACTTTTTGTTTAATTTTCTTGGTTAAACTAGAAGCTATACTATACTAAAATAAAATATTTTTTGGGCTTTTGGTTTAAGATGAAAATTGCGACCTGCATCTTTCCCGCCGCACGACACATGCACACCCGAGGCGCCTCGGAAAAATGCTTGTACCAGGCATAATATGACATATATTTTAATGAAAAAATTTGAGAAGACTGCTAAAATATATAACAATGACACCTGAAAGTTTCGTTTCAATCGAATATTTCTTTCCTTCCCAAAAAAATCCTCGAAAAAATCGATTTTTTGAAGCCTCTAAAGCAGTCTCCCCCCTTAAGACAAAATACAAACGAAGATATATACAGGAAATCGACCACATGGCCGAGCTCCTCGTCCTATTTGTGGTGTATGTCTTGATGTATGGACTTGCAACTTTAAGCAGACTCCGAACGGCAGATATCTTTTTATGAAGAGTTTTTTCTTACAAGAAATACACTCGGAGGTCTGGCGTGGGCTATTTCGTGCACGGAGAATCGAACCTATTCACTTTCGAATTTGTATTACTCTATAATATGGGCCTCAAATTGTAATATTCATAAAAATAGGGTCCTTCATGTTCGAGATTATTTTTTAAATTCAAATTAAACACACATTTTGAATAAGCAATATTTAACTTTTTATTGACATACAATGGAGTCAAAAGGTGAGTCACATCCTTCCATACATTGCTTGAAGATTTGAACAAGTGACGGGAAGATAATGCAGAACAAGTCAGCAGAAAAATTATTGAAAATCAGCGGAAATCTTTAGCTACTCAAAATTTGCAATTTGCTACACTAAAATTAAATGAGCTATAAAATTGCATAGTAGAAACAAATTTTGAAATTCAGATAAAAAATTGCATATTTTTTGTGAACTCTGGATAAAATTCGAAACTTTAATTTACACGGATTTTTTTAACAAGAAACTAGATTTTCGCACAAAATTAACAAAAAATTCACTAACTTTGTGAATTAGTAAAGGGTATACATACAGTGCCGCTCAACTGAATAGGTTTGACTTCTTTTTTAGACTTAGAACATATTATCTTCATTTCGAGCACTCGGATTTAAACCAAATAAATTTTGTTAAGTTAAACGTTCAATTATTTATAAAATATAAAAGTTTTTTTTTTTTTGCTTTGGTTTTTATATTTTTTTATTATATTTTCAAACACATTATTTTTGGCTCAAGTGAATAGGTTTGACCAACAAAACTATAAAAAAAATTATTCACAGCAATATTTCATGGCACTTGGTAACTTAAATAATAAAATACACTATTTCTGCATTATTTAATATTTGGCATGACCACACTTTTTCTTAATTTTTTCAAACATTCGAGCTGATAAGGAATCGTAATATTTTTCAATTTCACTCAGTGAAATAGTTGAGAAGGCTTTTTTAATCGCTTCAACCAGGGTCGCCGAGCGTTGAAATTGTCTTCCCCTTTCATACACTCTCCTGGATAAAAGTCCCCAAATGTTCTCGATAATATTTATGTCTGGGGAGTATGGCGGCCACTCGAGCAAATTGACATTCTGTCCCTTAATCCACTGTTTTGTAACCCGCGCTGTATGGATGGGGGCGTTGTCTGGTTGGTACGTCCATTGAATAGGTCCAAACATTTCGGAAAACTGGAGAAAGGCCTTTTGGAGCACAGTCTTCTAGACATTTGCATTCATCTTTGATGAAACAAACTGCAGCTCGCAAGTTCCATAAAACGATATGGCTCCCCAAACTATTACGCCTCTTGTACAGGAGTGATGACGACTCAAAAAGCATGCTTCTTTTCGCATATCGTGAAAATAGTAGTTGTAGCCATCCGGTCCCTCGAGATTGAACTTTTTTCATCGGAGAAGACCACAGCATTCCCCTCCTTGTTCCATGTCATGTGATCCCGCGCAAATCAAAGTCGCGCTTCCTTCCGTGCATCATTGAGAGGAGGTTTTTTTTTATTTTTAATCTCTTTAAGTGTTTAGCACTCCGAATAACTCGTTTTACCGTTGCCAAACTAGCATTTACACCGCATTCATCCCTGATTTTACTGTCAGAGAGGTGGGAATTCGAAGCAGCTCGAAGGATTAGTCGCCTCTCTGATGCCGTTGTAGCATATTTTTTCCTCCTTTCATTTTTTTCCGTAATCGGCTTCATTACAAAGAAAATTGCTTACCACGTTTTGGCTTCGACCAATCTTCTTTGCTATTTCATTATGTTTTAGGCCAGATTCAATATAGCCTTTAATTTGACCTTTTTCAAAATCGGTTAAAGATTTTCCCCGACCCATATTAAAAAAAAATGGTAGCAATTACTTTAAATTTAAGTAGACCAAAGAAATTACATATATGTTTTCAATCACGTAGTCAATCAAAAAGTGAAATCAAGGTTGTCAAACCTAATCAGGTGAGCCAAAAATAGACCACACAGTTAGCGAATTCCACGATGAAAGCAAAATTCTGATTTACCGTTGCATAGAACAAGTTACATTTTTTTGTCATATTATGAGTAAACAAATGAATGTTCAAAACAAAAAAGAAAGAAGGAAAAAATGCCATAGGAAGAAAGAGAGAAGAAAAAATAGAAGAAGTAATTTTCAAACCTATTCAGTTGAGCGGCTCTGTATGTACCTATGGTATGGTAAATGATATTTCCCATATATACTATGAAAATGTATTGCTTTGTCAAGCTCTGCTGGCACGCTTACAAAGGTAAATTATTTTGAAGAAATTATCGTTCAAATTAAGGCAAGAAATCTATCTTTCAGATGCTTCACAGAAAATAGTCCAAAAAATGTTAAATAACACGACCTTGGTGGCCAAATTAAGGCAGAAAAAAGTAAAATTAGAAATCAGTTGTTTCATTTGCAATAAGGGGTTAGCGGTAGTCAGAGGCCCGAAAAAATGATAATTTTCAATAATTTTTTTTTGCTAGTCAGTTGCGTTATTTTACAAAAATAAAAATATAACATAAATACATCGACTTGACTTTAGCAAAATTTCAAAAAAAAAAACAATTAATAATTGTAAAAGTTATCGCTGTTTGTGTGGAGCCTGTTTCTCCAGAAGTCCCTTGCGGTGACCATCACAAGTCCTTGGATATTCATCTAAAATCAATTGGACAAGAAAAATTAGTTTTAATAATAGATAATCTTATGCCTGATCGAATCGTTTTTTTTTCAAAATTAACAATATGGCAGCCTCAGGAAATATTTTTCAGATTTTCGAGAAAAAAACCGACAATTCATTGTTTAAGAAAAATAAAAATTTAAACAATAAAAAATCCTGCGATCAGGCACGAGTTTTTTGTTTTTTTAAAGCAGTATAAATTTTATTGAAATCTACTTTAAATGGAATCTCTTCCATTGGCTTAGTGGCATGCCACACTGTGTTATGGAAATCGCAAATATTTTTTTCACCAAAAATCACAAAACAACATCGTTGATACATCAGCTCAGTCGATAAGTTCGTGCGTTTTTAAACGTGGTTTTAAAATTAATAAAAAATATGTTTAAAGTATTTATTAAACAATAATATATTTTCCTTCATTGTTTGTCCTTGGAGCCAAAATACTCTTCGATATCCCTTTTTATAGCTTCTTTTGAGGAGTAGTTCTTGTTACTCATATGGGATTGAAGTCCATGGAAAAGGTGATAATCACAGGGTGCAATATCCGGAGAGTATGGTGGATGCGGCATTAGCTCCCATCCGAGCTCGTTCAGCTTGCCTAATGTTTGCCTTGCGGTATGAGGTCTTGCGTTGTGGTGGTGAAACAAAACTTTGCGTCTATTCACTAAGTACCTCATGCAGGTTTGATAGCTGGTGGGAATAATAATCAGCAGTTATCGTCTGGTTTGGTTCCAGAGGTTCATAATAAACAATCCCGGCCCTATCCCACCAAATAGACAGGAGAATCTTCTTGGGGTGAAGGCCATCTCTAGGGGTCGGTTCTGATGTTTCATCTTTATCTAACCATTGGCATTTGCAAACAGGATTATTGACTCATTTTTCATCACCAGTAACGATATGGTTCAAAAAACTTTCATTTTCAAGCCGTTGCAGCAGCTGAGAACACACATTCACTCTCTACTGAAGGTTGGCGACGGAAAGTCTATGCGGAACCCATTTTCCCAGCTTTGAAACCATTCCAAACTAGATGAACCAGGTGCCTGTGAACTGTTTCCATGCGATGAATTCAACCTCTATCATGCGATGAATTCAACCTCTATCATATCAACTGTCGAATTTGGCTCAGCTTCCACGTGTTCGAGCAAGGCGTCGGAGTTAAAGACTTCACGACGAACAGCGCGCGGGGCATTCTCCACGTCGCAGTTACCACTTCGGAATTTGAAAACCACGTTTGCGTATTCCTTACACTCACGGTATCCTCTCCATGAATAATGTTTATTTCTGCAGCAGCAGTTGTTGCATTTTTACCACTTTTATAAAAAAATACAAAATATGCCTCTTATACGCCTTCGAAGATTCCATTTTATTTTTTAACAATACGTGCTTCTATTCGCGATTAAAATCACTTGTTGAATGCACAATATATCAAAGAAAATATAAATAGTTCCGTTATATTCCGCGAATAATTTTTTTTCATGGGTTCATATGTAAGTTTGAGAGGGTTGCTATTTCATTGATAGAACTGATTGGCCCCATAAAGAATTTTTGTTAGCAGTTCGTTTGTCGATTCCTCTTATGGAGGCCAACCTTCCAACATAAGGGTAGATAAAACATCCCCAAATCATTCGGCTAATTCCCTGTTCCACAGTTCTATTACACCGAAACGATTCTCTGAAAAGCGCTTATTCGATCTATGCCTCACGTAAGCCTTCCATCGGATCCTGACAAATTGAATATGGACACAGCGGGGAATATTGCCTTTCCGAAGTGGGAAATCATTCAGCATTTGCAACAATTTGCATAATTTCAGCTGAGAATAAAGCCGAGAGTATTATCTATCTTGGATATGGAAGCAACGGCAAACCTCTGAGGGGTTTCCTGCTATGAAAAAACTTTCTCACCAATCACCTGTCCGACCGAAAATAGTAGGTTTTCGACAGGTTACTATAACTTAAATTGCCATCTCTCAAAAGCTCACATTGGGAGCGAGGCAGAGTGTGTGACAGGAAAATGATGAAACCACAGATCTTATCTTGTGCAAATTTTAATGCCTTGGCAAAGACAAGACTGCGCATCTTTCATCGAGATCGAATTGATGGGAATAAAATCAAGAATGCTCCTGTCGCAGATATTTTGAAATTTGCTCGCAAGGCGAAAAATTTATTGATTATGTGGTTGGCTTTCAAGCGATTCCCAGCCTGTGGTAGGGAGCATCTAAGTTAAGAATCAATTTTAATACATTAATGGTAGTACTGCCAGTCAATAAGACTAGTATTCACTAGTTCTAAAATATGTAGTAGGACATACAAAAATTGTTTAGGTTCAAGTGTCGACCATTGGGCACACTACAGATACTAAAATTATTATTATTACCTGTCCGACCGCCGTAGCAGAGTAAGTTTGTTTCTGTCTACCGATCGGGTATAAAATATCAAATATCAGAAAAAGGGCTTTTCACTAGCGATTAGTCCCCAATGGGTAATGGGAAGCATCTGAATGCATATCTGTACTGAAAAAGCTGCTCATAAAAATCACCTGTCTTTTGGAGATGGCATATACCTATAAGGGTTTTCCAATAAGAGGCGTTATTTTGATATTCAAAGAAAAATGCTATTTTTTAATATAAATGATCGGATGTTTATTTCATTATAAAGAGGAAGGTATGCCGTTAATAGCGGAAAATAACATCAGGCATATGACCACCACGACCACGCCTACAGGGCAATAGCCTTTTCATGAAATTTTCCATAACCGAATTGCGAGGTGCTGCCCTATGTCCTCGAGAGCCTCACGAATTCCATCTTTGAGGTCTTGAATATACCGTGGACTGTTGGCGAAGACCTTCTCTTTCACATGGATCCAAAGAAAAATATCAGAAGGTGTTGTGATATATGGTTTCGTTGCTTGTGTGGCTTGTTGAAAATAAACGTTGTCAAGATCAATACTATCCAATTCCGGCCTTAAAAAATCGTTAATCATCTCTCGATAGCGCCAGATAACACCTGTTATTGGAAAACCCTTATGTGACTTTAGGGACGTGCATTTGTAAGCCAATGTCTCTCGTAAGATCCGAACGCTACAAATTGGAGTAGAAGCTTGGCCTAAGCACGCTTTAAGGAGGCACGCCAAGCTAATAACTCATTGAAGGAGGCGCATATCTGGAAAATTTCTAAATAAACAATTGGAATGTATATACAGGGTTGCCCATATTCGACGAAGCCATGTGTTTTTGGGCCCATTCCAATCAACGAGGCTTGTCCGCAGGCAACAATCTTTGCGTCAATTAAATCTTATACGGGAATAAATGCAAATCAATGCGGATAATTCGTTGTAAAGTGATCCGAGCAATGCCCAACTGCTGAGAACGGCGATTTTGGGATGTCCTTGGCGACGTCTCAACACTGGCCCGTACAAGAGTAATATTCTCATCCGATCGCCTTGGTCGTACACCACCTTGGTCGTACCTTTCGTACAAACGTTTAATGGTGTTCTTAGAAGGTGCACCTCTCACATTATTTAATTTTTTATACACACGTTGAGTTTTCGCAATTGACTTCTTTTGTTGAATGTAAATTTCAACAATTTGGGAGCACTCGCGTGGCATGTACTGTTCCATGGTAAAAATCTGCTTGAACTGACGCTTCCAACGCGATATTTCATTAAGCTATCTGACGTCGCTGTCAAAAGATACAGGGTTGCCAGATGGGTCCGTCGAATATTGGCAACCCTGTACAAACATACATACATATGGACAGAAATAGCATCACACACACACACACACATTTTATTTACATGTGTTATTAAATTTTTACAGAGGCCTCCACTCCCTCGAAATCTATAATTTGTATTTTTTTGTTTTGCCCGCTTACCTTTAAATTTTATATGAAAGGTGGAAAAAAAATCACTGCCAATTGAAAATCTTTACATATGCGCCTTTACCAACCAAATGAGGCGTGTGTCCAGCATATCGGTTCATCCCAACGACAGCTGGGCCATGACTTGTTTTTGCTGCATATGCGCATGCGCACCTTTTGAAGCCTTACATCTGTACAATGCAAGCAAATTTCACTTGGCATTTAAGGAAATGTCGACAAATGTCCATTTGTGGCAAAGTATTTCCTTATTCACTTGCCGGCCAACAAAGCACGCGCAGAGAGTGCCACACTAGTGGAGTGGCAGTGTGGCAGAGTGAAACAACAAAATCGATGAAAAGCAACAAAGCAGCAAAGCGGCAATAACAATAAGGCAACTGAATGGAATGAAGTGATAGCACATTGTGTACAATTGTGGGTGAATAGGTCAGACGTCAAGCGACAAAGCAAAGGCGCACAAAAAGCAAACCCAAACTGGAATGAGTAAAAGAAATCGCGAAGTAGAAGAAACCAGCAAAACAAACAAAAAAATAGTATATTATTTAAAGGAAATTCGCAAATGCCCAAAAGCTTCAAAGAATGGAGGGAAGAAATTGTTTTTTATTAGATACAAATAAACGTTGATGTATTTCTTATTGAAAATAATAAAATTAGCAATAGGAAAAAATTTGCCAAATAAAAAGCAACAGGTAGAAAATCCAAGGTAAAGTGGCTGCAGAGTAAAGAGCCAGCACAAAACCGAATCTGCGGTTGATTTCAATGAAAATTGCAAAATCATAAATCAGCATTTGCTTGGCGCACACACACACATACACATCAACGCACATGCATACATACACGCGAATTGCTATGGAATTCACGCTACGCTTTTGAGATTTTGCAACACTTTCTTGAAGAAGCAGCAGCGATTGACCATTAAGCCAAAGGAAAAACGAGCAACTGGTCGCTCTGATTTTACGGCTGTGTGCGTGTGTGTGTGTATTTATATGTAGGTGAGCGCTGCATGCAAATGACTTGAAATAATTAAAATTGAAAAAGCGTAAAACGTTAAAAATGAAATGAAATGCTTTTCACTTTTTTTTTAAATTTTTTTCTTATGCTAAAAAACGCTTTAATTAATTTGAGCAGCCGCAAATGGACTGGCAGAAACAAACATACACATACATGCACATACCAGCGACACACACACATACATCTCTGCAGTGCCAATACATCAGCAAATGTGTGAACTATTGTTTATAGGCTTATAGTGCCTGCTTGCATGTGTGTGTGTGTATATGTGTGGCTAGTTTTTGCACTCAACTCTGTGCGTCAATTCCTTTCCACTTAGTTGCACAAAAGAAAGTTGTGCTCGTCCAATAGAAAGAAAAATCTTTGACATAGAAACTTTGGCGCTTCGCACTGGCCTAGCGAAATCACAAATGACAGCAGCGCGAGCACTGCGGGTGGGGCAAAGTTGTGAATCTAATAGGCGAATCTGTACTAGGCCACCACATTGCCAACCTACCAACCAGCTCTAGTTAATTGTTGATTATTCTTAATTGTGATTTGCATGAAATCAGGAAATTAATGCATGACAAATCTAACGAAAAGGTTACTGTAACCCTCTAGCAGGCAATCACGTAAAAATTATCGGATCAGGGTAATATTTTTTTGTCAAGTAGACGTTGTCAGAAAGTCAGGTAAGTAGGTAGGCAGTTCTGGTGGCTGCCAATATGACACACTTAGACCTGTCGTAGGTCCGTTGTGATGCCACGGAAAATTCTCCTTACACTATGGGATCGATCCCTTTTAAACCATCCTGCGTCTTTCATAAACGAGCTTAATTTCGTTAGTTCAAAACGTGCAAAAACTGCTTTATATGTTCAAAATGCATTACCAAGCGTGCAAAGTCTTCTTCTAGCTAATCCTTCACGCTCACAAAAGAGGTTTCTTATAGTTTCCTCCTCTTCTGTGTTATAGCAGTTTCTACAATAATCGTGGTATGGAAGTCCCAACCTTCTGGCGTTATTACCTAACAAAGTTCCTGCATTCTCTCTGTTGAGTTTTAGCAGGAGTTTTGAACGACCACTGTTGAGTTTTGGCCACTTTGCTTAATTCGCATGTGGTAAATTTTTGCCATTTTGAATTTACTATTTTAGTAGTTTCTCTGTCTATCGGTAATTTACAAGTGGCTATATTTTTCAGGTAAGAAACAATTCTATACGTGCGCTTGAAGAAAAACAGTGGAGACTGTCTACAAGCGCTCTTGGCTACTTACATTGCAGCGAAAGAAGAAATAGGTTCGGACGGAACTTTATATTCATGTTTAAGCAAAAGTTTACTTGGTGCTAATTTCTGGAGCGAAACAATTTGATACTTTTTTCACACCTGCGCCTAGTGGCCGACACTGCGACCTAAAGATATTTTGTGCCCTACTAACATGCTTCAGACTACTTTCTACTAGTCCTATTGATTGCCACTACTACCATTAAATGCACTCCATTAGACTATATTTAACTTAGATGTTCCCTACCGCAGGCTGGGAATCGGTTGAAAGCCAAATTCTTCCGATAAATTTTCCGCCTTGCAGAAAAATTTCAGAATATCTGCAACAGGAGCATTCTCGATTTCATTCGCATCAATTCGATCTCGATGAAAGATGCGCAGTCTTGTCTTTGCCAAGGCATTAAAATTTGCACAAGATAAGATCTGTGGTTTCATCATCTTCCAGACTCTGCCTCGCTCCCAATGTGAGCTTTTGAGGGAGGTAATTTAAGTAATTGTAACCTGTTTGATGCTGGGGAAGCTTGTAGGCTACTAAGAGCAGATTTCTCTTTTAAGCGCAATATCGCTATTTTTCGAATAGCGAAGCTGCAATCCAGGCACTGGATTCAGCTACAACAACCTCTATGGTGGTGGAACAAAGTAGGAATAGCCTTTCCACGAGCCGAGAGTCCCGAACAACGGTTTGGCTGAGATGTGAACAACCTAATAAGGTTCTTAAGCCGCAGAGACTTGATATAGTCGTGCCGTAAATAAATGGTAAACAAGTTAGTAACGAGGATGTGGCAACAAAATGGTGCGGAGGCCAAAGTTGAATTCTGCATGAATCACAACTCTAACCAACCAACCAAAACATGTTTGAAAACCCACTATTTTCCTGATAACTACTTTACGCATATTATGCAATTTCCTACTGTAGGTAAAAGGTTTTATAAGAGTTTCGACTTGACAGAGTTCTTGTGTTACTTTCAAATGAGAAATTCTCTGCGTACTTTCGAGCTTTTGCCCAGTTGATACCGCAGTATGATTCTTGACCGTGAAAATCTGCTTTCAATCTTGCCCTAGCGATTTCATCAGCAAATTCATTAACTTTTATTTCAGATTGATACGGAACCCAACAAGGTGCAATCTTACTTGTTGCACTAAGTTGGTTACGGTGTCAAAGGCATTCCCACACTAGTTTCGATTCCACAGAATGTGAAGTTGGTGCTTTTAATGCAGCTTGACTGTGCGAGTATATATGTAGCTATGCATGCACCTTTGTTGCACCTCATTTGATTTATTCTTACAGAGATTGAAATTGTTTGAATTTTAGGTTCCCTGTGAGCCATTCGAGACTTGTCTGATCGATCCAAGGCCGTATCAGCTTCCATTCAACGCTGTCTGATATTATGATTTCAAACCTACTGTTGAAAATATATTTTGAAAATGGCTTATCTGTTTATTAGGGAAGAAATCACGTACGTATTATCGCCATGGTATCTTAGGCCATGTGTGGCGTGACGCAATCTTGCTAGAACCGTGTGTGAGTACTGAAGGACGAACAGAAAATAATTATTGGCAGAAAATTATTTTTCAGCTTGCGCCGATAAGAGGCAACGTCCACAGAAATTGCTTGCCCTTGATGAGTCCGTGAAGTGACCATTGATATTTTAATAGTGGGTTCTGTTCTTTAAGGGATAAATAATGGCTATTTTGCTTATTTTCACTTTTATTTAAATGGAAATGAGCTTCATCATTCAAAAAGTTAGAGTTTCCGCACGAAATCGCTTCAACATTGTCTCGCAGAAATGTCTACGCAAATTGTAATCGTTAGGCTTAAGCGCTTGTACGAGTTCAATTTTGAAAAGGTCAAGTCTAAGTTAAGTTTTTGGTAGTGACAGAACAGCCGAACTCTTACGCACGGACCGACGCGGATTATTTCGACTAGAAATTTGTGTAAGGCGGTAATTGGGCGCAAATAACGCAGACCACATTCCAAATTTGGGGAGCCAAACTAGGCCCAAGTCCTGAAAGGTATCGCCACACATCTGCCTCATTAGGCGCAGGTTCGAAAAATCGAGCTTCGGTAATACTCCGGATGCCCTTCTACAAATCAGTTAGGGATTCCAATTTATGCTTAAGTGAGACACTGCCATGGATTTGGTATTGTTCTGCCATGCCAATCTTTGCCTTGCCTAACGTGGGCCTGGTAAGGTAATAGTGAGGCGTGCCTCAGTAAGGCCTGCCTAATTCGGGCCTAACTGATTCTTCAGCATGCCTCACTGTAATTCTAGTCGGGATCGTGCAGACTTGGAGCGACGAAATTAATATTTGCAGTTATTCTCCATGTCCGGTTGGGCTCCGGCCGTGAGTTGTCTGCCACGATCGAATTTGTTGCTCGGAATCTTCGCACCTCTGAACGAATCAAACTTCAATTGGGGCATCACTAAATCAAATCGCCGAGCAGTTCCACATTGAATCATTGGCCTTGAAATACACTTCGATTGGCAACGCACGTCCTTCACCCGCCTACCGCCACATCGTTACTAAGTAACCCACAGAAAAGACGAAAAACAAACCAGATCTCCTACCCTCTCATACATTTAACGTAAAACCTAATGCCACCGCTGAACACCCTGTACCTATGAGACCGATTTCAGCGCATAGATTGCGCCAGCTACAAATGTATCAAAGCACAAAAATAATAGCAAAAGCCATAGATCACTAATTTTAACCACATATTTAAATACTCATATGTGTGTGTATGTATGTATGTATGCATGTATGTATGTATGTATGCATGGATGCATGTATGTATGTATATGTACGTATGTATGGTTGTACGAATTTATATTCCCATATTGCCTCGCTGCCTGACCAACTAATCCTCGGGTTCACTTATGCCTACGATCCTCTGCTATTGAACGCACTTGCTCTTTACCCTCACTCACTAATCACCTACATACCTACCTGCGCTTTGTCTGCACACCATGGTCAGCTCTTCTGCTCCCCCACTCCCCGCTTCATGGTTGTATTGTACGCTATGCGTCACCACAGCTCAATCGCAAATGTCTCCTCATTAGTTTTGACTTTTGCATAACAGATTCGCAGTCACTGCCTCTGATTTCTTTTCCATGTGTGTGTGTGTATGTATGTTTGTATGTGTATTAGGCATTCCTCAGTATTATAATAGTTTCACTATTACTCCTCTGTCTCTTCCTATCGGATTGAAATATTTTCGCAAATCCGTTTTGCTTTCTTTGCTGTCTCTTCTATTATCGATTGTTGCCGAGGCATGCAGCGCGAAATCGTTTTGAAGTGTAGCGTGGCGCCAGATTAGGTTACCTGTCGTGCAAAAAATAGCACAGCGAGCGATACACAAATCCATTTACAAATATTCAAATATAGGGGATCTTTCCATGGGGGCGATGGAAATTTTGTTGGATATAAGTATTCAAAAAATAACAAATTTTGTTGTGATTTGTTTAGTCAAATCATCAATAGCATACAGTCTTGCGCAGACCATTGCTTCCATAACTACGGTTGTTCACTCTGATCGATCTTCTGCTACGCCAGTTCCAGTTTTCGATACCCATTTTCCGCACGTCGGTTGTGAGCTCATCAATCCAGCGTTTGTTTGGTCTCCCTCGACATCTTCGTCCAATTAGTTGTCTGTGGAACGCTATTCTGGCAGCTCTGCATTGGGGCATTCTGTACATGTGCCCCAGCCATCTGATTTTTTGACATTTTATAAAGCGTATTGCGTTTTGATTTTGAATCAATGCGTCAAGCTCGTGATTGTATCTCATCCGACATGTTCCGTCATCTTGTCGAAAGGGACCATATATTGTTCGCAATTTCTTTCTTTCATATGTAGAACCAACAACTTAAGGTAGACGATGCCTTGTCTAAAATTTTAAAATTAATTTCATATGCATCCGACCAAGTAACTCGTCAGAGAGATTCACTGTATGGTGTGGATTTCGTTCTGGTGGAGTCATCAATTCCTCTAACACAACCGTCACATCCATTTGATTGAAGTTTTAAGAATCTGTGATGGAGGATGGTCCCATATGTGGAAGTCCACGCAAGTGGGAAAAGTTACTGATCGCCATTCACTTGGGAGTGCCAGGACGATTCTTCTGCATATGGTTAAAGCAGCTCACAACTCCCGGGATTAGCCCAAGTATCCTCTGGGTAGCTTCCGAACACCCGTTCGGGAGTAAGCTAACGTTAGAAGGCGAAGCATTCGAGGGTATCTGGTTGTGCGCTGGGTTTGGGACTTAAAAATCCACCCGAATGGAAACACAAGCCTTGAAATCCAACGTAGAATCCCTCTTGCCAACAAGTGGTACTTTGGACTAAGCTCGGAAAAAATTGCGTAAGCGGTTATCGCACCAATTAAGAAGAAGAAGATGAGCAAATAATTGTTGTCTAAACTGGATAATAGGAATACCTGCGAAATGTGATTCCAGGACTATGTACCACACTGCGCAGGCCAGGGTGAACATTCCACTCGAGCGATTTGAGTTAAGGTAGTAGTTTGGTAACTTACACGTTTTTTGAGGCCATGTTTGGGACATTTTTTGGAAGGGAAAAAAAATCAATCGGTTTGATTTTCTGATATGTTATTAAAGGTATCAGAAGGTGTACAAAAAAAATTTTTTTTTTTTAAATTATTTGATACTATTTTTGTACACTGCAGCAAGCGGCAAAAAAAGAGGTACAGTGGCTGGCCGGCCTGATTGCGTCACTTGCGGTCATCTGAAACAGAAAAAATAAATTGCTTCTTAATCAGTGTGCTTGTCGATCTGGCGGGTAGTAAGATCAAATGATTTTGACAAAAAATAACAAAATGGCGGACTTCGTAAGAAAATTGCCTTTTTTAAAAGTGGAAATCGGACTAAAAAATGGAAAGTTAGGGACGAAATAAATTAAATCTACTACCCGCCAGAACTATTGATGTGTAGAAAAACATATCTAAATTTCAGCTCAAGCCGTTAGATAGAAAATTTGTTTTCACGACGGCCATCCGGAAAAACGTTGTTTTGAGAAAAACGCGTTTAAAGTTTTAGCGGCTTAGCGCGCGCAAGTACGAGCCTCTCTCATGTATGTGCTATAATTTCGTGAATATTTCGAATTTCGGTCTAACATTTGTACAGTATATTACCAATATATCGCACTTTCAAAATATGTATGTAAAAAACCGAAATTCGAAATTTTCAAAATAAGTTACAGGACTACTACCTTAATGATCATCTCACGACTCATCACATAGAAAACGAAAGGAGTTAGAGGATATTTTAAGGTTAGTAATAAACTTTCGGTTCGGTTAGTAAAACTGAATGCTTAGGTGAGGAAATGATTTCTATTGATTTAAATTTTGTTTGGAAGTGATTTAGATTATTTTAGTGCCTCCAAAATATTAGTTTGGGGAAAAGAAATCCATTATTTTCCCGGTAGATGGATGTAGGGATCGATATATCGTAAAGTATCGATGGGATAATTTTAAGTTTATGATCGTTGTCCAGATAAAATTTTACACTATAAAATTTCGTTTGCTATTTTTTTTCCATTCAGTTGTGAGTTTCGGGGTGTTAACAATGAAAGTTAGCAAAGAGTCGGTACATTTTACAGTTTTTCTTCGATAAATAAAAAAAAAAAAAAAAAAAATAAACAAACAAAAAAATAAAAATAAATGAATTTTTTTCCCCCAAACTATTTTCAAGTTTTCGTATGGGTATTGTAAGTGCTTAGAGCCGGTCTTTCTTTTAAATATTGTAAAAAAAGTGAGTTGAGATATCTCTCATATCAATTTATTTGAATCACATTTAGAGTTTGAGTCTTCTCACAAAAAGACCCTGTATATGTAAATTTATGCTCATACGATTGCGAAATATCGATTAGTGGCCATAGAAAAAAATGATTTCACTTAGAAAAAAGTAATTTGTTGCTTACAATATATCGTCCCCTTAGTATTAAAATAGCCTATAAATTTTTTGATGTTTTGAGAAAATGAATTTCAAACTTTTTGTCGAAAGTAGCTCTCACTCAAATCTCGTTATGTCTGTAAATATTTATTATTTTTGACTGACGTTTTGACCCACTTTGTGGAACTAGAATTTGACAAAATTTTGACCACATATAAAATCGACGATGAAGAATCCAAAAATTCAATAAAAAAATAATAGCCTATGAGCACATAGGCTATTGTTATACTAAGGGGACGATATGTAAAAATGATAATGAAAATGAAATACACAAATAAAATTAATGAATGAAAACTTAAACCATGCACAATTTTTGAGAACTAAGCCTTGGAATGCAATTGTCTATTGTGCTTGATCGTAAGCCTTCACTTGGAGGCTTCTGATGAATTTGGTTACCTCCTCAAGATTTTTTCTTTCATATCACCAATGGATTTTGAGTCGCCCCGCCCAGGTGTGAGTTTTCGTCTTGCGAGAGCTGCACATCCGCAATGTGCAGCAGTTTCAACATCCAGTTCTCACAAACGGCAGACGCGTGGTTCTACTAATTTAGTTTCCTGAAACGAAGACTTATTGTATCCAGTTAGTGTTCATAAGTCGCCTTAAGATGTCTATGCGTGATGCTCTTCTGGGGGGAAGAATAAACTGTTTAACCTGGCTCTATACGGGACTTTCCATACAGTATCGTGCGTATTCTTTGCCCTCGCGGTCTTTAATAACTTCCTTCATGTGGTCTTTTGTGAGCCCACAAAAGAGTTCTGTTGTATAGAGTTTTGGATCAGCGCTTAATTTCTCTAGGCAGTCAATCTGTTCGTTACTGTGGTAACCTTCAAGAACTGGCACCCAACAATTTACAGCATTGTTCATTGGTCACAGGCTATTGAGGGGGCCGAATCAGTCCACAACGTAGTTGGATGTCATTAATTGAGACTGCAGTGCCCATTAATTTGCCTGACTATCTGAAAAGTGATGATGCGCTTAGAAGTTGTGCCTCTTCAAAGGCATTCTCTGTCAGAGATTTCCATACAATAGATCTCCGCTTGCAATATTGTGGGATAATCGTCCATGGGTATCGAACATTTTTGAAGTTTGGCCCAAAGCAACTCTCACAAGTCTTATCATTCGCAAGTTTCCACACATCTAAAAAATAAAATAAATAAATAATTGGCGCGCACACTTTTGCTAGGTGTTTGGGCGAGCGAGCTCCTCCTCTTATTTGTGGCGCGCGTTTTTTTTTGTTCCACAAATGGAGGGATCTGCAGTTTTAATATATAATTTTGGAACTTTCTTTGAACAGTGATTGAGTCCTCACCAAGTTACCCACACTCCATTACGTAAGACTCGAAATGATCAGCTGTCTCTTTAGTTATAAAAACAGTCAAGAGTGGACTTACTGATTGAATAAACAAAAAAGGAAAAAAATATTGAGCCTACTTATTAATGCCGAAGAGCTGGAAACAAGTGCTGCCTAAAGACTTTTCATGGAATTGAACAAAGTAATTTATTTCTTTCTAAAAAGTGTGCCACAAAATTGCCATATTTATTTTTGACATTTCAACTTTGAGAAAGAAAAACAAGGAGGAAAAAAAAAGAAATACAACAACACAAACAACCACAAAAACAACGCACTCATCATATGCACTTCATAATAATAGTAACCTGATGCCAATGAAGTGATTTTTGTGCTACATCGAGTACACTCAAAGCGGCAAAATCTCGTATGCCCACAGCGCCAACCCCCACTAATATTTCTCCACCCGCAAGCCGGTCAAAGTCGAGCTACAACTATCACTTGGTGAACTGCGTAGTTTATCGATGCCAAAGATACACATGCAGATAAGTACGTACATACATACACACACGCACACACATACAAATAAACATATGTTTAAAAGTAGGTATGTGTATGTGTTTGTTTTCCGCCGCCAGCAGGCAAATGCTCCATTTCAGTAATACAAAAAACCCAACAAAAAGAGTACAAAATAAAAAAGCTTTTTTTTAAGAAAAAAGCCACTCACACATCATAAACAAACACTCCAAGCTGATTTCTCCATTAGAGAGTGGGACTAATGCTTGGATCGAGGGGGTGAGGCACTGCAGTTTCGGCATCTAATGACAGCGCAGATGGTTGCGGTCGCAGCCTGAGCTTAAAGCGTCTGTGGCGGCCGCAAACCCATAGATCACAATTATGACTTCAATTACGCTGACAGTAGCAGTGATCTTCATCTTCATTAGAGCGATTTCGATTATTTTGAATATCTCCAATAGAGAGAGAGGCGGCTAAAGTGGTTGTCTGAATGATTGCTCCAGCGACTCTGGCGGCACGCTCATCCACCGACTACGTCCGACAGCGGCCGCGATGGTTGTTCAGCGGTATTGTAGCAGCAGCAGCAGCACCTGCATTTAGCTTTCAAGTACTGTGCGGCCGTCCGCCTTTCCTAGCGGTCGCTCAGTTATTTGGCATGTTGCTGGTTGTTACTCTTGTTGTGTTTGGCTGTATGACATGGCAATAATTGGTGAATTGGCTGGTGGATAAAGTGAAATGCCCGCATTTTTGGAAGCCTTTTATTTTTATTTTTAATTTTTTTCGTCTAGGTAGCCAACTAAGCGACCAACCGGACGGGCAGCCAGCCAGTGAGGCGGCTTTGACAAAGTTGGCTGGCGTTCATTTTGGGAACCTTTTTCTTGTTTCGCATTTTTTTTTTTGCTGGTGTCTTTGTTTTTATTATTCTAATTTATAAACGATAGCCAAGAAAAATGCTCTATAATAAAATGAAATCGTTCATTTAAAGTAAATGGGAGAGAAATGAAAATAAAAATAATAATTCGTAATATGAAAGTAGTTTAAGAAATAAAAGGCATTCCATGCGCTGCAAATATTGTGTTGAAGAAATGAAAATTTTTTTTTTTTTTAATAAAAAAAAATGTACGCTATTGACAGCTAAAAATGGCATTTATGGACATACATATGAACCAGTGCCCCATTTTTTTACATGCATGCGGATATTAGTAAAAGCAATATGGGTTGATGGTAGTGAATCGCTCGTATATCCAGTAAAGATTGCGAATAAAAATTACCACTTTTTTCACTCTCATTTTCTAATCGAATATGACCATGTGGCTTTGCCTCTAACTGCCCCTGAACAGCTCATTGTCCATGTATAAATAATTTTTTTTATTATTTATTTTATTCTACTTAATAAAATTTCTTTGTATCCAATATCTTTTAGCCATTTCCTCACTGTACTAGTAGTGATTTTTCAAATATTTTCACACTATTGTCTCATCATATTTATGGCCATTTTCAAATCATTTTATACTAATTTTTTTTTTATTTCTTTACACACTTTCTGATCATTTTTCGCACTATTTTGTAATCTTATTTGTGATCATTTTCTTATCATATTTCTATTAATTTCTTTTTAATTTTTGTAGCCACTTTCAGAACATTTTAGAATTCTTATATTTAGTATTTGCAAGTACTCCATTTCCGGCTATATTTATTAATCGTATTTTTTTATACACGAGTTGCAAAAGCACACTCCAACTTGGTTAACTCAACTATGCCAGTACTGAAGCCAATATGTCGTATATTCCCAAAATTAAACAAAAAGAGAATAAAAAACGGAATTTATTGAAAATTTTCCAAGTTCTTTCATAATCAATGACAACAGTGATTTTATTTTTGCATTTTCTTAAAGTATAATATCTTAAAAGTAATGTGTGAAAATTTGAAGAGAATCTGAAATACTTTTCGAGTTATTGAACAATTAACAAAGGACGCTCGGGCGCACCGACGCTTTCGAGAGCAAGTAGCAAAACTTTAAATGGGTTTTCCCCAAAACTATGTTTTTTGAACTGGTGTAACTTAAACTGTAACTTAAAAACCGCTTGGTAGATTTCAAACAAAAAATGTATACTGAAAAACATAAAACACTCGTGCCTGATCGAAGGTTTTTTTTCTTTAAAAAAATTAGGAATTTTTAAACAATTAGCTGTCGCTTTTTTCTCTAAAGTCTAGAAAATATTTCCTGAGGCCGCCATATTGTTAATTTTGAAAAAAAGCTTAGATAAGGCACAAGATTATCTGTTAATACAACTAATTTCTCTTCTCCGATTGATTTTAAATGAATCTCGATGGACTTGTGATGATCACCGCAAGGGACTTCTGGAGAAACGGGCTCCACACAAACAGCGATAACTTTTACACTTAATAAATTTTTTTTTTTGAAGTTTTGCTAAAGTCAAGTCGAAACATGGACTACTAATGCTATGTTTTTATTTTTGTAAAATAAAGCAACTGATGAGCAAAAAAAATATTATTGAAAATCATAATTTTTTCCGGCCTCTGACTACCCCTAACCCCATAATTGAGCTCACACCAGGTCGCGCAGCTCTATAATAGTTGGATTCTACTGGGCTAATAAATACGAGTTGTCTTGTTGTCGTTCCCAGGACAGTCGGTTCTACGTTATCGAAACGACCCGGATTTATATTCGGCCAAAGACTGCCGCTCTAGCAGCAATCCTTTTAAATGTATGGGAAATGTTTATGCCGCTACAACAACTTAGTTGTCTTGTTGCTTCGCATGTAAATCGACATTTAAACGAGTGTTCTTTCTCGACACGCGTATTAAATAATATGGTCACTGCTAGTTTTGGAGTTCCCTTTCGGGAATTTTTGTAAATTTTTTTAACAAATTTTTGATCACTTCTGCTCTAGTTTTAGAATCACGTTTTACAAAGATTTCTAGTCATTTTAATCAATATGTTTAGACATTTTTAATTTAACTTTTGTATTAACTTTCTGGTCAAGGCAAATATTTAACGAGCGATAAGGCGATATCAGTAGACCATCTCGTCCGTTTGTTCGTTCCTTTCGCGTTGAAATTTAGGATGTTAGGACCAAACAAAAAATACGAAAAGACACTGTATTTAACTACTCTACTCCACTTTCCTTTTTCGTAACATTCTGTTGTATGAAACGTTGTTGTTCGTGTAGTGCCACCACCTTTTTTCTGCTCATATCTCTGTGTGCATTTTTTTCCAGTTTACACATTTTTTTTAGTATTTTTTTGATTATACAAGTACCACAGCTGGGCTGTAATTTGATACATTCTTCGAAGCGTTTGGTGCTAACTGAAGGACCTCCAAAGCGCTCGGGCCAAAACTGAACCTTAAAAGGGCAAAATGTCTGCTTGGAGTCAACAAATCAGCTACCAGCGCCCACACAGGTACTATAAAGGGTCACTGCACTATTGGCGTCCCAGCAAGTTGAGGGGGTGTACCACACAATGACTTCTGCTGAGAGATGAAGAAGAAATTGAGTCGGTATAACCCTTTCTCTGTGCATGATCTGTACTTCAAAGAAGCCATGCCAAATATCTTGGCGATTATTTCTCTGAAGTCCTCGGAAATTTGCAAAACGTCTCACTGGAGGAAGTAGTTACCTTCTTAAAATGATCTAAGTGGTTTATGCTACTTAGTTAGGGGATGGAAATCAAATGTAGTTGCCGGAGTGGGCCTTAGGATCACCGAGTGTCTTGTCTTAGGCAAGTAACCTGGCCAGCCTAACTTGAAAAATTATCTCAAAGTCCAGCCTCACACGAGCCACAAGGCGCATGATCTCACACCAAAGCAGCAACAAGTCAGACTTGAGAGAGCGAAGGAGTTGCTTTGCTTGGCCGAAAGTGGTCAATTGCAGAACATTGCGTTCTCTGATGAGAAAATTGTTCAAATTGAGCAATTCCCAAAACGGTAGGGCTTATTTGACCGACCGTTCATACGAGAATTTGAGTCATCGATTGGCCACCAGGAGGCCACCACCCGCCACAGGTAATGGTTTGGGCCGCTGTAATCGCAGATGGGCGCTGTCCAATCGTTTTCATCGAGCCTGGCGTCAAAGTAAATGCGAAATATTATCGGGGAAGTATTCTGGAGGTTGCTTTGAAGTCGTGGGCACGACTCGACACCATCTCATAAAGCTCGAGTGAACCAAGAATGGCTAAAAACAACGTTCCAAACTTCATAACGTCCACACAATGGCTCTCAAATTCACCAGACGCGAATCCGATGGATTATTCTCTTTGTGCCATTTTGTAGAGCAAAGCCCGAACTAAACGATTCACCAGTCTCGAGGCGCTGAAAAAAACCATTGTTCACGAGTGGGCCAAAATACCTGCAAGTCACATTCGGGTAGCTTGTGATTCATTTCTGGACCGTCTCAAGGCCAGAGTCAAGACAAAATGTGATCATATGGGGCAAAAATAAATTGATTTTTAATTTCATATTAATTTCACTCATTTTTTACTTTGAATTTAATAAAAGTAATTTTCCAAACTAAATTTATGACCTCTTTAATTTGTTACACTTCGAGTGGTGGGCCCTGTAGTAAAAATTTTCGTGCGATGATTTATTACGATTTTCGGCGTAGATTATCGAGGCAGGAAGGCATAAGTGAACTTATTGAATACCATTCTGAAACGCTGTAAGTACCAATGTGGCCGTCGATCTTTGCAGGATGAGTTTCTTGAAAGTCGTGCAAAAACAGTTGTCGGTCCAGAAGCCACCGATGTTATGAGCCAGTTGATAACGCAAGATCGTCACGTGACAATCTAATGAGGAAATGTAGAGATATCCTCGGGCTTTAGTTTGACTAGTTTACATTCAATATTGCATGAGCATTTGGACGCCGGGAAATTTTGTTATCGTTGGATACCATATAATGGGAAAATTGCACAAAACTGGAGTAGCTTCTATTGGTGTAAATAAATGTTGAAGATATTCAGCTGCGGTGGTTCAAAGTTCGTCTATGAAATCGTTATAGCAGAGAAATTTTGAAAACAAAACAGCAATCGACAGTATGGATATTTGTGGAACAAGCACCTCAAAGCAAATGGTCGCTTGCGTTTTCGGAAAATCTGTTGATGTCGCAACTGTACCACTAGAGAAACTTAAAACATTCAATTCTCAGTAGCACACAACCACTTGTTGCCACTATTGCATCTTTCACCAAGACAATGCGAGCTCTCACGTATCGACTCGCACAAGAAAGGTTTTGAGCATTCAAGGCCAGACCAGGCCAAGCCAGAAGAAAGGCATATACGATACGCACAGCCCAACTCAGCTCTATCTCAAGTTTAATAAGGGGACTGGGTTTGGATTGTTAAGTGGAGCACAAAAACCGTCAGGTAGAAGTAAAGAGTTATTTTTTAAGAGCTATAGGAAAGTTTTTCAAAAAATACACGTAAAATTCAGAAAAATGCAAGAAATTTGTATTTAAATCGATAGTACAGTCCATATAATTTAATGTTTGAAGATTATTTCATGCAAATGTTGAACACGACTGCGCTTCAAATGGTCCATCCGCTTAGTCCAATTTCGGCATACTCTTTCCAATGTTTCGGCCGGGATCTCGCATATAAATGCTTTAATGTTGTCTTCCAATGAGTTAATTGAGGCAGGCTTGTCTGAATAGACATGAGCTTTAAAATAGCCCCACAAAAAATAGTCTAAAGGCGTTATGTCGCACGATCTGGGTGGCAAATTGACAGGTTCCGAACGTGAAATAAAATGTTACCGAACTCGCCTCTGAACAAGTTCATTGTTACGCGTGCTGTGTGGCATGTGGCACCGTCTTGCTGAAACCACATGTCCTGCAAGTCAAGCTCTTGCATTTTGGGCAAAAAAAGTTGAATATCATTTCACGGTAACGCTCACCATTCACAATTACGTTACGATTCGCAGCATCTTTGAAGAAGTACAGTCCAATGATACCTCTAGCCCATAAACCGGACCAAACTGTGACCTTTTCTGGATACATTGGAAGCTCTTGCAATTTTTCTGGCTGATCTTCGCTCCAAAATCGACAATTCTGCTTATTTACGTAGCCATTGATCCAAAAATGAGCTTCGTCGCTGAACAGAATTTTTTGATAAAAAAGTGGATCTTAAACTTTCTTAACCGAACACGTATTTTTATAATAAAATTGAATGATTTGCAAGCGTTGTTCGTTTGTAAGACGATTCATGGTTAAATTATAGACCAAACTGAAGATCTTTGACAGTGAAACAAAACACGAAACGTGCGTCAGCTGTTTAAACCAACTGTTTAAAAAGATAATAGCTAAAAACTCACCCGTTACAAATCTCAATTTCAGAAATATCTGTGAACTGAAAGTACCGGGAATGGTTAAATAAAGCAAAACAAAGTTAAATTTAAGGCGAATTTATTGTATCTCCTTTAAAATATGACCCGTCTGCAGCAACACACCGAAAGTGGTCACGGGGTCATATCAGCCATGTTAGCCCGTTCTTTTTTGATCATAGGGTATGTATGAACAAAATTTTCTCCCAAAGTTTCTGGTTTGGTGAGTCAATGGCAAAGAGTCTTTTCAATGGCAGAGAGTCTTAACATAACACATGGGCTGAAAAGTCCACGGACTTAACAAAGAAAACACTTTTTTTTTTTAAATTATCTTTATTCATCAACGTAATTTGCATCAAGAACAACGCAATCAAATCAGCACTGTGCCTAACATTTTGTAGAACTATTTCCATTTGCCTCAAAATAGGCATCAGTTTCAACGATGACCTCTTCCTTCGAGCGAAATTTCTTACTAGCGCGCATTTTTTTAATCTTCTTAATATTTTAAGTATTTGATCAGAAGCTCAGTGCTTTGCTCTCGAAAATCGATTGAGATTTTATTACATATTATTGCTCAACTATAATTGTCGAATCAAATGCAATTTGCTGCACTCTTCGTCTGCAACTTCCACATCTTCAGCTGTGAATTTTTTTCCCTCTTTTTTTCTTCTTTCTTTTTTTTCGGCATCGTTAGCGGAGCAATTGGAACCAATGAAGTGTAGTTAGAGTGGAATAGTTTCAAATAATTGTACTTTTGTGAGTGAGATATTTAGATTAACAGGTTGTTTTTCGTTTTGACGGCCGATTGGTAGGACGGCTGCCTGCACGCTTGGTCGCATGGTCGGCCGGTCAATGAGTTTAACAAGGAAAACGTGCACTTTCACCACGACACGCAAAGACAATAAAACAAATCGAACGAATCGAGCAATTGGACGCGATATTATTTCATTGCTATTTCTTGAGTGAGCATTGAAAATCGAAGCCGAAAAAGTGCAGCAAAAAAAATGATATACTTAGTAAAAAAAAAAGAAAAAAAAACAACGTCTGCCACACAATAAATGGTAACAAAAATTAACAAGCAGCAAAAGCCAAACGGCTAAACAATGAATGCCAAGACGAATTTTAATATTAACACTGACTTTACACGATTTTAACGTAGTCGCAATAACAACAATAGCAACAATAAAGGCAAAAAAGGAAAATCGTATTTGTTAACTTTTTTCTGTGTTTTGCTTTTTATTTTTTTAAATGTATAAACTTACAGTTGCATTCATAACTTCTTTTATGATGCAAGCGAAACCCAGTAAATGCGAACTGAAATTGTTTTTTTTTCTCTCTCTTTTGTAGAAAAGCATTTCTGTAGTGAGGGAAGCAACTTTAGAGCCCGTCTTTCTGCTTTCTTATTTTTCAATGCTGCTGTGGTCCTGCGCGCATGCGCAACGTGCCTGCAACCAACCGCTTGAACAGCAGGGATGCGTTCACAGCAACAACAATAGCAATAGCATTAACAGCAAGCCGAAATATTAATAGCTGTAATAGTCGTATTGCAACGCATTTTGATGCAAGCTGTGTAAACATAGCCATTGTGTCGCCTCTTTGTTGCACCTCGAAGTTCAGTTTTCAAGCTAAGACTAAGTCACGAAGGCTGAGTTGAAGTTGGTTATGCGCACAGTGGTTCAAATATCGGATTTCCATTGATCAGAGATATGGAAAAAAGATATGATAGAGGTAGAGAAAGTGGAATATTCCAGCTACCGGTGTGACTCAAATGCCCTTTTATTTATACAGGCACATAATTGGGGTGCATCCTTTGCTAGGTGTATGGCGGAGCTCCTTCGCCAATTTGTGGTATGCGACTTATCCAAAAATGAATAAACCTACTATTTTATGCCGCCTCCGAACTGCAGATAGTTTTTAGGTACGAGTTTTTCATGGCCGATAACATTCGGAGGTTTGGCATTTCCTATTGAGGAGCGACCGCTATTAGAAAAAACGTTTACTATCAATTAGCATTTCATGCCTACTGGGGGTTTCAATTCCCAGTCACTCACAAACAAATATGAAGTCAATGCAAATATTTATCTGATCGAGTCTTTTTGATGAAATTAATGCGATCAAGGTTCGATCGGATTAGGTGAACTGCTTGGGCAGAAAAATCTGACAGCCATTGTGAAATTGTGATAATAAAAACTTTATGTATCTTTCATCATCACCAATTCCTAGAGTTCCGAGATGAAGCATTGGGCCTGTGTGGTTTCCGTAATCTAAAGAGTTTAAGGAGTTTAAGGGCTGCCCTCATATCCTCCAGACAGGCATCCAGTTATCTGGATAGGGACAGCATTTCCTCTGCGTAGGGAGTTAAGATTACACCGCCTGGGCTCGGCAGTTAGATCCTCGTTCGTCTAGGCAGGGAGTACCGCGTGAAGATGAGGTTGATAGTTGAGCGAGATAGGCTGTACAGGGTCCGGCACTCGAAGTGTAACCAATTAAAAAGGCCATAAATTTCGTCTGGAAAATTTATTTTATTCAATTCAAAGTAAAAAATGTGTGAAAATAATTCAAAATTAGGAATAATTAACTTTTGCTTGATATGACCACCTTTTGCCTTGAGACGGTCCAGAAACGAATCGCAAGCCACCCGAATGTGACTTGCAGGTATTTTGGCCCACTCGTGAACAATGGCTTTTTTCATTGCCTCGAGGCTGGTGAATCTTTTAGCTCGAACTTTGCTCTCCAAATGACACAAAGAGAATAATCCACCGGGTTCGCGTCTGGTGAATTTGAGAGCCATTGTGTGGGCGTTATGAAGTTCGGAACGTTGGCCATTCTTGGTTTACTCGAGCTTTGTGAGACGGTGTCGAGTCCTGTTGAAACGTCCATGGTCTGCCATCGAAATGTTTGTCCGCCCATGGCTTCAAAGCAACTTCCAGAATACTTGCTGCCTCCTGGTGGCCAATCGATGACTCAAATTCTCGTGCGAACGGTTGGTCAAATAAACCCTATCGTTTTGGGAGTTTATGAATTGCTCAATTTGAAAAATTTTCTCGTCAGAAAACACAATGTTCGGAAATTGAAGACTTTCAGCCAAGGAAGGACCTATACTAGTAGTTTCAAGCCGAATCCAAACGGCAAAGGGTTTTTTACCGAGGGAGGACCGCTATTAAACAAAAATGTTTCTATAATTTTGCTGTTTCATGCACGGACTATCTTTACTTGCCTCCAAAATACTCAATCTTTTCTAGGAGAATGTTGCAAATTCTTCAATTGAGAAATAGTCGAACTTGCCAGGTCTTTGCTAAGCTGACGTGGTTGCAAAAAAATAACTATAGCGCATCCTTCACAAAGGAGTAATAAATGGAGTCCGCCCTTTGCATCATCTCTGCTCCTATATACGCGCACATCACTGCAGTTGGGTTTAAGAACTAAGAAATCTATCAGTGGAAGGCCATATCCATAGTTTATTACGAGATGTGATACTTGAGCCAAAGCAATTTCGATACTTTGACGTTTTTAAAAGTTGTGTACCCACTGTTAGTAACTTTCTATATTTTTCCTTAGCTTTTAAATACCACACAGATTCTTTTTTGGTAGTTTACTCATCTCCTTCTTTTTCTTGATTGGCACGATATCCGTTTAGCCGCGACTTTAATAGAGTTTAGCAGATTTTAATGCGTCAGTAGTGTTTTTCTTGTGCTAACTGACGCGAGTTCGAAGCAACAAGTCAACAACACCGAAACACCGAATCCTTCCGATTCAAGAGAGCCCTTCCTCTCCCTCTGTAGTATTTGCATCAATACGGGCAAAATTACGCACACGCAATGGTGCACAGTGGGGTTTCTGGTTAAGCGAGATGCGGTAACTAACCTACATAAGTGGAAACATAGGTCAAAAAAAGAGAATGCTGTGGTGGGTTCGCTCCACTATATTTGGTTCAAGAGTCGATTAAAGTAAGCAGTGTGTGTCTACCAGAAGGTGCTGCTGCAGAAAACCTTCTGTTTTGAAGCAAGCGGCTCGCTATACAAAAGTTTGCATAAATTTAAAGTCCAAAAGTGTGGCGATGTGCTCGTAAAACAATTTTCGAATGAAAAAAAAAAACGATGTGCTTTTAGATACATCTAGACGTCATTTCTCGGAATTCTAATGTGCTCTCGTTAAAAATTGATTTTCCTTAAACTAGTGGAGAAGTTGTAGGAATCTTTCTTATTTCTTTACACACATGACAGAAAATGCTTTTAGCTCATTGCTATTTGACTGTAAACAAAAAGTTGAGTTTTGGAAGTGTAAAACTTTAGACTCCCCCGTTGTACAGCTTATCAACGGCATACGTACTGGTCTGGAAAATAATGAGTGGATGTGTAAATACAAGGTGGTGCAAAAGTAACCTTGCGATGTTTTTTGGCTATAATTAAAAACAAAATGAAAATCTTTGATTCTTCTTGTGGATTATTTTTATTTGGTCTTTTAATTTTTTTTACATCAAGTCGAGAATATGATGTCATGTAAATGGCCGCCGCCACAGTTAATTGCCATTTGAGCCCTTTTTATGGCATTTTCCATCACTTTGGCCAAAACTTCCGGCGATAGGTCCTCACATTCTTGACGGATATTGTCTTTAAGAGCTGCAAGAGTCTGTCGCTTGTTGACATAAACCCGAGACTTCAAAAAGCCCCACAAAAAGAAGTCTGGAGCTGTCAAATCAGGCGATCTTGCTGGCCAGTGCAAATCGCCAAAACGGGAGATTAGGCGCCCGGGAAATGCATCCTTCAGCATATCGGTTGTGGCACGTGCAGTGTGTGCCGTAGCACCGTCCTGTTGGAACCACATGTTTTCCAATCCCAATTCATCAAGTTGCGGCAAAAAGAACTCGTTGATCATTTCTCTGTAGCGCTCACCATTCACAGTAACCGTTTGGCCCGCGACGTAGAGTGACTTTGAGCGGGTGTAATGGCTCTTCGTGGGTTACACACGGATTTTCAGTGCCCCAGAAGCGTAAATTTTGCTTATTTACGTACCCGCTAAGATGGAAATGGGCCTCATCACTCATGATTATTTTTGATGAAAAATCATCTTCCTCTTGGTGGTGATTAAGGATGGCTTGAGCGTATGTTAGACGCGATTGGCGGTCAGCAGCTAACAGCTGATGCACCGTCTGGACTTTGTACGGAAACATCTTCAAATCTTGTACCAAAATTCGCTGTAAAGACCGTCGACTGATACCCATTTGCGTGGCACGTCGTCTGGTCGATGTCGACGGCGCTTCCATAACATCCTCGGCTACAGCAGCAATATTCTCTGCAGAACGGCTATTCCGGGATCTGCCACGCCTGGCAGCATCTCGTGTTGTGGCAGTCTCTTCGGGGCGAGCGGCTAAACGTCGCAGTGTTTCACCAGTTGGCGTTGGACGGCGAGGAAATCTGCGACGAAATTCACGTTGTGCCAAAGTCACCGACCGATTATTGGTCAAATAAATAGTCAGCAATATTCCGCGTTCTGGAGTAGGTTAGCGTAACATTGTTTATTAACGTGTATTTCGCATGTGTTTACTACACAAATGTCAAAACAGAACTGACATTAGGGGCCAATTGCAAAATTTATAGCATTTTCTGATAGGAGGATTACTTTAGCGCCACCTATTATATGAATTTTCCTAAGCGTCAGGTGTCATTAGGAGTGATCACGTCCTGCCTGTAAATTAAAGCTGGCGTCAACCGTGAAAACTGGTACCTCGTCAACGGAAACAAGGTTTCTCAGTCACTTCCTGTTAGAAATTCGAGGTTGAAATTCGCTTTCAAATTTCATGAAACCTAATAATCACAACTTCTCATTTGTTTCTACTCATTCGTGCTAAATGACGCCAATTAGAAGTAATAGGAGAAGCCAAGTATTTTCAAGCTAAACAATAAGATCGGGAGTGACATTCACTGAGAAACTATCATTTCAGTGTCTTGTGAGCGGAACCCTAGCTATAAAAGAGGCTGTCTTGTGGCTCAGGTGCTTATCCGAGGTAGCACAACCGATCACTATCTACCCTGGCACATAAGCTGCAATCTTCGCAGTACAAAAATGCTTTCTTCAAAGTAGTAATTCAATGTTCACCTGTTCTGAACGGGCTGACTAGAGGGACACCAGGAATTTTATCTGGGAGCCTAGCCACAGAGCCATTTCTGGAACTTGTGTTGCGGCTGAGCTGTGTAGGAGGAGAACAGATTTTAGTTTAGTGTACTTTGCCTTCTATGTGGGGACCCCCTTATCGTCAAACATGCTCAGTATTAGGTTGGCCTTTATCGTACAGATACACAATAGACGGATCACGGAGCAGGAACTAGACAGGTTTGGTCTAGAATGGAGTTTCAATTAGACAGCAGGCAAAAATGTGATCCTTTGCACCATCATGGAGTGTGACAGCCACCGCAACCTAGCTCAACCTAACGAAGTGGTGGACTTCTTCATGCACTCACAACATCTGCAGGTACTGGATCGAATATTTTACAAGATTTAACTAATTGGCCTAAAATGGAGTTCAAGTTGGTATCCAGGTAAAAATGTGGCCCTTTACAGCTTCATGGAGCATGACAGCCACCGTATTATAGTCTAACCCAGTCTATCTCATGAAGAGGATGCCTTTTGCATCCACTGACAACACCGTGAGGTCCCGGAACTAATTCTTTACAAGCCCAAGAGTCACTGCATCTTTATTCGTTGAACTATGTCTACGTCATGTCAGGCTTGCTTGTTGAAAGTAGATACGAGGTCCGTACCTCATTCACCTGCATTATTATTCGCTTAATTTTTTCATCCAGTTTAGAATCAGCGACGTGAGGGCGAAGTTTTTTAGCCCATATATGCAGGAGCTTGTGCTAGTTCAGTGTGGAACTTTTAGAGCTCAGTTCAGCCTGTGAAGCTCAATGTCATTATGCGCAGCCGTTTCAATTTGATGGAGAACTAAACTCGGAGATCGCGTTATATGGGCGGCTTCTTATCGTGTTGTTGAAAGTGGGCAGAGATGTAAGAGCGGCAAAGATTCTTTGACGATTGTCTTTTCTTTTGCTGAAATTGCGTAAATGATGAACCTCTTCTGGCTTATGGTAGATTTTTTCTTTCTCTTCTTCCGTCCTGGATGGACCACTGCTTCCGCAACTATCTTCCTTCAGATTTCTCGATCCGCTGCTAAGCTACATGAGTTTTGCACGTTCATCTCTTTAAGGTTGTCGATAACTGCATCTACCCATCTTTTCTTTGGTCTGCTGTTAATTTGTTTCCCATAGGGTTGTTTCCTCAAGACTCGTTTTGGTTCGCTTTGTTGTGGCATTCTTTCTACGTGTCCAAGCCCCCACATTCATTGGGCTTTTATATATTTTTGATGATTTGCCCTAGGATGAGGTGCTTAAGTTCAGAGTTGTATCTAATACGATATGTGCCATCTTCCAGCCTGATTGGACCATATATTTTTCTAAGTATTTTCCTTTCGAACGTTGCTATTTGGCTCACGTCATTCATCTTCATTGTCCACACTTCACAACCATATGTCACGATTGGGCTTTTGGCTTATGTTAGATTTCTTCTTTCTCTTCTTCCTTGGCATGACCGTCCTGACTGGACCACTGCTTCCGCAACTAGGCTACATGAGTTTTGCACGTTCATCTCTTTAAGGTAGTCGATAACTGCATCTGCCCATCTTTTCTTCGGTCTGCCCTTAGTCCGTTTCCCATGCGATTGTTTCTTCAAGGTTAGTTTTGGTGCTCTTTGTTCTGGATGCTTAACCAGCTCAAAGTATACCCCATTTGCTGCTTGTAGCCTTTCTGGTATGGCAATTGTTACCTCACCGTTGGCGCAAAACACCACTCCAAGATAATTAAATTATTCTACAGATCAGCTGGGTTGTTTTTTTATTTGGTCCGCAGCTTTTATTTGGTGTGGTCGTGGTTGTTTTGTAGTCCAACTTCCTCGATCCGACTTTATAGGCCATATTAAGAAACCTGAAGCCGCGCTGTTTGCCGTAGATTAGCTTAACTTTAAAAATATTTGAAGCTACTCCGCTCAAGTCGGATGTATAACTAGGCTTCTTTTTTATCACACAACTGATCACAAAGGCATCACAGTGCGGCATCAAGGCATCAGTGTGCGCGTTAAGTGTCAATCGCGCCTGGCTATTTATTTATATATATTTTTTTCACTATCCTTTTTCTCTTTTTCAACTCTGCATTTCAACCGTTTCACGGCCTTATCACGCGCTGACAGAGTGCTGATGTGTTGAGCACTGCTAGGTGTTGTTGTTGGCGCGCCAAAGTTAGCTCTGCAAGTATGACAGTGTCAATTGACAACGTGGTGTGCGAACAAAAACGTGCAACTTATGTCATAATGCGAATATTGCGTTGTTGCAAATGCCTGCAACTTGCAACAAACAGCGTTAATGTGTGATTTTTGTCAAACCAACCGAATAAACGAAAGGTGACAAACGATTGAAAGGGTGGGAAGAACAGTAAAAGGAGATGGCTAAGAGATGGCTGAGAAGTCAAGCAAGTGGAAGACGGCGCGCCGGGGCAGGGCGCAGTGGAAGCGAACATGAAAAAGGACATTTACAAGCGAAAAACATGCAATAAACAGCATGTAAACGGCATTTTTCAAACGTGCAACATTTCGTTTAAGCTGCTGCATGCACACAAAATAACCCACTCACACACGCACACAGTGCAACACAAGCGAAAGATGAATATTTACTAAGCGTTAGGACACGATTTTACGTTAATGGAATGCATAAGTCACAGCAAGCGAATGAGCGAGCGAGCGGGCGCGCGGACGAACGCACAGACGAACGAACGGATGAGCGAAGGAACGCTTTTTGGCTTTTTTTATTTTTTTATTTTTGAAATAACTGTTTACTTGAATACTTTTATTTGTGTGTTTTTGGCTGTTAAAAGCGCAGAGGTCATGTTGCGCCAACTGACAACTTTACATGATCTTCAATAGCCGCTTAGAGTGCAAGAAAAAGCAAAAAAAAAAATTACGAAAAACAAAAAACTACGAAAAACAAAAAACACAAACTTTATTGTTGTTGGTGGTTTATCCTGCTGAGTTAGCGCTAACGATTTTCTCAAGCCTGACACTTGTCGACGGCTGCCACATTCACAGGCTCATTTCCATATAAAGTGGACGGCCTGTCAGCAGATATCACTACCCTTCACCCGCTAGCAATTTTTCCAATATCAACGCTACCGCTGTCAGCGCGATCGTCGCACGTCAACAACGCTGGTGCTATGCAAATGCAGTTTCCCATCGTTTGGTGTTTGCATTTTATCGCCGTCGAAAAATCCAATACGATTTTTTTGACATTTTTTGTATTTTTGCTATTTTCTTTTCTTGCTTTTCTTCCTTTTTTTTGTTTTTTTTCTTGCCACTTGCAGCAGCTCCCTGGCAAGTAGCAGTGGCAGGCAGTCATATTGCTCGCGTTACTCTGCCACATTTGGTGGCACTTTTCGTTGAACTTTTTTTTTGTTTTTTTAATATTTTTTTTATTTGCTCCTTGAAAAGAAAAACTGAAACGAAATCCTTTTGTTGCCATTGTCAATGTCATGTTCGCCGTTTTCTCACTCATTTTGGCTATATCCGCAGCAGCGCAGCAGCAATTGCAACAATGCAATAAACAGCAACTCGCTGTTAAGTCAAGGAATTGTGCTCTGTTTACTTTGCTCAGCCTCACACTCGCCGCATCACATTTATACCGCTGGGTCTTACCTACCTTACATGCTGCTGGAATGCATGTGCCCAGTCACTGTTTGTTGTTGTTGGCTGGCATCCATCCAACGGTTGCACGTACCAATCAAAAATGATAATCATGTCGTGCGATGGCAATTTCGTCAGATTCCAAGCAGTTAAACCTGACAATTGGCGTCTTTTTATATATTTCATTTTTTTCTTTTGTTTACGAAAATTATTTACTCCCGCAAATATTTACATTTTCATACAGTTAATAATAGTGGCAAAGACATTACATACATATTAAGATAGATAAAATATTTTGTGAATTGGCAAAATCGTGTGAATTGGAGAAATTGTAACAATTTTCTGTATGAGCAGAAGTTCAACTCCATTTGAGATAACGAAACTGGGTAGAGGATTGAGTTTGCAAGGGAGCTTCTGAGAGGTTAAGTACTAAGAATCTTTATAAGTTGCACTCTTCAGCTTTTTTCACCCACGTCCTTTGCAAGGATGCTCTACTTATTCATTCAAAAACGCAGAGTAAAATTTCTATTAACCCACTCCATTCCGTGCGTGGTAGTTGCCACTCTCCACGAGGGTGTAGGGAGGCCCTCTCTTAGTGAAAGGAAAGGAAAGTAGTCAACATCAGAGAACTCAGCGAGGTTTTGAATTCTATTCCGTTTGTTTTTTCTTTGCCCAAAATTGTGTTTTTGAAGTCATTAAATTTGACTTTATTTTAGTACTTTCTGCACTTAGTCTTAAATAAATAAATCCACCATCCCTGGCCGATCTAAGGTCTGGAGGCTTATTGGCGATCGCCGTAGCCGAATGGATTGGCGCATGCCCACCATTCGGGAGTGCGTTGGATCGAAGCACCGTGCATGAAACAGCAAAATGGTAGATACATTTTTTTCTAATAGCGGTCGCCCCTCGGCAGACAATGGCAAACCTCCGAGTGTATTTCTGCCATGAAAAAGCTCTTAATAAAAAACCATTTGCTGTTCAGAGCCGGCTTAAAAATCTAGGCCCCTCCACTTATGGAACAACCTCAAGACGCACGACTCAGAAAAGAGGAAGAGCTCGGCCGAACATCTAACAGAAGTGTACGCGTCAATTCCGAATAGATACAAATGCTCCGACTCTGAAAGTATTCGATGCGGTACCAGCTAGTGGCTGCAGAGGAAGAGCAAGGCGTCCTCTGAGTTGGAAAGATCAGATACAGAAGGACTTGGTTAGTACGAGAAACATACGACTGGCCCGCTTTGTAAAACTCGGCCAAAATCGCGTAAGCGGTTATCGCGCAAATCTAGAAGTAGATTAGAATAATTCCTAGTGTGGTGAAACCACCCCGGCTCTCTAACAAACGATTAAAACTGTGGATGGCTGCGCATTCTAAATCTGCCCGACATGCAAAGAAGTAATAGTTTTGTTAGCGATGTATTGCTCTGGCAAGAGCGGTACAGTGAGATAGCGAGTACTCAATACTCTCCACCTCCTCTTCTTTCCTGTAGCTGCGACAGAAATTATTAGAATCAACACTCAAGCACTTTCCTTGGTTTTCCATTATAAGGTGTCCGGTTCTATTGGATGACTAGTCCGTGTTGATGAAGAACCTTATTCTGTATTCGTTCCGTCTAGGCCGAGCCTCCCTCTCAAATCTTGTATCTCATGTGGGCTCCATGACGCGTCTATTCATAGCCTGCGCGGTGAAGAACAACCTCTCACTCCATCATCGCTTGCAAATGCTGCTTGTCTCTTACAGACATGGCGGAATATTTTCGTATCCATTTGACATGGGTGCCAGGGCATAGTGACATTCCAGGGAATTGTAGCGAGAGAGGACACTACCACTCGCCTCCTTTTTGGTATGAAGATTGCAGGTATACCCCTTTTAAGGTACTAACTGCGTAGTGCAAGTAACATTGTGACTTCAGCCAAAAAGGTTAAAAAAAAGGGACAAAGGAACTGCTTAGCCTTACAAGAGAGGATATATCGAAGGTCGTTGGATATCTGGCAGGCGTTCCTTCAGATTAGAGGTTTTCTCCTATGAATACTGCAGAAGTTGTGAAGATGAGGAAGAGAAAATAGTAGAGCACTTCCTTTCCAATTGTCCAGTCTTAACTAAAATCAGAGCAGGTTTTCTGGGTAGATACTTTTTCAATTCTCTTACGGGACTACTCAGCGTGGTGATGGAATTCATCCCTGCGCTTCATAGGAGCCACAAAATGGTTTTACGCAGAAAAATAAATCAGGCTCTCATTTCGGGCAATGGAATCACAATAGAGGTCTGAGTGAATTGGTCATACAGACTGACCACCACCATAACCTAACCTAACCTTTTATCTGGTACAAGGCATGCCGATGCATCGAGCCTCCTTCTCTTCCCAATACGTACTCTATGCCCTACAGTCCTATGAAATCTACCAGTTTCTTCGTGCCCATTAATGCTTTTATGACCCAAGTTCGTTAGCAGCTCTATGCACTACAGGGGTTTTTGAGTATTTTACTAGGAAGGAGTGCGGATCCTTGAGTTTCGGAACTTTTAAAAGCAAAACCACAATCTTAGTATTGTGATGGGAGGAACATTCAGAGAGATGTGTTCGCAAATATTTGATGGAGTTGGTGGTTTGCTCATTGATAACGAACCATAGATGTCGGGCTATCGAAATCGCATTTCCTTTAATTAGAACTTCAAATGTGGCATTTGCTGGTATTTTATTTGCCAACGCCACCAACTAACCAGCTTTCTGCCTGTTTTTTTTTTTTTGCCAAAATCGGCTTCCTTTGCTGCAATCTCGGGCGGAGGAAATGGCGTGTTTCGCATTATTGACTGCTGTGCGGCATGTGCAACATGCAACTAGAAAACTTGCAACTATGCAGCTAATCATTTCGCCCTCTTAACTTAGCCTACTTAGATTTAGGAGCATCAAACGACAAGCACAACATCAAAGAACAAACTTTGCGCGGCAATGCCAATTGGAATTAAATAAAAGTAGCTGCACCATACAGCCACAACAGAGCTAAAACGTAGGCAGCACAAGCAAATGCAGCGCGAGCGCAGTGCGGCAAAAGCCCACAGTATCATAGAGCGACGGGCAAATCTTTAAGCCAGGATCAGTCAGCGTGCGCGCTGTGTTTACTTTAAGGCTGCGGCATCGGCGGACGAGTGGGTTGCCAGTTCAGTAGTTCGGCTGAGCTTTGATATTGGGGCACATTGCATGCAACATCGACGACGGCAACGCTTATGCTTACGAGCTTAAATTACAAACAAGCAGAACGCTTGAACATCGATAAACTTCCTGCCAAAAACAAACGGTATATTTACTTAGACTTCCTCTTCTTCTTCTAAGCATTTGATTTTTCTTATTTATTTTTTAATTTGCTTTTGTTTTTGGTGCCACTAATTTAGCAAAAGAGCGAGAAAGCAAAGTCAAATTGTGCATAGCTTTGTTGCTCATAAATCTTGCCGCGCTTCTCCGGTGTTGCAAGAGAAATGCGGCACTTCTCTTCGCGCCTGCCGGACACCTTTGCAGTGGCCACTTTTAAGTGAGTTGTAACTAATAAAAGTGCGATTTGTTAGAGTTGACTGCTGTTGCCAGCTACTGGCGGTAATCGGCAGCAATAGCAACAACAACAACACCCGACAACTGGGAATCATATCCCTATGTACGTAGTTAGATAGGTGGCAGTAGCTGGGACAGCGGCAGCATCATCATCGACAGCAGCTCCACCACCACCACCACCAGTTTGCAGCCTTGCTGTTCATCCTCAAGCAAGTGTACACACACACACATATATATATATCAGGTTGGTGGACGTTTGGCTAAGTCGTGATGTCGGCTTCGTTTCAAGCGTTTATCTTGTTCACCTAATCACCGAAATAATAAAAGCGAAGACACAGACACACGCGCATTAGAGTAAACAGAGTAGAAATTACTTAGCGTGGTGGTGTTTGAAACTCAAAACAACGAAAAAGAAAAAAAATCTGCAAAAAAAATTCAACTAACTGCACATGCGAAGTAGCTGTGACTGTTTAAGTTGCGGACTGCCAATTTAACACTACAAATTGCCTTGACAGTGAATTACGGCGCACTGGATTGAAGGTCCACATGTGCGAAGATAAGTATGTATGTATGTAAGTATGTATGTATGTAAGTATGTATGTATGTGTATGTATGACTGTAATATTTTAATTGCTTACATTTTCACATACAAAACTGCTGGCAGCAGTTGCGCGGATGCATCCTGGGTTAAACTTTGAATAAGTTTGCAACATTTGCCGCGGAGAGATTGAATTTCTCCATGAGAATGAGCCCAGAATTTAAATTGTACTCAATAATTTCTCAACTACGGCTGAACTGAGTATAATTATTATCTTTAGATGGATAAAAAATAGAAGACCCAGAGCCCGCATTTGGCTACCGAAGGTGAAGCTGGAGTGTCCGAAGATCCTCCACGGTGGGGCGTTTGGTGGACTCACCTTCATTTAAGACAGAGGCCATCCTCATTGGCTGTGACGCCGATGCATACAATTTGGGGAAGCAGGGACATAAATGATCGAGGGGAGTCCCTTTTTGATTTCATTATTAGCCGCAATCTTCTTCTTTGGAACCAGGGTAACACCCCCACGTTTGTATTTCCAGCATCGGAAGCATCAACCGGATGGAAGGAGGTTCTTGATATCTCTATTTCAACTAATTCCGCTGCCATTAGGGTTGGTAATTGACAGGTTTGTCAGAGAAATTCCTCTTCGGATCACAGGTTGATCCTTTTTGCAATCAATTTTGCACGGGAAACCATATCTCCGCACAGGAACCCGAAAAGAACCGACTGGTCTCTGTTCAATAGGGATTTCAATAATAAATTGAACAGGCAATCTTTTTCCTACTCATCCACTGATCAACTGAACTAGCAGGTGGAACACTTGCAGCTATCCTATCAGACGTTGAAGGCCGTGGCTTGTCCATCATCTTTTAGCAAGAACGACTTTCCGCCCTGTAATTTTGAATGAATACAAAAAAGCCATTAAATATACGAGAGGCAACTCCTGGAAGGAGTATTGCGAATCCGTTGAAGCAGTGAAGGATTCTGCCAGGCTAAGCAAGAAAAATGTTGCGAGTTCCAAAATGGTGCGGTGCAGTTAATTACCGCATATCAAAACACAATGCAAATGGTTTGAACATCCATAAGCTAAAAACTTAAAACATTCTAGAGTTTAAGAGTCAAAAATTAAACTCAAAAATTCAGCACTCAAACCAAAAAGTTCAAAAACTCATAACTCAAAGTCAAATATGGAGTTCAAAACTTCGTAGTTAAAATTCAAAACAAAAAAAAATAAAATTATTAGCTCTAAACGCAACAGCCTCAACTGATGCAACCTAAACTGACACATCCTCAATAATACCATGTCCATAGTTACCGTGGAAAACTTGCAAGAACTGCTGTAAATCCACATCGCCGCAGGCCTACCGGCATGTTGAGGACATGAGCCGTGTACCTGATCAGTGTACTTGGCTTAATGCTGGGTGCCTACTACACCACCCTACTCACCACTCACGCCAGGTAGGCTTGTAACTGGCAGCCAAAAGGACAACGGAGCACTCTAACTCTAACGCGCTGTTAGGCTTTGGCGGCTTCAATAACAAAACTGTTAATGTGTAATAAAAAAATTGTTCACTAATGAAATTTGCATAATCTAATTAAATAAAATTTGTTATCAATCGAAATAATACACAACGCAAATCCATGCAAAGTCTTCAAGTGACTGCGTTCAATTATTTGCTGGATTTTTAAATCAAATTTTGCTCATAATTACATTACTTCTGGATTGACTTTGTGGATCTAATCACTGTGCTGCACGGGAACCTCATTTACTTTCTTTCGTGAAACAAATTTGTGGCTCTTATGAAACGTAGAATTGATCCCATCCCAACGCTGGGTAGTTCCGTAAAAGAATTGAAAAAGTATCTACCCAGAAATCCTGCTTTGATTTTAGTTAAGGCTGGACAATTGGAAAGGAAGTGCTCTACTATTTCCCCTTCCTCATCTCCACAACCTCTGCAGTTTTCATAGGAGAAACCCTCTAATCTGAAGGAACGCCTGCCAGATATCCAACGACCGTTATACAGGCCACGACCTTCGATATATCCTCTCTTGTAAGGCTAAGCAGTTCCTTTGTCCCTTTTGTTTTCACCTTTTTGGCTGAAGTCACAATGATACTTGCACTACGCAGTTAATAGCTTAAGAGGGGAATACTTGTAATCTCCATACCAAGAAGGAGGCGAGTGGTAGTGCCCTCTCTCGCTACAATTCCCTGGTATGTCACCATGCCCTGGCACCCATATCAAATGGATACGAAAATATTCCGCTATGTCTTTAAGAGACATGCAGCATTTGCGAGCGATGATGGAGTGAGAGGTTGTTCTTCACCCGTATAATGGAGAACCATAGAAAGTTCTTGACAATTTTTGTCGCAGCTACAGGAAAGAAGAGGAGGTGGAGAGCATTGAGTAGTCGCTCTCTCACTGTACCGCTCTTGCCAGAGCAGTACATCGCTAACAAAACTCTTACTTCTTTGCATGTCGGGCAGATTTAGAATGCGCAGCCATCCGCAGTTTTAACCCTTTGTTAAAGAGCCGGAGTGGTTTCACCACACTAGGAATTATTCTAATCTACTTCTTGATTTGCGCGATAACCGCTAACACGATTTTGGCCGAGTTGTTAAACAAAGCGTGCCAGTCGTTTGTTTCTCGTACTAACCAAGTCCTTCTGTATCTGATCTTTCCAACTCGGAGGACGCCTTGCTCTTCCTCTGCAGCGACCAGCTGGTACCGCACCGAATACTTTCAGAGTCGGAGCATTTATATCTATTCGGTATTGACGCGCACACTTCTGTTAGGTGTTTAGCCGAGCTCTTCCTCTCATTTGAGGCGTGCGTCTTGGTGTTGTTCCACAAATAGAGGAGCCTACAGTTTTAAGCCGACTCCGAATAGCCAATGCTTTCTTACTTAGGGCTTTTTCATGGCAGAAATACACTCGGAGGTTTGCCATTGTCTGCCGAGGGGTGACCGCTATTAGAAAAAAATTTGTCTTTTGCAGTTTCGTGCACGGTGATTCCCAAGGCGCCACCCCATTCGGCTTCGCCGATCGCCAATAAGACTCCAGACCTTAGAGCACCCACGTATGGTGGGTTAGTTTCGATTAGAAATTAAAAAAATTCTTAAAAATAATAATAATAAAAATAATAATAATATAAAAATTAAAAATTTAAAAATTAAAAAAAAAAATTAAAAAAAAAGATTATTTTACAAATTATTCCTCTTGATTATTTAAATGAATAATTAAAAGAAATAATTATAAAAAATAAAAATAGAAATATTGGAAAAAGCCCATTTTATGTTAAGGCATTCGCTTTACAAGCTTTGCGTACTCTGCCGGGCGAAGCCGAAATTCATATTTTGCATGAATTAATAAAAAATAATAATAATAATAAATAAATAACTACTAAAATAAAAATAAAAAATTTAAAAATGTAAAATAAAAAATAGAAAAGAGTAATTAAAAATGATAATAAACAATTGGCATTTTTGTATTTTATTCCTAGACATTCGCTTTGTGAACTCATGTAATCAGACGAACGAAGCCGAAATTCATGGGTTTAGCATCTTTTGAGGATCTGATTGAATGGCAACTAAGTGAAGAATGCACCAACTGTTCAGGTTTGTTGATTTAATTTGCTGATATTGATTCTAATAGGAGGAGAATGACCACAAGCACAAATCAGTGCCTTAGGTGTGCCGATATATTCCACCAACAGCCACCTGACTTACTCAACCATCACCACTTCATATTTGGTTTGAGGTAAAGGATTATTTCGCAATAATTAGAATTTTTACATTAAACTGGCTGCGTGAGCATTCCTTCGTTGGCAGCTTCTAAAGTACCAGGTCCAATATGTAAGCAATCAAACAACTTAGCTACACTCACACGTAAACTAATTCCAGTGTTAAGTAATAAAGGAGCAAAAACAAAAATTCAAAAAATAAAAATCTCTCTTCAAAGTACCTGCCACAACCATAAGCCACATAGCGAACCTGCCGCCTCAGGTGCTATCCTGCCGCTCTTGAGCGCACATAGAATTTGTAGTAATGTAATAATAATAATACAATAATATTATTGCAATAATGGCTAAATTATTTATCGATAAGCGGCGGGCACGGACAGCCGGTGCAGCGAAATTGCCCGCAAAGGTAGTCAACTGGCAGCCGTACTTCCTCACCATCATCACCAACTCCCGCCCAACTAAACGTTGCTTTGATGCATTGCCGATGGCACACTTGATCGTTGTATAACAGATGCCCGCAGTTGACCAGGCAAGGCTACACAACTTCGGCACAAAGCCAACGGTACCTGCGGCCAATTGCGCAAACTTTCAAGCATTTCTTTCCAAAAACAAAAAAAAAGTTATATTTTCATTTGCCTGGTAACTTCATTTGAAGCGTAGCGCATTGCAGAATGCGCGGAGGGTAGAGGAGGCACTTGTGTGGGGGAATCGTGACTCCCACATTTCGACCTTTAAACTTTTGTGGCAGTGTGGCGGTATATTTTTATATGTATATGTGTGTGTGTGTGTATTTAAATTGTGATATAAGAGAAATGAAAAGTAGAATGTAAAAGAGACAAAGGAAATTTGGGTACAATTTTTGTTTTTTCCATAACTTTTTATGATGAGTTTATAGTTGTTGTACGAAAAGGCTTTACGAGCACATTTTACTTTTAAACACTTTACAGTCATTTTGCAGGTAAAATAAAAAAGAAATGGCGAGGCGCACAATAACAACAAGCAATATTTATTGCTTTGCCGGTAAATTCTTGACTTGAAATGACAATAAATCAAGCGGACTTCAAGGCGAAGTCTGAGTTGAAAATAAGTCAGTTGAAATAAATAAAGTCCCAAAATACCGTCCAGCCAATGGAATGGTCAACTTTGGGGTTTTTTTTAATATTATTTCATTTTAGTTTTTATTTTATTTTAGTTTTTTTTTATTTTATTTTATTTGATTTTTTATTTAATTTTTTCAACATAATATTTGACTTTATTTCATTTGTAAATGTGTACCGTTTTTTTGTGTCTCACTAATGTTTTTAGTCTGCTCAACTTTTTCTTTGGTTTTTTTTTCTTAAGGTAAACACACTTCTCTAATTTTATTACCTAATTTTTTGCGACATATGACAGATTTGAAAAACACTTAAAGACGCAATTTCTTATTTGATTTCTGTTGACGAAAGGCAATGCAGCTTTTTTCGATATACGAAGAAAGAAGCTTGCAAGGGAAGTGGTAAAAATACGCAAAAAAAAAAATAAATTAATGCTGGCATTCGCAAGTAATCTGCTTTCACTGCATACCCGTTATCTCCCTGGGTCATCTCTCAATTATTTATTTTATTTTATTTTATTCAAATAATAGTCCAGAAATACACAGTATTTCTTACGGATAGTGAACTTAGAATTGCAATGTTCCTTATAGCTAAGAGTAAATAGTAATTTAAATCTAAGTTTGGAATAGGAAATTCAAACTTGAGACGGAGTTAGTTTCTTAAGAAATTCTCAATATAGGAGGATTAAAGGCATGAAAGTAGTTTTAACTCGCTCTAGAAAGATAAGACCACTACACCGAAGGCTTTTTTGAGGAATATGAAAATAAATGCGCTCAAGAAGGAAAGCTGAGTCAGTCGCTCCACTTAAAATGTCAAACAGTCAAAGTGAATAAAGGAATAATTTTCCTACTAAGTGATAACTCTAAATTTATTAGTAGGTATCTCGCGTTATAAAAAGGAGCTGGATTCTGAAACTTCAAAGATCTAAAGGTAAAAAGAGGAAAGGTCTGTTGAACGTACAAAAGGCCCTACAAAGGCTGTGTATACCTCTTACTGAACGAGGGAAGTGTACAATAATTTTAAGTGGTTAGGGTTAGTCAGAACTTTGAAAAATTTTTCTGTTTTGCATTTTCTTAAAGTATAATATCTTAAAAATATTGTATGAAAACTTGAAGTGAATCCGACAAATACTTTTCAAGTTATTCAACAATTAGCAAAGTGGGCTCCGGCGCTCGGCGCAAACTTTAAATACGTTTTTCTCTTTTTTTTTGTTTTTTGAACTGGTGCTCACTGGAACTTAAAACCCCCTTAATAAATTTCAATAATATGTATACTGTTTTTGAAAAACATAAAAACTCGTGCCTGATCGAAGATTTTTTTTCAAAAATTTCGATTTTTCTTAAACAAATAATTAACGGTTTTTTTCTCGAAAATCTGAAAAAGCTTCGATCAGGCACAAAAATATATATATATACCTATATGTATAAATAATTAGCGCGTACATCGCCGGGACGTGAGATTATTGGGGCATCAAATTTTTCGCGCAAAAGAGCCATTGTTTCGTTAGCTGTGTGACAAGTGGCTCCGTCCTGTTGAAACCACATATCGTCCACATCCATATCTTCCAATTCGGGCCATAAAAAGTTCGTTATCATCTCACAATAGCGACCACTATTCACAGTAACTGTCTGACCGGCCTCATTTTGGAATAAATACGGCCCAATGATGCCGCCGGCCCATAAACCGCACCAAACAGTCACTCTTTGTGGGTTCATTGGCTTTTCGGCAATCACTCTTCGATTATCATTCTCCCAAATGCGGCAATTCTGCTTATTGACGAATCCACTGAGGTGAAAATGTGCCTCATCACTGAAGATGATTTTCTTCATGAAGTGCACGATATGCCTTTTGATTTGAACGCCCGTTTTCATAATAAGCCTGAATAAATTTAACGTGTTTCTTGATTATGTAACTTTTCATGGTTCAAATTGAATTAATCTGAAATTGAAAAAATGTTAAAGGAAATGTAGAAAAAAGCTTGACGTTTAGGTGTGGGTCACATTCAACATCAGTCCTTAAAATTTGACCACCCTTTATTAGTCAATTCCTGCAATTGTCCTTCGATGTCCCCAAACGCAGATTGGAATACATATAGGATTTGGGAAAACTATTTTAAATCATCTTATAAACCATGTCAAAACTAGCGTCCATAGTGTAGAGAAAAATCATATAAATATTTTTTGGAACTCCACATGAAAATATATAAGTAATATTTCTATGCTCTCGGGCAGTTGTTAAGTAAGTAGTTTCAGGCCAATCACTTCGAAAATCCTCCAGCAAATCGTGAGACCTAAAAAGTGTCTAACGGCCTTTCTGCTGGATGCTGCTAAGACAGAAGTTGTACATGATATAATGTCGTATCGGTAAGAAAGGACATGTGGCCAAGGCTTTTAGCTTTGTTTGGAACTTCACTGGCATTAGTCCCCACACAACATAATACACCACTTGTGCCTACTCTCCTCATATTTTGGATCACTTACGCGTAATCATAATGACTGCATCAGTTAATTATAAAATGAAGAACAAGAAACGCTATAGTTGTAGGGAAATTTCTGATACAATTTTAAATGTTTATAAAACTTATTTATAGTAAATCATTTAACAACCGGCTGGTCAAAAATCAATACAAAATCAAAAATTAGTACAAATAAAAGAAAAGAATAAACCTTCCACTTCGCTTTTATTTCACTGCTATTAACCGTTAATCCCGTATCGACAAACCTTAAAAATGCCATAGAAATCTAAAGTCTCTCATCAAAACGTGTCTCTGTCAATTTCTACTTTTTCTGCAGATAAATAGAAAAAATACGGAAAGAAAAAAAAAAACGTGACACGATCATAATGAAATTTATTAAATTTTAGACCAGCAAAGCTTCGCTGGTATTTGGGTTCAAACTTGAAAAACGCATTTAAAGCTCATCAAATTTCAATACAGATTATGATTACTAAAATCTTCATAATCCTTTTTGATTTTCAACTTGTTCGCACTACACCCTGAACTTTATTGTGGACATTTTTATGTTTATCAAGAAAATAGTAATCGTCATCACCTGACAAAATTTGAGTTACAAGTATCCCATAAGCCGCTCAAATAGAAAATAAGAGAATAAAAATTTGTGCTTTCCAAAAATGTCGCCTTTACCGCAACCGCATGCGGCCAACGATGGTTGGTCAGCATCGCGACAATTAATCCGAATTCTCGAGTGTGCCTGACAACTTTCCAGCAAATATTCGCTTCAGTTATCACAAGTCTTCAATGCTGAGTTACAGAGTTGATCTTTGTTTTTTCTTCTCTTTTTTTCGTTGAAACTATCGCAGCTAATCTCCCTCGGGCAAATGCTTTGAAGGCTAGCGGCACCTTTTGTTTTTTTGGTATTTTCATAAGCAACACATTTTCTATGTTTAGCCAAGCACAATGGAAACAAAAATAAAAACAATGATTATGTCAAACAAACAATGCAACATAATTTTACACATGTCGCCGCCAATTAACAACAAACAGCAGGTCAACACAACTCCAGAAATGGGAGGAAGAAGTAGAGCATAAAGAGATATAATTTGTATCAGAGGCACACATGAAGATTTACACAAATATTTGGAGTATTAAAAAAAGTTACTCATGGGAAATAACGCCACGAAAAAAGTTTTAAACAATATTAATAAAAGCAAGAAACAAAAAAAAAAGGTTTCAAGATTCAAGTGTCAAAAATGAATAAAAGGATTAAAATCTAGTAAAACTTTTTGCAAACTTTTTTTTTTATTTCCAACTGATTTTATTTATATCGGGCCGATTGAAGTAAAATTATCTTGTTTGTATAGCTACTTTTACATATTTGTGTTACTTAATTTTGAAGCATGGCCATACTAATGTTAATATGTCAGATCTGACATTTCCATCGTAAAGCCAGACATTTTTAATGGTAAAGGTGCTGAAATGCTGCGAGTGTTCTTTGTGTTATCCACAGGTCCTTGAAATTTTCTTCTTGGTCCTAAAACGCGAAGATTTTCTATGACTTCCCATGTGACCTACAAAAGTTAAAGTGAGAAGAAATACATTTTAACCGATCAGCAGAGAGGAGCCAAACAATTTTGCCGACAAACTGCACCGAATCTAAATACAACATGGCGCAAAATTAATCACCCTATCGGAAGGTTTACAATTTTTGCATATAAAGGTCAAAATAAAGACTTACATCACTTAATATAATTTTTTTTTATTTAATAAAAAGTTATTCAAAAACAAGATTGGATGATTACTGCGGCCAATATTGACAAAATAATGCATGATTTGAGGTATGCTTAGAGTTGGGAGGCCAAGAAAAAAGGTTAGTATTCAAACGTGGCCTCTACTAGAGGTCCGACTAGTGCAATATTCTATCACTCATGCCGATCAAAATTAGACGCGGAAATTTTAATATTGTGAGGAATTAAAAGAATCCATGTTGCAGTAGACGAAAGGATAGAACTATGCCTCGAGTCCGATCAATCTGAGGAGTGCATTGACACGTTCGAATGGAAACATGAACTGGCATTCTCTTTGCTGGGAAATAAATTATTCGATAATTTGGACCTCACAGTTCGTTCCTCGGGGGAAATACTCAGCACAGGGAACTGCGAATTTCGATGCGGACTGCAATTGAAAGATATATTGAGAGGATAAGAAGCGGGCAAAGCACATGGAAAGGTTGGGCATCTCAAACAGTGTACTCTGCCCAGCTTGTGAAGAGGAGGTTGAGACGGCGGACCACTTCCTGGGTGTTTGCCCCGCCTTCGCTCGAATCAGGTTTGAGATCTTTGGCACTGATGTGTTAAGAAGCGACCATCTTGGCTCCTTGGCACCCCAAGATCTACTCAGATTTCTTCAGAGATCGAGTAAATTTAAAGAAAATTAAAAGGGAATCCAGGTGTAGTACAATGGACTTAATTAATGTCTGAGTGCTGCACTGCTAGTTGTCCCCACAAAAACAAAAAAACATGCGGATATGCAGATATGGCGGAAATATTTTTCTACACTGTTGAATAAGGACATCAAGGAAGATTTTGATGATAAAGAATTCGAAGGACAAAGTGTTCACCACTTGATTAAGCTCTTTCACCGAGATTCGAACCTACATTATCTCTGAATTCCGGTTGGTAGTCACGCAGCAACCCATTCGGCTACGGCGGCGGAACCATTTAGTTCAAAAACAGCAAATCTCTTGGTGCCGATGTGATATTGGCTGAGCTGGCAACACCTAAAAAATGTTAATAGAGTTGCCACCATTTTTTTAAATAATTGGAATATGTTAGGTAAAGCGTGATGTGTGTCCCACAGTGGGCAACCGCTCCAACCTAAATAAAGTATTACAAAATAAGTATTAAATGAAAGGTGCTAGAGGAAGTCTTACTCCACAAATATTTTCCAATAGGACTGCCACCTATAATACAAACGAGTTGCCTTTTTTATTAACAAATGAAATGATTTGAATAAGTAAGTTTAGTAAAATCTTGTATATTAGACGAAAGGTGCGCAAGAATATTTATCTACAGAAATATTGTTACTAGGGTTGCCAACTATCTCAAAATGATTATTAAATGAAAGCGCTATAAATTAAATTTGATATTACAAAATTGATATCCAATCAAAGATATTCGAGGAAATCTTACTCAAAATATGTCTATATTCGCGGAGTAGAAGGGTTGCCTCCTATGTAAAAAAATGAAATTCATTAAATACGTAAGTTTAGTAAAATATTTGTATATCGGATAAGAGGTATTTAAAAAAAAAAAATTCAGAAATATTTTAATAGTGTTGCCACTTACCTGAAAATTTCTTTTTAATTAAATAAGTTATAAACTAGTATGCCAAATGAAAAAGGCTTGACGAAACTTTACTCAAAATATATATATTTTTTTTTGTAATAAAAGAAGGCAATTCTTTTACACCATAGATGAAGGCTGCCATCTATGGTGTAAAAGCATTGCCTTCTTTTAATAAAAAAATAAAATGAAATAAATAACTGAATTGGGTGAAATGGGTAAAATATTTGTGTATCAGATGAAAGGTTTCATTTGTTTTCAGAAATATCTTATAAGTGTTGCCACCTATCCGAAAATAAAATTTAATTAATTGTGACGTAAACTTAATAAAATACAAAAAAACGCATGTTAAATGAAAAGCGCTTGACGAAACTTTACTCAAAATATGTATTTTTCGGAATAAGGCTGCCTTCTGGTCTAAAAGTATTGCCTTCCATATTAAAAAATTAAATGAATTAAATAAGTCAGTTGAAGAAAATATTTGCATATCAGATGTACGACATTTTTTTGCAGAAATATTTTATTAGGGTTGCCATCTACCTAAAAATACGCTGAATTGTATATGAAATAATTTAAATGAAATACAAAAAAATGGATGTAAATGAAAGGTTTAGCACCGGAGATCTTTCTCAAAATATTGTATGTATAGTTTAGAATAAGGTTGCCATCTCTAGCATAAAATAAATACACTCTATGTTAAAAAGTAAAATGAATTAATCAAGTCAGTTGTGTAAAGTATTTTACCATCAAACGAAAAGTGTTTAAAATTTTTTTAATATAGAAATATTTTTGTAACCTTTGTGTTGCCACCTGGGTACCGGGTGCCTATTGACGTACATTTCGTTGAATAACTTTCTTCCTATGAGAAACAGGCCAATAGTAATGTGTGAAAAATTAATGAAAGTAAAGAGTAAAAGTAATAACTAGAGAAGTATTAATGATTAATCTTTAGCGTAATCGAAAAATTACTGATCGCAATATAAAGATTTATTGATCTTCACTGAGTGCTCATCACAAACAGGCTTCTCACTTCAACACTTCCTTGTCTTTCTTCGCTTACGAATAGGCTGCTCGTTGGAAATGTAGCATGACCCAACTACAACTTTTCTACCAGTCACGTCTCGTTGTCAGCAATTACTACTACCGCTACTGGTTTTTCGAAGTAACTTTCGACTGAAAGCCTCGTTGCGTGGGTTCGCATAACCTGCTGGTTGGAAGCTCGCTCCTGAATCACCGGCATAGCTAACTCTTCTGAAAGCTGGCGCAAAAAGATTCTGCGTCGATTGCTTTTGTTGAAAAGCGTATTATTATTTTCATAAGAAATGACGTATGCAGCAACACAAGCAATATCCAACATATCGTAGAAAAAAGAGAGAAAGAGAAAGTCTTTACCTGCTGCAAAACGAAGAGACACGTTGTGTTCTAGCCTTATAGTACTATGAGGAATATTTTGATATACACAATAATAATAATTAAGAAAACAAAAATTACCTGTGGGTGCAGCTGCTTCATCTTCGCTCTCCTTCTCAACGACACCTTCTCTTTCGGCATCATCATCGTCGTCTTCTTCTTCTTCTTCTTGCTGTTGTTCCTCGTCGACATTTGCACTTTCTTCATTATCTGACACTTCAGTATCACGTGAATTATGCGTTCTATTGCCGCTTAGAAACCACTCGTCGCCTTCACTGTCCGAAGGTTCCGAACTATCGTCATCGTCTTCGCCCAGTAGCTGTTTCAAATACGCATATTTTTCAGCTTCACTCAATCTAAATAAAAAATAGATGTATTTTAAATATTTTTAATATCCTATTTACATATATTATTACCCCAAAAAATCCAGTCTTGATAACTTCTCCATGATTTTGCACTTATTGCAATTTTAGATAAGAAACTTCAAAAAGTATACACAAATTGCAGAAAATACATCGCACAATATAAAGTTACATACTACTTTTCAAAATATTTAATCATACTGGTTTCAAAAGTGATCTCGAACATACCTCAAGTATAAAAGAATAGGAAGAGCGACCTTTCCGCTTACCTTTCAAGTTCAATCCACCTGGCCTTCACAAAAACGAGAAATTTAAGGTGCAGCAGCCTGCGTTTTATACCTGATATAGGAGTACTGTGTATAATTTTTTGATGTATTCAGTTAGAAATACGTTCTTACAACATGAATAAATAAATATTTATCGAATGTATACAACTATTTCGGGATATAAAGGACTTATACACAAATAATTGTCGTCGGGTACTCAGGTACCCTCAGGTATGTAATAAGTTAAATAAAATATGATAGGTATAAGATTGGTGTCAAAAGTGTCAAGCAGTCTGACTCCAAATAAATTTTCAAACAAAGTTGCACCCTATAAAATTAAAAAATTAAGTTAAGTAAAATATTTTAATGATGAAATCAATAAGGCTATTTAACAACTTCTTTGAAGAGAATTTTTGCCACCCATCTAAGAATGAAATTCAGTTTATTTATCTAAGTAAATAATTCCACTCAAAATCTCTCAATTCGGTTTTCCAAGACCAAAATCGAGATAGTTCAAAACACTGCCAATTGGATAACACCAACCATAAAATGGAGTACATACATACATATGCACATAATTATAAAATGGGTTACATATACACATATGCACATGTGTATGTGTGATTATAAATATTTTTTCTGATGATCTTTGATTGGTGTTCGTTTACCAGTGGTGCTTGTTCGGACACTTTTTTTGTTAGACACTTGTCGATTATTTTGACGTTTCCCATATCAAAAGATTTCGACACGCATTTCAAAGAGGATTTTTTTTTAAATACTTCATTTTTATTTTTACTTATCTAATAATTTTGATTAGCGGCATATACGCGAATATGTATGTTGATGGAAAAAAATCTGTTTATAGGCTATAAAATTTAAATAAAGTAAGTCATGCGGAATTCAATTGGATTGCCTCATGTCGCTTTGAAATTTTTATCGGCACACCTACTTATGTAAGTATGTGCGTTCCACACTTGGTTGCTGCTGCATGTGGCGGCAACAGGTTAATGCTTTAAAGAGCTGCCATCCAAAGCTGCAGTGCTACAGTATTGCCAACTACCTGGGGCAGTGGAATATCAGACTTATTTGGGCTGTACTTCGGTTATGTAAAAATGTGTATATGGATGTGTGTATGTGCATATGTAAGTATGTGTGTATGTATGCCCGTGCGCATGTATTCTTAATTCTCGTGAATCGGTGCACATAAATGGGATTAAAAATAATTAATGGACATCTGTCGCACTGACAAGTCCATTAAATGTGATTTCTCTTGAAGAACTTTTATTGTTTATTTTCTTTTCAAAGCTAATTGTTGTTTTTCGTTGCCAACTTTATTAAGAAAGGCTTTTTATTAAAAAAAAAGGAATAGAAATAAATAATAAGAATACAAAATATATGAAAAATGAAATCGTAAATTTGTTGCACTTGAGTGCTTTACCTACTCGTTCATATGTCTGTGCCTTAAAAAAATATATATAAAATAAAACTTTGTTGGCAGGTATGTGTTAGAATAGAACAAGAAAAAAAAGTTTCCCAAATCGAAAAATATTTATGAGAACACGTGGAATACACCAAATATTTTTACATACAAACTTTTCTTCTGTCGACATTCCCAGCAACTGGTTTGCGCACCGAATTATGACTAATAATAATAAAAATTTGTACGCGTTAATGTGAGCGAAGGACAAGAGAAAAAATGTCAAAGTTGCAGCTACACACATTGCAACGCCAAACACTTGCGAGCAAATGTCGATCGAGAAAATAACACTCAACTGCCCCAAGTGTAATAATTTTTTCAAGAAAAAAAAAACGAAAACAAAAATCAGCATACTTACACACATTTAATGCACACATATGCATTAACATACATCCGCTCCAGCGTATGCAAATTTCTGCAAACACATACGGACATGTGCGCAATATAAATATATGGAAAATAGGTATATGGATCTGCGTGTGTATGCACATTAAGGTGGCTATGTGGTGGTGTTGGCTTTTCAGGCGAATAATTATAATAATAATATTAATAATAATTTTTTAAAAAATTTTACTATAAATAATAATAAAAATAATTTTTTTTAAATATTACTGTAAATAATAATTTTAATTTTAAATAAATTATCTTTTTTGTAAATTTATACTTTTACTTATTTTTTTATCTTTATTTTAATATTTACTTAAAGGCTTTTTTTAAATTATTAAAAAGCCTTTTAAATTGAAAAAGGATTTAAAATTTTTTTAAATGTTTTATACATTCTTTCCAATAAAAAATAGATTTTTCCAAATATTTTTTACATGAATTGAATGGAGCTAAAATATTTTCAAAAATTTAAAAATTCATATTCAAAATTTTTTTTGTAATTATTCTAAGAAATTTAAAAAAAGTATGTTTCAAATAATTTCAATAATGTAAAAAAATCAAATAAATTTAATAAAAATGTTTAACCAAAAAAAAAATTAAAAAAAAAATTGAACAATTAATTGTTTTATTTCTGTTCCAAATGTTTAAATTTTTAGTATTGCAATACAAAATTAAATAAATTATATTTCAGATTTGTAAAAAATTTATTGTATATTTGAAATTTTTTTAAATAATTTTACATTTTTTTTTACATTATTGAAATTATTTAAAAATTAAAAAATTTTTTTTTTTAATTTTAGAAAAATGTATTGTAAATTTTTTGCAAATCTTAGCGTTGGTTCAATCCAAAATCTGCCAGCTTTCAAATTGAAAAGGTATTTTAATTTTTTTTTAATGTTTTATACATTTTGGCGGCCGCCGTAGCCGAATGGGTTGGTGCGTGATTACCATTCGGAATTCACAGAGAGGTCGTTGGTTCGAATCTCAGTGAAGGCAAAATTAATAAAAACATTTTTCTAATAGCGGTCGCCCCTCGGCAGACAATGGCAAACCTCCGAGTATATTTGTGCCATGAAAAAGCTCCTCATAAAAATATCTGCCGTTCGGAGTCGGCTTGAAACTGTAGGTCCCTCCATTTGTGGAACAACATCAAGACGCACACCACAAATAGGAGGAGGAGCTCGGCCAAACACCTAACAGAAGTGTACACGCCAATTATTTATTTTTTTATACATTTTTTCCAATAAAAAGTTCATTTTTGCAAATATCTCCAACATGAATTGAATTGAGCCAAAATATTTTCAAATATTTAAAATTTCTTAAAAATTCATATTTAAAATACTTTTCTAATTTATTTCAACACTTTTTTTTGAAATTTAATTTTGTTCAATTAAATTAATCCAAATATTTAAATTTTTTGTATTGGAATCAAAATTTTTAAAAATTTTAATATATATACAAATTTAAAAAAATATATATATTTACATAAAAGTTTTTAAAAATTTATTGTTGATTTCAAATATTTTTTTTAATTTATTTAAATTTTTTTTATATTACTGAAATTATTTGAAATATATGTACTTATTTCTATTTCTACTCTAAATTGTAAAATTTTTTGTGTAAGGAATACAAATTTTTAAAAATTTGGAATATAGAAAAAAATTATGTATCAATTTTTTTTAATTTATTCATATTTTCAAATATTTTTGTAAAAATTTCAATTGGTTCAATTCAAAATCTGCCTGCTTTTAAATTGAAAAACTATCTCAATTTTTTTTTTTAATGTTTTATACATTTTTTCCAATAAAAAGTTAATTTTTGGAAATATTTTCTATGTAAATTGAATTGAGCCAAAATATTTTCAAATTTATTTAAACATGTGTTTAAATCATTGGAATTATTTAAAATATAATTTTTTTTTTAATTTCTGTTCCAAATTTTTAAATTTTTTGTATTGGAAAACAAATTTTCAAAAATTTTGAATACAAATTAAAAAAAATTATATTTCCAATTTTTTTTAAATTTATCGTTCATTTGAAATGTTTCGTTAAATTTATTTAATTTTTTTTTACATTATTGAACTTATTTGAAATATACTTATTTATTTTGTTATTATTCTAAATTTTAAAATTTTTTTGTATGGGAATAAAAATTTTTAAATATTTATATTATAACAATTTATATATAAATTTTTTCTTTTATTTTACACATATTTCACAATTTTTAAAAATTTATTTTGAAATTAAAAAAAAAAAATTATTTTTATCTTTTTGCAAATCTTAGCGGTGGTTCCATTCAAAATCTGCCAGCTCTATTTCAAATAACGAAGTTTTTAATAGCTGCGTTGAGTCAAAATATTTCGATGTAGTCCATAAACTACACCAAATTTTTTAGTTCCCTGTGCAGAAAAGGTTTCTTTGCGAATCACCCTAATATACGGTCCATATACATCTACAAAAACACATAAATACGCTGCAGTGATTCATTCATCTGCTATGCATTTTTTGGTTTTGGTCAGCTAACCGTGCCTCTTGGCCGACTTGAACTTGCAACAACCAGCAAGAATTTGGGCTCATTGTGCACATTTTTTTTATTTACTCCACATGTAACATATGTACATACCTACCTATGAAGCGCTATTTACGAGGGTCGCCAGACAATAGCTAAAATAGCAAATAGCTATTAAACGAAAAAAAAAATTATAAGATTACTAATTAAGATTAAGAATATTATTATTTTTTAAACGGCAAAGAAAAATGTGTTTTCCAAAACTTTTGATCAAAACAAGAACATTTTTTTCGCATTTTTGTTTGGGTTTAAAGGATATATGCATATAATCCTAAAAAATTTAAAAACTTAGCGATTTTTAAAACTATAGCAATTTTTCCAAATTTTTTCAGTTTACTGCATTGACTGATTATTACCTCTATATCTCTTGGCTTGGCTATCAGTCAGGCATCTTGGCCCATACTTTATACCTAATTAATTTATTATTTATTTTTCTATCTTGTCCATTTTGTAAATCCACACATCCCATTTGCCATCGGTACAAATACTCGTATCTTTCTTTTTCGTTACTGATAACTAAAGCATATTAATTTTTTTTGAAATTAGTGGCTAATGCAGGAATATTTATTAATTGAATATTGATTTTTCAACTTTTTTGTATTTTCCACTTGAATTGTAATCGCTCTGTCTCATTGAACGGTCCCTGTACTTACATACTACATTTATTTTCAAAGAACGCGCAGCAACCTGCTGCCTCATAAATCAGTCCGAAATTGAATTTTAAATTTGTTATAGTGTTAAATAAAAATGCAACAGTAGCAATTGTTTGATCATTTTGCAAAACTCAGGTTGTAAAATAAATCCGGTTAGATGTATTGTGACATCATAAAACAATGAACATAAGTTGCAGAGACTGCGATTTTTAAGATGAGAAAAATATGTAGTGAGTAGTTTAAAATGTGTGTAAAACTCATAGAAGTAATTCCATATTAGTCTGAGATCTGTAAAAAATACCAAAGACTGAACTATTTAGAAAAAAAGTTCTAAAATCTGCATAATCGTTGTAGGAAATATTAAATTTACGTTGTTTCTTCTCAACTGATAGTTGGATATTAACCTTTCCACAACAAAGGGTGCATAAAATACAACGGCATGGCTGCTCCGAGAGTGCGTAGTTAAAAAAAATCATTATGAAAAATTACTGGTAAAATCCGCCAAACATTAGGACATAAGGATTTGTTGTGAGCGTTGAGAACGTCGAGATATCGATATTCAAGTGAGTTCAGCAGCACTTTGCACTACAACAGAACGTCCAGTTTTTGGTCTGCCAGTCTTTTTCTATTCTTCGACAGTAATAGTTTTTTGAAATTTTTCACCCACCTTTGAATTGTCTACTTATTATTTTTCTCAAAAAAACTCACGAATTTCGCAATATTTTGTTCTTTTCATTATAGATTTTAATAATTCCAACGCATTGTTCTATCCTGTACAAATACAATTACTGTCTACTTGACAAATGTCAAAGATCACATAAAAAAAGTCTCGTCTGGGAATTATTCATTTGCTAATGTGAGATTTTAAAGTTGTGTTATATGTTTTTCGCTCTCTCTCTCGCTCTCTCTTGCTCTCCAGTTCAGCCTCGACCAAAGATATGTGAAGATATCTGTATTGAGAATGCACAGATAGGAATAAGAGAGATATTCTCCTAACCGTGCTAACTTAGACCCGATTTACACGAGGAGACATCTGGAAGGGAGACACTGGAAATTCTCTTTTCATGTCTCATTCGCGGACACACGGGCAAAATTGTTTTCGGCGACATTTTGACATTTAATACTTTAGCATCGTCTGGTTCGGATGTATTCTAGCACGCGCTTACATGTAAAGCAGAGAGCGTTCGACAACAGTTTCTTAAATATATGAATGAAAAATGCAAACTGGTTAAATAATAAATAATTTGTTGTTTTTTTATTGAAATATATTTATAAATTCTTATACTTGAACAAAAAAAATTAAATTAAAAATACTTCATATGTAAATAATTAACTTAAAATTAAACTGAGTATCTAGAAATGCAGGGAAAAATTAGAAATCAACATAAACATGTCCCATAACTATTTTAAATTATACTACTTTACTAGCAAAAATAATTGTGCATTTCCCAAGCAGCGTTCGTATGTTTGTCATCGTTGTTATCTTCCGTTTGCTTGAAAACCAACACATAACTTAGAACTTTCTTCCACGAAAGAAGAAAACGAATGAAGCAACTGTCAAAAATTGCTTTAAGATTGGAAATACGAATAAGAAGCACAAAGCGTGTCGCCAGTACAGGAGACAAATTCCCTTCTCTCTTCCGCGGCCGTCCTTCACCACCGAACAAAATGTTTCCCTTCCAGAGGAGACATCGTGTAAATGGGCATTTACAGTATAGTCGAACTTTTGAATGGAAAACCTCTGCGTGCGTGTTTCAACCCTTAATACACTTCGGGCTATTCTTAGAAGTGAGAGCGAAAAAGGCTCAGCTTTAGTAGGTACGAAGATTACTTAATCTCATCCAATTATGATAGATTACCAGGTTTGGTCAATCTGCTATGGTGAAAAACTAAATTGTGTGAGCAACTTCGGCTACCACGCCACTAGGTACTCGGTAGCCGAATTCTGCACGCTCATTTCCTACGTATTCACACACTCGTTCAATCGGCTGGTGTTCAGACGGCGGGTCTAGATTGATTTTTTTCGCATATCACCAACACAATCTCATTCTTTTCGTAAAGAAACCGCTGATCCCAGTTACGTCAGCCATTCAGCAGATTTTTTCAAATTCGCTGAGAGCCAGTTAACGGTCTGATATTGACCACTCCTTCTGAATTGTTTCACCATGTAGCTCATCATCATCCATGTACTTATTAAAAAAGATACTCGAAGATAGGCCGTGCCAGTATTTCAAGAAAATCAAGGAAAGGAGGTATGAATTTAAAGGAAACTTGAATCGAATTTATTGCATATTTTTTTAAGCGTTGAATTTTCGTTTTTTACCTCCTTCTAAAGCATACTACCTCCTAAATGTTGTGTCAAAATTTCAAGGAAGTCAGCATTCCACGTATATGTATGGGGAACAACAACAACAAGGTCTAAACTTAAAGTATGTGTATGAAGTATTTTGTATATTAAATTCTATGGTTGGTCATTTTGAGGCGGGTCTTTATTAAAGATATTGAATTGGATGTCGGGTAAGATAGGTGGGTCATTGGGTTTGGATTGCTGAAGATTTGTTTTTTGCGAGCGGATTATATTGGGCTCCGTAGCAGGATATGGGGTATGGTATTTCTTACGTCCGAGTTGCACGTGCAAGCTTAGTAGTTGGTTTCGTGCTGGTCATGAGATGTCCGTGAGTAGTCTTTGTATGCCCAAGACGAAGTCGTCGGAACTTTATGATGAAGCCGAGTCACCTTATTTAAATTTTTTTTTATAAAGTCTGTTATTTGTGATTTTGTACGGTTTAGTTATAGCTACCAGTCATTAGTTGAGCTCAATTCATGGCGCTGTTCGGTATAGAAATGTTTTTTTTTATATGTTTTTTAATGTCAGTTAAGTTAAACTTTTCTGTCGTTAGTATTGGTGTTTGAAGTGCTTGTTTGGTGGTATAATCACCGAGTTATTTTGGCGTGTTCCGACACCCAAATTAGTTGTATTTTAAAGTATTTAGTTATAATAATACAAGGCGAAGTCCAAAATAAACAAGACTGAGCTAAAATAGAAACGACAGGAGCTTTGCTCTGATAACTTCGAGTTTATTTATTCCAAATAGTCCCGTCTGGCCTCGATACTCAGTTTTGCGCGATCCAAAAGCTTTTCGAAAGAGTGTTTCAGGTAATTGACCGAAATGTCCTTTAGGATGTCGGTACAGGCTTTTGGATGACCTCTACGGACGCAAAACGTTTTCTTTTCATGGCCAAATCCAATTTTTCGAATAGGTAGAAGTCACAGGGAGCCAAAGCAGGCGAATACGGTGCGTGATTGATGGTTAAAATGCGATTTCTAGTAAACAAATCAGTCACATGAGAGTAACGACGAGATGGTGCATTATCATGCAATAAGCGCCAGCTTCCTCCTTCGCAGTATTCAGGGCGAATTCGATGGATGAGGTGCAAGAAACGTTTTAAAAAGACAAGATAGTAATTGCATTGACTTTTGGGCCCATTGGCATGAATTCCCTTGGAATCGTTAAAACAAATGAGCATCGACTTGATTTTCGACCTCGCCAAACGCGATTTTTTGGGTGGTGGCTGGTCTGGGGCCTTCCATTCGGCACTCTGACGTTTAGTTTTAGGTTCTTGTTGAAAAAACCTCGTTTGATCACCAGTTACAATGTTGTAACGGAAATTCTCGTCTTTTCTCGCATCTTTAACGAGGTGTTTCGAATGTTGAGTTCTGAGCAATTTTTGGTCCTCAGTTAACTTGGGCGGAATGAAACGTGCACAGACCTTTCGTAAGCCCAAAAGCCCAAGTGATCAGTTAAAATGCGATAAATCGATACTTTGGAGATATTCAACTCCGATTCCATGAATTTTAATGATGTTTTCGGTTCGTTTTTGATAAATTTACGAATAATTTCGTTGCTTGCAAATGAATGTGCGAGTATAAAAAATATGCACCCACGGCAATCGGTTCTACGCAACCGGAACGACGCGGACTTACATACGGCCAAGTACTGTCACATCAGCAGCATTCCCTGCATATGTATGAGGTATGTTTATGCTGCTACAACAACAACAAAAACATTATACAAAGTTCAACCAACATGCACAGTTGATGCCTCAGAGTCTGAAGGGGATACAGACATCCTTATGGGTGCAAAAAATTCTTTTTTTGTCGAACGGTGTTATAAGATCCGCAATACATCTTTCTTATTGAGCGACATGCATTAAATTTACCCCCAATAATCACAGGTGACGTTAATAAACATATTTATTTTTATAATTTTTACCACACATTTATCTTGAAGCCGCGTCAGCGCAAGGCGTTTCCGAACGTTGCCATTGTAATTAACCTGAATTTTATTTATTTTGTAATTAAATGCCGTAAAGAAAATCCTGTTCAAATTAGCGACAGATAAAACAACAACTGCGCTTAAAAATGTATTCCAAAAAAATGCGCAGCAAGAGGCACAAAGGGAGAAGAGTGAAAACCATTTAAATGCTAATAACCCAAAAAGGCTTTCCTGCCGCTTTCAAGCCATCATACGAAGCTTATCATGTCATTTGCGCATTGCGCTGTGAATACTAAAATGCTTAAAATAGTAGTAAGCATGTGTGTGTGCGTGTGTGTGTGACATGTGTTTGTTCCACACAAATATTCGCAAGTGTTTTTCGATAATTAAATGCGTTCCCAGTCAGCGCCAATGAAATTCAAACAGATGCAGGTAGAGCTTATGGTTGGCCCCCTTCAAACTGACTGATACCACAAACGAGAAAAACAAGACGAACAAATAAAGAGAACATCAAAGCTTGCGCCTTTTTTTTCAGATACGCCCACTAATCCTGCGTGAATGCTATCAGCGCGCCACCGGCAATAATCCTCTGCACCTTTTCACATTCCAAAATTATTTGTTTGTCTCGTGGCTGGCGTGGCGAGTGTAAGCGCAGCCGAATGGGTTCCGGCGAGAGTATGGAGAGTGAGTACGAATAGTAGGCGATAAGCGTCAATGAATACGTAAAGCGAGTGTGTATACATACAAACGCATATTCTTCCATATACGAACATATGCAGGTGTATGCGTGCGAAGTGTGAAAAGGCTTACGTCTAATGGAGCTCACACTCACCAACGTAAACGTTAATATATGCGAGTGCCAGTTCGAGCTTAGTTGTGCATTCCCGTTTGAGGCTGTGTGCGTGCTTCTTTATTTCCTTGTTTTGGTTTTTTTGTTGCTTGCCCGTAGCAAATCCTTGCAACATGTGCGTGTCATGCGGCCAGCAGCAAATCACCGCCACAATCAATAAACAAATTCTGCTAGCCACTGCCTGACTGCCTAGCTGACTGGCGCTGACTCGAGCGGGTTGTGGCGTGTATGCTAATATATACTAACATATATATACAAGGTGGCGCAAAATTAATAATCAAATTTTTGAACTCAATTGTTTTGAGTTTTTAATGCAATTTTCTATACTTCCTTCGACGCTACAAGAAAGATAGGAATAGTCTAAGTGAGGTACTGTATCCTCTTGTTAAAGGTGGAGTTAGATAAGCAAAGTTAGAAGCCGAGAAGTAATTAGATTGTTGGAGTTATAGGTGTATGGGGTGTATTCTATTTGAATAAATCATTCACAAAAATTTATTTTTTAAAGTTCCTCTAAAATATTTCGGCTTAGAAAAGCTTTTTGCTAAATAAAACAAAAAAAATATATATTTTGCAGCTTTCTCACAACTGTCAAATATTTATCTTGCATACATCATTCATAAAAATATATTTTTTTTTTTTGGAAAATTCCACAAAATAATATTTCGGTTTTAATAACTTTTTTACTAATTTAAAAAAAAGCTGTAGCTGTCTAATTCACAACTGTCAAATATTTATCGTGTATATTTGCATTCTGTGAATAAATCATTTACAAAGCTTTAAATTTTTTTTGTTTTTGAAAAAGTTTGTATAAAAAAATTTCGGTTTTAATGAATTTTTTGCTAAATTAATAAAAAAAAATTCTGCTGTTTAATTCACAACTGTCAAGTATATATCTTGTATATTTGTATTCTGTGAATAAATCATTTACTAAATCGAAAAAATTTTTTTTTTGAAAAAGTTCGTAAAAAAATGCTTCGGCTTTAATAACTTTTTCACCAAATTAAAAAAAAAATTGCACCAACTACACAAGTGTCAAATATTTAACGCGTATATTTGTATTATGTGAATAAAAATTTAAAACAAAAACTTAAAATATTGTTTTTTTTTTGAAAAATTGCTAAAAAAATATTTCGATTTTGAATAGCCTTTTTACTAAATGGAGAAAAAAAATAAATAAATTGCAGTAGTCCTATTTGTCACTTGTGAACTAGGCAGACATATGACGCAAAAAGTAGAATTCCTCCTGCAGGATGATTAATTTTGCGCCACCCTGTATATACCCAAGTGTGTATTCCCGCACCTGCGCTTGCGCCACCACCGCCGCCGTCGCCTGTCCTGTTTGCTCTGGTTACTGACATGATCAATTTTATAATTTATCGCCTTCGTCGAGTTTTCGGCCGCCATGTCCGCACTCTTTCGACTATTATTATGGACACGCAATCGTTATGACATAAATTGTGACAAATTTTTCATTTAATTTTCTAATTTTCAATGCATATTACGTATTTATATTAAAATAAATGTGCGCTACTCGCTGCTGACTGGGTGCACAACAGAAATCGGCGCAGAAAATTTTCAAAAAAAAAAAAATAAAGAAAATAAAGCAAAATTAATAAAGCTCAAATAAAATTGATTTTGTTGCATGCAACATGCATTTATTTATATATGTATATGGTTATGTAGCTAGTGGCGCAGCATAAGCAATTTGTTGCGCCTCAAGCGCACTGCACATTGTAAAACAAACAAGCGCAATTGACTCACGCACAATATGAGCAGCTTGTCTTATTTGTTGCTACTCGCCATTAGGCTATTGATTGGTTTTTTTATTGCTTCTTTTTGCTTTTGGTTGCGTTCGTTTTTTCTCCATTTTTAGCAAAAGTTTATCTTAACATGCATTTAATATGTTTAAATTGTGCGTTGCATGCGGCTAACTGAATATACTCTCATACTAATACAGCTGCGTGCATAATAATATCATCGATTTGCCTATTTTTGTACTTTGAATTACATTTTTTTTATTCTTTTATAAAGATATATTTAATGCTACAATAATATTTCAAATAAATCTTCTCCTTCTTAGCTTCACAGTGCGTGGTGGTCAGCTTCATCAACAAGTTTTCCCTACTTTGTTCTATTCTGGACCTCATCTCTCCAGTTGTGTACGTTTATATCCTTAAGATCCGATTCGACGTCATCTAACCATCTCTTTCGTGGGCGCCCTCTTTTTCTTCCACCAATCAGTGTTAAAATAAAAACTTTTCTAGTGATTTTCTCCTTCAACAATCCATCCTTTCGGTCAACAATCCATCCACCTAATCTGTTGGGCTTTGATGAAACGTACAAGGTGAAGTCCAAAATAAACCAAACTGGTGTCACCATTTTTTTAATGATTTAGTGCGTTGGAAGTTTCATTCCTAGCTGATTTCCAGTGAAAGCTTGGTGACATTAGGTTTAGTGGAACCAAAGTTATTGCGTCTCAAGTGTCAGTTTATTTGTGTGGTCGGTACAAAAATGAGTTTCGAACAAAAAGCTAATATAAAAATTTAATTTTAAAATTGGTAAAACATTTACCGAAACATTTGAATTGGTGAAAAACGTTTATGGCGATGATTGTCTGTCTCGTGCCAAGGTCCATGAGTGGTTTACACGTTTCGGAGTTGGTTGGGAAGACATACCTAAATGGCAATGAACATACGGACCGCCCAAAATCAGTAATCACCGAAAACTCCCTCAAAATTCTGCGTAAATTTACCAGAAGTGAACCGAAATCATCGTTGAAATTCATGGAATTGGTGTTGAATATCTTGTATCCTTGTATTACACTTTGTTTTTAAAGTATTTCTTCAGGTTCATTGTTTTAACCGGACCATAAATTTTCCTAATGACACGCATTTTGAAGCACAGAAACTGATGAATATCATTTGTTTTCATATTTCTGCGCCATATGCAAGGACGGGTTATATCATTGTTTCTTGCATTCAATTCAAATAAATAAAAGTATGAAACACTGTACAAAATGAAAAACAAAACCCAATTTTTACCAAAATTTTCAATTTTTTTAATCAGAATTTTGAGTAATATTTTAAGCCTTGACTTGGTAAACGACTATGAACTTAGATTTATGTCTAGAAATAAAAATGCTTAGAAAACTTTTCTTGATTCCTTAAGCTCCTAAAGGAGTATGGAATAATAATAATAATTTTGGGTATCCAGATTAAGAGCTTATTGAATTCTGGTATAATAAAAAGCAAGTTTGAAGTGAGTGAAAATTTTCCTTAATTTTTGACAATTTTTTTTTCTGGCGGTCTAGTGCATTTTCTCCATTTGAAACAAATTTCGAGCATAGATAATCCATAACGCCTTCAACACAAAAAAAAAATAAATACCAAAAATCTATTTGATATTATTTAAACTGCCACTTATCTGCATAATCAGAATTTTTCTAAAAGCTTTGGCTTGAATGTCTAAAATTTCGATGAAAATATGTGAATTTTTTTTGAAACTTTAAGTCATTTACTCATTTATTTAACTAAGTAATACAATTACATATATTCTTACGTAATGCATTTATAAGTGGGATCTATGGGTTTGGGTTTTCGCGATAAGCAAATGGGCTCAAAGGAACTTCGGGGAACGGAAGTATCTCATGACTCTGTTCCTCTTCGGGCATAATATTCTGGCCAAACACCATCAGTAACGATGCACTGTGGAGATTAACGGAATGAGGAACCCATCCTTAGGCAAATCGAACGCAGAAATTGGCCACAGATAGAACACACGCTTAGAAAACCATCAGATAGCATCACGAGAATGAAACTGGACTGGAACCCGCAAGGGAGCAGAGGTCGCGGTCGACCAAAAAACATTTGGAAATATAGCAGATGCCGACATCTCATGGGACGGTGCAAAAACACAAGCACAGAACCGTGTACGATGGAAGAGTCTTGTCGAGTCGCTATGCACCCGGGAGGAGTGAACAAGGAAAAAAAATACCGCATGGATATAGTAAGCGACCCCAAGGGCATGACACGTTGTTTAGTTGCGGCTGATGGCTCGTGGAAAGAGATGCTCTGAGGGAGCAGATTGGCGACATAGCGCCGACTAATTTAATCAGCAAAATTCTTGAAAGCGAGGACATTGGGCATGCGGTTAAAAGATACATTGAAGACGTGTTACGAAAAAAAAAGATAGTCCTCAACTCAATACCACAAAGCGAAGCCTCACAGACAAAAGAGGACGAGCCTATAACATGAAGCTACAAATATGATGGACCCAGACGTGGTTGAATAGAACTGGTCCATTTCCATTTAATTTCGATGGGCGACAAGCAACTCCACAGGGATCGCACTATAGCGCCCTCTGCTCCAATAAGAGTTAGAGGAAAAATATATATTTTTGTATACGTGCAATGCGAGTTAAAGAGTGCCGAGTTAAAGCTTGCCGAATAATGTCTCACCAGGTGTCTCTGTTTTCGGCACATAATTTCCAGTTTCTTAAGCCAGGAGAAGCCAGGTAAGCTTCAATTTGGTCCTTCCACCGGATACGAGCACGTTCTTTTCGCCGTCGACCGCTAAGCTCAAACATCTTCTTCACGAGAGCTGTTCATTCCATGACATGACCCTTAGTCGCCATCTTAGTGGCTGCAGGGTGACATACTTGACTATGTCATTATCTTCATACAGCTCATACAGCTGGTGGTTCATTCGAATGCGATAACCGTCATCTACGCGAGCAGGACCAATGATCTTGCGAAGTAATTACTTTTCTCTTAAAAACTCTTGGTTTCAGTGTCATAGGGAATTACAGGGTTGTTTTCGTTCGCCGAGAGAAGGCTTTACCACTCAATCACCTACTTAGCAAAAAATAGCACCTGTTGGCAAGAGTTATCCAGCGCTTGATTTTAAGGCTAACATCGTTGTTACTGGTAATAGCGGAACCAAGATATATGAAGCCCTTGAGCACATCGAATTTATTGTTGTTGACTTCGATCTATGTTTCAAGACTCCTTGACTCTCTGTAGAATGCAGCATATATTTGGTTTTGCCCTCTTTTAACGCCAAACCCAATCCTACCTACTCCTTCTCAATAGCCGTACAAGCAGTGGCGTCATCTCGCTTTGCATGACCGATGATGTCGATACCAACAGCATGCGCAAGCAGCTGGATACTTTTATAGAAAAAGTTCTGTTTCGTTCCACCCGAGCCCTGCGAATCACACTTTCCATACCTGGATCTTTAATGTGGCCTACATTTTTCAGGCGAGCTCGAAGGATCGATATGACGAAGCCAATTCGAAGATTATCATCGTAAGGAGAAATTTGAAAAAGTAAAAGCATGAACTGATATCATTAATACAAATTACAAAGAGAAGCGGGCTGAGAACACTACCTTAAGGAACACCAGACGATGCCTGTAAGCAATGCCCCAACGGGAAGTTGTGTTTTCCAGTATAATTGAAGATCCTACCAGATACATTTAATGCTATCCAAGTAAGGAAGGTGGAATCGAATTCGAAATACGCAAATTTACTTAGGCAATTTTTTACTAGAGACGGTATTAAAAGCCTTCAAAAAGTCAGGGCAGATGGCATCTACTTGATAGTCAGCCTTAAAGCTATCAATGCCGTGCTAAGAAAAAGTTGCAAGGCATGAAACCGTAAACCTTCCATTAAAAATTTTTTTTTCAAAAAATAGTGAGATTAAATAAATACCCAGAAGAAGCTTAATTCTGTCGCAAAACAAAACAGGCTTGTACTTATATGGGTTTCAGGACACTCCGGTGTTCAAGGAAACGAAATTGCCAATGAATTGGCCAATCGTGGATCAGCGGTTCCCCCACAAGGGCCAGAGCCAATAATCGGAATCAGTCCCGCAGGAATGAAGAATTGGATCAGCGATTATGCATGCACTCTACATAAAGAGCGATGGTCCGGTATGAAACGCCGCAGAACTGCAAAGTGTTTTGTGACAAGTCCGATCAGAAAATTGTCAAACTTTCTAACAAAACTTGGAAGGAAAGACGTTCCGTTGATGGTCGGCATCATTACAGGACACAGTCCACGGTGTCAGCATATGACTATCATTGGAATCATAAAGGACCCGATTTGCCTGTCTTGCTTAGAGGAGGCGGATAGCACTGAGCATTTTCTCTGTGAGTCTGCTGCATTTGCTAGAGCAAGGCGCCGAATTTTGGGTTCCGATGTCGTGAGAATGAGTAATATTCGTTCTCTGAAACTGGAGGATATTTACAGATTTGCCAAGAATCTGAAAAATTCTCACACTACCTTTGTCTCTGTCTCTATTCTTTCCTATCTCTTTCTCTGATACTTTTCTGCTTCCCTCCTTGACTATCTACTCTCTTTCCAGAGCTCTAAATACAATGGGCTTTTTAGCCTGAGTGTTTAGGAGCCACCAAATCTTCTGGTGCTCCTTGGCTCGACCTTTTCAAATTTCAATTTCAAATAAATACCCAAAATTTTACATTATCTCCAGGTACTATTGTTATGAACACGGCTATACGTATGCACACACAAATATAGAAGCAAACGCGCCATTAACTGCGTCCACTGCCACTGCCACAATTTGTTGTTTGGCGGCGAATTTTTGTTACTTTTTCGCCCCTAACAAGCCAACACTCTTGAGCGACGCATTCGCCTAGTCAGTCTAACTTTTCAAGCCGACTTGTTAGCCAGTTTGTCTTACCTTTGCCATTTCTTGGTTGTTTTTTTTGTCATATATTTTTTTACTTCCATTTGAAAGTGGCCCATTTATTTATGATTTGTTTCTGTTTCTCTGGATTTGCTCCTTTAAGCGAGTCTTTTTCTTTTTGTCTATGTATTAGTGTGCCATTTTGTTAGGCTAATACAGGTCGATAGGGTATCGCCGCTTATGTCAATTACAGTTGTTGCGAGCAATAAATGACATTTAAAATTGTGTTGCAGTGAGCCGCTTACTTTTGAGCAGCCACGCACAATTTATTGTGACAGTAATTTTGCAAGCTTTTTGGCGTATTTTTTTTTTTTTGTTTTCTTAGTCTGATATAATAGGTTTTTTGCTGATTTTTAATTTTTATTTTCAGTTGTTAATGCAGTCTTCTGTACTTCCTTCGATACTGCAAAAAAAGATAGGAATAGCCTAAGTGAGGAAAGTTGGAACACCAGAAGTAATTGGATGATTGGAGTTATAAGGCTGGCCATGTAACTCATGCGATTTGCTCACGCTGATTCGCAAAAATTACAAGCAACACAAGTTTTTTTCTTTATTTTTATTTTTTTTAATTTTTTTTTTATTTTTTACTTTTTTTTCTTGAAAAATCTCCTTAAAAATATTTCGCAAATGATTTCGCATTCAATTTCAGCCTGAATGTAATTTTGAAAAAGTAAGTAAATTTGTCTAACTGCTTTCAATTTGCCAGCTTTTATTTCTTAATTTCATAATGTCAGCTACAGGTTGTGAGAGTTTAACACACGAAGAAAGGGAAAATAGCGCAGAATAGATGGAGCTCCATTTCTTCTTGTGCTATTTCTAAAACCCTGTGGCCTTAGAACATTAGCCAGAGAATTCAGAAAGGCCTGGAGACTCCACATCATTAAATTTCCAAACTCGTAGCTGTGTTTACCAGTCATTGGATGATCGGCACACACACGGAAAGCCTTCGTTTACCATTTAATCCTCATTTGAGAAGTTGTAGGGTCTGTTCAGAGAAGGAAACTGCTGAGCATTTTCTTCGTAAATGTTCGGGTTTGGCAGCTAGAGGATTAAGATCACTGGGTGCTCCTTTCTTCGACAACCTGGGGCATTGCACCAACCTGAATCCTTTCAATTTTCTCCGTTACACCAACAGTTCTTGTTGGCTGTAGAATCTGCCGGTTGGAGGTCTCATAATGGTATCCGAACAGCACTTTAGTACTACTTGGGCAGTCCCAGTCTGGTACTTCAACCATTTCACCTACCTACCTACCTAACAGCAAGGATTACTCTCTTGGGTCAGAGGTGGGTTAGAGTACACGAATATCGGTGTATGGTACGTCTTTGCTTGCGTACAGGCATCTGCTTAGTAGGCGCGTAATGTTTTATTAAGTCTCCCACTTGCTCGCGGTCGTTTCTGCAGAATTTGATGCGTTATTTTTAAGACGAAAATACTTGTGACTACTTTTTCTCAACTTCTTCGAAAAACTTTTCGTTTTCTAAGGCGATTATTGAATTGATCATTTTTTTATTTCACAAAACCTTGGCTTTCGAATATTTTCGATTTGAATTATTTGTGGATGTTTGATTTTAAGTTATAAGGAAAATTTTGAATACAGGTTTCTTAAGAGGAGCTTACCAGACGAGAAGTTTACATAGCCCAGTGATGAATAGAAAAGAACCGATTTCATATTGTTCAGCGATGTAAAGAAATTGTTCCTTATTCATTTCTGATGCAATTCAGTAAGCGAATGCTATCTTTTAAATCTTCCTAGTACAAAAGCAGAATAGCTTAAGTGAAGGTGCTGAGATGTTTCTAGTTGCCGCAAAAGGGGCTCGAATTAATGAGAAACTCTCACCGCATGGATGCTTAACGGACAATGCTGGATAGGACACATATAGCGTTTTTCAATAGGTGCGCTTCAACTTTTTCCGATAGGGAGGGCGAACGACGCAATATTTTTTATTTTTCGCTTGTCATTTGTAAACTTCATTACTATACATTTCATCATGAAACGCTACACACTTGAGCAACGATTGCAAATCGTGCAAATTTTTTATGAAAATAATCGTTCTGTTGCTGCTACTTTAATCCAGATTTTTTCCAAAAAATCATCTTCAGTGATGAAGCTCACTTTTGGCTCAATGGCTTTGTGAACAAGCAAAATATGCGTTACTGGGCAGAAAGCAATCCACACGTGATTCATGAGGCACGGTCGCATCCCGAAAAAATCACTGTTTGGTGCGGTTTACATGCCGGCGGCGTAATTGGCGCATATTTTTTCGTTGACGAGAACGATCGCCACGTTACTGTGAATGAAAATCGATATCGCGACATGATAAACGATTATTTTTGGCCGCAATTGAATGGTATGGACTTAGACGACATGTGGTTTCAACAGGGCGGGGCCACAAGCCACACAGCACACGCTACAATTGATTTGTTGAAGAGTAAGTTGGATGAGCGCATTATTTCCAGAAATGGACCGGTCGAATGGCCGCCGCGCTCTTGTGATTTGACGCCTCTAGACTATTTTCTTTGGGGTTATGTGAAGTCATTGGTCTACAGTAACAAGCCGGCGACGATTTGTGAGCTCAGAGCCAATATTGAACGCGAAATTGCTGGAATTTCGGCCGATTTATGCAAAAGAGTGGTCGAAAATTGGGTTCAACGATTGGACTTCGTAAAACGTGCACGCGGTGGTCATGCAAAAGAAATCGAATTTCATACTTAAATGTATATGTTCAAACTCGATAATAAAAAAAAAAATTAGTTAAAAAAGTCAAACCGTTTGTGTTTTATTCAAAAAAAAAAAAGTTGAAGCACTCTAACTGAAAAACGCTTTACAATTATCGAAAGCTGAGTCTTTTTTATACTTTCCCTTTTGCCTTTTTTATAAATTCCCCCTAGCGCCTCCAACTCACGCGTGGCCAAAAGGATCTTGCGTCATTGCAAGCTGGTGCACTTGCCAAACATCTGCAGAGTTGGTGTGAAGCAGCAAGACTAGTTTCAAGCGTACCATCTGTGGGTCCGAATTCTTGCTTGGCTAACGGTTTCCCTGCAGCCTAAAGTTCTTTTCCGAAAGTTCTCTTCCAAGTGCAACTAGGGCGTGCTTTTCTTCTACTGCCTTGCGGGTTCCAATCCAGTGCTTGCCTGAATATTTATGTCTGATCCTTTCGAAGAGTGTTGCCAATCCACTCCCCTTCCTGTAGGGTAACTACTTACAATTCGCCCAAAGCTCTCTATTCTGGGCCACCAAGTCCGCGAGCAAGTCTGCCTTCTTTGATAGCAGCTACTTTCGCTTGGAACACGCCATAGAGGTCAAATAGCTGCGAACTAGAGCTAAACTGGGGGTTTCTCAAAAAACACTCCTCCACCGAACACTTGGCACAGAAGCATTGGTAGGGAACTCGACACCACAAACTATAGCTTGGATGACATTTACCATGCAACACCTAATATAGTGCGATTTAGATCCATTGTAAAGGCCCTATGCTCCACGAGGAGATCAGGAGGGTAGTAATTAAGTAAGTAAGTAACTCCTACAGCAACCTGACCGTCTAAGCCTTCCACGTTTGAGCCTTCTGCGAACAGGTCTGGCTAGCCCTGTCTTCAAGTTAAGCTTGTAGGTCGTGCCTCTAAATCTGATTGCCACATATAGAGCGCAAGTTTTGCTTGTACTACTCATAAATACCATATTTACCCTTGTATTAAGTGCTGCAATTTGGAATCTCTCCAGTAAACGTAATTTAATACTTCTTGCCAATTGGCTTATGTGGTAAGCAACCAGCTACCAAATCAGCTTAGAGGTTCAGGGAACTCGTTCTTTTAAAAATATTCAATAAAGGTCGTTTGAATATACTAGAAAAATGTTCCACTACTTCAGCTACTACAGATTTCTGTTTCAGTGTAGAGCTCTATTTTAATAAACTCCTCACCACAAGATTCCCTTCTAAAGACTACTGGGACAATGCTACGGTAGATGATGAAAATAGAGTCAGTAAATTTACTAAGGAAGCTATGAACAGATAAGTGGAGGAGTTTACCCTGAAAGGCTAAGCTAATCAGTGCATTCTTTACTACAGTATATTTCAGGCAGAAATTATTGTCATGAGGGAGGGCTTATTGCCCTTAAAGAAGATACCCTTAACTACGAGGCAAGTATATGTCAAATCTGATAGTCAGGCAGCTCTGAAATCGTTGGAGTCAACACTTCTCAAAAACGGTAGTTGACTGCCACAAATTATTATGCGAAGTATCGCAATATTTTTAAATATACCTGATATCGGTGTCAGAACCTCGAAATAAACAAGGTAATTGCAGAGCATATGGGCTTACAAGGGAGGGTATAACATGAAATAAACAGCCAGATAAAGTACTAATATCGATTTCCGTGGAACAAGAACGCAGAAAATCGCTACTAAATCTTGAGATACAGGATATGCGAAAGACGATAGGGGTACTAGTCGGATATTGTCTAATTGGAAGGCATGCAAGTAGAATGGGGGTACCACATAATGACTTCTGTTGAAGCTGTCAAGATATTGAACACAGAAACACCTCCTATGTACTTGCACAGCAAAAAGCTTTCCACGCGCGGATTCGCCTTTGTTGACAGCGTTGAAGAGGTCTCACAAATAGAATTGCCGAAATTAACAAAATTCAACGAAGAAGACTCAGGAGCGTAAAGGCCGAGCTCCAGTGGTATAACAATGGCAATATTCAGGCCTAAGTGTGTTGGATGACAGACACTCAACCTAACCTAACCTAACTTAACCTTAGTGCTACAAAAGGGTTGGCCTTTGGACTCTCTCCAACTGTTTAACCAGCATCGTCTTTTCAAGCGAACTCCACCAGTGGAGGACTCCATACAACAAAATTTGCTTTAATGCCATAGAGTTATTACTTATAGATGATCCTTAACGATGGCTTCCCACGTTTTGTCAATGCCAATGTAGCGGCCATGCGGTCATAAAAGTAAACTTGTGAGTCCTAGCCTCAATATTGGGCTTCTAGACCCAAGCACTTCACTCTGTCAAAAAGCACTAGTTCAGCTCTCATATTGAAGCAGGTTGGGTATCTCATATGAAAAAACAAAAACAAATTCCAAAATAATTTTTTTTATACTTTTTTTAATTTGTTGCGAGCCAAAAAAGAGACACAAAAATAAGAAGAAAGATGAAAAACGTAGCTCTTACATAATGACCAAATACTTATTGCATTACCCGTTCCCTCAAAATGCCAATAAATATGTGAGTATCCCCATGACTTATGTTTTACCACGAGTGGTCAGGCGGCGAAGCAGCCAACCAGTCAAGCAGCCAACCCAGTTGGGCCAGTCGGCTAACAACAAAACGCTGAACGCGGCATGTTCATGTAAATTTTGTCCACCGCATTGAACATGATCTAATTTTTCGTTGTTCATAAAGGTTTTGTTTAATTTCTGCCGCTAGCACCTACACGTTCGTGGCTGCATCCCTGCCATATGTTGCATGTGCGCGTTTGATTTTTCCAAAGCTGCACCGCCGCCAAAATTCATTCAACTCAATCACGTCATTTTCGCACACACAACGCACAATTTTGTGTTTTGCTTTCGCAACACATCGCCGGCAAAGGAGAAGGAATAAGTACAGTAATAACAACAAAAAACGACATTAATTACAAGCACAACAACGTGCGCTATGTGCGCACATGCAACAAGAAAGTTTGCAACATGCTGCCACTATTTGTAGGGCGGCTGTGAAATTGTATCGCCTTTTGGGAGATTCAATTCTTATTTTTATTTTTGTTGTTTGTGTTCATTTGGTGAGTTTGTTGCGCAGGTTTTCGCATTACGTGCTTGTACATTCAAATTTGCATCTGCAACGCAGGCGCGCAGCCAAAGGAGAGCACGGTGATTTTGTTTCGTATGTGTATGTGTGTGTGTGGCGGTGTTTTATCGACCGCATTTGTTCGATTAGCGATCGACATACGGCTCCCTCCCTGCCTTTGTTTGTTCTTAGGACAAAGTGTTGCCACATGGATTGCGAATTGGTGGATTTAAGGAAGCAGATTTCAGAAAGTACAAAATTTCTCTAAATGAGAGATTACTTATCAGGATTATCATGGGAAATGTTCAAAGTAATCATTGATGGTGTTTTAACGAGTTCTGCTATTTGTTATTGCTTCAATGGGTATAAATACAGGTAAGTCTTTGTGCTCTTCGTCACAGTTGCCTGTTTGCGCAATTGGCTCTTTTTTGGGCAAGAGTATCCTGGGTAAGGTTATCTTGGTTAGAGTAAGCTGATAGCATCTCAGGTACAATAACCCTAGCTTAAATGGGATTTTAATTATCGAATGAGGCCTAGTTTTCTGCGTAACACTAGTCAACAAAATGGTAATAATCACCTTATATATAACAAAACGTATTTTTAGCCTCTTTCGAATTGCAGGTAATTTTTTATAAAACTTTATCAATTTTTTTTTTATTTTAATTTTTCTTTAAAAGAGTTAACTAAATATTCACCGTATAGAAAGAAAAAAAATTGTTTTAGAACCAACTTGTTAATGTTAATAAAATTGTATTTGTATAGAAAAATATTAGGCTAGGTTAGGTTAGGTTAGAATAAATGGCTGTCCAAACGAGGGCGCACTTAGGCAAAGAATCAAACTCGTCTATTGTGATGCCATATAGGGGAAAAATTAGGGATGAAAAAATGCTGATTAAAAAATATTTTAAGCTTGAATTAAAGATATTAAAAATTCTTAAAAAATTTCTTAAAAGTTTTCACAAAGAAGAAAGTCTTATAGAAATAATTATATTGTTTTAGAATTTAAAATTGGAAATATTTTAATTTATAGAAAAAATTATATTTTTTTACAAAAAAATAGAGGTAGGAAAATTCTAATTTTATAAGGCAATATAAAATTTTTTTAGAAGAAATAAAAAAGGAGTGACTCAGGCATGAATTTAAGGCTTTGATTTTTCAGTAACAATTTCTTAGCAAAAAAGTTTGTAATTTTATAGAAAAAAATTATATTTTTTTAGAAAAAAAATTTTAATTATTTTTTATTTATTATTGCATTTTTATAGGAAACAATTATATATTTTGAACAAAAAAAAAACGAAACGATAAAATTCGAATTAGAAAAATATTATATTTTTCAGAAAAGAGAAAAAAGTGTTTCAGCCATCAACTTAAGAGTATAAAAAATTTTAAAAAGTTTTTACAATAAAATGAAAAAAAATAGTCTAATAGAAAAACTTATATTTTTGGTTTAGCATTAGAAATTGGGGGGGGGGGGGGGGGGGGGGAAATATTAAAAAAAGTAATTTAAGTTCGAAAATTAGAAGAAATAAATAAAAATGTGGAGAAAAAGCGTTCGAGTTATGAATTTTCTAGGCAATACATTTTTTAGTAACAATTTTTTAGAAAATAGGTTTAAATTTAAAGAAAAAGTTATGCATTGTATTTTTCTTAAAACAAAAATGAAAATTATATTTTTTAAGAAGAAATAAAAAAAATGTGTAGAAAAATTGTGAAGAAAAAATATTTCAGGCATTTATATGGTATGGTATAATCTTTTGGATAAGCATTTTTTTAGAAATATAATTTAAATTTTATAGAGAAAAATATTTTTTTACAAAAACATAAGGATTCAAGAAAATCTAATTTAAAAAAAAATTTGTTTGGATAATATTAGAAGAGCGTGTAGAAAAAGTGTTACATACCATACAGTGTTTTGTGGTAAAAATTAAAAAAAAATAATAAAATAAAAAAATTAAAAAAATATTATTATCCCATAGAAAAAATTATATATTTATTTTTAAAATTAAAATTTAAATATATTTCAGAATATATTTCAGGAAACTATAATACAATTGGAAACGTGTTATATATTTGCAGGTACATGAAATTAAAAAAGTGTAGGAAATAGGTTTTTAAGGGGGCCTCTTATCAGTGGCTTCAAAAAAAGGTATTTTTTCTCAATTTTTTTTCGAGGCGAAAAAAGCGACACATAGGAATAATCTTTTGCATTTATTTGAAGGCATGACTGAAGAGTAATAAACAATTTTTTAACACAAATAAAAAAACAAAATGGCGGACATATGAGGGATCTCGCACAGCTTCTCGTTGCGCGCTAATAAAACGGCGTGTAAGATTGTGGTCGTAGTTTTCACCTGAAACACAAAAGAAAAATATTGTCTTATTCAGAAGGCTTTTCCGCATACATAGATGGTAATAGACTACTCTTGTATAAATATATGAAAATATTAACACACAATTAATTATTAAAAAAAAGTGTTTTTTTCGCTATTTTTTTCAAAAAAGATGTTAAATATGATTAAAAAATGAATTTTTTTTTGTATTTTGTTAGTTAATTAGTTGCGCATTTTAATTATCTTTATATAGATTATCGATTTGAAATTATAACTTTCGTCGTTTTTTTTTTAATCTTACACGCCATTTTCAAAAACATGGTTTTGAGAAAATGTGTTTCAAAGTTTTCAGAAGGTAGACAGTATACTCACACGAGGAACGGTACACAGGCCTGTAACTCCGAAATCACTTAAAATTTTGAGGACATATTCTCCTATAATATATCTATCGATTGCAGTAAGAACAAAAAATCGATTTTTTGAAGCCGACTGATAAGAGGCCCCCCTTAAGGCATGAGGCTTAATTATTCCTGTCAACTGTCAAAAAACAACTATGAAAAACAATTTTTTTTTTAAGTTGAAGAACGTCTTTTGGTACTGAAGAATATTTATATTCTTATACGAGATTTGAAAACCGAGCTTCATCAAAAAACAAAAAAAAAACAAAAAGTAACAGAGAAGTATGAAAATTTTTGTTACCTGGTGTAATTAAGAATTTCTTGGTAGTTCATGTCTCTAACTGAAAACATCTCAAAGGTTTCGTGCATTAACCTATTGTATTGTATATTGCATTGTATTTCGTTTATTTGCAATGAGTAGTCAAGTAAGGTTGTGCAAAACATTGCCACTCTCCCCTAAATCACTCCATCCCAATAACCTTTTAACTCCCCCTGATTGATTTCATGCCAAACACGGTATGAAATTGCCTTCCACAAGGTGAGCTCTATTGGAAAGAACATTTTTGCTCCCATTTGATGATGCATGGCCTAAGTGGATAGCGAACCAGTGAGCAACCAAATGGCTATTACGGGAGTAGATGAAAAATTTACATGGAATACCACCGTTAGAAAAATAGCTTAGATGGTCCACTGAGCACAAAAAGCTGACCACAAATTAAAATATAGCTTGGTGTCCTTCTTCTCAATATAATTTTGAACTTTTGTGGCAAACAAAGTTCTCCTATATCGATGCAAGTTTAGTGCATGCAACCCAAATCCCACCGCTTTTTCTTCTCTTATAAATCCATATAAGTCTGGCATCACTCTTACCACACATAGCCGGAGTAGAGTATACTCGATATTTGTCGGTATTTGCCAGGCGATTCGTGCATAAATTAATAAAACATTACGAGTGCGCGGCCATTCGATGGTACACACAACTTGCAACAACGGACCGCACACTCGGCTATGTTAAACATGGTTTATTAATTCAATTTGTGCTTAAATTAACGTGTAAGTGGCCAATATATTGAGTTACTGCCGCTTAATTTACTCACTACAACTTTTTTCGCCGCATACAAGTGCGGCACAAGCAAACAAACAAACCGATCAGCGCACTTGTGGCAAATTTTTCCCATTTTTATTTTTGCTGCGCAAGTAACTTCCCCTGTGAGTACCGGAGGAGCGCAAAGCACAGGTTTTAGTTCAGCTAAGAAGTAATTTTTTTTCTTGCGTGAATTTTTCTTACACATTTCTTTATTTATGCAACACTGTTCTTTGTGATTTTTGTTATTGTTATTTTTCTGAGCGAGACTTGCAGCTCCTCTTTTCCAATCGGCGAACATTGACGTGTTTGCATTTGCGTGCATATTTGGCGTTTTTAATGCGACTCGCATACGACGTTGTAAGTCGTAAACATGCGTTTTTGATATGAGCATTAAGATTACCCGAGCCAGCAAGCGCTGCGCATATGGCGTTTGAGGAGATTGAAGCGATCAGCGAATGTGTGTAGTATCGTTTACAGTAGTTAAATGCTTGCAGCATCAGGTTGTTGCAAGCAATTGAAGATGCACATCGGCAACATGGCATGCCATGGCAAGGCAACATGCAACCACGCATGGCGTTAAGGTTAATGGAACTTGTTTGCAAGTGACTCTTGGATGGCAGGAGATGAGCGGAAACTTGGTTGGAGCGGATTAAGAAAAAAATTATGTTTCGATAAAAAAATTTAATTTAATAAAATTGGATTTGGTATAGATTAAAACAGAAAATAGGTTTTTATGCCGATAAGACTATTAGTTGCGGAAACTGTGCATAAGGCCTGATTTAATAGAAAGTAACTTGCCTCAGTTTTCTTTTTACGCCTGTTTTTCGGGTAACATAGGTTTACAATGGGTGCCCATAACTTCCTCTGAAGAAAGTAGTAAATACTTTTTTTGAACTCTAATACACCACACGATCGGTGGAAGGCTCGAAGTTGGACGGAAGAGTTGATGAAGGAGTATTCCGCGAGGAGCTCATCATCAAGCTCAAATTTAGGCCTCCGGACCAATGTATTGTATCCCAAGCGGAGGAAGTCGCAATTAAGGAAGTCGTGGATTGGTTGGATTGAAAGACTTGGTGGAGGTTTTACGAGGAGCTCCCCATCAAGTTGAAATTAGGCTTCCAAATGACTTTACCTGACAAATGACCTGTAAAATTTCGAAAAAAACATTTTTTTTTCATAAAATGTTAATATAATCCTTTAAGAATATGTCAAAAAAAATTTTAGAACTTAAATTAAAGTATTTCTTATATTACAGATCGCCAACCGTGACGACTCTATTCTTTGCGTTCGAGCGCTGGGAGAGGCATAGTAACGTTGCCGACTTTAGACGCGGTTTTCTCAAAACTATATTTTTCGAATTGGCGTACACGATAACTCGAAAAGTTATTCACCGATCTCTCTAAAATTTTGCACACATCTTTTCTCTGATATTACTTTCTATGTGTTTCAAGTTTTCGGAAAAATAATTTTTTCGAAGCAAAAGTAGTATGAAAATTTGCCCCAAAATTTCTTTTTTTTGTTTTTGAAGCATTTTATTCTGCAATTTTTTTTCCATTTTTGTTTAATTCATATAGAAATTATGACATTAAGAAACAAAAAAAATTTCGGTTTTTTGTATTCCGGTCACTGACGTCGATGCTACAATGCCCGCCGATAGAGAAGCCCCGCTGCCTGAAAGAATTCAGTCTACATCCGCCATTTTAAATGATTAAAAAAAAAAAAAAATTATTTTATTTTAATGTACAATATAAATAAACTGTATGCCAATTTTGAAAAAAATATATTGACTTCTTCATTTTAAATAATTTTAATGAAAATCAGGGAAAATATGGCCGTTTACAGGTATCTGTCCCCTTTGTTCTGTCCACTTCTGTAATTACTGTAAAGGACAGCCCAGCTCAATTACAGTCTTAGGCTCGTTGCTTGTGCATTTGAAATTAGTCGGAGAATGACTGACTTCTCTCTCGATTGCATCCGAATACTTTGATATTAGACTCATCTGGGTTCCGGGTCACAGCGACATAGAATAAAACTACTGGGCTGAGGAGCTGGTTAGACACAGGACCCTAGAGACGGTTTCATCTCAAAATGAAAGGTTTGGGGTTCCCTTAAGAACCTGTGGTCTACTGCCGGAAGATGGGCCTCGCGTCAATTTAGTGAGCGCTGGATTAGTTCGCAAACGTTCAAAGTCGTGAGATCCCTCTGGCCACGGTTAAAACGGGGGCGCTCGAGGGAACTTCTAAGGCAAACAAAGACACAGCTCTCGAATTTGGTAGGTGTCCTTAGCGCACATTGCCCCCATTGGATGTCCATGTGGTTAGACTTGGGATTGCTTCAAGTCCTTTCTGCAAAAGCTGTCTAGAGGATGCAGTGGAATCAACTCAGTACCTTCTTCTCAGCTGCCCTGCTCTCGTCGGGCAATGATTTAGACATCTGGGCTCTTACTAACTATACTCCTGAGGATATAGCGGGACTAATGTTACACACCATGAGAAATTCATTTGTAGCTTGAAGCGGTTAATACGAACGTAAATAGCCACTGTTAGTCGTCATTCTCTTATGCAAGGAACCTTTTGCCTTTCTCCACCATCCTCTAATCCAAAGTCCCTTTTCACTGTTTCCACCTTCTTTAGGTTAGCTATTTATCCTTTCCTATCTACCCCACGAATATATTATAAAGGCGCCACATTTTCACAAATTTTCATTATTTACTCACCGACTTTTTAGTTCCATTCATTTTTTATAGAAGTATAGTTCATTCTAATAAAAAAGTTTCATGCTTTGTATACAATTTAAAAATATTTAGAAATTTTAGGAAAAATTTCAAAATTTTTTATCAGGTTTAAAAAAGAAGAAGTTGGGTACGCAGTTTCATAGCCTATTAAATTTTATTGTAATGAAGTGCCAGTTTGATGTCGTTCATCGCGCATTCTTTATATGGAGAAAATGGAAACAAATTTTAAAATGAATCAAATTGAAAACATAATTTCAAAGCTCTTTCAAAATAAGCAACTTCGACAGTTTACATTTTTGTACTCCCTACCCAAAAACCAGCGTTTCTAAAAAGTTTGCCGAATGTGTTTGAAAAATTCAAAATATAAGTTCAAGGTACTCCCCATCAACTTTAATCCACTTATGCTAGCGCTTGATCCAGCTTTCGAAAAATTTCTAGAACTATTTTTTCAGTATAGCCATAAAAGCTATCTTCGATTTTTCCATTACTTCCTTTCGACTGTTAAAACGCGTTCCGCATAGTAATTTTTTGACTCGATCAAACAGAAAAAAGTTAAAAATTGCGGGGAACCATATGAGCTGAATTCAATGACTATTGGATGATATTCGTTTCGTTCTTGGTTAAAAATTAACGGATAATGATGGCACTAAACGATGGCGCGACAAAATCCACGAACGTCTCATAATGCCCAAAGGCACACAAATATATTACTATTATTTATTAAATGTCTGACTTCTAGCAAAAAGTCTTGATGTACAACTCCGTTGCAATCCATAATCCATAAAAACCGTAATCATCGCTTTTTTTTGGGCTGAAAATGATGTGGTTTTTTTGTTCTCCTTACATTCGAAGCTCTCCACTCACTCGCCTGATGTCTGGATTGAGTGTTGTAGTCATAAAAACAAGTCTCGTCTCCAGCAATGATGCGTTTGGTAACTGTTGGATCGGATTCAGCTTTAGAAATCATGTCTTACGCGATCTCCTTTTTGCATGTCATTCAAGTCCGTTGGACCCAACTTTTTAGTATTAAAAAAACTTGTAGTTTTTTTATAAAAAAGGACAAAAATGTGGGGAAGAAGTAAGGGGTTTTCCAACAGGTATTATCTATGCCGAGAGATGATTAACGATTTTTTATGCCTGAAATTGGATGATATTGATCAGGTCAAAGTTTATTTTCCACAAGTTGGCGCTACGTGCCACACAAGCAACGAAACCATTGATTTTTTACGGGAAAAGTTTGCGGACCGTGTTATTTCTCGAAGAGGTGATCTCAATTGGCCACCGAGATCTTGTGAATTAACACCTTGTGACTTTTTTCTTTGGGGCCACGTGAAAGAGAAGGTCTACGCCAACACACCAACAGCCCAGGGTTTATTCAAGACCTCAAATGTGGAATTCGTGAGGTTATCGAGGACATAGGACGAGCAGTACTGCGTTCGAAAGATAAAGTTTTGCACTAAACAGCTGACAATTACTGCCATTTGATATGTGCGTACTAAGAACTTCGAAATCAGTAGACTCTGCCCTCCTTATTTAATTATCACCCTCGTATTGTTGTGTACTGCAGCAGCAGGCTAATCACCTACCCTGTCAGAAATCAAAACAGGTAAAACTGAGACTTGTCGTGGCCCTATGCTCCCGAGAGGAGTGAACAAGGAAAAAAATAAAACAAAAAAAAAAAAATGTTGTTGTAGGTGATTCATTTTTCATCAAAAGAAATCATTCGTATTAAAATGTCATGATTTCATTCCGTAGATAAAATTTTGGGTCTCTAAATTTCTCAACGAAAATTCATATTTTACATACAAATATAGAATTTTTTTTTTTCATTCTCAGACCTTCCAAATGATCCAAAACTATTTGATTACAGTCTTTTTACTCTCAAGTCTTATTCAAATAGTTCAACACAGATTGGTGAAGAATGATTATTTTGCAAGTACTGCCTTGACTTCTAATACGGCAGTCTTCATCAACTTTTCCATGATTTAATTTTTGAGAGTTTGGAATATCAGAGCGACGTTTGTCTTGTGCATCGAGATTACAGGAAAAGAACTTGCAAGAAATTTGAATGACCTTTTCCTACCGTTGATATTCTCGACGTTTTGCGATCTTTTAGTTAAACTTTTTTTCGATACCAGGTATGCTCGGCCACATCTCCCACCTACCAACTCCAGAGGCTGATCAAACGAACTTGAGCACTAGCATAGATGGCAAAATCTTGTGATTAAAGAATATTTTGATTATTTAAATGGCCTTCTAATGAGTCTTCATACAACTCTTTTGAAAATACAGGGAACAGATCAATTCAATTCCAGGAGTTAGGCGCTAAAATGTTTTATAAGAATTGCTCGTTAAAATTTATTAAAAGTCAGAAGTATTATTTGAAATCAATGAAGAACTATCCTAAGTAAATTTATTGCATTTTTTATCAAAGACTGAAACTTTAAATTACTGTAAAAATACTTTTTGAGGATGTGCGCAAAATCCTTCTGGGGTTTGACTCAAATGCAGCCATACTCATATATGAAATAAGTGTAATTGAGGTTTTACGGAATAACACAAATATTACTTTTCTGAAGTGTAATCAGTATTGGGTTTTTCATCGCCTATTAATGGGTTGGTGCGTGATTACCAACGTACCAAGTATATATATATATATATTGCTGCGAGTTTTTATCAGACTGAATCCTATTTTCAACCTTTCCGAGGAAGCAGACACCTGTAATGCAGTGAGCCTCACTACTAACTGCTTCATTTATCCCTCAAGGTTCTTCAGCTGAAATTTAAATTTTCTTACCCTAAATGTGCGAATACCATTTGTTAGCACAGCCTCCGATGTGAAAGTGAGCATCATCTGGGGATATGACTTTTCAGTAAAATTTCTAAACTTCAATCAAACCCTCCTTAGTCCAGCATCCCGTACTTTGTGGCAGCAAAATGCGTTGCGTTTCATAAATCTCTAAGCGCAAACTGAATTTCTGACACTGAACAGCAGATGGATCACCCTTTATATAGATACATATGTGTGTAAGCACCGTCGCTGGCATGCGTTTGACTCATCTCCAACTCCACTGCCGTTGCACTGGCCGTTGGCCGTACGCTTAGCTTTCATTCAAATGAAGCATTGCTCCGCAAGTGTCCAGCTGCCACCCGCATAACGACATGACAGCGTAGAAAAAGCAATCGATCAAGTGCGGTGAAGAAAGCAACAGCAAAAACAATAATAATAAGTAATGCACACAAAAATAAGAAATTTAAAAAAAAAAAATCAAAATAATAAAGAGAAAAAAATATGTAGCCCAGATGAACGAAGTATGACTTTTGAGCTCTGCTGGATTTTTTGGCGGAAAAAAATGGCTGGTTGAGGCTTTCAGTTAGCCTGTCATTGCCGCGGATTGTCTAATAGTCAATTAGTCAGTGAGCCAGTCAGTCAACCATTCAATCAGCGTCAGAGTTCTTTAACCTCTCAACAATAAGTCAACGGCAATTTGAAGCATTTCGGCGGAATTTTTTTCCTACATTTTTTCTTCTGAATTTTTTATTGCTTATGTGTGTATATGCCATGCAGATGCATATGTGTGAGTGTACTCTCATATGTGTACATAGGTATATTCCAATACACGCAAATCGCTCGCTCTGTAAGACAGTTGAAATGGGAACTCCCAGAAATTAACACCAGCCACAATCAGCTATGGAAATAGTCTGGTGAAGCGAAATCCAACGATCCGATCCGTCAGTTCGCCATTCGGTCAGAGTCAGTGTGGCAACCACCAGCTGCGCGCTTAATGTTGTTTGCACTCATTTCAAAGCGGCTGCTTAAAGGTATTCACCTTACGCGATGAAAAAAAGTTAAAATAAAAAAAGTTAAAAATAAAAAACAAATTAAAAAAAATGGTAAAAAATCAATAATTTAAAAAAGCATTTAAAACACAGCGCATGGAACTGTATAAAAATATATATGAGTATATTTACGTTACTAAATTATGGGATAATAAAAGAAAATTAGCTTTTTGTTAATTTTGGCATACTGTGATTGTAAAATTGTTTTTTTGTTGTTGTTGTAATGTTTGCTTGTTTTTTGTTTCTTTTCTGTTTCTAAGTTTCATTCAAAGTAAAAGGTCAACACTATGGCACTAAAAATAAAAATAAAAGTCGATTGCGCAAAAAGTTGGCAACCACCTGAGCGAACGCATGGCTACACACATGAAAGTTTATATGCATTTTTTTTGGTAACATTTTGTTTTTTTTAGTTAAATTTTGGTAAAATTTTTTTTGTTTAATTTTTTTCTCTTGGATTTTGCCAATTTTTACAAAATCAGTGATCTCCATATGCCCGTTGCTGTGTACGTAGCTGTGTGTGTGTGTGTGCCTTCATGTATTTGCCGCAGTTGCACGTCACAGGTGATAGCTTTGACTATGACCTCAGCACTCAGCGCTAAACCTTTTGTAACACTATTCCCCCCACGCTTTGCCCCTTTCCAGTGACTGTCTTTATTTTGTTAAGCTTTTTTTCTTCTTATTTTTGGTGATCGATATAACAGCAGCCACACAGAGAAATTAAGTGAATGCCTTAGAGATAATTACCTATGTATGCGTGTGAAATTTTTTAACCACAGCGGTTCAATAACAAAAGTTTGGTTTAGCGAAAATTAATGAACGAAGAATTTAAATGAGTCTGCATGAAATGTATTGAAGAAAGTAAAACAAAATGTATTTTGCAATTTCATGCAAATTTTTTTCATCGCTTAAGTTCTACCTGCTGATATTCTGATGTATGTGGACCACCAACAGGTCTGCGGAAATAATTCGTAAATGATCTGTAATATTACATATCATTTCGCTTTGCATTCATATGCACATTTGTTTCGAGTGCCGCGAAATTACATTTTTTAATTTGGGTTACTTTCTTAAATTCTAATTTTAACTTTCCTTATGTGGTGGTGGTGGTGTTGTTGTTTGAGCGACACAGCTCAGAAACAATTAGCGCAAAATATGCCATTTTGACACACCACTGCTTTTTACAAGTCGAATGATCTTGATTTGACTATGAATCTGCCTGTGTCATCTATTTTATTTCTTTCAAGTTAAACATCAAGAACTTACCCAGTATTCTATGTCACAGAGCACGCTGACTTGGGCACTCACACAGGTAGTGAGCGACTGCTTCCTTAGATTTTTCTGTATTGCAACTTCTGCATCTATCGTTGGACGGTCACCTGAACTGGTATGATCTCCCAAAGGTCAGTGACCGGTTATTCTTGATTTTTTTATTATAATTCTAAATATGTCTACTCATGGCTTTCTTAACAGCTCGTCAGTTCTGAATTTATTGAAATTGGGCCATGTTTGTTTAGGTATTTTACAGGTATACGTCTTGTCAATGGCCTCCAACTGGAATAGCGAGATGAACTCGCTTTTGTGCACGCTTACAGGACAACCTATTTCTACCGCTTCGAACTCGTTCTGGGATGCTCCCTGTCTTGCTAGCTCATCAGCTTTCTCATTTCCATCTATGTTCCTATTGCAAGGTACCGAGATGAGAGTGATGACTGTCGCGCGCGATAAAGCAGTAAGTTCTTGTTTGCATTTCCCGACAACTTTTGAATTGGTTATAGGTGACTTTAAAGCTAAGAAGGCTGCTTGACTATCTGAACCAATACATACTTCCAATAGTAGTTGTGTATGATTTCTGATTATTCTGCAAGCTTCCCTTATCCCGAGAACTTCTGCTTGAGAGATACTTTTCGAAAACGTACTTTGGTAGACTGAAGTTGCGTCATGGACCCCAAATACGAGTACATATAAGATAATTGAGTTCTAAATCCTCTAAAAAGTTTTTAAAATCACTAGTTTTACAATGCAATAGGTGCACCAGCTAAAATTTACCAAAAATAATACCATTTTGAGGGAATCTACATTTACCAGAACTCAGTTTTTTTTCTAACCACTGTTATATGGTATTCTCCTAATATTAATCTGGGTTGTTGTTACCAGAAAATCTGTGGTCTACTCCTGGAAAGATGGGAGATCCTTCTGATCATACGTAGGTGGAAGGCGCCCAAGGGAATTTCTAAGGCTAACAAAATCGGTCAAAATAGCCATCATTAATTTCACAAGTAAAAGAGCCTTACCAGGCATGAGAGAAATCAGCATGGACATGATTGATATTGGTTTAGTCGGCGAAGCAAAGTATTATGGCCTGGCAAACGACTAGCAGAAAAATGCTTGGGATGTAGCCCAAGAATCCTCAGATGAATGTACATCATGAAAATAAGACCAATGACAACATATGGAGCAGTCGCTTGGGCATCGGAGCCACTCTCTCGACAGTGCGGGCAGCGCTAACTGAGTTTCAGCGCTTAGCATGCGTGTGCATCACGGGGGCGAAGCAAACCAGCCCTACAGCTGCGATGGAGGTGATGCTTGCGCTGACACCGCTTCATATAGTTATTCAGCAATCAGCTAAGCGTACCCTGTTGAGTATTACCAAGGAAGGCTTCGATGGAGGTAAATTGATGTCATCTAAAAACATGGAGTGGCTGACGCTGTAGCTGACACTTACCCAGCTGCTTAGAGATGATACCACTAAAGTTAACAAATTCCAAAAGAAGTTGAATATTGAACTGGGCGATAAGTTAAGCTGGCATAGGCCAGAATTTGGAAGGAAGCTGAAAGAATGTACCCTGCACTGGTACACAGATGCCTCGAAGACACCAGAAGGCATAAGAGTAGTATGTATATTCCGGGCTACAGGACAATATCAAAAATATTAAAATTTTAATATTTTTATCATTTTAACTCAAAAATTTAACATTTTTACCATTTAACTCATTTTTTTAACTTACAGTTACTCAAAATTTTAACATTTTTTAACATTTAACTCATTTTTTTAGCTTATATTATCTCAAAAAAAAAGTTAAAAATTTTGAATTGGGTCGATTTAGTCCACCCCTAAATTATAGTTACTCGTAGTTAATATTTTTAAGATATTAAAGATATCTATTTTTGATGTACTAGTAATCAATATTAGGTTGGTATAGTTAAAATTTTGAGTTGGGTCGATGTCTATTAAGTGAAAAAATGTTAAAATATTTATTACAAAATATTTAAAGTAATCTATTCAAACAAAAATAAAAAAAAAAGTTAAAAATTTTGAGTTGGGTCGATTATTATTGATTGATAATTTTAAATATTTATTACAAAATATTTAAAGTAATCTATTCAAACAAAAATAAAAAAAAAAGTTAAAAATTTTGAGTTGGGTCGATTATTATTGATTGATAATTTTAAATATTTATTACAAAATATTTAAAGTAATCTATTCAAACAAAAATAAAAAAAAAAGTTAAAAATTTTGAGTTGGGTCGATTATTATTGATTGATAATTTTAAATATTTATTACAAAATATTTAAAGTAATCTATTCAAACAAAAATAAAAAAAAAAGTTAAAAATTTTGAGTTGGGTCGATTATTATTGATTGATAATTTTAAATATTTATTACAAAATATTTAAAGTAATCTATTCAAACAAAAATAAAAAAAAAAGTTAAAAATTTTGAGTTGGGTCGATTATTATTGATTGATAATTTTAAATATTTATTACAAAATATTTAAAGTAATCTATTCAAACAAAAATAAAAAAAAAAGTTAAAAATTTTGAGTTGGGTCGATTATTATTGATTGATAATTTTAAATATTTATTACAAAATATTTAAAGTAATCTATTCAAACAAAAATAAAAAAAAAAAGTTAAAAATTTTGAGTTGGGTCGATTATTATTGATTGATAATTTTAAATATTTATTACAAAATATTTAAAGTAATCTATTCAAACAAAAATAAAAAAAAAAGTTAAAAATTTTGAGTTGGGTCGATTATTATTGATTGATAATTTTAAATATTTATTACAAAATATTTAAAGTAATCTATTCAAACAAAAATAAAAAAAAAAAGTTAAAAATTTTGAGTTGGGTCGATTATTATTGATTGATAATTTTAAATATTTATTACAAAATATTTAAAGTAATCTATTCAAACAAAAATAAAAAAAAAAGTTAAAAATTTTGAGTTGGGTCGATTATTATTGATTGATAATTTTAAATATTGATTACAAAATATTTAAAGTAATCTATTCAAAAAAAAAACAAAAAAGGATACATTTATTTTTTAAAGTACCTTTCAAAAAAAACGACGAACTCCTCAAAACAAGAGTCTTTGAGTCAGATTTGAACTTGCAACAAAATTATTGTTATAATTCCAACTGCTTAACCAACTCATCTAAACATCATATTCTAAAGTAATGCAATTACAGCTGAGTAGTATGCAAAGCAAGCTTGCTCACAATCTATAAATAGAATAAGCATAAGCACAAACCAAAAAAAATGAAATACTGTTGAATACGAGTCACAAACTGCAAGATAAGCATAATATTTGATAAGCTTTTATACATCAACACATGTTTCGACTCTGTCGAAACCGTTTGACAAAGTCAAACATGGTTACAAGTGCAGTATGTATTTAGCGTTAGAAGAGGGTGGACGCAAAATAATTGAAACTTCAAATTTGAACTCTTTGAAGTTCAAATTTATAAAATTTACCCAATATTGGTTCATAACTTAAATCTCTTATTAAATATGTTATTGGATTAGATGGATAAATTTTACTAATATAAAATATTTCTCGAGTCCAATTATTTTTATATTTGTTTTCAAATTGTTTTTTATGTGATTGAATTCTTACTTTTTCTCCAATTTTAAAAACTGGTTTTTCTAAATTGTTTCTATTAATTTTAAAACAATTATCAAAAATTAATTGTTCATTTTTTTCATTTACTTCACAAGGTTTCATACCAATAGTTCTATGTACATCTTTGTAATTATATTCATATAATATTTTATCAATTACATCAATCCAATTAGTATTTTTCTGAATTTCAAATCGTATTTTTAGTTTTTCATTAATGGTTCTATTAAATCTTTCTACAATTGATGATTTCTTTTCACTAAATGTTTGATACATGTTAATATTGTATTTATCTAAAACTTCTTGGAAATGTTTATTTAAAAATTCTTTACCAGAATCTGTATGAAGTAATTTTGGTGCACAACCTGCTTTTTTAATAATATTTAAAAATGCTTCAGAAGTTGTTTTTCCATCTTTCTTTTTTAATGGTTCTATATAAGCAAATTTAGAAAATGTATCAATTACATTAAGCATATATTTGTATCCTCTATTAATTCTAACATTAACTGTTGTCATAATTAGTAAATCTGCTGCCCATAGTTCATTTATGCCTTTAGTAATAATTTTTCTTCTTTCAAAATTTTTTCTTACTGGTTTATGCAACTCTTTTGCTATTTTAAAATCATTATTTTTAGTATCAATAAATTCATCTTTATCCATTTCAAAAATATTTAAAATTTATTTTAATTAAATAACAATGATATCAGATAAAGTTTTAAAAGAATATATTAAAACACAAAAAGACTTAAAAAATAAACTTCAACAATTTAATTTAAACAAAGTAATAAAACAAGAAAAAATTAATGAAGATCTTCAAGCAATTATTCAACCATTAAATCAATCAGTTATTAATGTTCACAATTTAAATGATAGCTTTAAAAATTTAATAGTAGATTTAAATCAATCATATAAAAAAACAATAGATGGACATTCACAAAGTGAATATGTTTCAATGGAGTCGAAACCGTTTGACAATAATATGAATTTACAAACTAATGAATTTAACGAAAAGCAACTATCACCAATTAGAAAAACAAACAAACAAAAATTAGTTGAAAGTACACCAACAACTAGCACAGGTTCACGAAGCGAACAGTTGACTCCATCAACATCAAAAGACGCTCTTTTGCGTAGTGCAAATGAAACGTTATCTACACCAGTACAATTTATTTCCGAAAAAATTGGAAATATGGCAATGAAATATTTAAATTTAAATAATTCTGATATGAAATTATGTGACAATATTTTTGGTCTAAGATCTGAAGATGGAAAAGATTTATGGATTGGTAATACTGAAGTAAAAATTAGTAATAATGATATTATTTTAAATAATAAAACTTATAATGGAACAAAAGGGTTATGGGAATTAATAACTTTAAAAGAACAAATAATGATTTACAAACTTATGAAGAAATTATATTATCAACATATGCTTACATGCAAAATAATGACAAAAGTTCTAAACGTATTAAATCTAGCGTTGGAAATAAATATATGAATTTTATTAGACCAATATTGATTAAAAATAAAATTATAAAAGAAAAAGTAGGATCTGGTTTAAATTCAAAAAATAATCTTTCAAAATCATTACAAAATTTTAAAATTAAAACTAGTTTACCTACTGAATATGTTCGTTTTGCGAATCGTTCACAATGTGAACGTGTTTATTGGAATGATATTAATGAATTAAAAGATAGATTAAATTTGTTGTTAGGAGAGTATAATGCAGGAAATGATAGTCCAGAAATACATAATGAAATTATGAATATTATTGAGGAACTAAGAGAAGAAAATATGTTGACTCTCTCCGAAGGAAACGTATTAACTGTTTAATTAAATTACATATAAATTTAAATAAATTAAAAAATTTTTTTCTAATAAATGGGAATTGATAAGTTTGGACAAAAATCTTTTTCAGAAATAAATTCATCTAATGAATATTCTCTTAATAGAATAATATCATTAGAAAATGAAGTTGAAGAAATTCGTTCAAATAGTGATCAAATGAAAGATATTATTAGTAAATTAATGGAATTAAATCAACTACTTCAAAAAGAAGTTGAAAAACAAGAAAAAGATAATGTGGTAGCTTTTGGTGTTGTATATAAAGAAATAGAACAATTAGAAAATAATTTAAATCAAGATATTATTAACATAACTAAACAAGTAGATTTTATAGAAACAAATATTGAAAATTTTAAAAACAGTTTAGAAAAACAATTGGATAGTTATTCGGAAAAACAAATTTTAATTGATAATTATCTTAAAGATTTAGTTTTACAAAATAAAGACAATATTAATCAAAATAATATTACTAAACAAAATGATGAAACTAATAATAAGATTGATAAAAGTATTCAAGTAGATGAATATATAAAACAATTAAATATTGAAGAAAGTGAAACAGATATTGAAGAAAGTAAACTACAAATTGAAACAAATATAATTCAAAAATAATTTAAAAAATTCATACATATATAAATGATAAACAAAAATAATAAATCAAAATAAAAATTCAAATATTCAACATCGTTGAAATATGTTCACATCATATTTCATTTGAAATTAAAAAAAAAAACTTAATCTAATATAATTAATAATTTAATGTATAGTAAATAGGAGGGGTTCGTTTTAGTTACCTACATTTCCTATTTCATAATGTCCCCAGGGTAATTTGTAAGTCTTATTTAACTTATCGTTATCATTATTATTCAACTTTTTATTGAAATAAAACTTATCATCATAGGGTGACAATCCTATTTTATTCTCTTCTGTAGTATATAGTTTATTATCATATGATCTAATATTATGAACAGTTTCATTTTTATTTTTTAAATTAATTAAACAATTCTTATAATCTTCAATTGTTAACTTTTTAATATTATTTTTCTTTATTCCTTTACAAACTTTTTTATCACAAACATCGGTCTTAAATGCATACATTTTACTTCTAAGTCCACAAAATTCTCTAATTGGTATTCCATTATATTCATCTTTAAATTTTCCTGGTACTTTTTTATTAATATTAGATTTTAAATCTTCAATTGGAAAATTATCTATATAATCACTGGTATCATAATTATCTAGATCATCTTTCATTTCAGAATAAATATCAAAATCATCATCAATATGTTTACCTTCAAAATAAAGAATAAATGAATCAGTATCTGTTCCTAATAATTTCATTCTATTACCATATTTAGTTTTAAGTTGTACATACATTTTAAACATTAATAATTTTGATAAATCTAAAATATTTTGACCTCCAAAGATAGGTTTATTTAATTTAATATTTGTATTTTTACCAAACACTACACACATATTATGATCTATTATTTTTCTTGATTGATATGTATTTCTACTTATTAGTTTTCTCATAATTTTTTCAGTTTTAACTATTCTAACATTAAGTCTATTTCTAACATTTTCCATTTGCTTACCATATACACTATTATTCATAAGTTTGAAAAAATCTTTTTCAAAATCGTTTTTAGCTTCTTTTCTAAGTGTTGTATTTTTTTCAATATAATTTTTTAACCATGCTTCTTGTCTACATTTAATACCTCTATGAATTTTAGTTAAAATTACACCATTATTTAAATATTCTTTTAATAATCTTATATCAATTATATAATTTTTCTTTGGTAACAACGTACACATTAATTTTTTAATTTTATCATTTGGTTTACTACCAATCCCTTTATTAATTAAGTCTGTTTGATTTGGTGATAAATCTTCAAATTGTGGAACATAATGATGAGGTGCTGGAGCATAATCATTATAAAAGTTGTGTAATTCCGGAGGAATACTTATATCAACTTCTAATGTATATCCAATATTATTATCATCAAAATCTTTATTTAAAATATTATCAACATTACAAAAATATTTAATTTCATCTTCATTTAACCATTCATGATTACCAACACTTAATTTTTGTGACATGGCCCATCCATATAAATTATTTGCATCTAAATATAAAATATAACTTGTTAATTTTTTAGAATCGTATATACCTTTAAGAGAAGCTTCCTCTTTACTTAATTTATAAACTTGTTCTACAATATCAGCATGTTCCTTTCGGTAACCGTTGACATGGTCAATATGTTCACTCTGTGAACCGTTTCCTTCGGAAATGTAATAATAACAATTATTAGCTTTAGCATAGTTATGTGCAATTTGTGATATTCCACCTCTAGTTCCATTTTCATAAAATTCATACATATCTTGATCTGTTAATAATTCTAATTTTTGTTTGGTTAATTTTAAAGCAGATGAATTACTTAAATGTGGTGAACTTATATAATGTATAGGATCTAAATTATAATTTTTAAAACATTCTTTTCTAAAATTATCAAATACATCACTTAAAAGTATAACATCTAATTTCAAATACCAGTTATGATAGTCTCTAAATGTTTTACAATTAAAATGTTTCCAAAATTTATTTGCAAATTTATAATCGTTAATATTAATATTTCCATTTAATGATGAATGAAAATCTTCAAGATTTGGAAATTCTGTTATACTTAATTTTTTATAATCATCAATAAATTCATATGGATATACACCTTTTCTAAGTAAATAACATTTATTTTTTAATGATAGATTTTTAAAAATATTATTAAAGTTTTCTAAATGATCAAAATTAATAGGTTTTATATTTTTAGTATTACAAACTGAACAAATACTACAAGCATATATTTTATTCTCAGTATTTTTACCAACTTTATAAGATACATAATCTATATTTCTTATTTTCTTACATGTTACACAATATATATCATTAACATCTAATAAATTTTTAACAGCTTTATCTAATGAAGTATTTATAAATTCCATTGAATCTATAAATCTTAATTCTATTTTTTCGACAACTGTATATAATTCTAAATCTGTTGAATTACAATTACGACAAGTGTTTCTTGTCTTTAAATTATATTGATATTTACATTTTTCATTTTTACATTTTAAATATTTAGTTTCACCTACAATAACTGGTTTTTTAATTTGTTTAAATTTTTCAGTGCTCGTTGCTAGAACACTAGTTTCAGTTTCAGGATGAAATTCATCTAAATATTTTAGAAATAATTTTGAATCATAACCTTTTAAATTATGAATAATAATTGGTAAAAATTTTGGCATCTTTAACTTTAGATTACATTTATTACATAAAGCCATTCTATATTTACCAGTTGTATGGTCATGATCCCAACATTTTTTATTTTCTTCAGAAAATGGAATATCACAAATTTCACAATTGTTAGTATTATCAAACTTTAATATCGATTCTTTATCCTGAATTATATTATTCAATTTTCTTACTTCATAATAATCTTTAGCATATTTTATTAAATTATCTAAGAATGATTTCAATAGCACTTTTCTATTAGAAGTATTCTTTGAAATATATTGTTTGTTATAAGTGTTATAAATACCATAACTATTTGGAATGTGTTCATGAAGTAATATTGTATTTTTACATTTGCCAGATTTTTTTTTATTAATTTTTTCCAAAGTACATTCAAAATCAGCATATAAAGTATATGGATGAAATAATTCTGCACCATTAGATTTATATTTTAAAATATTTTCACCCTCTTTAGGTAACTTTATATTTTGTATTATATTATTATCATCTTTTAATAAATAACATGTTTTTATATGTTCTTCTAATTCATCAGATTTTTCAAAATGTTTAAAACATTTATTACAAATATGTAGATGTTCATGCTGATGATGAATTTTACCACTTAAAAATCCAGATAAATTTTTAAGTGGTACAAAGTGAGATTTGTATGTTTCTTCTGTAATATTTTCTTCTATATATATAATATTAACATGTTTTTTTGGCAAACCATTAACGAAATTACGAAAAGAGTTACTTTTATACATTAATTGAATTTGGTAATATTCATCATCATTTTTTTCTGAATCATAATGATAAAAATTCATGGTAATATTAAAATAATCTTCTAATTTTTTAACATTTTCTTCATTAATTATAAATGGAAATTCTAAATTTAGATTTTTAAATTTATCATCATTTTCTAAATCTTCAAGATATTTTTTATATTTTGTTGGTCTTTCTGGATGAATTTTTAACACATCTTGATAAATAGAATATAAGATACAATATAAAATACATTTATTATCAGTATTTTTAATATTAACACAATTTCTATTAGTAAATGGAATATATGATCCAGCAAGAATTTGAGACTTATCTCTACTAATATGTGTTTTTACTATTCTAACAAAGCTAGCTGTAGATCCTTTTGTACATTTTTCTGAGAATTTATTATTTATTTCCTCTATCATTAAATAAAATTCTTTTGTATAGTTTAATTTATTAACATAATGTATTTCTGATCTATACCAATATTCATAACTTTCTTTAATTTTATTAGTTTTTTTATCAATATTCACAATATTTACCGCTGTTGCTAAAGACACTTTAAAATTACTATATTTTTTAAAACCTTTGAAAAAATATTTGAAACAATTTCTTTTTATTAATTCTAAATGCTTTTCAATATCAAATTCTTCATTATTTGTAAACTCTAAATCAGCAACCATATTGTTAAAACATGAACCATTTAATTGTTTTTCTTGAATATCAATAATATCAAAATCATAATCATCAAAATTTTGAAATATATTTTGAATAACATCATTATTATGCTTTTCTATTAAAACACTTATTATGTTTAATAAACTATTTTTATTTTTATTATACCAATATTTTGGCAATTGAAAAATATGTTTATTTGCTCTAATATATTTTTTTAGATTTTTTAAATTTTTGGATTTCAATTCTTTAATATTAAATGAATTCATTTTTATTTGGTTGATATTTTTACTTAATTTTTCCTTATTTATATAGAAAAATTTTTTTTAAATATTTTGAATTATCGCCAATAAATAATATTTAAATATTAATTACTTCATAATAAATTGTTAATTATTTTCTTTATTATTAATATATTTAATATGAAATTGAGAATTACAATGACGTTTTTTATGTGATACTGTATACCACATTCCACATTCACACTTTAATCTTTCAAATCTTGATGGTAATGAGTTATAATATGCAATTTTTTGATTGTAACAGTTTTTACAATATCTCTTATTCGAAATAAAATTAGAAATAGTTTTTTCTTCTAAACATGAAAAACATATTTTTTTACCATCTATAATAGACAAACATATTTTTTCACCATTTATTATTTTATGATATAATCTTTGTTGTTGTTGTATTATTTCACCCATTGTTTCCAATTTATTAACAAATATTTTTTTTAAATTTTATATCAATTTACATTTCTAATATTTAATCTTATACTAATTTTTTCTTTTCTAAAATCAATGAAATTATTATCCTGATCAACTATATAAATAGTTATATTTCTAATAGTATTTGTATTTACTGGATAGTATATTAAATTTGTAGGTATTTCATTTATTTTTTCACCAGGTTTATCATTGATAAAAAATTCATGAATAATATTTGTTTGTTTATTATTTTCATAACTACCTCCTACAATATTACATTTTATTCTAATAGAATTAACATTCATAATATTTACTGGTAAATCAGATGATACTAATGTATTAGGTTGAATAATTTGTTCACTAAATCCTAGTAATGAAGCTATGGAATTTTTTTGTGTAAAATCAATAATATAATCACTTTTAATTTCAACTTTTAATGTTGTCATATTTGGTTTAATAGTAATACCCTTTATTTTCTCTTTTATAAAATTGTTTATATCATTTATTTCATATGAACCAGTTGGAAATGTAATTTTTTTGTTAACACTGTTAATTGTATGTAAATTATCTTGTGAATCATTTCCTTCGAAAATATGTTCACTTTGTGAACCAATGACAGAGTCAACATAATGTAAAATATTATTTTTTAATTTTTCAGATATGTTCGGTATAGAATTATAAGTAGAAAAATTAAGCAAACACATTTCAAAATCATGTTTAACTTCATTTGACTCTGTTGAAATATGTTTATTATCTAAAATTATTGGTTCATCAAAATTACATGAAATTATTGAAGTATTTCCATCTAATGATATAGTCGGCATTATTTAATTAAGTAAAAATTTTAAACATAGATAACCACAAATTATTTCATTTATTTCTTGATCAATATTATTATTAAAAATTACAGTATTTTCATTAGTTTTGAAATATTTTTCTATTAATATTGGTAATTTATTTATAGCAAAGGAATCATAGTAAAAAATATGATTATTATATTTTTTATATGCTACCCAGTGTGTACCATTACCATCATTATTATCTAAATTTATTATTCCACATTCTTTATCTTTTATCTTTTCTGGTAATCTATCTTTCATGAATACACCCCTAAAATTTGCTATATTAAATTTTCTAGCATATTTTTTTAAATCATAATTACTTAATGGTTTAATTGGAATTAATTCAAAATCAAATTTTTTTTAAGTAACATACCATTACCAGATTTTTTAAGTAACATACCATTACCAGATTTTATATTTTTTTCTTCTAATGCTTTATTATGACGTATTTTTTCTTCTAATAATTTATCGTTAGTTTTTTTATCATTATATGCTCTATATAATGTTGTTCCTGCAGTAACTGCAGCTCCTATTGCTGGAATAAGTGGTAATAGTGCTGGTAAAAATCCGCCAATTTTTTCATTATTAAAACTTTGTAACTGAGACATAGATAATTTTAATATAAAAATTTTAAAAGTAGTTTTATTATTATCTAAATGTTTTTTTATTGAATTAATTTGTTTTCTAGTTAATGGTAAATATGTTTCATTCATTACACTTTCTTTAGTTCTTTGTAATTGAATTGGTTCTAATTTTATAGTAATATCTGTTTTATTTTTCATAGCATCATAAACTTGTTTTTGTTGATCCTCATTTAGAGATATTGGATATTTAATATATCGTCCACATTTTGGAATAAAATTAATTTCATTTTCATTTGTATTATGTTCACTTTGTGAACCGTTAACAGAGTCAACATTTATCAATTCTTCAGTTAATGAATTGTGAGTTGTTAAACCCATACCCATTTTTCTTTTAAATTTCATAGCATTAGTAGTTAAATATGCATTTACTTTTTCTGATAAACTAGCATCTTTTGCTGAAACTCTTGACCATGCTTTATCTTCTAAAATTTTATCAGCTTCATGTCTTTTCTTTATATCGTTACTTTTAGAATATGCAATATCATGTTCTTTAGCTGCTTCATCTAATTTATTAATTGGATGTATATCTTTTTCAAGTTTTAATTCAAGATTAGTACCAGGTCCTAAATAATTATATCCTGGAGAATGTAATTCAAATGGAAGATTATTTATAAGATTATTTATAATACCACTACCATAATATCGCACCATTTATTATAATAGAAAATGTGATGTATTTATTTATTTATTTGGATAATTATTAATCATGAACTGAAGGTAAACTTGAAATATCATCATCAACTTTTTTATTAATATTAGACAATTCGTTTTTATTTTTCTTATTTATTTTAGTTACATTCTTTAAAAGTTCCTCTGTTAAACTATTTGATTTAGTCTGTCGAGAATTGTATTCATTTGTCGAGAATTGTCGAGAATTGTCTTCTTTTGTCGAGAATTGTCGAGAATTGTCTTCATTTTTAGTGTTTTTGCCAATAATTTCAATACCAAGTAATTTAAGTCCATTATTAAGAGAATCGCGTGAAATATGATTTTGTTCGCAAAATTTTACTTTAGTTAATTTTAAAGTACTAGCTTGTTCTAAATAATTAATAGCTAAATTTCTTTCTCTAATTTGTTTAAGTTCTTTAGCATTTTTTGGAATATGAATATTTTTTGAATTTCTAAAACTTTTTGTTTTCCCTTGTAGTGATACAAGTGGTGAAACAGTTCTAGTAGAAGGGCTTGGATGATTGTATAAATTAGTTATATTCTTATACATTTTATTAATTTTAATTTATTTATAAAAAAATTTTTTAAAATAATTATATTTTTCTTAGTGTTTCAATATAAAAAAATATTAAAAATTTTTATTATAATAAATGTCGAATATACATACAATTGAAGAATTTAAAACAAATACTGATGTGCCTATCTTGAAATTAAGAGGATCTAGTATAAAACTATTAAATAAAGAAGAAATAGAAAAAGAGGTTAAACAAACACAAGAATTTATTAGGCAACATAAATCTCAGTTTAATAATAGAAGTGGTTTTGTTCAATGTTTAAATGATGCACTTAAAAATAATGATCATGTATGGCATGAATATGCTGTTTGTATTATGAAAAGTGTTAAAAATATTAAAGATTATAATATTGAATTACATTCAGAATCAAATAAAATATTAGTAAATGAATTATTAAATGAGAAAGCTATATTAGAATTTAGTTTAATGAGTTATGAAGAAATTATTGGCAAATTAAATGATGATATGTATGAGTTACAAGTAAATTATGATATTCTTGAATCAGAACATAATAACCTTATAAATAGCATTGAAAATAAAAACGCTGCATTAGCTGAAAAATATAAGAACAATTTTATTAAAAGACAAAAAGCTATTGAAGAATCTAAAACAATGAAGATTGGACTAGTAAATAAAAAAATTACAACACAAAAACTCAATGATTTATTGAAAAGTGTAAGTAAAATGAAATAAAAAAAAAAAATATTGTTAATAAATGAATACTTGTGTTAATATTATTCCATATCAAAATGATTGTATATCACAGTTATACATAATTGATGCTAATAATAAATATAATGGAGGATGTAGATGTGTCATAATGGATCCGTCTTTATTAAAATTAATTTCTATTGTAATTTTTATTGTAATTGCAATTCTTATATTTTATGCAATATATTTAGATATACAAAAAAAGGTAATTGAAAATGAATGTAAAAAGATTAACAAAAAAAAAAATATTAAAAATATTTAGGATTTTTTCTATTGCATTAAATGAATAATTGTAAAAACAATTTTGATAAAAATAATCAATTATCAAAAATAGATTTTATTATTTCAAATGGAATAGATAAAATAATGCAAAATGAATACATTTCAATGGTACTAATTATTATTCTATTAATAATGTTTTTTTATAATTTGATAAGACAATTAAATACAAGACTACAATTATTTTAAACATAGGTTTCGACCTAGTCAAAACATATTAGTAAATTTTTAATAATATTTTTTAGTTAAATAAATGAAAGAAGAAAAAGGTATCGAATCTTATGACTTTTATGAACATTTGCCATCTAATTCTACACTATTAAATGAATATGGAAGACCAATAGAAATAAATATTAATAATCAAGACATTAAAACGTTACCATCAAAAAGTTTACTTAATATTAGAGGTCAAATTATTGCTAAAGATAAAGATGGTAAAATATTAGATAAACTTAATCCTGATAAAATAAATTTTGTGAATAATGGTATAATAAATCTGTTTAGTAAAATTACATATTTTATTAATTCAGTTGAAATTGATAAAATTGAAAATCCTGGAATAACAACAACAATTAAAGGCTTAGCATCATTTTCTAATGATTTATCATTAAATAATGCTGGTTGGCAAATTGTAAATAAAGGTAGTGTTTGTAATAAGAAAGGTTATTTTTCTGTTAGCATTCCATTGTGTATATTAATTGGGTTTTTTGATGATTACAAAAATTTCATTTTTAGAATTAATCAAAAATTAGAATTAATAAGATCAAATGATGATACAAATTGTTTAATTATTGATAGTAGTTTAAGTGATCATACTTTTTCTATTGATATTAATCAAATTATATGGAGAATGCCTCATGTTAAATTTTCAGTTGAAGTTGATCATGAAATTAATAAAAAAATTTCAAATAATACAAACTTTCAAATGTATTTTAGAAATTGGAGATACTATTGTACTACTGCAATTCCAGCTGTAAAGACTTATACCTGGAATATAACATCATCTAGTGCTAAACCTAGATATTTTCTTATTGCATTTCAAACATTAAGAAATCAGAATAATTATAAAGACAATAGTAAATTTGACCATTGTAATTTAGAAAATGTTGTAGTTAAATTAAATACAAATAGATATCCAAACTATGATATGCAACTATCTATTAATCAAAATAAATTTGATACATTATATAATATGTTTCTAGATTTTAAAAATTCATATTATGGTTCTAGTATAAATAATTTACCAATAGTTAATTATGATACATTTTTAAAAGAATATCCAATAATATGCATTGATACATCTAAACAGAATGAGGTAATTAAAGAGGCTGCTATTGATATTAAAATTGAATTTAAATGGACAGAAGATTTTCCATCAAATACAGTCGTTCACTGTTTAATTATTAGTGATGATAGTTATTCATATAATCCACTAACAAATCAAGTGATGCATGTTTGACTTGTTTTTTTAAATTTTTATAAAATTAAAATTAACTAAAAATTAATTGAAATAAATATGTAATTAATTATATTAATAGATTAAAAAAATTTATCTAAAATTCTAAATTATGGATGGTCATTTAAAAGTTACTAAATTAGATAATAAAATTAAATTAACTATTCAAAATTTTGATACTCATAAACCAATAAAAAGATTAAATGAAATATTTCCGAATATTATTAGAGCAATTATTTGTGGACCAAGTAATTGCGGAAAAACAAATGTATTATTAAATATATTATCAAAGATTTATTATTCTGATATAATAATTTGTTCAAAAACTTGCTATCAAGAAAAATATAAATTTTTGGAAGATATGATAATTCAATTCAATAAATTGTGTGTTAAAAATGATTTGGAATCTAAAGATATAAAATGTTTATCAATTCAATCTCTACCAACACCTGAAAATATTAAACCATATTCTGTAATAATATTTGACGATATCTCTACAGAACAACAAGATAATATTGCCAATTATTTTGCTTATGGTAGACACAATAACATTTCTTGTTTTTATTTATGTCAAACATATTCAAAAATACCTAAACAATTGATAAGAGATAATGCAAACTATATAATTTTATTTAAACAAGATAAGACTAATCTGAAACACATATTTAATGATCATTGTAATGATATTGATTATGATATTTTAAAAAATATGTGTATTCAATGTTGGAAAGAACAGTTTGGATTTTTAGTAATAGATAAAGAACAAGAATCAAATGATGGTAGATATAAAAAAATGTTTGAATTTTTCTTTACAATATAAAAAAATGTTTGAATTTTTGTTTGAATAAGATTTTTATTTTTTATTATTTCCATTTATTTTGGAAATCTTTATATTTTTCATTTTTTTCATCAAAAACTTTATCTAATATTTTTCTATATTTATATAATCCATCAATGGTGGGCAGCAGATTTACTAATTATGACAACAGTTAATGTTAGAATTAATAGAGGATACAAATATATGCTTAATGTAATTGATACATTTTCTAAATTTGCTTATATAGAACCATTAAAAAAGAAAGATGGAAAAACAACTTCTGAAGCATTTTTAAATATTATTAAAAAAGCAGGTTGTGCACCAAAATTACTTCATACAGATTCTGGTAAAGAATTTTTAAATAAACATTTCCAAGAAGTTTTAGATAAATACAATATTAACATGTATCAAACATTTAGTGAAAAGAAATCATCAATTGTAGAAAGATTTAATAGAACCATTAATGAAAAACTAAAAATACGATTTGAAATTCAGAAAAATACTAATTGGATTGATGTAATTGATAAAATATTATATGAATATAATTACAAAGATGTACATAGAACTATTGGTATGAAACCTTGTGAAGTAAATGAAAAAAATGAACAATTAATTTTTGATAATTGTTTTAAAATTAATAGAAACAATTTAGAAAAACCAGTTTTTAAAATTGGAGAAAAAGTAAGAATTCAATCACATAAAAAACAATTTGAAAACAAATATAAAAATAATTGGACTCGAGAAATATTTTATATTAGTAAAATTTATCCATCTAATCCAATAACATATTTAATAAGAGATTTAAGTTATGAACCAATATTGGGTAAATTTTATAAATTTGAACTTCAAAGAGTTCAAATTTGAAGTTTCAATTATTTTGCGTCCACCCTCTTCTAACGCTAAATACATACTGCACTTGTAACCATGTTTGACTTTGTCAAACGGTTTCGACAGAGTCGAAACATGTGTTGATGTATAAAAGCTTATCAAATATTATGCTTATCTTGCAGTTTGTGACTCGTATTCAACAGTATTTCATTTTTTTTGGTTTGTGCTTATGCTTATTCTATTTATAGATTGTGAGCAAGCTTGCTTTGCATACTACTCAGCTGTAATTGCATTACTTTAGAATATGATGTTTAGATGAGTTGGTTAAGCAGTTGGAATTATAACAATAATTTTGTTGCAAGTTCAAATCTGACTCAAAGACTCTTGTTTTGAGGAGTTCGTCGTTTTTTTTGAAAGGTACTTTAAAAAATAAATGTATCCTTTTTTGTTTTTTTTTTGAATAGATTACTTTAAATATTTTGTAATCAATATTTAAAATTATCAATCAATAATAATCGACCCAACTCAAAATTTTTAACTTTTTTTTTTATTTTTGTTTGAATAGATTACTTTAAATATTTTGTAATAAATATTTAAAATTATCAATCAATAATAATCGACCCAACTCAAAATTTTTAACTTTTTTTTTTTATTTTTGTTTGAATAGATTACTTTAAATATTTTGTAATAAATATTTAAAATTATCAATCAATAATAATCGACCCAACTCAAAATTTTTAACTTTTTTTTTTATTTTTGTTTGAATAGATTACTTTAAATATTTTGTAATAAATATTTAAAATTATCAATCAATAATAATCGACCCAACTCAAAATTTTTAACTTTTTTTTTTTATTTTTGTTTGAATAGATTACTTTAAATATTTTGTAATAAATATTTAAAATTATCAATCAATAATAATCGACCCAACTCAAAATTTTTAACTTTTTTTTTTATTTTTGTTTGAATAGATTACTTTAAATATTTTGTAATAAATATTTAAAATTATCAATCAATAATAATCGACCCAACTCAAAATTTTTAACTTTTTTTTTTATTTTTGTTTGAATAGATTACTTTAAATATTTTGTAATAAATATTTAAAATTATCAATCAATAATAATCGACCCAACTCAAAATTTTTAACTTTTTTTTTTATTTTTGTTTGAATAGATTACTTTAAATATTTTGTAATAAATATTTTAACATTTTTTCACTTAATAGACATCGACCCAACTCAAAATTTTAACTATACCAACCTAATATTGATTACTAGTACATCAAAAATAGATATCTTTAATATCTTAAAAATATTAACTACGAGTAACTATAATTTAGGGGTGGACTAAATCGACCCAATTCAAAATTTTTAACTTTTTTTTTGAGATAATATAAGCTAAAAAAATGAGTTAAATGTTAAAAAATGTTAAAATTTTGAGTAACTGTAAGTTAAAAAAATGAGTTAAATGGTAAAAATGTTAAATTTTTGAGTTAAAATGATAAAAATATTAAAATTTTAATATTTTTGATATTGTCCTGTAGCCCGGAATATACATACTACTCATAAGCCCTGGAATATACAGAGCCAAGCTTTCTGTGCCGATGGGTAGCTTCCCAAGCATCTTCCAAGTGGAGGTATATGCCATCTGGCTATGAGCCTTGCTTGCTATCTGGCAACATACCCTGAATGAGAAGCTTAGGAGTGAAGAGATAAGGCTGGCACCAAACTATGTGGATACGTTAGACGTAATATTTTTAACCAAAAGAGGTTCAAACAACTCATAACTCCTCCGAAGGATACACTGATAATTATAATTATAATGCTCGCGGAAATTCTCACAACCCATTGCAGGCGGCGCAGTCATATACACATAATCGGATATGGTCCGCTGATTCTTGTCATTTCTGGAACTAATCCTAGGAGACTCCAATGCACCTTCTCCTAGAATGCAGCGCCATAGAAGATGAAGCGCCAGAAGAAAGGCATATATGTACGTTCAGTTCAACCCAGCTCTATTTTAAGTTAAAAACCGAATTGGATCTGGATGAGGTACTGTGATGAATACGGGACACAAAAGACCATGAGGCAGAAGTACTATATAAACCTCAATTCAATCTAATCTAGTCTAAATTAAGTTCTAAACCACTGAATGCATTGAGAATAGATAGCTTCCAGAGGAATATGAATAGAATGTTTATTTTTCACAGGCTGAATCCAAATAGATTATGCTTTAAGTTTTAATTTGAAAAATCTATTGCACAAACCTCACTGTATACCCCTATACATTAGATTAAAGGCAGGTATGACCCACTCTGCTATGGAATCTCGAATACAAAACTCGCTGTTTTGCTTTGCCTATTAGATAAGTCTGGGATTTTAACCCGTCTGCTAAATAAAGACTTTCAAACTACCTCAAAAGCCATTAAGATGGTTGCGTTTCCATATGAGCTCGTCACTCTCTATCAGATTGGCAGCTAGAAATCTCTCGGAGAAACTAAAGTTTGTGTACCAGCTGGTGCAGTAGTTATTCGTCTCACAAGTTCTGTTGAAGACGCTTACCAAGCAAGTTGCTAGATATGACGCGAAGTGATGATCAGCAGCTACAAAATTTTTGATCAAGCAAAGTTCACAAGTATACCAAGGGACGCTTGTCGTCCCAGGTTGAAAGAATTCAAAAAATATATTTAAAAGAAAGCTTCGATTATTCTTCGAGACTTCGTCTTAAAAAGAACTTTGGATAAACATAGAAAGCCTTTTGATTGATAAAATTTATCTTCACATTGCGTACCTCACTTCATCTTTCTCTCAGTTTTCTGAAATACTACAACTAACATGAGGAGGCGGCAGTCCATTTAATGAAATCATCACAAACAAGTAAGGAAGCTCTAAATTGGGATCGGACCGAACTTTATACACCTGCGCATGTTTTATAAAAATTTGGTCTTTGACCTCATAGGCAATGAGAGTTACAGCTTCAAACATCAGAGGAAACGATGCACGGAAATTTAGTTCTGACACATAAAAAGTGGGTTTCTATTCGATCTCAACAATATTTATGTGGTATCTAAACATGGTAGTGAACTATACGTGCAGCAAGTTTGGGGGAGCTTGTTAAGTCATTATCGAAATACAAGTATTTCCCGCAAAGTAGGCGTGTAGCTCCTATTTTTGAGAATTTTGACCGTATGGTCATAAGTTCTATTAAATTTGATTATTTTGATTCATTTGAAACCGAGATATATTTTTTTTCTCTTTTAAAAATAAAAACGTGGGCGTGGTTATTAACCGAGTTTCTATACCAAACCACCTTGGACAAGGAGTAAGATGTGTACTAAGTTTCATTTAAATCCATTAATATTTATTCGAGTTACGGTGGGCTCGGACTGACGGACGAGCGAACAGATTCCTCTAGTCATTTTGAGCATTTACCTATATCTATAATCTATATAATCTATTTCGATTTCTTACACTTCTCAATGTTACACAAAACCGGTATGTGAAAAATATTATAATAACCGCGGGTAGCCACAGTAGTTCTTTGTCTTACGAGAACTTAAAGATTGAGTCTCTTCATTAATTAAGTACGAAAACTATGGATGGAAGGAAGGGTGCTCATAATGCCCAAAGCCGTCAAGATGGTACACAGTACCGCGAAAGCATTTCGGCAAGTCACCCTCACATCATTGTTTTTTAAATTGACAGGGAGTTGCATTGGTTTGCAGTTCATATTCTATATTTGTTGTTGCTTTTAGACGCATGGTTTTATTTACTGGATCATAAATAACTAAATTTAAGCCAAATAGTAAGTTTTTAAATCTTAATCTTATTTATGTGCTTGTTAGATGGGTTCGTTTTTGTCTACGTATCATCAACTAAAGCGGGGTGATCTTTTCGTTGCAGACAAGATATGTCAGTTGTGTATGCGCCATTTTACTATCGGAAATTTCAGCAATGCTCAACATGCTTACCGCATAAGTAGATCATTTGAGAGAGCACTGGGTGAGAATATTGTGAGTACGAATAAAAAATGCTTGCTCAAAACTTATGACTTCGCCTATAGCAGCCTTCCTACGGGGGGAAGACCCAATTAGAAGTTGCAATATATCCAAGACATTGTGGTTGCGGAAGCCTGGTTTCTGCATTGATAACATCTTGAACAGAGGAATGGATCCTTGGTAAGGATATATTCTTTATGCCATGGAACCAATGACTGATTGAAATTCTGCTTCCCTCTGTCTCAAAAGGCATTAGGACAGTTCCTTGTGGTAGATAATCTAATTGTACGGAAGAGGACTCTCAGGGAATAGACTAGCAAATCTATGAACTCATACTTGTATATTTGAATTTTAGAGCCTGAAAAAGCTAAGCTTAACTGCTGTTCTCACAGCACATTGAAAGGCTGATGAGCACATGACAAGGCAAAAAATTCCACACAACAAAATACGACGCAGTTGTAGAGAAGTTGGAAAGGAGGAAAATATATAAAAATCTTTGCAGTTGTCCAAGTTTGTAAAGAGCAAGATTGAAGAAGTTTCAGGATTGGAGGGTAGGTCTCTTGTATTCATTAATTCTTATTAAACACAACGAAGTGACTGTAGAAAATAGCAAGCTTGAAAACTCTATCACCAAATAAGCAGAAGATTGTGGTATTAAAACTGTGTCAGATGCTTTTTAAGTGTCTCCCAGTTCAGGAAATATACCAACTCACACAAAAGCAGCAACAACAATAACTACCTTTAAGCAAATGTTTGAAAGTTATCGACTGGTTGCTTGTTTGGCTAGTCTGCATGCTCGCCGTGGACTGATCCTTTCATTAGCCATTTTGCGCACTAGCAGTCCAAACCGACTAAATCTTAGGGCTGATGAAAAATTATGCAGTTTACAGGCGATTTTATGAATCTTAATGAAGACAATAGAAGAAGAGAAGGTATATGAGAACTTGCCGGACACAAAATTTCTTTTAGGTAGAAATGTCAGCTATTAAGAACTTTACATAAACTAAATTATTATGAGTTCTTGCCGTTGTTCTTGTTATTGCTTTTGCTATTGTTTATTACGGCTTATTTAAGTCAGCTGGATCATCAATGTCATTCTATGAAAGGCCCAGAAAACGTACTATTTCGACGGGATGGTACTTATGAGCTCATCAGTGACATCCCTAAGCTTACTACTTCAATTGCGAAGAATAAGCTTAAATTATATTAGCTCAATATTTTTTTACTCTGAAAATTTATTCTACATAAAAAAAAATGATATAATTCAGACTCCTTTCAAGTAAAACTAAATCGCCATCATTTACTTCCTTTAAGCTTTTTTTAGAATTCTACACTCACCAGATTTAAATGCATCTACATATTTACTTCGTTCTCCGTAGCCAGCATTACTTGCCTACCAACTTTCGCAACACTGCGGCAGCCTGCACCCGCAAATCGCATGCTACTGCTGCTGCCGCGCGACCACTACGCCGATAAAGCACCTAACGAATGACAGGCAGGCAGGCAGGCAGTTAGTCGCATGCCGCACCTTTAACCTTTTGTTGGCCAACAGTCTAATTGACTGACTGCCACTGTCTTAACAGGCAGCCACTGACGCAGTCACGGAGATTAGTGGCGGCGGCGGTGAACGAGGCAGACACCGAGGAGTGGCAGAGCGCGAAGCGTAGCAAGGTGGATATTTCGCTATTTGTGCTGGTGTATGCGTTTGTCACATTTTAGTTGGGCATTGCATGACGACAAACTTTACTTGGCGTTTTGTTCTATTGAAAATTATGCGAATTTTTTCTTTAACTTCATTAAGTTCATTTTCATTTGTTGCCAACTACTGTGCGTCGATTTACATACTTCGATAGATTTATATTCCATTTTTTTATTTTTTTATTTCCTTTTATTTTAGCCATTTTTTCTTCTCTTTTTGCGCGCGCCTTACTAATTGCCTATGCATAACAACAACAATAATTTGCCAATAAAACTACCGTTTGGATTCCATCTCGCAACTCGCTGGCCGCACCACAAATGAATGTCATTAATTTGACAACTGTAACCGTTAAATCACAGCGAAATCAAGGCGAAACCGCACAGCAGTCAACGTCGCCGTTGTCGTCGTCGTCGTTTTGACATTTGCAGCTGCATGAAGGGGTGTACGAGGGTGCGTACGAGCTTTGATATTGGCGAGCAAGTGACTACCACGGCTGCAGCGGTGATGGCGGCAATCAACAGTCACCAAAGTTGGCGTTTCTGGTGGCACAACAACGGTCGCCATATTCTCAGCTTATTTTTCATTTCATTCATATCGTTATTAGTGCTGAGTTATTGTACTCCATGCGCACTAGGGCTGGGTATCGAGGATGGGATGGGGCTGGGGATTCAGAACGGATCTTAAAGAGTTGTTTACAAGCTCTGCACCCCGGTTTGTATATTTGAGGTCTTTATACCTGTAGCTTAAAATTCTCCCCACTATAGACTACCCAGGGATATTAAAAGCTCGTTTTCGCCATCACTAGGACGCTACTGGTAGCCAGCTGTTTCCCAACACGAATCCCATGCAGGTGAATTTTCCGCTTGCTACTCTGAAGTAAAGTACAAGGCAGAGGTACGTCTCAGAATGCATTTCTTTGCATTCTTATTGGAGCCGTGCCTATTATGCAAGCTTGCAGGGTCCGAACCGGTTTGAAACTTTCATTTCAAAAAGTACTCTTTCTGTGATGCTCCTACATCACGAGACACACGAAATGATTTCGCATTCATCTAATCAGAGAACCTCTTGATTTCCTAAGTGAATATAAAACCTGATTCAGCGGTGCTTCTTTCAAAGATTTCACTTATTCAACGTTTCGTCGCATTTAATAGAAAAAGCGTTGAAGGGAATCACCTCCGCTTCAAACTCTGATTTCACCCCACTCCAGTATTATTGATGGTCCTTCTTCTTCTCTAGCACTTCGCATCTATGAAAGTTACTTCTTCCATGATTGACACGCCAAAAATGTGTGTTCTCTGCCCCTGAGACTAGTTATAAGCGGATGTTTTTTTTGGCAAGGGGAGGATACAAATCTGAAAAAAATTCTATTGATGCCGTCGCGCCAATGATATGTGGGACATGCTCCTACTAAACCAGACCTCCCCTCTTCGGCTAACTTCCACTTCGGGACCGCATTTGCATTACATCTAGGGTGGAGCCGTGATTGTGGCTATCACGCATGAAGGTTATACGTCGCTGATAGTCTGCATTATTTTCATTATGAAGCAGATGGAACTTCGAAAAGGTGCGGTAATGTCATGTGCATTACCGTCTTGTTTGCGTTTGTTATGGTCGTGAGTCGTTAACTCAAGCGTCTATAATTGTCGTCGGTACCTCTGAGTCGATCACCGCTGGAACACTGTTTCATGTCCAATTCAGCATTTGTCGGGAAGTTCGGTGTGATCAGACCCAGCTCAGGATGTTGCTATAACCGGATGGTTTGCTTCTAACTCTGAAGTAAAGTACTCGTATATATAATTTTTTCGCTCTATTTCAGGACTCTCTTTCCAAGCTCCAACTTTAAGACTGCGGACCTTTATGATGAATTAAAAGGAAAGGAAATAAACTTTTGAAGCAGTGTTATATGCAGTGGTGATTCAACTTCGGCGGTCAGCGATCGCATCAACGCCGCCAACAAAACGTATTATACCCGCCTTAACTTGTTCAAGTCCCGGCTCTTGTCTAAAACTACAAAACAAATGGACTCTTAAAGCTGCTGACTGCGCGTTAATTACTAGTATGGAAAGAAAAATATTAAGAAAGATTTTTGGCCCATTAAGAATGGATGATGGCACCTATAGAATTCGGTACAACTCTGAACTAAACGATTTCACTCAGAACGACGCAGCTATGAAGCGCAGCGCATAAGCTGGCTTGGTTATGTTACCAGTATTCCTGCTGAGTATGCCGCGAAGGAAAGCTAGTGGGCGTAAAGGCGAAAGAGAGACCGAGGTGCCGATGACAGACACAGTGGAGACCGATCTCAAGGACTTGGGCATACGTGACTACGAAGCAAAAGCCCAAGATAGACCGTTTTGAAGAAGCATTGTGAAGGAAGCTTTGGCGCACCCCGCGCTGTAATGCTGTGAAACAGGAAGAAGAAGAAGAAGAAGAAGAAGAAGGAGAAGAAGGGGAGGGATCAACCGTTTTAAGCCGCCTCCAAACGGCAAATGGTTCGTATAAGGGCCTTTTTCATGCTAAAAATACAATCGGAGGTTTTCCATTGCCTGTCGATGGGCGATCGCTATTAGAAAACACTTTTTCATCATTTTGGTGTTTCACCGAGATTTGAACCCACGTTCTCTCTGAATACCGAATGATACTTATGCACCAACCAATTCGGCTACGGGTTTGGTACCCAATATCCATATTCCTATCATCGAAGTGTGACTGGATTTCCCCAAAAGTGGCTAATATCTTTAACACTTTTTAGCGATTTCTTCTCATTTTCATCTACGTATGAGTATCCCGGGAGGAACTTAATGACTTACGTGACGTTGCAACCAGAAGTGATCCTTTTTCTGCTACCAGGCTTAGGAGCGCCTTCTGTGGATTTGATTTCTTGGATCTTTCCCGATAATTCTTCTTTGAGACAAAACCACTTCGCCTCGGGAGTAGTCCCCTTTTATTTCAACTGGGCATTGGGTATAAACAATCCAAACCGCTTAAAGTACCGTTATTTGTTTAAATACTCCATAGATATTCAATTGTATTTACAGTTCTTTTAGATATTCCGAATGCAAGCTACAGCAAAAAGGTAAAACAACTGGCGCTCGCGTTTGTTGAAAGCGTGAGTTTTGCATATAAATGACACAGCCGGCCGCGCTTACTGGTGACGCTGCATTTACTGCTGCAGCGGGCGCAGCAGTAAGTATTTTTTTGTTGCAACTGCCACTTGCCACATAGCCGACGTATTTGAATTTGTTAAGTTGCCAATAATTGGCATAATTCTGCAAGCCTTGTTGCATGCCACCGCGCGGTATAGCATTCAGCCCAAGTGTACACACAGTCCAATTCAGATTGGTGCGGCTGCAAAGTTCACAGCCACCGCTGGCGACCTACTCTGCCTGCTAAAGCTCAAAGCTCAAAAATCTAAGTCTGCTATAGTTGTAAGGTGAATGTATTTATGTATGTTTGTGTGTATGTTTTGGCCGATTTGCCTGTGGCCTTTGCCGTCGGCAGGTCGCTTCGTCAACGTCTGTGAGGTGCAGCGACCAAGCGGCGTGCGTTGTGCGGCTGCACTCCCGTAACATTTCAATTTTTTCACGCTATTCCGGGCATTTTTTATTATTTTATAATTTTTTTTTTTTTTGGTATTTTGTTCTTTGATATTTTTTTACTTTGCCACAAACGTAATTTTTTTCTGCGCCTGTGTCTTGTCTCCTTCCTTGATCGACACAGGTGTCGCACAAGTGCGCCGCGCGTTCCATTCCACTTTGCCGCACTCGCCAAATGACACTCGACTCTTGACGCTCGACGCTCGGCGCTCGCCTCTCGTGTGTCAATGACAGTTGCATGAGTGACTACTACACTTATTACGTTGCGGTTACATTGTTGTTGTTGTTGTTACGTGTTTTACAATCGTTCTTATTGTCATTGTTCGGAATGTTGTTTTTGTAATTGCTTTTGCATTGTCAGCCAGCCACAGTTGCACTTCCCATTTGGCTTGACGCAGTGCGCAGTTCATTGCCTCTGACGTAGTTGACAACGTAGCTGCTTGCTGGTGGAACTGTTAAGTAAACATGCGCATGCGCAGCAGCCGTAACTTGTTATTATTCTTATATATTTTGCACATGTAAGTATGTGTGTGTGCGTCGATAATGCATAACAAGTCGTGAGTTGGCAATGCGCGGCGGCGATTGAGCAGTGGAGTGATTTGTTTTTGGCATTTTGATTGATTGTTGTATTGGAATTTTTTTTGACAAACTTCCCTCTCTTCCCAATTGCAGTTTTTTCTCGCTTTTGTTGGCCGAATGTAGGAAATAATATTACAAGTATTTTTACATTTTGCCTTTGTAAACAAAAAATTCAGTAGCCTGTGTTCGCATGTAATATATTTTGTGCAATTTATTTTATTTTAGCTTTTTCGAAAGCTCATTAAACTGCACTGACACTAATTGGTGGGCGATTAATAAAATTAATTTTTTTTCTTTCCGATGGAAGGCAACGTAGATCAAAGAATGTTGAAATTTATTTACAAATATTTATGAAAGTTTAACAGTTATGCAGTGGGAAGACGTTGACCTCTTATTGATATTGAGCTAAACGTGGATATGTCCCAGTGAAATATTGGGAGTGAACAAGGCTAGAACAGGGTCTTGGCTGCAAAACGTGAATCTTTTACTAGGAGACAACGAATACCGCAGATGAGAGATCGATGAACTAGCAAAGAAAGATGCATCTGGTTTGCGGATGAGGTCATACTCGTATTACCAAATGTATACAAACGCTTCTGCCATAGCCGATGAGATTTTTGTGCTCGAAAACCTTTCTGGGCATGAAACAGCAAAATGATAAAAAGTGTTTTCTAATAGCCGTCGCCCCTCGGCAAGCAATGGCAAGCTTCCAAGTATATCTCTGCCTTGAAAAAGCTCTTCATCAAAAGTTGCAAAAGCCATCTGACATTCGTCATAAAATTTAAGGTCCCTCCATATGTGGAAAAACATCAAGATACACAACAGAAACTATAAGAGGAGCTTGGGAAATTGCATATACAAACTTTCCCCCCGGGCCCGGAGTTTTCTGAGGGGCCCGGACTCGAGGGTAATTCCAATAAATTACCTGCTTGAAATAATATAGTAAATAATACTTCTACCAGAGTTCCGTCACAGACTTAGTCTCACCGTAGAAACGAAACGCGATGTCGATGGAATTATTAAGTACATAAGTAAATTTGAATGTGTCTTAATGTCATCCATATGGTTTAAGATTCTCACAGCAATAAACTACGTCAGATTGATTTTACAAAGAAAAGAAGCAACGATTGACGTCGAGGTAAAGAATCTTGAATGCCTAGTAGCAGATCTACAATTGTTACGCAGCCAATGGGGATCGATTTTAAAAGAATGCCAAACTGTTGCAAAAGGTTTGCCAAACACTTCGTCAACATTGCCAGCAAGCCGAAAGAAGAAACGTAATGATGAAGAACCTGAGAATTCAGCGGAAAATATGACCGCCGAAGAAATTGATTTCAAGAGGAACACATTTCTCGTCATCATGGACTCAGTTATCACTGGTATTGAAAATCGGTTTACTGCAATTAAAAACATAAACAACATTTTCTCATTCCTGTGGCTATTTCCTAAAATTGAAAAAGCAGCTCTTAATTTTGCTAAAAAATACCCTTCTGATGTGTCGGAAGAAATCTCAATTGAGATGTGTCACTTGAAGAGTGTGTACAAGGCGAATTTTACTGGAAATTCGGAATGTTGTATGCCTCCGTTCGGCTTATTGAATGCCATCACAGCTAAAAACTTGGATACTCTGTTCCCGAACATCTGCATTGCTTTGCGAATATTCTGCACCCTGCCAGTATCGGTTGTCGGCGCCGAAAGATCGTTCAGCGCTTTATCAAGGATCAAGGACTACCATCGTTCTTGTTAAACTCAGAGTCGAGTAACAGGATTGGCAACTTTGTATTTGGAATCTGAGTTGTCAAGGAAACTCGACTTCGATGATATTATAAGAGCTTTTGCCTCAGCTAAAGCAAGAAAAGCAAAATTCTAAGCATCGTGGCAGTCATTTTCTAATATTTGTAAGGCTCACAAAATGAATAAAAAATTTTAACTTTTTTCAGCTGCGTTTTTTATTTCAGATCTGCTGAAGAGTTTTCTAAAATTCATTTTAATCAATATTTCATAATTAATTCTATCAAAAATTTTATCAATGAGTTTTTCAATGTTTAAATGTTATATCACTATAACATAATACGCATTTTGATAAATAAAAAAAATTTGAAGGGCCCGCATCTCAAGTTTCCCCCGGGGCCCGAATACTCTCTCCACGGCCCTGGTTGGGGGCATGCATATATGTCGCTATAACTTTCTGAAACCATTATTTTTCTTTTTGCCCTTTAGACAGATAATGACATGGACAGATGACAGACATGAAGACATAACTTAACTCAATAAATGAAAAGACATGCAGTTATCGTTGGTAAAGGCGCAAATCACACCGACTTAGAAATCTCAATTTTTTTTTTTTGGTGCGCCCGTTTATTCCTTCATAAAGTTCGCCATCAGACGGTGGTACAGAATCTGTAGCAAAACGTGAGGAACGTTCTGACACTATCCGCTCAACAACTATTTATTCAACAAGTGCAAGCGACCATTGACGAGGAGCCTTCAAAACCAATGAGAGTTCGTGTGAGGGAGCTTAATTTTTCTGAGGGTCTTATCCAATGAGTTTGCCTTGAAAATCTCAGGCGTAAGTCCTATATTATGCGCAGAAGACAGTTTATGTCAGAGCGGATGGGAGAACAGTGAATTATCCGATCAAAACGCCTTATGAACAAGATTAAACACCCTGGATGTTATGGTTTTTTCTGGCAAAAAAAAAAATATTACCAAGACCAAAACACCAAACTCAGAAATGATCAGAATTACAAGTAGCTATGTTCCAAAGTTCCTGTTGTCATGAACGCGAAGTTTCCAGCAACAGTTATGATTTTAAATGTTGTGAGCAACAAAGATCATGTCATGCCTCCACTTGTTTTTTACAAAAGGTTTTCGATTGATATCTTCCGCATATATGGTGATTCTAGATGCAGTAGTGAAATCCTGGATTAATGGTGTACGCGGTGATAGCCCGTAAATCTTTCAGCAAAATTCTGCTCCTCCACACGAAGCGATGGCGACACAAGATTGGATGCTTGCAAATATCCATGACTACATAACTCCGAATTTATGGTCGCCTAACTCCAAATACCATAGTCCTTTTAATGACTGCCTATCGGACATGGTTGAGTATTCAGCATCTCCATAACACCATCACTTCCCTGAGTCCTGCAATTAATACGGTTAAGATCAATATGAATAAGAAGCATTTGATTAGGACTTGCAATCGTTTCGAGGCGCTTATGACAGATAATGGAAATTATGTTGAACGATTATAGATATAAAATAAGTTAATATAGTGTTGAAAAGTCGTTAAGTTTAATTATATTTTATTCAAAATAAAAGCTAAATAGTTCTACGTACCAAAAAAGAATCCTTGATTTTTGATGTGATAGAAAAATTCAGCTAATTGTTGAGATTTCTGCGAGATATGGCATTTGGGATAAGATGTCCATTTTAAAGGCTATCGTTTAAGTAAAGCTGGCACCGGATTTAAATTTGAAAGTTAATTAAACTAAACTAATTGAAAATACAAAGAATATGCGCATGATAATGAGTAAAACTTACGGCTCGAATATATTAAAAACAAAGTTCTAATATCGAAGTCTGATACCTCATAGGGTACATGTAAAGCATTGTATGCAATTGTAAGCAATTGTATGAAAATGCAGTTGAAGAGTAGCTACTTCGATGATTCCAACTCATATTCTTCACTTCTGTAGAAGTGCTTAAGGATATGAAGGAAATCCTGCATTAGCAAATAAGAGAGGTAAGTCTGAAGTACTGACCTCTATGAATAAAAAATGTTACTTATTAACCAAGCAAATCGGCGGAGACTAAAATATATAGCCTTGCTACAAAAGTAGAGAAGACTCTGAAGTCTATAAATATGGCTTTGTGTGCCTTTATCGGCGACTTGGAGGCTTTTGCAATATGTCATAGCAAGCAGTGCAACAATTTTGAGCAGGGTCATTCAGCCAATGATTAGCCACTGAGCTGATTATTACTCCGCGCTCAAGCCAAGAAAAATCAGTACGGAAGTAGGAAGATCACATAATTCAATACTTGCCACCAAAAGAGAGATTACTTATCTTGATATATAAATGATATGGAAGCAAACCTGAGGAAGTGGTCAAATTAATCAGGAGCTCCTCACTCTCGACTTCCGGTCAAGCACAAGCCAAGCCTATAAGAGGTCGTTGTTGATTATGGTCAAATAATGATAATAATAGTTCTGTCGAAGAGACTCTAAGTTATGTTGCGTTGTGCCATATGTAACTTAATTTGACACTGTAAAATGTTTCCTTCAAAAACAAACTCGACCTCTATGAAATCAACTCCCCTACAGGCCTAGCAAAAATCGTCTGTTTTTTTCCTTCAAATGCAACCTCGATTCCTATAAAACCCACCGTTCACTGGTATAGCAAAAATACATATATCTACTATGGAGCGGGAATTCACTGCTATGCCCCCCCTAAATGAATTGCTTATCTCGATGCTACCAACATCAGACTAGATTAGATCGAAAGGAGGCGAAAATAGGTAGCGAAGGGCAAACGCATGAGATCTTTTTGAGGACAAGCTAGCAGGAGAGGCACATGTATATGAGCGCCTTCAGCTACAGTGGAACTAGAAAATGGAATCAAAAACAAAAATGGTATGGCGGCGGAAATTGAAAAACTGTAGGTTTGGATATCAAATCAAATTTCAGTAGAGACTCAATTTAATCTAGCAATGAGCTAATACACAACTAAATGATGATATCTTCAGTATGGGAAGAGATAAAACTATTCAGTTAAATACAACAGTCCTTTTTCGAGCCACCCCAACGCGTTTGCCAGGACAATAATTCAGCGCCTAAAACGCGATAAACCTCTGCAAACTATATAAAACATATAACAAAATTGAAAATGAAACATGAAAATTAGAAAAAAAATTAATACCATATTTAACACGTTGGCTGCCAACTACGTACAACAAGGTACAAGGTCCCATTTGCAATAAAAGTGCAATAAAAACTTTCATCTCTGTAGCACTTACGTCTTGCGAATTTGATATCCTTTTAGATTTTTTTATAGCATTTTGATTCCCATTTTCCAATGTTGCAATTTCTTGCGTAGCATATAAATTAGTTTATTCTACCAGTAATGCAATAAACTCATCGGAAAAAAATTAATCCACCAGCATTTCTACTGTAAAATTTGATGTATCTAATTTCACTCCAACATTTTCTTCGAAATGAAATAATCCCTTTCCACAAATCATCATTCTCATTTGACGTTGTTACTTGAAAATCATCGCCATTATTATCAGATTCGGAGACGTCTTCAGGTTCGGAGATGACTTCATCTTCACTATCACTTGTATTCTCAGAAGGCTCATAAATGTCGTTACTACCATCGCTGAAATCATCTTCGGAATCACTTAGATTTGCGTTGTACTCAATTTCACTTTGATTCAGTGACCTTTTCTTATCCATATTGGGTTCTTGATAATTATAACAGTAATTTTAGAGAATGTTTATAAATCTAAAAAGAAAGAAAATAATAATAAAATTATGATAATTATAATAAATAATAATAACTATAAAACAAAATACTATAGAAAGCAAAACTGATGTTTTTTTTAGGAAAAAAAGGACCTACCTACTACGAGATAATTCGTACCGAGTTCTTTCCCAGACGCCAACTACGAGATAACTCATAGGTCCTTTTTCTCTTTTAAAAAACATCATTTTTGATTTTTGATGATAACAATGATCTACAATAGAAATAGAGTTTTTAGTAATATAATGTGAAAAAATCAAAATGCCATTTTTGGCCAGTTTTCTGAAAATGGCCTTGGCAGTCAACGTGTTAAAAATATAAAAATATATATAAAACAAATTTAAAAACAATTTTAAAAATTTTTTATTTTAATCAGCCTCAAATGCTCGGGTCTCATTTCATGTTCAGGCTGTCACTTCATGTTCTTTAGATGAACTTGGACTTCACTTATTTCGCGCTCTTCAAGATCGTCTCATTAATCTCAGTTATAAATATAAATTCCTTAATGCTTAAATTGAAAACAGATTACAATAAAAAAAAAATAAAAATAAAAAAGTTAATGGGAGATGTGCTTTCTTACATCGTGGTCATGCTCCAGTAGTTGTAATGCGTCTGTAAAATACAAATTTGTCGCCCATTCAGACGCCTACTGCGACCCGCTACTTAGGGTAAACCATAAAAATTGCAGCTGAAGAAAGTCTTCTGAAAGCACCAGTAAGTCCAATAGCAAGCGTCACTTCTGCAAGCAGCAGAGAGTTGAAGAAAATGCATAGCAAAGAGGGCAAGGGCTCGGGTGTAGGGCAAGTCAGGAATTTAAATTATCTTGCGCTTGGATGGTAAGTGCCCGTTTGCCTAACCCAACTTAGCAATATATCAAATTTAAAATCTAGGAAAATATGAAGCAATATTTTTTAAATAAAATTGACATTACTCCTTCTCTCTTTAAAACAGCATGATTTCAAAAATGAAACGTTGGCTTAAAAAGGCTGCCATTCAGATGATAAAAATATATTAAATTATCTAAAAACAAATTTCATTAATTTTTAATCAATCAATTACTTATATAATTAAATTACGCCAAATTGTAAATTAATTAATTTCTATTTTTATTTTCTTAATTAATCCCACTACTTGTCTGAGATCATCCTAAAGAGAGTATTTCTCGTTTCAAAACAGTTGTCAAAACTACCATAAAAAGTGGTACTAAATTTAGGGCAAAAATTACTTGTATGCTTTCCTTAACTAATACTTTATTAATGATAAAAGGCCATTAAAACGTTCGCAACCGCTTTGATTAGTTCATACTCGTTGATTAGTTACGCCCTGGTGAATCATTTTTCAAACCTAATTACTTGATTAAATACCTCTTCATACACACGTACATATATGCACACATACGCATATGTGCATATGCATGCGTTTGGTTCTGTGGGTTCATCCAAATGATCAGTAATCTTCATGGATGCGGAGTAATTGCTTTCTAACTGGGCGGTTGTCAAACTGTGAAAGCTTTTCGCTACGAAATCAAATAATAATGGAACGAGAAATGAACGATTCAATGCTCGCATGAAGAGTTGCAGAGCTGCAGCTGTGCAGTGCAGTACTCCATATGTGAATGTGTGTATGCAGATATTTGTATGTATACCGTGTCATCTTATAAGCATCCCTGCAAGGAAAACCACTGTTACTGGAGTGGCGTGCTTCAAGTGAATTTATGGCCATGGACTTGAAGCCATTCTTTCTGATCACTCCATTGCATTGAGCCGATAATTTTTCCAGCCTGATCCAATGGGTTTTTGTATACCTGGATAGAACCACTTCATGCTTAGATTTCGGAATTTAAACCGAAAAGTATTGTTTTGTCTTGGAAGAGTGGTTTAAAAAACTGTAATTAATTTTTAATTCTCATTAAGAACCAAATTTGAAAACGCGAAATAAAAAGCGATTTGGTGGTTTTTTTTTTTAATTAAATGCTAAACTTCAAGTATTAAAAAAATCACTAATATCTCAAAACAAAAAACTCTTGAGGTTTCAGCTCAATTCGTTTGCTATATCCGATCGGTTTTTAAAAAAATTTAAAGTTTTAAGTTTAACCCTAATAATCGCTATGGAAGTGAGAACAAAAATATTTTTCCAGCTTTTTTCGCATTTTCATGGCAAATAATGTTCAAATTTATTAGAAAAAAATACTTTGCGTCTAAAACAAAATTTTAAATTTCGAAAATTTTCAAATTAAACATTTTTTTTGAAAATTTTAAAATTTAAGAAAATTTTTGGAAAACTTGTGAGAAAATAAAAAATAATATTTTTGAAAATAAAAAAAAAATATATAAAACAGTAAAATTATAAATTTTTTTTTTTTTTGAGAATGTGAGAAATAAGAAGTAATATTTTTTTGAAAAGAAAAAACTAGTTACAAGTTTTTAAAATTAATCAGTTTTTCTTAAACCTAATGATAACTATCTAAAAGCATCGCGTCGCAAAGCCGTTTGGGAATAAAATATGAAATTTGTTAAAATTACAATTAAATTAATTAAATTGATTCAAGATCTATTTTTTTTTTAAAGAACTTTTATATTAAAAATTTGAGAAATAAAAAAAAATAAAAATTTTGTTTCGTTGATAATTTCCAAACTAAGCATTTTAAATTAAGTATGTTTTTCTTAATATCTTAAAAATGACATCGAGTGTTACGTATTATAGGGTTTACAAAAAAAAACATCAAAAACACTACGTCGCCAAAGGCGTTTTGGGAATAAAATATATATTTGAAAATTTAAAAAAAAATTTTTTTGCAAATTTTAAAATTGAAAAACAATTTTTTTTGAGAATTGAAAAGTTATAGTTCTGAAAGTTGAGAAATAAAAAAAAATTCTTTGAAAGTTTCAAAATTAAATATTTTTTCCAAAAAAAATTTCCTCGGCATTAGCGTTTGGGAATAAAATATATTTTTGGAAATTAAAAAAAAAATTCTGCAAATTTTAAAATTGGAAAACAATTTTTTTGAGAACTAAAAAGTAATAGTATATATATAATAATAATAGATAATTAAAAAGAAATTCAAAGTTGTAAAACCAAAAAATTTTTTTGGAAATTTGAGAAATAAAAAAAAATTCTTTCAAAATTTCAAAATTAAACATTTCTTCGAAAAACAATTTCATCGGCATAGGCGTTTGAGAATAAAAAAAAATGAAAAGTAAACAAAAACAATTTTTATTTTATTTTAAAATTAAACATTTTTTTTGTTTTTAATTTGAGACTTAAATTGTTTAAAAAAATATTGAAAATTGCACATTAAAATTGTTTTTTTGAAAATTGTATTAATAAAAAATTTTAAAAAGTTTTTAATTTGAGAAACAAAATATGTTAAAAGAATTTTGTTTCAAAATTTTTTAATTAAACACTTTTTTTACTTTAAGACAAACATCGAAAACATTACATAAAAATAAAAAAAAGTTTTGAAAATTTTAAAATTGAAAAATAGTTTTTTTTGAAAATTTGAGAATTAAAAAGTAATAGTTTTAAAAACTAAAAAAAAAAAATTGAAAATTGTGAAACCAGAATTTTAGTTTTTTTTTGGAAAATTTGAGACATAAAAAACAATATTTTCCAAAAGGAAAAGAAAAATTCTTTCAAAATTTGAAATTGAAACATTTTTTCCGAAAAAGGTTTCATCGGCTTAGGTGTTTGAGAATAAAAAAAATGAAAAGAAACAAAAAAAAAATTTTTTGAATTTTAAAATTAAACATTTTTTTTAATGTGAGACTTAAATTATTATTTAAAAAACTATTGAAAATTGTACATAACATTTTTTTTTAAATTTGAGTAATAAAAAGGTAAAAAAAAAAATTTAAATTTGAGAAATAAAATATGTTAAAAATATTTTGTTTCAAAATTTTTTAACTAGGCGTTTGAGAATAAAAACAATGTATTCGAAAAGCAAACAATACATTTTTTTTGAAAATTTTAAAATTAAAACTTTTTTTTAAACTTGGGACTTAAGTTACATATTTTTAAATAAAAAATATTGAAAATTGTACAATTAGAAAAACTTTTTTTAAAATTTGAGAAACAAAAAATATAAAAAAATGTACAATTTTGAGAAATACAAATTAATACTTTTTTTATTTTTAAATTAAAGACGTTTTTCTTAATACCTTAAGACAAACATCAAAAACATTACATAAAAATTAAAAAAAAGCAAAATTGAAAATTTTAAGACTGCAAAAGATTTTTTTTTTCAATTTGAGAATTAAAAAATAATATTTTTGAAATTAAAAAAAAAAAAACGAGAAATAAAAAACAATGATTTTTCAAAATTAAAAAAGAAAGTTTTCAAATTAAAGTTTTTCTTCTTAATACTTAAATACATTACTACGCCATACGGTGTTACCCGTAAAGCCTAGTGTCTGAAATAAACTATATTTTTTATTCTAATTCCCTGCCTTTTTTCTGAAGTGTAATTGACAATTCTGAATTATGTTTTACGGTTTCGAAATACATTTGATGCTTTAGAAAGCACTATGGAAAAAGTTGCAGTTCCGTACCATAAATTTGATTCACCACTTAATGCTTTCTCTACAGGGAATATAAAATTTAGTGCAAGTGTGTATGTATTTATGTACGTACATATGTATGTGTACATGTAGTCATAAGAAAAATCATACACAACACTCGACGGCACTTTTCCTATTAATATATTTGCCTTGGAAAGCGATTTTTGTCAGCTAACGGGCATACTCCCGCCCTCATCCGCCAACCACTCTACACTGAAATATCGGGCGTGCAACAATAACAACAACATACTCATGTGTGCTTGTTGCTTGCATAGAGAAAATTATAATCAATCAATCAAAAAAGATGGAGAAAATAAACATAACTACAGTACAATAAAAAAAACAATAATGGTTTCACGTTTTGTTGTTGCTTTGCTTTAGATATTATTTCCATCATTGCTTTCGAATTGGAAGCCACAAAATAATAAAATGCTAGCAAAGTGCGCTGAGGAAAAAGTCCATACAAAGGCAACTTTACTTCTGATTGCTCCGTGCATTGTTGCTTTGCATAGTTAGCTGCATGCGCATGCGCACATGTGTGATTGCGTGTGTATTTGTATGTGCAACATTGAAAGTACTCGCTTAATAAAATCATAAAAATGCTAAGAATGCATTGAAATGATGCCAGCAAATGATTGTTGGTGCTGCTCTGGTGCTACGGCGAAAGAAATGCAGGCTATGCTGAGGCGATTTTGAGGCACCCAGTACTTAAAAAAAACTAGTAATAATATAAAAGAAAAGTTGTAAAAATATAAAAAAATAAACGAAAAATTATGTTAATATAAAAATTAAAATGCCTGCCTCGCTGAATATTGAGACAGCGCTCAGCGTGTTTGTTGGTGGTGGGGTAGGGGTAATGCGACAATAAAAATGTGTTCATGTAAAGTACTTGCAAATAAATGTATGCTCCTATGGTGTGTTTCTGCATCCATGTGTGCCAAAATGGTCTGGTTAATTGTACGGCTTATCATTTTGGCTATAAATTATAGTGAAATGCCACATTTTGTAATGATATATTTACAATTATATGAAGCACATATAAAATGCAGAAAAAGATGGAATATCTACAGTTGGACCAGTTTTCAATATTTTGCTTTTTTTACATTGGGTTAGGTTTGATAAACTGGCTGTCTTACGACGCACCTATATCAAATAGAGGCGCCTTGTGATACCGCCGCAACTATGTCATCCTTACTCCACTTGATCCTCTTTATGACATCTTGCAGACTTTATAAATCTAGTAATTCTTACTGATTTTATATATGCAACGTCCGCGATGCCATTCTGTAAATCGATTCTGAGCAAATTCAACTTTCCTCTACACAGATCCATGCACATGCAATATGGTGTCCCAATTCTACTGGCATACCTTGCTATAAGACATTGCCGAGATAGGACACCTAATAATTTTCTGAATAGGCGAATACCCTTCGATATTCGTTTCAATCATTGATGATTCTCTTAAACTTAGGGCCGCTTTAATGGCTGGTTGTTTACAAAACAGGTCAATCGGTAATAAATGCAGCGTGACATTTAATGCAAATGTCGGTGTTGTTCTCAGAGCCCCAAAACAAAGTCTAGCTGCTCTTTGAATGCTGTCCAACTGATTGATCGAAGTTTTCTTCTCTAGAGTTGACGACCAAATCATGATTGGTCCTACAAAAGCTGTGTGAAGCCAGTAAACTATCTTAGGGGATAGACCCCACTTAAGCCTGTAGCAGCTTTCTTTACTCTTTCCTGAATGTTCAGCTTCCAAGAAAGCTTCTTGACTAGAATTAAGCCAAGGTATCTAGTACAGCCGTTGAAAGTACTGGCACAGTCGGTGATAGTGCTAGATACCTTGGCTTATAGTTTATAGTTCTGTTTTGTTCACATTAAGGCATTAAGATACTCTGCACTAGACTACAGAAAGTCTTTGGAAACTTCCCTTTTAGTAATATAGCAGCGTCGTTTATGTCCTCTTCTCTAGATTTAACAAAAACTCGTTCAACGTCAGATTCCACAGTAGAGGGGAGAGCGCTCCCCCTGAGGAGTACCCCTAAAAACAGATATACGCATCGTCGAAGACCCCAAGAGTAAAATCTTTGTCTAACAAAATCCATGTAAAAGTGATTTTCACACTTTACACAAAAGTTGTAAACTTTCAAAAAGCTTAAAATTATAACTCCGAGTTTTTAAATTAGAGTTTCGTAAACAAATATTTTTATGTATTGTAGTTTTACAGCTTATTAAATTTTAGGAAAATATTTCATCCACGTTTTAAATTATAGTAAAATTTTGGAGTAAGAGAAGTCTCTACAAAATTACATTTTTTATAGTTTTTTCTTTAACTGTGTTGCCCATTTTCTCTTGCATATTCACGTCAAACTTGCATTATTGAATAGCAACTCTAATTGCCGTAGAATTCGGAAGGAAAGTTTATGGATATTTTTTTAGATTTTCACAAAACTTAGAAACCATTTACTTTGGATTTAAAAAAAAATAAAAATTATTAAAACTGGTGCAAATGTAGATGATCCATTGTGATTTCGAGGTGTTTGTAAGTTTACTTAAATTCGAAGGTAAATTTATGAAGAAAATTTTGAAAAGTTAATAAAATTTTTAATAGTAAATAAGTAATAAAAATTATATCCGTCTAATAATTATTTTGGAAGAAAAAAAGCTCCAGTAACGAAATTGAATTTTATCTTAAAATCTGAACCCGTCTTTCACTCATGAAAGTTGATTGCATCTACACTGATTTCTCCAAGGTCTTTGGCACTGTGTCACATAGAATTCCTTGTGTAAACTGAACGCACTTGGCTTTCGCCACGTTTCTTTTTATGGTTAAAATCTTATCTAAGTGAAAGGAATTGTCTTGTTACAATTGAGGGTGAATCTACTGCCCCTTTCTTTGCGACTTCTGGGGTACCTCAAGTTAGTGTTCTGGGCACCCTGCTATTCATCTTATTTATAAATAGATAATATTAGCAGTTGCTTTTCATTTGTCAGGCACCAATTAAATGCAGACGACTTAAAATTTTTTGCCACCATAAGAAACCCAGGATGTGCTTAGGCTACAGGCTGACCCTAATGAACACGTTTCTTGGTGTACATATTTACGTATCTCTTTAAATTAAAATACAATTTTTTCCAAGCCACTTCTCTAAATCTAGTGATACTGTACAATCGTCATATTCTATCGCTTATAATGTCCTCCAATCTGTGGATGAGATCAAATACCTTCTTCTTCTTAATAGGCGCGATAACCGCTTACGCGATTTTGGCCGAGTTTAACAAAGCGCCAGTCGTTACTTTCTCGTGCTAACCGGCACCAGATCTTTCCAACGCAGAGGAGGCCTTCCTCTTCCTCTGCTATCACCAGCTGATACCGCATCGAATATTTTCAAAGCCGGAGCGTTTGTATCCATTCGGACGACATGACCCAGCCAACGTAGCCGCTGGATCTTTATTCGCGGCGCTATGTCTATGTCATCGTAAAGCTCATGCAGCTCATCGTTCCATCGTCTGCGAAATTCGCCGTTGCCAAGGTGTAAAGGTCCAAAAATCTTGCGCAGAGTCTTTCTCTCAAACACTCCAAGCGTCATTTCATCGGATGTTGTCATCGTCCAAGCTTCTGCGCCATACGTTAGGACGTGCATGATGGGAGTCTTGTAGAGTGTTAGTTTTGTTCGTCGAGAGAGGACTTTACTGCTCAGTTGCCTACTTAGTCCAAAGTAGCACTTGTTGGCAAGAGAGATTATACCTTGGATTTCAAGGCGGACATTGTTATCGGCGTTAATGCTGGTTCCTAAATAAGCGAAGTCTTTTACAACCTCGAAATTATAACTGTAAACAGTGACGTGGGTGCTGATACGCGAGTGCGCCAACTGTTTGTTTGAAGACAGGAGGTACTTCGTTTTGTCCTCGTTCACAACCAAACCCATTCGCTTTCCCTCTTTATCCAGTTTGGAGAAGGCAGAACTTACAGCGCGGTTGTTAAGGCCGATGAGGTCAATATCGCCAGCAGTTGTACGCTCTTATAAAATATTGTGCCTGAGCGATTAAGTTCTGCGGCTCGTACGATGCTCTCCAACATCAGGTTAAAGAAGTCACACGACAGCGAGTCACCCTGTCTGAAACCTCGTTTGGTATCAAACGGCTCGGAGAGGTCCTTCCCAATTCTTACTGCGATGCTGTTGTTGAGGAACGTCATCTTGCATAGCCGTATTAGTTTTGTGGAGATACCAAATTCAGCCATCGCGGCATACAAGTAACTCCTTTTCATACTGTCGAATGCAGCTTTGAAATCGACGAAAAGATGGTGTGTGTCCTTTCGTGGGTCTTTTCCAAGACTTCGCGTATTGTAAATATTTGGTCGATGGCAGACTTTCCAGGTCTAAAGCCTCACTGATAAGGTCCAATCAGTTGGTTGACGGTGGGCTTCAGCCTTTCACACAATACGCTCGCTAGAACCTTATAGGCGATATTCAGAAGACTAGTTCCGCGATAATTGGCACAGATTGCAGGATCGCTCTTCTTATGGATTGGGCAGAGCACACTTAAATCAAATACCTTGGTATTACCTAAATACGCAATTTTTCATTCCCAAGTCATATCAACATTATTATCTCAAAATCATACTCGATCCTGGGCTTCGTTAGAGGTAACAGTTCAAACTTCTCAGACCGCGTTTGTTCGATCTAGGTTGGAATATTCTTCATATATTTGGAGACATTATCACCAATTTCCTATCTCGAAAGTAGAACTTTGTGTTTCTGGATAAATTAAATAAATAAATGCTATTTTGGAGTAATGGAATAAGGCAATATACGCCATCCCTATCTCTCCTAAGTCTAGTTTGAGTTTTTCAAAATTCATAGCACAGAGATCTTTAAATTCATTAAAAAATGGCCTATCTAAAATTGTAAATCTACGTCTGCATAGAGCAGGAGATCTGCGAGATCGTCTCTTCCTCTTCCTCATTTAGACTGCTTCTGTAGAAATCATCTACCTATACGGCCATCTTATGGACGTGCCGCCTATTAGGCAGCGCCTCATTATAACGGAAATCAATGCACTAAGGCTGTGTTTGTTTTGGCTTTGCACAGATTCTGTGCATTTAGCAGCACAGCTACGCCATGAAAAGCTTTGCTCAGTACAACGAGGCGTATGAGTTATGCTAAGAATTTTGAAAACTAGGTTACAAAGGATGATCAATTTGAGGTATCGGATTTGAAATTTAAAAAAGCTCAAATTGATTGAGAGATTTTTGTTTTTTGTAGAATCATTCATGATATTTTTGTTACATATAATCCCTTTCAAATATTGGACGCACTGCGCCGCAATTCGGCCATCCATAAACAAGAATTTTGAATGACTCGCTGGAGGACTTCGGTCGATATCTCGTTAACAACTTTAGTTGTTTTGGCTGCCAATGCCTTAATCGAAGCTGGTTTATTCACAAAGCAGTTAGACTTTAGATAGACCCCCAAATAAAAGCTCAAAGGTTTCATATCACACGATCTTGGTTGAGAATTCACTGATCCGAGACGAGGGATAAATTGCTCACCGAAACGCTGAGCATTGTCTAACGGGCTGTATGACAAGTAGCGGTGTTTCGTTGGAACCAAATGTTGTGGAGATCAAGGGATTCAATTTTCGATACCAGAAAGTAATTTAGCATGGCGCAATTGCGTTCGTCATTTACTGTTACATTGGCGCCAGTCTCGTCTTTGCAGAAAAATGCATCCAAAGCCTCAGGTGCTTGAGGTCGCATAAAATAATTTGGTTTTTTTGGAATAAGGTTCGCTATTTCGAATTTTTCTTAACTAAATCCTGATTTGCAATCAACTACTCCGAAAACTTCCCTAGTGGCAACTTCATAGAAATGTAATAGCTTTCTAAAAAATGCATTTGCTTCAATGGTGTCGCCCTTCTTTAAATTCTAAAAAACTGACTTTAGTTTCTTAATAAAAAATTTCAAAAACCCACTTCATCACTGTATAGGAACTTCCAGCCCACTGTGCGGTGATATAAATAAAAAGTAAATCGCCACTGTCACGTTTCGCTTGTTTACCAAAGCATTAATTCAGTACACACACATTTTTTTCCAATACTCCACTTTTTTACGCAGAATACGAAACATATTTAGCCTAAATTTATTCTCCATTTATCTCGCCCAGCAGCAGCGGCAACGCACTTCCTTTCATATCCCTTTATAATCGTTGCGTATCACTTGCACTCACACACACACACGTAAACACATTCATATGCAAGTAAAAGCAAGAAATATGCAAATTTTATTTTTGTTTTTTCCCTTTGCCTTTTTTCAACTCAACTCAAATTCAATGCCAACAGCAATAACAACAACAACAACATCAGCAGCAGGAGTCACTTAACTGCGAGCTTTTCTGCGCATAGCGTCAAATCTACGGAATTTATATGAGTTTGTATTAATATGTTGGACATGTCGTCGAGCAGCGGCTACCCCGATCTGATAGCAGACGAAAGCGCAAGCACACACACACAAACACACACACATTTAGGCATACAAATAAGGCTGTATGTGAAGCATAAATAAGCAAAAAATAAATTATAAATGGTTGTGCGTTTTATTGTGCGGCAACTGTGCGCGGCAACAAGCGGTGGCACACAACAAATGTATTTAATGTGGCACAATGAAACAATGAAAGGCTTCCTGCTGTGCACTTGTTTAAGCCAAAATGTTCGATACGTTAGGAGCAGCAACTGTCTGCGCAGGCAATAACAATGATATGCACCGTAAGCAGAGCAATCTTGCCACTGTGGCAGTTGGAGCTGTTGCAGGCACTTAATGTTAAATATCGGCCAATTCCAAAAGTGGCTGCTGTTGCAATTTATTTTTGTTTGTTTGGTCTGCTTTTCTTTATTTTTTTTTTCGTACTTTTGTGCTTATTGCTTTTGTAGTTTTATGCGCTGCCACTGCTTGGCGGTGGGGTGGCTTCGCAAAAAATTCACAAGAAGTGAAAACAAAAGATTGTCATCGCTTGAAAAATGCGCAAACGTTGGAAATTTGACATTTTTTTGACTTTTATATGCCCGCATTTTGTTTGTTGCAAAAAGAAGATTCGGTGAATGGATTCTTATGTGCCTTTGGTCCTTTAAGATGCTGCTGTTTTGCATTTTCATTGATTTTAAATTGGAATACTAAAAATGGTTGCGACTACTTATTAAAGAGTAGAGAATTTGTAATGAATAAAATTTTCAAGCATTTTTTTAATTTAAATTTTATTGCTTAAGGGCGGAGCCTGGTTTATGAGGTCTAAAAATTGCATCTCTTTTGCGATTTTTTTTTTTAAGGAAAAAATTAATTTAGCACTGCAAAGTTTTTTCTATTTTTTAATGAACATTTAAAAAGTATAAAAAATTTTTGTACTGCTTAAAATAAGTTGAAAAAAATGTTTAACATAGAAATTAGTAGAGCGCTGCAACGCTGGAGTTTCCAACTGGCGTACAAGATACAGCTCGTAATTATTATCTAAAGCAAAAAATTCAAATGGATTTCTAATTATCATGAGTTTTTATTCTAGATGAACTAAGAAAACTGAGAGAAATTCCAAAATTTTAACTTTTTGGAGGTTTTAAAGACAAAAATGCTTTTCTATAAAAAAAATTCACTTCAACTTGGTATAAAAATCTTGAAAATTTTTTTTTATCTATTTTGTTAGTTCAAATAGAAGAGAATTTAATACTGAAGGGAACAAGCTATGATTCATTTCAAAAGGTTCATTAGTTTTTTTCATTCATGTACGACAATTCAAAGAAATCATAAAAATGAAAAGACGTGAAAAGAAGATAAAGTTTGTACTATAGCTGTCCGGTCACAGCGTAACTACCTAACGCTCGCCTACCTTTGGCTTTGTATCTACGGAAATATTGAGAATTAGGTACTGTAACTTTGTGTGAATATTCTGAAATATATTATATTAGGAATCGCTTAAAACGAAAAAAAAAATGTATTTTTTTGACATTATAAACCAGGCTCCCTCCTTAAGAGTTTCAGAATATTCACATGAAAAGAAATATGTTGAAGAACTGAAGATGTGTGGCATATTCAGAGTTGTACAAGGTGGCGCAAAACTAATCACTGCAGCGGAAGATTTATAATTTTTGCAAATGGCGTCGTACGCTAATTAAACCACCTTGATCAAAAAGTTCCCGAAACAATCGCTAGGTGACGCTCTAAGCCACCTGATTTGACTTTGGTTTCTACTTTCTTTTAGTTAGGTTGCCGCATTAATCACAGATTCCTGGAAAAATTGTATCGACATCGCTAGACATTTGTAAAAGTTACGCCGGCTTGGCAAATCTACATCTGCGCGTGTCTAAATTTTTTACAATTTTAAAAACGGACTGGTATTTGCAGCAACGAGTTTGTATTAAACTTTGCGTTAAAAATTGATTCAATGGTGAAAAAGCCTTAGAAATATTTCGAAAATGATACTCTAAAGAAAAGTGAGCCCTTTATAAGTGGCATAAAGGCCTGAGAACAGATCGTGAGTACATCAAGGATGACATAGAGAGAATGTAGTGGCAGGCCATCGACATCGCAAACTGAGAACATCAATAAAATGAAAGAGAAGTAGATCAATAAACGCAAATTGACAATCAGAGAACTTGCAGAGGACCTGAGCATTGTTTATCGATCCATTTAAGACATTGATTGTAGTTAATGATTTGGGTTTGCGCCGTCGTGCCCCCAAGGATCAAATACATGATTTCCAAGGCTGAATCCGACCCAAAATTTATCCAATGATTACTGGAGAAGAGACGTCGGTGTACGACACGCAGTTCAGACATAACCCGACTGAGTGGAGAGCTTCGAACGAACGAAACCACGTCATTTTCAGTCAAGAAAGAAAGCGATGCTCACGGAGTTTATGGATTACTACGGTATTGTACACCACGAATTGTTTCCAGAAAGTCAGATAGTTAATAATAACTATTTCTTTTTTGGGCATTGTGAGATGTTTACCGGAAGCAAATTGTCAAAAAAGAAATGTTTTGTTGGAAAACAACTCGCAGATTTTGCACTATAATAATGCACCGTCAAAGCAAAAGATGGGGCCTCTCGCCTAGAGTTGTTTTCTGGCTATATAATACTATTGTAAAGCCTATCTTGTTATATGGAGTCATAGTCTGGTGGGACTCACTAGGGAAGACGACATTGGTGAAGAAGCTGGAGAGAGTTCAGAGGTTGGCACTCATTGGAGTCAGTGGGGCGCTTCGAACGACTCCTACTCTGGCGCTCAACGCAATGTTAAATGTGGTACCCGTAGACATCGCAGGCAGAATTGCCGCTACACGTACCGCCATCAGACTGAGGGGCTGGAGCTATAAGCTCAACCTCACTTATGGGCACTCAAGAATTCTTAAAGACTTTGAGTTCATCCCTCTGTCAACAGACCTCGTTTAGTCCAACCGGAACATTCTCTACTCACATACCGTCAAGGGAAGAGTGGACGGAGGGCTAGACTTGGGGCAGTTCCTGGTGAACTTGTTCACGGATGGATCGAAGTTGGAATGAAAGGTTGGCGGAGGAGTCTTTTGCGAAGGGCTCCCCATCAAACTAAAATTCAGGTTACCGGACCACTGCAGTGTGTTCCAGGCAGATGTAGCCGCAATCAAGGAGGCAGCTGATTGGCTGCTCAAATACGTACTAACAGTCAAGAAAGTAAATATTTACTCCGACGCCCAAGCGGCAATAAGGGCCCTCGGGTCTATGACGGTGCATTCGGAATTGGTCAAGGAATGCTTGACTTCACTTTCGACTGCGTCCGAGTTCTTTGACAGCAGCCTTATCTGGGTTCCCGGTCACAGCGACATTGCGGGAAACTGTGAGGCGGATGAGCTGGCCAGACAAGGGACATATGAGGTGATTACTCCCCGGAGGGAAAAAATTGGGATCCTGACTACCTGCCGTCTGCTCCTGGAAAGATGGGAATCGCGCCAACTCAGCGAGCGCTGGGCAAATACACAAACGTGTAAAATCGCGAAACCCTTCTGGCCACGTGTGGACTGAAGGCGCTCGGGCGAGCTTCTGAGGCTTACAAAATATCAGCTCTCCAATCTAGTGGGTTCTCTCACAGGACACAATGCGCGAGGAATGCATGCTGTGAGACTTAGAATCACCTCGAGTCCTTTTTGTGCTGGATGTATGGAGGATGAGGTGGAATCATCTCAGCACCTTCTCCTTAGCTGCACTGGTCTGGCGGGGCTAAGATTCAGGCATCTTAGCTCTTACTTCTTTGCCACGCCTGCTGATATAGCTGGCGCTGACATTAAAAATCTGATGAGTTTCATCAGCAGCACAAAGTGGTTGACGCAAACATAGTAATCGTTCATAAGCCGCACGCTCCTAACCATTCCATCACCACCTCTCCTCGCCCTCTCCCTGCACCTCACTTCCTTGACACTGGTATCACAAAGGACAAATCCTTCTTCGTCCAAGTGTGCTCACTCCTTGGGCAACCATACCAACCTAACCTAATGCACCGTCGCACAGTGACATCATCACCCGTAAAGCTTTGACCCAGAACGAAATTAGTATTATCCAACAGCCCATGAATTCTCCTGGTATGGTACCCTGCGAAAGACTACAAAACTTTAAGTCAAAACCCATCTACAGCCATCCAAAGCTGTTGATATGGTGGAGGACAGAAACGGGATCTAGGCTGGGGAACTGCCTCAGGCTATCCCCAAAAGGCGCACTAAGGAACCTCAAGCATCTAGCCGCCAAGCCTGGACAAGGAAAGTGTCTCTTCCTCTGCCGGACCCCACAGCTTCTATCATACAATGCGAGTAGCACGAAAATCCAAGCTTCTCCGCATGAGTTTTGATCTCCCTGTGCCCGGTGAACACCGCTATGAGCTTGGAAATTGAATGGCGGCGGAAACTATTGAGGCCAAAGTGCTTTTGAGATATCACATATCGATGAGACAGACTTGCGCTTTTTTAAGACAGAAATTATGCAGTTTCCCTTTAACAACGGTCAAATGGACAGCAATGTCTGAGATGTGGACAAGTGAAACCAGTTCTGTCGACCCCTTCCTGACAAGCTCATCGGAAATTTCATTTCCCTCTAGCTCCTATGACCTGGAACCCAGATAAGAGAAATAATTCCTCCATGTTTGACCAAAAGAGAGCTGCAACATAGCAACGACAGAGCTTTGATTGCTGCTTAACTGCAAGAAAAGAAATTTAGGTCTCCCTCTTAACAGCGATTCCTAAATATTTTGCATGCCTGCACATTTCGCACATGCCTGCATCGCGAAGACCAGTTCTTCAAAAGCACTACTAGTACGAGACGTGACTTGAGACCCCATTTTTTGCCGATTATAGATTTACAAGAGTAGAAAGCTATACTGGCTTTCTTAGCTCGACTTTCGATGTGCAGCTTCTAATGGAACTTGAACATAGATACTTGACTTCCGATGGGAGCGTAAGAACCTGGTTGTTTAATTTAGGAAGCCTAAAAGAGGAGGTTAGTGTTTTCTGGTGAAGAGCATCTACTCCGTTTTGTCATAGTTGACTCAAAGACATTCTGAGTACAGACTGAGTACAGCTAATGTTTCTTCCAAAATTTCAGCCATGCACATCGTTGCTCGAAGGATTTAATTTCAATATTCCTCAGCGAAATCTACGAAACCATTACTTTCATAACAAGGGGGAAGGGAACGACTAGTGCACTGATTTTTTTTCCCAAAAATTTCTACCACTCATAAGTCGCTGAATATTTGTGTATGTACTGTTATTCGTAAGAGCAAAATAATCTCTATTTACAGACTTCAAACTATTAGCGAAATATAAGGTTGTCAAAAATGTCTTGCGGTATTTCCGCAAGCTTGTCTTTGCAAGCGCGTAGTTCTAGTTGTATTCGTCGCATCGGTTCACGCTAGAGCTTTTTGGAAAGCTCTTTTCACGTGCTAACACGTGTTTGATTAATTGTTGTTTGCTTTTAGTCGTTCGTGAGTTATAGCGTCGCAAACATGGAGCAAAATAAAGAGAAAATACGGCATATTTTACAGTACTACTACGATAAAGGCAAAAATGCATCTCATGCTGCCAATAAAATTTGTGCAGTTTATGGGCCCGATACAGTTTCCATTTCCACCGCACAACGCAAATTTTATGAACAATTGAAAATTCAATAAAAATACCGCAAGACTTTTTTGACAACCTTATATATTTTTTTAAATTTTTTCCAATTTTTTTTTCTTATATCAACTTTTAAGCTAACATTGAACAACATTTTTTCACTACGGATAGCAAAACCTCTTTGTAACCATGAAAAAAAAAGAGATTAAGCAAGGTATTTCAAAGGCCTGCTCACCCAATCCAAAATGACATAATTTCTCACGAAGTCTCATGCATTGCATTCCGCTAATAAGCCATATAAAATAGTGGAAATTCTTTTGTTTCCATTGCAATTGCAAGTTGATTTAATTTTATACTATTTCTGTATAAACTTCACTCACGTTTTGCTGCCCTTAATTGCAGTTATATTACGCACGATATTGCCTAAACAACGAGCTAGTTGACGCAAAACAAAAGACTTAAGCAACGAACTCGCAAAGAAGAAGGTTTCAATGCGCTGACAATACCGACCGGTCAGCAACAGCCAGCAAAGCCAGTGCAGCAAGCAATATAGTGCAATATAATAGGCATTGAAGAATGCTAACAATTCGCTTAATTGCTTTTATTAGTGAAATCTTGGAATGCCTGTTGAACGCTGACAGCCTTAGTGGGCTGGCCGGTGCGCTGCCTATATGCCTATATGCCTGGCTGCTTGGTCGGCTGGTCAGTTGTTTGTCCGCTTGTCTGCGCATTATTGAAATTGACTGTTTTGGCGTTGTAGAGGGAATAAGCGATCGGAAAATTACTTCCAGCAAGCGGTGGAGGTAGCGATGGTGGCACCTGGCGTTTGTTGAGCGCGCAGACGCGGGCGCGGTCGGCTTTGGCAGATTGCTGGTTACTCAACAATTAAATGAAAACCTACGCAACTTGTTCCAATGTACGGCCAGTGACTGGAATTTCACCCGCGGCCTCAATTCTCCACCATATTTGCCTTGCCAGCGTTCACATTGTTGTTGGTTTCTAATGTTTTTGTTGTTGTGTTTTTGGTTGCTGTTTGCTATATTGTTCGTGCCCTGCACTTAAGTGCTGCATCATGAAAAAACCATTACACTTGACCATCTTCAAAAGCATCACAAACAACGCCAACATAGCTGGGGGAAATTCCCATGTTGTGGCCAGAGATTGCAGAGCTGAAATGCTAAGCAATGCACAATGTACCTGCAACATAGCCTACTCGCATGTGACTACGTATGTGTGTGTGATTTCTGTGTAAGTGTGTGTGCGCGCGGCGATGTGAGTGACTGATTGATTGGCGTGAGCATGAGTGAGTGTTGTATTGTTGTTGTTCGTATTGTTGTTATTTCGCGCTTTTGTGCGTTATGCTACACCACCATCAGCAATGCAACAACGCCAACAACGCCGGATGATGGCATGCAGCGTAAAAAACGCGCATTTCATTGGCAATCACATGCCGCACAACCTGCCACAATCGCATTGAATTGCCGCTGATTGACTGCATTGCTGGGCGGCGGTGAAGCGTTGCACGGTTCTCATTTTCTGTTCATTTTTTAGTTTGTTGTTGTTGCCAAATTGTTGTTCTGCTATTGCCGCTATTGCTGTTAACCGCGCGATACACCAGCGGCATTTAAGTGCTTCATAGCCAATCACGCGCCCGCCGCCACCTTTTCTGCCTGACTACACTGACAACTCCTCACTGCACTCGTCTTTCTCTTCTTTTGCTTCTTCTTCAATTCAATTCAATCATTCGACCTGTCGCTGCATCATGCAGTCAATTCAATCGATTCCCTGTGCTGTTGCACACCGGCTGGCCTCCACTTCATTATTATTCCGCACTCAACATCGGTATGCGTTGCGTATTTCGTTTGCAACTTGCTTGGCGAGCATCTGCTTTTAATGCTTTCTGCGCGCTGCAAGATCACTCTTTTTCTCACTTCAATATTTTCAGGGGTTCAAGAGGAAATTCGACGCTTACATATCTTTGTTTACTATTTTCATTTAATATTTGGTACAAATTCATTTAAATTATTGCTATAAAGCAACTCTGATCAGAAAAATTGGTGCATGGATATATGTTGAGATATAGAAATCAATTTATTGGCGGAAATGAAATTTATTTAAAGTAATTAAAATTGAAAACTTGTGGAATAAGATCAAGGCGCACACCACAAATAGGAGGAGGAGCTCGGCCAAACACCCAAAAAGGTTGTACGCGCCAATTATTAAAAAAAAGTTTTGACAATGTGAAATCTGAGTTTTTAAAATTACAAATTTAGCTATTTCTCTGAAAATTGAAATGGCAACTCTACCTCGATGCGCATATCTGATATATTACCTACAATTATTAGGAGTAAAACCCATAAAATTCAGTCAAAAGTATTTTAAGAGAATTAATTAAAATACTTTTGAATGCTCTTAAATACTTTTACACAAATTAATTTTAATCGAAAATAGCGCAACAGTGTTATACATTTTTGGTTAAAAAAGTATTTAAATACCATAAATATTTTCTAATAGAATTCTATTATAGGCCTATTTTTGAAAATCAGCTTCCTATTCTTCTGATAAAAATGGCAACATCATTAAACATAATATGAAAAGGCTCTTGAATCCGATTGCACCAAACAATTTTAACATTTGTGAGGTTCTTCAAATGTCAAGTTGAGCAATTTCAATGCGAAACATTGCTAGTTAAAATTTTAATTGTCTGATAAATTCCGATTGCTAACACCGGGCATTAGTTTGCGAAAATTATTTTAGTACCCAAAAATACTCTCAGATTGAACTAACCATTTTCAGTGTCGAACATATCAGAAAATTTTAAAAATATATTCAACAAATGCGCAATACTGCTAAAAAAATATATGGCAACTCTACTGCAGTGTGTATGTTCCAAATATGTAAATAATAATGTCATAACAACAAATCTAACTAAATATTTTTAGTGAGTTGTCTATCAAAAAGGTTTAATTTGTTAAAAAAAAATCATTATTTCTTTGAACATCAAAGTAGCAACTCTACCTAGGTAAGCATACTTGAATTTTCGTACTACAGTGTTGTTTTATTTTTAAGTTTTGCAACGTAGTACAAATGTAAAACACATTTTGCTATTTGATAGTTGGCAATTCAGCTGTCAATCAGTAAAAAAAGTTTTTTGATCGGTTGCATAATTTGCGTTTGGCGTTCGTTGAAAAATGAAAAATCAAAAGGAAAACTTTAGACATATTTTGTTTTTTTATTTCCACAAAGGGGAAACCGCATCGCAAGCTCATTGCTCATTAAAGTTATGTGTTATAGTTACGAAGCCTTAAAAGAACGGCAGTGTCAAAATTGGTTTGCTAAATTTCGTTCTGGTGATTTTTCACTCAAAGATGAGAAACGCTCTGGTCGTCCAGTTAAAGTTGATGACGCCCTTATCAAAGCAATAATCGATTCGAATCGTCACTTAAAACAACTTTTGAACATAAAATCTCAATATAGGGAAAGAAACCCACTTAAGGCAATGCATTAACACCTGGGATTTGCTAAACAAACGTAATGAGAATGATCCATTTTTAAATAGACTGATAACTGGTGATGAAAAATGGATTGTTTACACCAATATCAAGCGGAAAACATCGTGGACAAGACAAGGTGAACCAACTCAAACAACATCAAAAGCTGATTAGAAGAAGGTTTTGTTATCAGTTTGGTGGGATTGCAAAAGAATTGTTAACTTTGAACTCTTACCACACAACCGAATGATCAATTTTGATGTCTACATTTAACAACTAATGAAATTAAACAATACAGTTGAGGAAAAGCGGCCCGAATTGACAAATCGAAAAAGTATTGTATTCCATTACGACAATGCAAAGCCACACACATCCTTGGCCACTCGGCAAAAATTATTGGAGCTTGGTTGGAATGTTTTTTGCCACATCCAGCATATAGTCATGACCGTGCACTATCCGATTACTTTTTGTTTCGATCCTTTCAAAGCTTTTTGAATGGTATATATTTCAATAATGATGGGGATGTCAAATCGTACCTGACTCAGTTTTTTGCTAATAAAAACCAGAAGTTTTATGAACGTGGGATTATGATGCTGCCTGAAAGATGGCAAAAGGTCATTGATCGAAATGCGTAGTAGATTACAGAATAAAGTTATTTAGGTCTGTGGAAAAATTGTCTCTGATTTTCTAAAAAAATCTGCAATTACTTAGTTGCCAACCCAATAGATTAGAATTGTTTGTTAGTCCACGTAAATTTTTTAGTGATTCATCTCTCAAGCAATGAGCTTTCAGTGAATGTACTCGTATATTGCTCGAAAAGTGGCAACTCTGAAAAAAATTTCTAGTTTATAAAAATTACGTTAATATGCAAGTTCACTAGCAAATTGAATTAATTGTCACTTACATAAAAAAGTGTTAAATAACTAAAAAACTGGCAATGAACGGCTAAACATTTAGCAACTTCCTTTCGGTGTGGAACTTGAAAAGTTTTTCGTATAGTTCGCAACAGCAAATGTAGCCAAAAATAGTCTCAAGAGAATTATTTTTTATTTTTGGTACATAAATTATATATGTTGGTTGAAAGTATAAAGAGTGTTACCATATTTACAATAGTAGAAAAGTACTAAGTTATAAGCTGGGAATATATACGTGTGCCACACTTTCTTGTGCAATTTTAACAGATACAAATATGGCGAAATTTTTATTTTTTCGAAAAGGTGGCAACCTCAAAAAAAGTGTTTACTCTATTCAAATCATATCAAAACATACGCAGATTATATTAATTCCCACTCGCGTAAGAAAAATATATTGAAGTATTAAAAAATAGCAATTGTGGCAATTTCACTTTCGTGTGAATATTTGACAGTTTTTTGCATCAAAGTCGTAACAGAAAATCCAACTCAAAATAGTAATTTATCTTTAATATGTTTTCATATTGAGTAATTTATATTTTAGTCAAAAAAGTGGCAACTCTGAAAAAATATATAAATATTGTAGACTCGTTTTAATACCTAACTATACTCAAAATATGAATTTTATTAAACGCTGATCATATAAAAATAATTCAATAAAAAAATTAAATATTGGTATTCAAAATGGCAACACCAAACGAAAAGAAAGTTTATAGCATTTCTATATAAGTTAGGTTGAACAAACCAAGAACGTTTTTAAGTGTCTTTTTCCATAAATATGCAAATCATACAAAATTAGTGCAATGAAAATATTACAAAATGGCAACACTACAGGAAAAGAAACTCTACGGAAATTCTATCTATGCTAGTTTACTAAAACCAGGTATAATTTTAAGTGACTTTTTTCATAGGCTCCTCACTCTTGCTATTTATATTGATTTGCTTGTATTGTATTCAAAAAGGTGGTAACTCTGCAAAAAAAATTATTATGGAAAAAAATATTTTAATACCTAAAAATGCTCCGAAATTAAGTTTTTTTCAGGATTTGTATTTTTCTGAAGAGGTGGTAACTCTGAAACAAAAACTTTTATAAAAAAATTACTTAAATAGACTAGAGTATTTTACAAGTTGAATTATTTTAATTGAAAATCATAAAAGATTAACTCGCAGAAATATTGAGCAAATGGCAAGGCTGTTAATAGACAATATGAATAATAATGTAATAGAAACTTAAAATTCTTAAGTAGAGTTCTTTTGAAATAAGAAACATCACAACATTTCATCAAGAATAGCTTTAAATGAGTTTTGTCTTAAGTGCGCTTGAATTGCCACACATATTGGAAATTTTGTATTATTGTCCAAAAGGTGTCAACTCTGAAAAAAATTGTATTGGAAAAATTGTTATAATATCCTAAAGTACTCTAAAGTTGGATAATTTTCATATATATTTTCATTTACTATAAATATTGAGCTGTTCGCATTTTATTGGAATAGGTGGTAACTCTAAAAAAAATATTATATATTGAAAGAAATATTGTGCAAAAATTATTTTAATACCAAAAAATACTAAAAAATTTAATTCTTTGAATTGAAAATCATATAAGAATAATTTACCAAAATATTGAGAAAGAGCAACGTTTTTGGAAAAAAATTACAAATACTCTAAGTTGGAGAATTTGAAATTCTGAAATACTTTTGTAATAAAAATCATGTCGACAATTTAACGGAAAAAGATTTTAAGTGAGTTTTATCCTAAGTATATGAGATTTGTATATAACTCAGAAATATGGCAACTTCGCAAACCAAATTCTTAGTTTGGAAACATTATTTTATTTGCCATTTCAACTTTCATAATTTATTTACCTTCAAAGTGAATTTTTTAAGTGTCATTTATATAAGTATCATTCACCAAATTATAAGGAAAGGTGGCAAGATCGTTAAAAAAAATTTGATGACAATTCCCTCTCAGCTTCGAAATTTGAAGTTCTGAAGTATTTTTGTAATACAAATTTCAGCCGCAATTCTGGCCAGCAATATTCTTCAGTAAGTTTTGCTGACAAACGAATTGAATAATTTATATTTCAGTCAAAAATATGGCAACCCTGATAATAATGACTTAATTTAAAAACATTTTTCTTAATAGATAAAAATTTTATTAAATCAAGTCTTATTGGAATTTATCACGCAAAATGAATTTCCCAAAATTTACCAAAATGGCAAAGCTGTTCCAAAAATATTGGCATTAAATTTTATTACTCGAATGAAAACCATAAAATATTCATGTGAATTACTCGCTAAATACTGCCCACTTGAATTTGCCCATATCTGCATATTTTTAGTTATGGATATTTTATTGTACATTTTCGTGCATTTTTTTTACAAACGCGCACGCACATGCAATTATGGCCACAAGCAAAATTGAAGGCCGTAAAAAATGAGCTCATTGAAGCAGGTGTATGTTATGGCGAAGCTGCCACAGCCACTGCCGCCACTACAACCTCAACTTCCAGCATCGAATTTTTCAACAAACGAATAAAAATTAAGAAACGGAAAAAATAACAACACCCAAGGGAATTGCAATGATGGCAATCCCAGTCGCCGCCGACGCAAGCCAAGCATTCAGCGAAAACTCTTAATCCAAACTCAACGCCAGCGCGGCCATCAGCAGCATCACCAGCTGAGACGCAACACTTTAATCTTCATATGAAGCAAACACCCATACACAGACATACACACACAGCCAAAAGCTATGCTGTATATTTATTTTGTATGGCAGCGTGACTGCGCAGACGTGATTTTCTCAAAATCGTTTAGATTTTAGTTCCATGCGCGTTTTTTCCTCTTTTATTTATTTATTTTTATTCAACCATCTTCCACTTTTCAATATGCTGCAATGCCTAGCGGCCAACAACAACAATCATACCGGTTAAAAAACTGCCAGCAAGTGCGGCCATGGAGCTATAGAAACCAGTGATAATCAGCAACACCGAATGCGGCTGCAGCTCAATGCGAAAATTACCTGCAACACCCGCAGCAAGATTAACGCTAGCAACATACTTGCAACAACAAAGGAGTCATGCGCGTATGTATGTATGTATATGTAAGCGCAAGTTGAGTGCAGAAAACGAACAGAGAAACAAATTTAGCTAAAGCGCTGCTAGTCGCTATTAGTGGCTATAACAACAACTACTACTAATAGCAATAAAAACAAATGGATACAGTAAAATCAAAGGAATGGAAACAAAAACAATAAATGTAATATAATATTTTTCAACAATGTTTACAGTTCATTGCAGCAATCATGATAATAACGATACATCGACGCATCGATTAGTGGCATTTTAACGCATACGAACAAGTGAAACAATACGTGCACGCACACATACACACGCACGTAAGTGTTTATGCTGTGTACAGAAAGGTAAAAAATGGAGATAGTTTCCTAGAGAGATACTTCTATACTATCCATTTTCTGACTACCTCCGAACTAGTGCCAAATGGGAGGAAAGTGGATCAGTTGGTACTCGGTTTTTCACTAGCAGAATTGCCATCTATGCTGATTATGTTGTGAGAGCTGAAACGTAAAATCACAAAATTTCGTTCTTCTCGCACAAGTGGCAATGACCGCATGAGCTGACTAAGGGTTCTGTTATAAGTTTTGTTGTAATTTTTTTTTCTTAAATCATTCGAAGTTAAAAAATGTGAGACTCTTTTATAGCCTCGCGCTCCAAAGGTATACACACTCCATTTCCCTACTTCCGTGCAGCTACCTCACACAGGATAGATCAACCTATTGCCCTTCTATCAAAATATTCAGAGATATATCGCGAGATGAAATTTAATTAATAAATAATAAGTGTTTGCCACTTTGTCCATCAACAGACAAATTTGCCCGTGACTCAAGCCACAAGGTTTTCTTCTTTAAGTGGCCCCCTCGCTGTAATGCTGAGGATATCCTTTGGTCAGAAAATGCGGATAGAGAAAAAAAAGTGTAGATAATTTTCGATTTCTATTCGATAATTTTTTCACGCTAGAAGCTTTAAGAATCGATCTTGTATGTGAGTATGTGTGATGATAAAAGACGATAAATTTGAATTCCTCAGAACTAAAACTGGAGTGAGACAAGGGGGTACGATTTCATCAACAACCTTGAGCCTTATGTTATGCTGTGTCATCGATGAAGTAATTGACTCAAAAAGGACTGGGCGTATATTACACAGAACTTACCAATTATTCGCATACACAGATGACATCGCAATTTTCTACAAAAACATCCACGCCCTGTCAGAAACCTACGCGGAATCATTTACCTACTTGGGCTTCAAACTGAGTACAGACAATTCAAAAAGCCTCACCATCAATGAGAGAATCCAACAGATCGTACGCGTCACTAACGAAACTCTTCAAATCGAAATTACTAAGCAGACAATAAAATTGATTCTGTACAAAACCATCATTAGACCAGCCTTATGTTATGGAGCTGAATTGGGGGCCCTAATTGTAGTAGATAAAGCAAAACTGCAAGCCTTCCAACAAAAAATACTGCGAAAATTGTTAGAGCACTCAAAGATCACGGTGAGTGGCGTATAGGGTGGAACGATGAGCTAAACCAGCTTATAAATGGCTAAAATGTTACACGTTGCATCAAAACGCACCGGTTAAGATGGCTGGGTCATACCATATATCAAGAATGGACGGTACGAGGGCGCAGAAGATATTGAGTGTTCAACACTAGGGCAGGAGGAAGACCGAGCACAAGATAGACCGATGAACTAGAAGAGCGCATCAATAAACTTGGGATAAAGAATTGGAAAAAAGTTGCAAGCGATCGGGATGTATGGAGATCCCACGTGCAGCAGGCCAAAGCTCATAAAGAACTGTAGTGCCAAAAGATGATGATGATTATGATGATATTTAAGAGCTGAGTGGCTCATCTGTTTCATAAATTAATCTTCTGTCCGACAAATAGCAGCTTATGAGCTCATGGAGGTATGCAGATAATTAAAACTTGCAGGAAGCTACCACTTCGTAGAACAATGGCGTGTAAAAGTAAAGTAGTAGTTGCGAGTATTGCCAGTCTGTGAGAACCCAACTCACTCATTGGCCAGCTAGTGCGATTGCAGTTCTAAGCCAGCTCGATTTACTGCTGGGTACTCATCTACATTTGTGGTAAATGTGCAGGTGGCGAACACATGTTGCTCGCTGAGTATTGCTGTTGGCACTATAAATGCGCGCAATTTATTTGTTGCAAAGCCTCTAAGAGGCGGGCCAGTGCAAAGGCGTGGCACGCACGGCACAAGTGCGTGGCACAGTGGGCAGTTGATGAAAACAATGGGATCGAAAAGCTGTAAAGAAAGCTGTAATATTCTTAAAGCTAAAATTTTATTTGATAGAGGGATTTTGTGAGCTGGTTGCGTATGTATGTAGATGACACTGTGCAACAACATTAAAAAACTTTTAATGGCTGGGGTCTTATAGTCATTTTCTGAGAGGTTATGGAAAATAACTAGACACGTTTAAAATTTACAGTTCTCATTTTATATGTAATTCAAAAGTCATATCTGATATCACACAAAACTATTTCAAATATCTTGAACTATTATTTTGAAATGCTTTCTATGGCTTTGCCTTTTATTTGAGCTATGGAACTTGGAAATCTGCTTAATAGTTTTTCTTTTATAAGCAAACTTATACAAAAAATGTTATTTTTATGGATAAATATGCATTAATTTTTTTTTAATTTCTTGCGTTGAATAATGAGTGTTTTCAAAATGCGAAGCTTGTGCATTCAAGGAAACAACAGGCACATTAAAATATTTTTACTAGGTAGGTAGTTTTATATTTGTTGTGGAAATGCTGATTTTTAGGCCTAACGTGTCCAAAGAAGATCTTCCTAAATCAACAATGTTACGCCATTTTTTCTACCGTTTGGATTTTATAATTTTCTGTGGCAAATAGTGTAAACTCGATGTTAATTCCCTTGGTTGTAATCATTGGAGGGTCTTACAATTTTGTATAGGGTGCCTGAAAACATTCCAAAATTAAGGAAACAATTGTAAATCCAAAAACAATGTTTATCTTCTATGGCAGCACTGAACACTACTCAAAAAAAAAAAAAAAAACTAATAATAATATTAACAACAAAATTAATAATAATTTTGTTTTGGGTACAATTGCAAATAATAAGCTATCCTTTACCAGAAAAAAATAGTTTCAACTTTAATAAAAATAAAATTTTCGAAGCTAAGCAATTTTTTTATAAAACTGTTTGTTTATTATTGAGTATAACTGAAAATGATAAACTTAAATAAAAAAAATATATAAACTACAATATTTTTATGGGGTGCCAAAATTTCTAAGTTAAAAAAGAATATTTTTTTTATTTTCTTTAAAGTAAAATTAAAAATAATAAGAATATCTTTATTTAAAAAATGGCTTAAGCTGTTTCTTATAGAGGCCCCCAAAATTAAAAAGAAAGAAATTTTAAAATTCGAAAAATTACTTTAAAAAAATGTTTACTTATAAAAAAAATGTTTTTGAACAATTTTGTATTATATTATTTCTGAGAAACTCCTAAAATTAAAAGAAAATCAAAATTAGAAACAACAATACTTATTCGTTTTGTTTTATTTTTGGTTATAATTTTTTAACATATGTGAAGACAAATTCAGTAATGAAATTAAGTGGTATCGATCTATAAACACTTTGTGTAACATTGGAAGCATTGGTGACACGGGCAAAATAAAAAAAAAAAATATATATACATTTTTTGTCTATAGAACATTAGGAAAACATTTTTAGCCATTCCTAAAATTTATCGCTACCTTCCAAGAGCTGTTGCTACGTTGTAGAGATTCTTTGCTTTCAATGTTTTTGCTTGCATTATGCAATAGCTATCAGCAGCACCCACAGCAAGCTCATCTGACTTTCTGAGGCCCTTGAAGTGCTTCTTTTGCTCTTTCAGTTTATTGCTATACCGTTCCGTACTTACTGAGTTATAAAAGTACCAATAATTTTTGCCACATCTGAAAGCCTTGGGAGAATGTCAGCTACTCGCATGCAAAGTTTCCACTGAAAATAAAATTTTGAAAAAAAAAATTGGTGAATGCCAATGATTGAAATTTGCTAAGGATTATTTTTTTTCTGCTAGTTTTGCTTTTGGGTTTCATGTAAGCAATTTGAAAGTTGCCAGTAAGCACTTCTTTGCCTTGAGAAGATGCGTTCCAAAATCAACAAGGCCTCTTATATGAGTATTATTTTATTATATTGTTAGTAATTTTTTATTCTAAACAGTTCGTTTCTGAGTTAATGCGGCGATTGGGTTGGCTTGATATCATATGGAGTTAATGTTTTAAATTAAGAGCTGTGGGAATATATATATATACATATATGATTGGCGCGTACACCCTTTTCGGGTGTTTGGCCGAGCTCCTCCTCCTATTTGTGGTGTGCGCCTTGATGTTGTTCCACAAATGGAGGGACTTACAGGTTCAAGCCGATTCCGAACGACAGATATTTTCATGAGGAGCTTTTTCATGACAGAAATACACTCGGAGGTTTGCCATTGCCTGCCGAGGGGTGACCGCTATTAGAAAAATGTTTTTTTTTAATTTTGGTGTTTCACCGAGATTCGAACCTACGTTCTCTCTGTGAATTCCGAATGGTAGTCACGCACCAACCTATTCGGCTTCGCCGGCCGCTGTGGGAATGTCCTTCAAAATATTAGTAAAAGTTATTCTTAAGATACAATGTCGCCATTAAATATGTTAAATCAGGCAAGAATGAAGTGTAGTTGGCAGTTAAAATTTTCCTCTTAGTGAAAAAATCAGTCACAAGGGCCAATTAATGGGAGACCCAATCAACTTGCGCACACTTTTTTCGGTAACAAAAATGTAATTTTTCGACCAATATCATGTACTTGGCTCATTTTGAAATGCTCTATTTCCAATTTCCATTTAATAAACATTTTGATTCAGCTCTGATGACTGCGATTCTTGCAAAGCAACAATTCAAGTGTCAATCAGCACTTTGAAGCGTTACTTTGATGCACTACTATTGGATGATTCTCTAAAAGTGCGATCGCATAAGTGCTCAAATCATTCGACTCTTTTATAAATTTACTCAAGTTATTCAATGGGAAACCAGATAAGGTAGTCATTTGCCATACCAAATGCTTCCTGGTCATCGTATGTCTTAAGAAGATAATTTTCTAGCCGTCAACCAAGATATGGTTGCGATAGGTTCTGTTATAACTCAACTCTATTCCTGCAGCATGCTTTTCTAGCACCTCAAGATCTCGAGATAGCTGATGGCATCAAATGTGCTGACTGTAATCTGTCGTATTTAGCTACATTACAAGTTTGCATATCTGACTAATTAGTCTAACCTAGAAAATATTAATTCAATTTATTTTTTGAGTAGGCACAGAAGCATCCCAGTGCTGTTGCTAAAAATTCATGTTCGCGCGTTAGGCAATTTAACCAACTTTTCAGCACCTTACATACGTTGCTGTTTGTCCATATTCCTAATTCTATATTCTATCTTCTGTTGGTTTCATTCCGCTTGGCATCCCACGCTTTTAACTCTAATTTGAATTACTCTATTTGTATCTTAATTTTTGTTATAATTCTGTTCAGAGGTAGTTGACTATGACTGATCGTTCGATTTGCTATTACTTCATTATAGGTCCCTTTGTCATTAAAATTTATTTTCTACTTTTTAGTTCGATTAGCAAAAAAGCGTGTTTTTTAGTTTCTTTAAACTATTGTTTTTTATTATGAATGAGAATTATTGTTATCATTGCAGTCAGTGAATAAATGATTCGATATATTCGTGTTATATTTAATTCCTTTCTTATCGACTGTGAGTCTAAAGCTATGCAGTTATCGGCCGTGATAAAGAAGTAATCGGGATGAAGAACTTATTTCGTGGAGGGAGCCTGAGAAACTGTTTTACAAGAATAAATAAAGATTTTTCATTTTACAACCAAATTCCCCTTACTTTTTGCCCACAGTAAAAAAAAGAAAATATTAATCCTGGCAATTCTAATAAGGATAATGGAAAACTTTTATCAAATTATTGCATTGTCATCGGTCCTTGATAGGTATGCAAAATTTCAAGTCGATCAGATTTTTAGAAGCCAGTGAAAATTAAGCTCAAAGATTCCGTTACATACATACATACATACATACAACCCGAGCTAATAAAAGTGTGTTAAAAAAGGAATAAATAATTGACGCGTATACTTCTGTGAGGTGAGAGGCCGAATTCCTCCTCTTATTTGTGGTGTGGTTATTAGGAGGTTTTCCATGGCCGAAATACACCGGAGGTTTGCTGTTACCTACCGAATTCACCCGCTATTAGAAAACACTTTTTCTATTATTTATGCACCGAGATTCGAACCTACGTAGTCTCGAATGGTAGTTACACACCAAACCATTCGGCTACAACGGTTGATTTTACCGATGCTTATTGTAGACCGCCTTGATTTAGTGGCTTTTTTACTCTCTGTGTATCATTGAGGCGATACTCAAACTCTTCAGAAACCTTTAATTATGGAGTTGCGGTCAACCACAATAGATCGCGCCAGGGGTCCGCAATTCATTATGGGCTAATAATAGTCATCATCAATGAAAATTTTCTCATGCTCTAAGCATTTAACTCTCCACTAGCCAAGTCTCCTTGGACCTGACAGCCGAGCACGCTGGTTCTTCTTTCGTGTACAAACCAATAAAGGTTCAATTCGTATTAGCCACTGACTTTTTCTATCAAGACGTATATTCAGCATTTTAGGTAGACAATTTTTTAATGAGTCTTGAAGATCTCAGCACGTGGAAAATCTGGGATCTCGTGAATTCAGAACTGTTTACTTTAATATTAGGAGGCAAGAGCAAGTTTTTCATGCAGCATCACAATGAACTATGAGCTTGTGTGGGTCCCATAACCGCTACAACCTAACCTGGCCCTAAGGGCCTTTGTTGGAACTGATTTTAGTGCACCCTTTGTTAATGCATCAGGGGAAAACCTTGAACTTTTGCGCTTAATTTGGCGACATTGTATCCATTACTTAAGAGAAGATCCCACTTTCGGATGACTCGAAAAGGCGTTTCTACGCGATGGTTGTTTTTTTGGGGAAAAGTTGCTTGACCACCGCAAAATTATTCGTGTTTCTGAACATTAAAAAGATGAAAAAAGCTTTTTTATCAGTGGATACCGCCGACATTTGTACAACGCCTGATCGCTGGAGTTTCTCAATGCCTTGAAAGTTACAGCTTGCAATTCTTGTCTGAAACAAAAAAATCGAATAGAATTTTAATTGTTTTGATTTCTTATTCTGGATGAACTGGTAGAATTTCAAAAATGGTAGAATTTCAAAAAATAAAATTTTTTGGAGCTTTGAAAAAAATATGCCGCTTGAGAAGAAAAAAGTATGTCCTCCAACTTGGAATGAAAATCGTAATTTTTTTTAATTTTTCTTAATTTAAATAATAACAGTAAATAAATAATTAAATTGCCATAACTTGCAAATAGCGCTTAAAATATCATGTCAGCGAAGCAGGATCCAGATTCTTCTGCTCTTAAAAAAATGTGTGATGATTTTAAATTTCCATTCATTTAAGAATGGGAATGGTACAGAATATTAGTGTATAGTAATTTTTTGTTCCAACTTGGAGCCATATTGTATATATATATATATCCATGTAAGTTTTTCAACCTCTTTTTTCAGCCTAGAAGTACACGAAATTGTCCCAAGATGAGCAGTCATCCAAAATTTAAATCAAAACTTGCATCCTTTCCACCAATGAAACAGACCTATTCCTACCTCAGGCCCAGTAATTACGCTGGCATTTCTCCGAATGTCGATCCATATTTACGCATGCCAATAAGTAGCCTCAGTAGACATTTTAAAAAGCCCTCATTACTTGGGAATGCACCCTATGTACGTACGTATATTCTTGTTCCCACAAATACCTGTGCACCCTTGTCTCCCTTTCAGCAAAGCTGTCACTATTTTTGTATTTATATTTGATTTTTTTCCCCTTCTAGCCAATTTATGCAATACCCTCGACTATCTCGTGGCGAGTCAGTAGCTTCTAAAAACCTAACAGTGCCAATTGGTGGCAAGTGAATCTGCCTGCGAAATTTGCTGCCAAACAAGCTAAAGGAGAAAAAACAAGAAAAAATAAGCAAACAAACAAAAGCAACAATATAGTCACAGCACACTTGTTCCACCTTCACAACAGATCCATTTGCCTGGCGATAATCAGCGCGCGCTTTTGAGACTTTTGTGCAACCCTTTTCAGCCGGCAAACGGCGGTCGGTAGTCAGCGTATGGCTGGCATGAAGACTTAAAAAAATACTAATACACAACCAACACACATGTGCATATGTGTATATGTAGGTATGTGTGCTTTGTATTGACAGCATCTACGACGATTGGCAAAGTTTGAAAAAATGCGATCTGTTGGCTGGTGATTTTTCCTTTCTGCTTTTTTAACTTTCTGTTTTGGTTTTTGGTTGTTTTTCTTGCTGTTTGCCTGTTTATTTGAAGCTCGAGCAAAATACCAAGAAATCTTTTTGAAACAATGCGCTGGCTACCCGATTCATGCAATCGCTGTGATTTATGTGCGCTGTGGCAAATTTCATTTATTGTCCGCCGTCGCTTTTTTAGCTACGAACATATTTTTGTATATTCCGCATATATGTGTGCGTATAGGGTTATGTGTATGTGTATGTGTGCAAGTATGTGCACTTTTGTTTGTGTTCACATACTAACTTGCATAGGTTCGCATACATGCACACACATATTAACACTTCCTCTTATTATGTCGCTGCTTCCAAGAATATTCATAACAAAATTTATACGCTGCCATTTGGGTAGCTTCTATAAGCCATGCACTCCTCCCTTCATTCCCTCGCCACTTGCCACTTAGGTCTGCCAACGTTGCAGTCATTTAAAAACCATTTCAAATTCAAAATATTTATTTACTCACATTTGCGCGAAAGGCTGAAAATGATTAGCTTCATCAAGGCTCAAAAATTGTTGTTACCTGATGGCCTTAAATCATTGTTGCTATTTTTATTTGGATTTTTAATTTTTTATTTTAATTATTTCTTTTAATTTTTTATTTTTATTTATTTTTTCTTATTTACTTTACCTTTTATTTTTTACTAATATTTTTGATTGGACAATTGCGCATGTCATAAAAAAATTCTACTACCTAACATATTTGCATATTTTTGATTGTTGTGCAATATTCATTTTGATAAGCGGCAAACTTTTGTGGCTCAGTTGATTGATTTGCTGCAATTAGACGATTATGAGTTTCAAGAATTTTAGCAGCAATTACGAAAATACAATTAAGTGTTTCGTTTCATCGTTTTAACGAAAAATTTGCTAATTCGAAGTGTTCCATTAAAACAATTCAATGAATTAGAAAAATGTATTAAAAAATGTAATCGTTTTTGTGGTTTATAATAATTAGCAATATTTCATTGGTACTCAGGGAGTTCGAAATATTTCCTGGTAATTTAAACATTTAATGTTTCTTTATCTTTTCTTAATTTTAACTCCCAGGTATTCACTGTGCTACTTGTCCGTTTTCTTTCCAGTTTGCTATGGGTAAGTGATAACGTCTTGCTGAAAAAGTTAATTATGCTTTTTGAGCATTGAATAGAAGCGATTGTTGTGACTAAATAGGAGCGATTACTTGCTGCTCATAGCAAAGTTAATCTCTTAAGTTAAAAACAAAAGTTGGACATAGTTTGTGAGCGTTTCCAAACCTATCTATACATCTTGCCTTAAGTAATCCTTAAACTTCTGTATATAACTCTAAAATATTTTATATGTATTTGTGTACTTTATTGCCTTCTCCACAATAGTTTTGATGCTTTGGATGATACTTCTTATTGACAATTTTTGTTTTTTTGCTCTTTAAGTTTCGCTCGATCCTTGTTATTCTCGATAATATTATCATAAAATTTCTACCACTTTCTAAATAAAGGTTGGTTAAATTTTAAGGGCCCATATTGAATGTAAACCACACCTAAACGTCAAGTTTTCTTTTGCAATTCATTTGACATTTTTCAATCTCAGACTAATTCAATTTGAACTATAGAAAGATAAACAATCGAGCAATGCGTTAAAGTTATTCAGGCTTATTATGAAAAAGGGCGTTCAAATCAAAATGCATATCGCGCACTTCGTGATTTTTTCGGTAAATTTAATCGTCCAAATGTGCGTCCAATCGGAAAAATTGTGCAAAAGTTTGAGCAAACTGGGTCTGTAGGAGATGTGAAAACACCAGTGCATGCTCGTACCGCTCGTACTGCAGAAAATATTGCTTCTGTTCGCGATTGTGTGGTTGAAAAGCCGTCCAGCTCAATTCGTCGTCGCCAGGGGTCGATTTTGGACTGCGTTTTATACCGTTCAATTTTTGACTGCACTTGTGATTTAGCTTTCATTAATAACTAAAGTGAACGTCAGCTGGCGCACTCGCGGTGGGTGTAATTATGGGAGGGTGCGAAACGTGTCAAAAAAAATTTCTACCAACTCATTTAATACAGACTGAAATTTTTTTGTGTATTGTTGACATTTAGTAGAATAAAAAAAAATAGTCAGCTGCGCTGTGGAGAGGGGAAAATACGTCAGCTGAACGCAATGATACATTCTAGCTTCGGCTGGCGGTCTTCCCACCGCTATAAACGCAGCTGACCATCATTATTGTATTTTCATGTGTGTCCAAAATTATGTAAAAAAATTTCAATCGGCATAAAGGAGTTTTACTTTTTAATTTATTTTACAAGTTCGCCTGTTCAGCTGACGTATTTTCCCCCTCTACGGCGCAGCTGACTATTTTTTTTTTATTCTACTAAATGTCAACAATTCCCCAAAAAAGATTTCAGCCTGTATTGAATGAGTTAATAAAATTTTTTTTTGGAATTTTTGATTTTATTTGATTTCGTTTTATTTTATTTTATTTTATTTGATTTTACTTGATTTTATTTGGTTTTATTTGATTTATTTTACTTTATTTGATTTTATTTGATTTTACTTGATTCTATTTGATTTTATTCGATTTTATTTGATTTTACTTGATTCTATTTGACTTTATTTGATTTGACTTGATTTTATTTGATTTTATTTGAGTTTACTTGATTTTATTTGGTTTTATTTGATTTAACTTGATTTTATTTGATTTTATTTGATTTCACTTGATTTTATTTGGTTTTATTTGATTTTATTTGACTATATTTGATTTTATTTGACTTTATGTGATTTTACTGGAATTTATTAGATTTTATTTGATTTTATTTGATTTTACTGGATTTGATTTGATTTTATTTGACTTTATTTGATTTTACTGGATTTTATTTGATTTTATTTGATTTTACTTGATTTTATTTGATTTGATTTGATTTTCTTGATTTTATTTGATTTTACTTGACTTTATTTGATTTCACTTGATTTTATTTGATTTGATTTGATTTTATTTGATTTCGTTTGATTTTATTTGACTTTATTTGATTTTACTTGATTTTATTTGATTTTACTGGATTTTACTTGATTTTATTTGATTTTATTTGATTTTATTTGACTTTATTTGATTTTACTGGATTTTATTAGATTTTATTTGACTTTATTTGATTTTACTGGATTTTATTTGATTTTATTGATTTTATTTGATTTTATTGGACTTTATTTGATTTTACTTGATTTTATTTGATTTTATTTGATTTTATTTGATTTTACTTGATTTTATTTGATTTTACTGGATTTTATTTGATTTTGTTTGACTTTATTTGATTTTACTGGATTTTATTTCATTTTATTTGATTTTGCTTGATTTTATTTGATTTTATTTGATTTTACTTGATTTTATTAGATTTTATTTGATTTTATTTGGTTTTATTTGATTTTATTTGACTTTATTTGATTTTACTGGATTTCATTTAATTTTATTTGGTTTTACTGGATTTTACTTGATTTTTTTTATTTTATTTGATTTTACTTGATTTTACTGGATTTTATTTAATTTTATTTGATTTTATTTGATTTTACTTGATTTTATTTGATTTTATTGGTTTTTACTTGATTTTATTTGATTTTATTCGATTTTACTTGATTTTATTTGATTTTATTTGATTTTACTTGATTTTATTTGATTTGATTTGATTTTACTTGATTTTATTTGATTTTATTTGATTTTACTTAACTTTATTTGATTTAACTTGATTTTATTTGATTTGATTTGATTTTACTTGATTTTATTTGGTTTTATTTGACTTTACTTGATTTTATTTGATTTGATTTGATTTTACTTGATTTTATTTGGTTTTATTTGATTTTATTTGACTTTATTTGATTTTTCTTGACTTTATTTGATTCTACTGGATTTTATTTGATTTTATTTGATTTTACTTGATTTTATTTGATTTTACTGGATTTTATTTGATTTTATTTGACTTTATTTGATTTTACTGGATTTTATATGATTTTATTTGATTTTACTTGATTTTATTTGATTTTATTTGATTTTACTTGATTTTATTAGATTTTATTTAGTTTTATTTGATTTTATTTGACTTTATTTGATTTTACTGGATTTTACTTGATTTTTTTTATTTTATTTGATTTTACTTGATTTTACAGGATTTTATTTAATTTTATTTGATTTTATTTGATTTTACTTGATTTTATTTGATTTTACTGGATTTTACTTGATTTTATTTGATTTTATTCGATTTTACTTGATTTTATTTGATTTTACTGGATTTTACTTGTTTTTTTTTATTTTATTTGATTCTACTTGATTTTACTGGATTTTATTTAATTTTATTTGATTTTACTTGATTTTATTTGATTTTATTTGATTTTACTTGATTTTATTTGATTTGATTTGATTTTATTTGATTTTATTTGATTTTATTCGATTTTACTTGATTTTATTTGATTTTACTGGATTTTACTTGTTTTTTTTTATTTTATTTGATTCTACTTGATTTTACTGGATTTTATTTAATTTTATTTGATTTTACTTGATTTTATTTGATTTTATTTGATTTTACTTGATTTTATTTGATTTTATTTGATTTTACTTGATTTTATTTGATTTGATTTGATTTTATTTGATTTGATTTGATTTTATTTGATTTGGTTTGATTTTATTTGACTTTACTTCAATATTAGATATTATTAAGAAAATGCAAAAAAATTCCAATTTTTTTTAAATTCTGACTACTTTTAACCCCTTAATGGTAAACATCGCCTCTCAGGATACTGTTATAAAAAACGCACACTTCACCTTTATGAAAAAAAAAAATTTATTATGTGTCATACATTTCCTTGTTTAGCTTAACTTTTTTACTAAATTACAGGCGACAAATATGACGGGCGGTCATCCTTTAGATCGTTTTAAAAAAAGTGAAAATGTAGTAGAAATTGCTATTTTCGTTCGAGAAATGTTTGAACAACTTTTGTAGCTTTTAGATTTTAGATCACAACATTTACATTTAGATAAAAAAACAAACTTTATATATTGAGGGCAGAGCAAAAAAAAATTGTGATTTTTCATCTAATTTTTAAGTCACATATCCACATAATGATGTTTACCTTTCTACGATTAATTCAGGATTAACCATTCAAAAATTTCGTTACTTAGAACGATTTTGGAAAGGCTAGTCATTTTTTATAACATTTTTATATACGGATTTACTAATTGCTTACAAAGGACAAATTGATTCCGAATTGAGATAAATTTTGAGATTTCGTTCAAACGAAAATACATAAAATGGGCAAATTGTTTGTTTTGTTCTCGTCCATCATCTTATGCTGCTAAACACAACTGGTGGCTGCTGAAATGGCTCACTGGAAAGGCGACAAATTTTGTTGGCACTAAACATGTACAGACCTATACACTATCAGAGTATCTAGTACCTGATGGCATCATCCTTGCATAGATTAAAACATTATGCATTCGCCCGGTGCAGTCTGAGAATGGAGTCTAAGTTTGCAGTGCCTCTTTCGAAGACAAACGAACCGAAATATAAAAATGGTTTTTGGCAGACTCAAGCACTCTTCAGCCTTTCATATACCGTACTAACCACAGTAAGCAAAAAAAAAAAATGTTCCCACTTAGTTGGAGCAAATTGCGCCTGATCATTAATATTTATATTGCAATATTCAGCTCATATTCAGCTAAATTTGGTAGTACAGAATGCATGACGCAGCTAAATAAATAGCTCACTCAAATACGCTAATTCATTACACACAAATTAGTTGAGGAAACAGCGGCTGCCATTAACTAGCACTGGTTAAAGTCAACAAAAAAATACAAAAAAAAAATAAATAAATAAAAAAACTTTAGCTCGAAAACGTGAATTTTGCACCATACTGATTAAATGAGGGGAAAAAATTAAATACATGCGGTGTCAATGAATTGCTTTGCAAAAATAACAACAAAATGACGCTGTTGATTTGTGATTAATTTATTTCAAATAGTCAAAAGTGTTTAAATACAGGCATTTCGGTTATATTAAAGCAGAGTGAATGAGTGTATTTATGTATGTTCAAATATGGGTATGTGTGTGTATGCCGGCAAGTATGAATCGAAACATGGAAGTGCATGTAAGTAAACAAGGTGGCGCAAAATTAATCACCTTATTGGAAGGTTTAGAAATTTTTGCAAGTGGCGTCCTATGCCACTCACTCATATTTGACACTTGTGAGCTTCGCAGTAAGCAAGCAGACAAGCAATGGAGCGCGTGAAGGCAAATAAATATTTTCATGATTCAAATTCAATTTTTTTTTAAATTAATCAAACATAATTTTTTTTATTTGTCACAAAAGTTATTCAAAAACAAAAATGGATGCTTAATTTCGTGCCACCTTGTATTTACGGGGTTTTTACTTACATTTTTCACACAGCATGCGCGAGTGTACTAAGCCTGAATTTTGGGGGCTTGGCACTACCCTACACGTCGCCGTTGTTAGCCACAAGCTAAATGCTGTTTGTGGTTGTTGTAGTTTGTAGCCAGCACACAGTGTGATATGATTTTATTTACAACATATCCATTCAAAATGTTTCACAACTTTTCACTGACAAGCAAAAAAACTAAAAACTAACAAAAAAAAAAAAATAAACAAAAAAAAAATTATTTTTAATTTAAAAAGAAAACAAAATGATGAAATGGAAAACAAAAACAAAGCATGAATTCATTGCGAATCAATATTCGCAGGCGTATAAATGAAATCGTAGCTAGCGTCGAAATCGTTAATTAATTACGATTTATTGACTGAGTTTTGTTGATTAGACACACGGCGCTGCTACACCAGCAAGCGTCTATGCACGCCGACATATATACATACATACATGCATGTGTGTTTGTATGTGTGGTATGTTGGCGCATAGATTCGCCAGCGCATAGATGTTGCCGGCTAGCAAATTGCTTCAAACAGCCCGAGCTCTGTTCAATTTTATTGACTGCCGTTGACTAGTTGATTTCTCGCTTGAACTACGCTTAGACACCGCAACATGATACTGTTATTTGTATAATTCTACATAAGCTGCCGCTGCTGTGGTTGTTGTTATTTGCGCTTTTGCTCGCCACTAAGCTGGTAAGCGTGCGCGCGTGCGCGAATTTGGCCAAATAATTTCGAGCGAGCGCATGTTGTCGTCAATTAATTGAATTTTTATAAACGCTTTGCAGGTGGTACAACAACAAAAGCTATATGTAGCAACAACAATACATAAGGATAAGCGCAAAACTTTTCCTACCACACAACAACACCAACCAAGCGCTAGCAATCGCTCTCACGTACAACAAGTTGATTTCAATTGGCATTGTGTGTCTGTCTGCCGGAGCAGAATTGCACAGATTTGTTGTTCCTTGTAGTATGCAAATTCGTGGCGGCTGATAAGTTAGCCATGGCAACCTGTGAAAATAGGAGCGTTGCTCGAATTTTGGTGATTTAAATCCAACTAACTGCAGTGTATGACTGGCTAACTGCAAAATAAACGGATTATTCCATAGCAAGTTCGTTGCTTAAGTCTTTTGTTTTTGGCATTTCAATTTGGTGTAGTATGGCTTGTTGCACTGATTTATCAGTTGCACCAAATTTGGTGATTTCACCAGCCGCAGCACAAATAATCTGGCCGGTAAAACTATTTGTTGTTATTATACGGCTATGTTGTTGTAGCAGCTAACAAACTACCTGCTGACCATTTGCTGATTTGCTGCTCCCTATGTGCATGTGGATGCACATTAGGGCGTGGCATAATTTTTTTTTGCGACATCATTTCTATTAGTTTCAAGTACTAAAGGATGTTTTTTTAGACGTTAGGTTTTCAAGATGAAATAAAACGTATATAATTTAATGTTATGGCCAAGAATTTAGCTTTATTATAAAGATAAGGGTTTGCCATTATGTTTTAAAAATGATTTCGGGCAAGTGGCCGCCGCGGCTGGCTCGAATAAACTTCAGCCGAGAGGCCCAATTTTCGACCACTTTTTGCAGCAATTGGGGCCGTATGTCAGCAATAACGCGCCGAATATTCTCTTCCAAGACGTCAATCGTCTCGGGCTTATCTGCGTAGACAAGCGACTTCACATAGCCCCACAAGAAATAGTCCAGCGGTGTTATATCGCACGATCTTGGAGGCCACGCCACAGGTCCACGGCGCGAGATAATGCGCTCACCAAAAGTTTCCTTCAATAAATCGATTGTTGCGTTGGCTGTATGGCATGTAGCGCCGTCTTGTTGGAACCAAAGGTCGTCCACATCAACATCGTCCAATTCAGGCACGAAAAAGTCATTAATCATAGCTCTATAGCGCTCTCCATTGACTGTAACATTATGGCCGGCTTCATTTTTAAAGAAATATGGACCAATGATTCCCTCTGCCCATAGGGCACACCAAACAGTGACTTTTTGAGGATGTAACGGCGTCTCAGCAATGGCTTGTGGATTATGTTCACTCCAAATGCGACAATTTTGCTTATTGACATACCCATTCAACCAAAAGTGAGCTTCATCGCTGAACAAAATTTTCTTGTGAAAATCGGGATCGGTGGCCATCTCGTTTTGGGCCCATTCACCGAACGTGCGACGCGCTTGATGGTCGTTCGGCTTCAATTCTTGCACGAGTTGGATTTTGTAAGCCCGCAAACCAAGATCCTTCCGCAAAATCTTCCATAAAGTGGATGGGCACATCTCCAATTGCTGTGCGCGATGGCGGATGGACTCATTCGGGTCTTCTTCGATACTCTGCTCCACAGCAGCAATAGCGTCTTCGGTGCGCACTCTACGACGTCTCTGAGGATGCGTATTATCCACTAGAACAAACGTGGTGCGAAACCGATCCATGGTTAATCGAATTAGTTACTCTGATGGACGATTATGTCGACCGAATATTGGACGCAGCGCCCGATGCGTCGCGCGAACCGAACCATTATTTTTGTAATAAATTTGCACGATTTGCAAACGTTCTTCAGGTGTAAGTCTATTCATTATGAAATGGCAAACCAAACTGAGCATAAATCAAGTGACAGCTGTCAAAAAGACCATCTACGAAAAAAGTTGTGCCAACTTGAAAACCTTACCTCTGAAAAAGCACCCTCTACATAAAATTCTAAGAAAAAAAGTCCATTAGAACGTAGTGGTAAAGTCAATTTCGACCCCTTCAAATTTTGAAAGAAGCTTTTTTTAATAAAGCGTAGTTAATATGAGGATTAGTATTGACTAAAGTATCAGGTCAGTCCATAAGTTCGTGCGTTTTTTAAAGATGGTTTTAAAAATTATAAAAAAAGATGTTTAAGGCATTTATTTTTGTTCTTAGCCAAATGTTTGAAAAATACTATGAATACGGGCTAGATGTTCACTGCCTGTTCATTGACTTCAAACAAGCCTTCGACAGTGGTAAAAGTGGTCCAGCACATATTGCTTATTCTTGGAATACCTGCCAAACTAATAAGGCTCGTTAGCGCAACGCTCACAAATACACAAGCAAATGTGATCATTCAAGGGAAGCTCACAGAGTAGTCCCCAATTGAAACAGGTGTAAAACAAGGTGATGCCTTATCAACAGTCATATTCAATTTGATGCTGCACTTTGTCGTAAGCGAATTCAACAAAGGTGGTACGTTGATAACTATTGTAAAACAACCCAAATATGTGCTTATGCAGATGACATCGCTATTCTCTCAAGAAATAGGAATAACTTAAAAGAAATTTTCTTAAAAATTAACAAAATTGCGAACGATATTGGTATTTTTGTAAACGAGGGCAAAACCAAATATCTGTTGAAATCGAGGCGGCCTGCACAGATGCGAAATTTCCATGTGGGAGCCTATACTTTTGAAACAGTTCAGCATTTTAAGTACCTAGGAGTTATGTTCGCATGTAGCGGTGATTCAACTTCCGCCGTCAGGGATCGCACCAACGCCGCCAACAAAGCGTATTATGCCCACCTTAACTTGTTCAAGTCCCGGCTTTTGTCTAAAGCTACAAAGTTCACTTTTTACAAGACTCTTATTCTACCAATCCAAACATATGGTTGTGAGGTATGGACTCTTAAGGTTGATGATTGTGCTCAGATTGCTCGCATGGAAAGAAAAATTTTAAGAAAGATCTTCGGCCCAATAAGAATGGATGATGGTACCTATAGAATCCGATTGAACCCGGAACTGAACGATCTAACTCAGAACGAGACAGCTGTGCATTTTGTTAAAGCGTAGCGCATAAGATGGCTAGGTCATGTGATCCTTATGCCTGTTGACTGTACCGTGAAGAAAGCCTTGACAGGAAAGCTGATGGGCGTGAAAGCCAAAGGCAGACCGAGGAACCGTTGGATAGACGCAGTGGAACACGATCTTAAGAAGCTAGGAATATGTAACTACGAAGCAACAGCTCAAGGTAGATCGCTTTGGAGGAGCATTTTGAAGGAAGCTTTGACGCACCCCGCGTTGTAACGCTATGAAAGAAAGAAGAAAGTATTTATTAATCAATAATATATTTCCACTTTTGCGCAGTCCTTACACTCACGGTATCCTCTCCGTGAACAGCGTTTATTTCTGCAGACGCAGTTGTTGCATTTTCACCACTTTTATAAAAAAAATACAAAATATGCCTCTTATACGCGTTCGATATATAAACAATAATAAAAATGTTATTAACATATGAAAAAAAATAATAATTTGATTTACATATAAAAAAATGTAATAAAAATTCGACAAACATATAAAAAAATGGTGAAGAAAAAAAAAATAATTTGATTTAATAGGACTATCAATAAGTTCGTGCGGTTTTACAACAGATGGCGTAACTTGATTATTATTCCATCGATCCACATTTCCAAACATTCATTGGAGAGCTACTGTCGTAAGGCACAAACGTCAGTATAAGTTTTTTATTTGAAGCGTAAACAACAATATTTTTACCACACTTGAAAATGTCGAATTTCGTGCCAAATAATGTGTTTTTGCGGGGAATTCTTCTTCATTATTTTAATATGAAGAAAAAAGCAGCCGAAAGTCATCGTATCTTGGTGGAAGTTTATGGTGAGCATGCTCTATCTGAGCGAACGTGCCAGAAGTGGTTTGCACGCTTTAAAAGTGGTGATTTTGGCTTGGAAGACGAAGAACGCGAGGGTGCGCCGCCAAAGTTCATGGATACCGAATTGGAGGAATTGCTCGATCAAGATCCGGCTCAAACGCAAGAAGAGGTTGCAAAAACTTTGGGAGTTGATCAATCAACCATTTCCAAACGTTTAAAAGCCATGGGAATGATCCGAAAGGTAGGCCATTGGGTGCCGTATGAATTGAAGCCAAGAGACGTTGAACGCCGTTTTATGGCATGCGAACAACTGCTTCAACGGCACAAAAGAAAGGGTTTTTTGCATCGAATTGTGACTGGCGATGAAAAGTGGGTCCATTACGACAATCCAAAACGTCGGGCAACGTATGGATACCCTGGCCATGCTTCAACATCGACGTCGGCGCAGAATATTCATGACCTGAAGGTTATGCTGTGTATCTGGTGGGACCAGCTGGGTGTTGTGTATTATGAGCTACTGAAACCGAATGAAACGATTACGGGGGATGTCTACCGATGACAATTGATGCGTTTGAGCCGAGCACTGCGAGAAAAACGGCCGCAATACGCCGATAGACACGACAAAGTTATTTTGCAACATGACAATGCTCGGCCACATGTTGCACAAGTGGTCAAAACATACTTAGAAACGCTCAAATGGGATGTCCTACCCCACCCGCCGTATAGTCCAGACCTTGCGCCATCCGATTACTATCTCTTCCGATCGATGCAACATGGCCTGGCTGACCAGCACTTCCGTAATTACGATGAAGTCAAAAAATGGATCGATTCGTGGATTGCGGCAAAACCGACCGAATTTTTCACAAAGGGAATCCGTGAATTGCCAGAAAGATGGGAAAAAGTAGTAGTAAGCGATGGACAATATTTTGAATATTAAATTTGTAACTATTTTACGTCAATAAAGTTTCAAATTTCGAAAAAAAACCGCACGAACTTATTGATAGTCCTATTACATATAAAAAAAATATTCTAAAAAATTTGATTGGCACATAAAAAAATAATAAAAAATTGACTCACATATAAAAAAATAATAAAAATTTTATTTACATATAAAAGCCAATAATAATAACTTGATTTACATAAAAAAAAATAATAAAAATTTGATTTACATATAAAAAAATAATAAAAAATTTGACTCACATATAAAAACATAATACAAATTTTATTTGCATATAAAATCATATAATAATAATTTGATTTACATATAAAAAAATTGGCTTACATATGAACAAAAAAATAATAAAAATTTGACTTACATATAAAAAAATAATAACAATTTGATTTATATATAAAAAATATAGTAAAAATTCAACAAACATTTAAAAAACTGGTGAAGAAAAAAAAAAAATTTGATTTACATATAAAAAAAAAAAATTATAAAAAATTAGATTTACACATAAAAAAATAATAAAAAATTGACTCAAATATAAAAAAATTATAATAATTTCATTTACATATAAAAAAAATTTACTTACATATGAAAAATAATAATAACAATTTTATTTACATATTTAAAAATTATTATAATTTTAAATATTTAAATAACAAAAACCAAAACAAAATTTGGAAAGAACCAAAAACAATTAAATTTAGAATATTTCAAAAAATTATTATTGTTTTTTTAATCACTTAATGTTTTTTAATATTTTTCTTCATATAAAAAAATTTATTAAATTCAACAATACTTCAAAAAATTATTAAAAAAATTGTTTTTAATCAAACATTTTTTATCATATTGTAATATTTTTTTTTTTTGCAATTTACAACGTATTTTTAATTATGTTTGTTTTAGACCACTTTTTCTTGCAACAGGAATTGTATTTACTCTACTTTCTATCTCTATTGCCACATAACTCCTCTGAAATTGTCTTTTTAATTAAAGGAAGTTCCTTCTAAAATTTGTTGTACTCGCAATTATTTATTCTAATTATCTATTATCTAGTAGATTTTAGTTTTTGGAATTCTAAACAGAATCCGCATCTACTAGGAACGATGTTGGCGCAAATCGTTCAAAAAAATTCAACCACCCTAATGCACATACACACCTCCTTACTCCAACTGGCTGCATTCTTACTTTACTCATCGCCAGCCGCAACGTCTGCCTCGATGCCTTGCTGACATTGTGGGTTTTGGCATTGCATTCTTTTCGTACGCGTATAATTTAATTTGCATTTTAACAACATTTTCTGCACATGCACAGATGCACGCACATACATACACATTTGCTGAGGTACAAGACAATGCACCTCCTTAGCAAAATTTCATGCGCAATGCGCAAAGGACACAATAAGGCTGACTGGTAGGCTGCGTGGTAGAGTTGAGCAGGCTGGCGCGGTTAGCTGCTGGAAGGGGGTCAACGGTGGCCGCGACCACATCCTTAACATCTTCAACATTTTTTCGGCAGTCTTCTGTAGCCACTCACATGCTTGCGCATTATTCTTATTAGGTTGTTCTTTTCCATAAGTCTGGCTGTTCTTTTTGTTGCCGTTGCTGCTGTGTTGGTGGTACATTTTTTCGTTGAAACAATAAAAGGCGTGACTTGTTACATGCGCGCATGCGTGTAGCTGACACGCATGCATAATACAATGCATCGCCGCATTGGCATATCTTCGCTACATTTTTCGTTACGCATATAAGTAAATACGAATTACGAATATATTGGTTTGTGGGTATGTTCAAATGCATAAACAGTAGTGTGTGTGTGTGTGTCATACCAAAAAGCATCACATCGTCGGCGGTCAGTTTATAGTTTTCTGGAGAAATGAGTAAATTTGACATGTTGCCTTTGTCGAGCTTATTTTTTTTGAATTTTTTCCTTTTTTTTTGGAATTCGTCCCATTTTCTGCTTTAATTTTATTTCTTTGGTATTTATTTTTTGTCAATTCTTCAGTTTATCTTTTATTTTCTTATATTTCTGCATAAATAAATATTAATTACTAATAAATAAACAGTTAGTACTTCCAAATTATTTTATTAGAGGCTGTATTAGCATAACTGTAAGTCCAGTTTGGCTGAATGCAGTTCAGCCACTTTCCTGGCAGCAATGAAATGGAAAGGGCTTTTTTAAGTTGCAGTCAAAATAAAGAGGTACACTGCGTTAAATAACTGCTGAAAATTCCCATTTATTTATTTCCCCATTTATTTATTTATTCATTTAAATAATTTTTTGCCGGAAATTAGTTGTTTCTCTTACAAAAGCCATATAAATACCAATTTCAAACAGTGTGAGAATTAAAAAAAAAATCCAAAAGCTTTTATAAAAACTCAACACTTTTTCATCAGAATTTTTAGAAGAATTATAAACATTGGAGTTTTATAGCCCATTCAATTTTATTTTAATAATGTGCAATCTTTAATTAGCTGAAAAATAGCGCTGAATTTTGACAAAGTTTTGTTTGCCGCCAGTGCTGGCTGTTCCATGTAAAAAAAATAGAAAAATGCACAAAACTGCCAGTAAAAATTCTCAAATATTAGCGCAATTTTCTAGTCACCTGAAACTTTATTAGACTAAAATAAACCATGTCCGCGGAGCAACTATCAAAGGTGATAGTCGGTGTCTCCGTGTTTTCTTCCAAACCACTCATCAACATGTGATATGAGTTTGCAGGTGCTCGCCCGCTTTGTGATTGATCCCACCGCGGCTGCCATGGGCCAATTGTCACCAATCGCTCAAGGCATTTAGAACCAACCACACCAATAACCACGTAATTGTAGGTGGCAAAGAAGTGGAGTTCGTTAGCTTCTACTAACTCTGCCACACTATAGCAGCGACCGGCGAAACAGAGGAAGACGTCAAGAACAGATTGAGCAAGGCAATTGAAACATCAGTGCTTCACCAACATATGCTTCAGGTTAATATGCAGAATATTCTGGCCCAACACATTAAGTATAGAAGAACTCTGGGGACATCTAACGAGGAGTCCATTTTACGCCAACTCACAAGAGAAAATTGGGTTGGATAGGCAACGCTCCTAGAAAACACCCCAAAGCATCACAAGAATGGTGGTAGATTGGAATCCACAGGTAAGCAGAAGTCGCCGCCAAACCCAAGGCGTACGGATAGCTTTTTCATCTGAAAGAAGTACTAGTTTTCCACAAGTGTTTGCTTTACTGATGCTTCCTAATGCTTATATAGCCATGCACCAAAGAAAATTTAACCATGGCAGAAGAGCCAACGAAAATCACAAATTAAAAATTTGCATAAAAATAATGCGTAAGGTAGAGGCAGTCATGATTTGAATGTCGACTCGCCAACGCTAAGTTTAGAATCAGCAATCACCAGCCTAACTGGAACAGTAGCATAAGCAGATACAACAGCAAGCGAAACCACGAGGCAATGATGACCACAACAACCAAAACAGTCGCTAACGAAAACCAAAAACCGCTTTAGATACAGTAAATAGGAAGAATTTCAGCAAAACTGCAAAACGCAGACGAAGTCGAGCAAATGAGGCGCAACGGCTGGCTTTAGAAGCGGGGCAAACAAAGCAAAACCGCAGCAACAATTGGCAGTGCGGGCAGCAACAATTGCTGGCATTACACCAGCGAACTTATTATGTTTCGGTTGCACTTGACAAGGATCAAGGTTACTGCGTGGCTTAGCTGCTGAGCCGCCTTATTGTCTCACCGACCGGGTAGTGAAGGTAGTGGAAGTGATTGCGTTGTCGGCAGTGGCTAAATGGTGAATTTGTTTGTACTGTGGGCTGCTGGAATTCTAAATAACAGAAAATGCTAGTGATGTGTCGAATGCGAAAGTGCAAGAGGATGGGAATTGGCTTGTGAATATGGATGAGGATATGGATATGGATATCGATATGGATATGGGTGTGGATATGGATATGGATATGGATGTGTATATGGATATGGATATGGATATGGCTATGGATATGGATATGGATATGGATATGGATATGTATATGGATATGGATATGGATATGGATATGGATATGGATATGGATATGGATATAGATATGGATATGGATATGGATATGGATATGGATATGGATATGGATATGGATATGGATATGGATATGGATATGGATATGGATATGGATATGGATATGGATATGGATATGGATATGGATATGGATATGGATATGGATATGGATATGAATGGATATGGATACGGATATGGATATGGATATGGATATGGATATGGATACGGATATGGATATAGATATGTATATGGATATGGATATGAATATGGATATGGATATGGATATGGATATGGATACGGATATGGATATAGATATGTATATGGATATGGATATGAATATGGGTGTGGATATGGATATGGATATGGATATGGATATGGATATGGATATGGATATGGATATGGATATGGATATGGATAGGGATATGGATATGGATATGGATGTGGATATGGATATGGATATGGATATGGATATGGATATGGATATGGATATGGATATGGTTATGAATATGGATATGGATATGGATTTGGAAATGGATATGGATATGGGTATGGATATGGATATGAATATGGATATGAATATGGATATGGATATGGATATGGATGTGGATATGAACATGAATATGGATATTGATATTGATATATGTAGAAATGAATGGATATATAGTCTTGGATATAGATACGAAAACGAATATGATTGCGAATACAAATACGCCAACGAATACGAATGCGAATACAATTGCGAATGCGAATAGTCACATACTCAACTTGCATTCTTTGCGAGTTGTATTTGTTGTTTTGCAGTAGTTACACGCCGGTGTTCTGACGCGTTGTTACGCGCGCACTTTTTGCGCATGCGCATATGGAAATTGGTTTATGGATTGTATATGCAGATTAGGCGCATCGCACGAGCTGCGACGCCAACTGAAAGTCTGATTTTGCCAGCAGCTAGAAGGTAAGTTCGTTTGGTCGTATGCTTATACCGCCATCGCCTTTGCGACAGGTTCAAAATTCACGAAATTTATGCGCGAGCGCGCAGGTTTTCGTCTACCTCGTTGACCGATCTGGGATCCTCTCAAGTATTTTCGTTGTTATTGGTGTTACCATACTTAACAAGCAGGCTCATCCTTATCCACAAACGCAAGCATAAGGTTACCTGTGTTGCTGTCGTTGTTGGTTGGTTGGTTGGTTGCTGTATCGACGCAATGTTGCCGCAAATTCAATTTGCTGCGATGTGGCTTTTTGCATATCTCGCAGCAAAATTCGTGATTCTACACTTTATGTGTATTTTTTACGTTTCGTTTAAGATCGTTGGCTATGGCTCATCTTTTCCATACCGTACTTGGTGGTGGCTGAGGAGCCTTTGGCTTTTCGTTGCTTGGTTGCTCGCCCGTTTCGATGCTTGATTTAATTTTGTGCGCAGCTCCATTATCATTGTTATAATAGTGTTTGTTGTTGTTATTATTTTTGTTAACCGCTTCCCTGTGCGTTGTTGGCAGTCTGTGCTGCACATTACTCTCAACCAAAGTTGGCTATTCACCTGTTTGAGCCAGATTCCTGGCAACCGATTAAAATCACCTGCGCCTGCGCCCACGCACTTCATTTACTGGTTGCCATGTCCGTTGCATTGTGTACATCGTCGCTATTGCCGTTCGTCGTTTGCCCGAGTCTGTTGCTGCCACACAAAGCTTATTACGCTCCCTCTGCTTTTGTTTGTTATTACTGGTGTTGGTGCTGCTGCTGCGTCCGTTGCGGCTTTGCCATTTTTGGTTTTGCCGGCTTATTTATTTTCATTGTTGTAGTTTGCCTATATTGGTTTTCTGATCGCGTTGCGCTTTGTTACACACTTAGTAAGTGTGTGGTTGTTGTAGAGCTGGATTGTATTTTTGAGTTTTCCTTGGTCTTCTGGACTGCTTTAATTTGATTTTTGCTTTAAGGCACTTTTGGATGATTTTTTGAGGCACAGGATGTTCACCGCTAATGCAAGACATTGTTATTGCTTTTGTTGTATATGAGTTTAAGTCTCCGCACACCACACAAAGAACGTGACTGCGCATTGCTCTGAAGTATTAAAGTTTTTTATGCCAATTTCTCAAATAAGGCAGGCCAGCCGAAACAATTTTAACGCTCTGGAATTAAAGGATTAAAATTCTTTATGTGTATTAAGCCATTCTCTTGCTGTCTGTATAGGAAATACTCTTTATTGGACATGCAAAGTGACTTATATTAGTATTTTCTAAAGGTTTGAGGAATCGCTATAGGAAAATGAAAGTTGGCAGAACGTTAATGAAGTAAATTGGCTTTGAAATGGGCTGAAAGGCCCTCATCTCCTCAGAAGAGCCAACTAATGGCGTTGGTGGATTTTGATGTTGTATGGATGCGCAAAAGGTTCCTTGGAAGGAATCGTGGCCTCCAAGGTGTATATTTATATGGATAAATTTCGCAATTAACTGATTAAAGTGACGTCATAAAACTCATTTTTGTATTCATAAGCAAAAACATAATTTTTGACTTTTGATTGCCCTTGAACGAAAGTAATCAAAAATTTTCACACTCTTAATAATAATTCAATCAGTCAAAATTTCGTTTCGATTTGAAAGCGACTTATTTAAAAAAAGTGTTTTTACCAGTCGAACTCAAAAAATAAGATGCAGAAACTAATACCAAAGTTAAATCTAAAACTATATAATTTGAGGTGCTGCGAGTTGAGCCGAAAGGCTCTCCTCAATTGTAAGAAAAAATTCACGTCCGCCAAGATTCCTCTACCATTTAAAGAAAGTAAAAATCGTGGTTTTTTGGTTTTTGTTTTGTCCATTTTTTTGTTTCCTGTTTTAGGCGGTTTTTGTTAAAGCCGAAAAATGGGGTTGTACCAATAAATGGATTTGTTAAAACAAATTTAGTTCCATAAAATGAAAAATGAATTTCGCCGTACGAAAACGCACTACTACTCACAAACATTTGATTACTAAAAAATCGATCCAGGAACTTATCTATATATATGTATGTATATAATTGGTCCTTACACCCTTTTTGGGTGTTTGGCCGAGCTCTTCCTCCTATTTGTGGTTTGCGTCTTGATGTTGTTCCACAAATGGAGGGACCTACAGTTTCAAGCCGGCTCTTATGAGGAGCTTTTTTTCATGGCAAAAATACACTCGGAGGTTTGCCATTGCCTGCCGAGGGGCGACCGCTATTAGAAAAAACTTTCTCTTCATTTTGGTCTTTCACCGAGATGCGAACCTACGTTCTTCTTCAGAAATCCGAATGGTAGTCACGATCCGACCTATTCGGCAAAGGCGGCCGTCAGGGCTTACTTGATATGTATTGAGTCCTAACCTCATCTAATATGGCTTCAAATGACTTTTTTCTTTCCACAACTGTTCGAAGGAATATACTTTGTTGTACGCAGTAGCACTTTGACATATATTAATTCCTATCTGATCACACTATAAAATATTTCTGTACGAACTTTCATCGAATAAACATCTTTCATCTGAACTCTTTCTTTTCTTTTCTTTGTGTGATTTTTGTGCACAGCTAATAAAAACTCTAACGTCTACTTGGAGACATCCGTTTCGAAAGACATCCTTCGTTGTCGCATTTAGTTCTACACAAAAGAATCTCACCAAAAACCAAAAATAATAAAAAAAAAACAACAAATCTGCCATTCGGAGGTATCACAAAACTATTGGCCCCTAAGACTATTAATTACAAAACAAATTTATCTCTTAATTCTGCAACTTTTTTTCTCCCTTACTATCGCTAAATACCTCAAAACTATCAAATGAACTAAGAAAAAAGTAAAAGAATTTGTGGTACCGCAAGAAATTGACAAATTAAAATATATATTTTAACACTCCTACCACACTTGCTGTATGTATTAATTTAGTGGAAAAATATATTTGTTTGTACATAGCCACCATTAATATCCAGCAGTCATATGCAATTTTGAAAGTCGACCAAACGAAAAACACACCCACCCGCCGCGCAATTAACACCTCAAGTGGGCCGGGCGCTAGCGACGGGCTGTGAAGTGAGGGGGCCAACTAAGCGTTGCGCACTTGTATGTGTGTAAGGGGACTAAGACAAACCAAAAATTTGGCAAAACAATTTGTGTTAAGTCCGAAATTTGTGGAGCGACGATATATCAACTAAAAGAAAATTGAAAGCCATAAAACAGAAAAATGTTGAAATAAAAGGCAAATGAAAAACCGACTGCCAAAGGATATATGACACGCCACTTAAACGGGACCTGTCATAAGTGATTTCATTTGCCCAGATGTATGCTTGTGTATGCTTGTATGTATGTGCTTTAATTTTTATTTATCTAGTTGTGAGAGGGAGTGCATGGATGTGTGCATTTGCACATATGAATTCGAACCGTTAGCCAAACAAATTCCGCAGCATGGAAATGCTCTGGCAATAGATTCGTATGTGGGTTAACAAATAACTAGGTTTTCCTGTATTTTGTATATATAATATGTATTTGGTTTTTTTTTTTCATTTTTAACAATCAAAATATTTCCTTAGTCGACATGATTTCGTAATTTTGAAGTGTTCCAAATTATTTTTAAATTTTGGTTGAACTGTGAAAATAGCAAATTTTGTATTTGGCATCCTTCATGCAGAGTTGGTGATGCGCAACTATCAATTGTGAGCATTGATTGGGAATTACAGAAAAAAATATTTTAGAAACGCCACTTAAGCTTATTTGTCAAAATATCCGCGCGAACTACATAAATATGTTGTTATACAAGACATTTTTTTCACCTTGACAATATAAATATAGGCAAATAAGGAAATTAGAAAAATACGTCCCGTATCAACACAGTCAGAAACGCCTTTTTAAAATAAGCAAAAGTTTTGTCTAATCGAAAATTAAACATAAAATAGCGAAAACGACATATGAAATATTATGAGTGGTCAGGAATTCTATACGAAGTGCCAGCATGGCTACTTAAAACTCCAAAATAGAAATACTTGAAATGTGGTGCTACCGCCGTAAGAGGAAGATATAATAGAGTGACAGTGTCACAAATGTAGAAATCCTGAGAAGATGCAGAAAAGGGCACGAGTTGTTACTAAATATTAAGGATCATCAAACAGCCAATCTGGGATACATCATTCGGGGAGTTAAATATGAACTATCCCAACTAATAATCGGAGTAAAAGTAAAAGGCAAGGTATCATATGTGACCGCCAACGTCCATCAGTGAATAGGCAGTTGAAGAAGAAGAAGGCAATATTTATTCCTAATGAGCAGCAGATCGAATAGAAAGTACGAAATACATCGACGCCAGCGCCACCTATCGATTTGTTTTTACAACATTTGCACTCTACGATAAGCTGGACCCAGGTTATCAAATTTTCATAGTATATTCAAAAACAGAGAGATTTCCGAAGGCAGTTGTTATATGATCTTCTCTATAGAATGATCGTGTACATCTCATAAATGCTCCCACTCAAACTGGCCGTAAAAAATTCAAGGAATAATATTTATAGTTAAATTACTTACTAGGTTAATTTCTAGTTCATTTATTGTGGTAGAATTTTAACTTAACAATCTCTCTAAGTACAAAAGATCTTTTAGGTCGAATTGTCGACCATTGGTCACACTACAGATTATATAATATTAATATTCTTATAAAGACACCTTAGGCCGCTTTCAAACAAAACAAAAGCATGCACAGCTCCCGAAAAAAATATAGGACAACTTTTGACTATTTATTTAGTTACTTTTTATTTTAAATAATTTTTTGATTTATAAAGGTTTAGTTAATTCTATAATAAAGGCCATATTAACCTAAGTTTCAAACATGGTAAAAAATTTCTATAAGTTTAAAAATTTTTCACCCAAATTTTTTATCAAAATTATTTATCAATATTAAAAGCAAATTTGAGTACACAGCTTTATGCCCAGGTAAATTTTGGTATAACAAAGATTAAATGTGAAGAGTCTCAAAATTCTCGTTGATTTTTGATAAATTTTCCCCAACGCTGTTGCTCATATAGAAAATGCGCAACACCGTGAAGAAAAAAAGTGCGTGTAGCGTAGTACACATAACAGATGTGAAACATTCAAGGCAGACAAAGAAAAAGGTCAAAGATCTGAGAGAGAACAAGAGAGAGAGAGAGCCCCGAGAGAGAATGAGAGAAAGAGAGAGAGAGAGAAAGAATGTATATCTAAATAAATTCACCACATTTGCAGAGAATACAAATAGGCAAAATTTACAAAAAACTGGGAAGGGTCGACTGGTATAGGTAAACGCCGGACACAAACCGTGGCAACAACGCGCACTGCTCCGAGTGTTTATCACCCGCACAAACGCAGCGATTCCAGAACCGCAGCAACGGCACAAATTACTGGAAGGCAATACCAATAAATCCGACGCCGGAATGGATAGCACTTTTTAGTACGCACAAGCACTAACCAGGAAACGGAAATAAGCATCAAAAAGTAGGCACAATATAAAACGCCAAAAAAATTGGGACCAAAAAACGCCCCAAACAGTAGGCACCAAGGAAATATAACCCCAAAAAGTAGGCACCAAAAATATATTTCCTACAAGTTTGCACCAACAAGCAAGCGCCAAAAAGTAGGCAGTGTTATTTCTCACTAGAAATTAGCAATCACAAGGAAAAACTCAGGAAAAATAGCCCAAAGTGTATCGAAGATATGTATAAGGTATAGCTCTCTCTCTCCTTTTCGCCTACGTTATATCTTTTTTCTCTCTCGCGGAACGAAAATGCCCAACACGTTGCATGACCTTGAAATTTTACTCTTCATCTTCAAATCGACGCCTAAGAAGTTTCATTTAAAAAATTATAAAAATCCATAGAATTTTCAAGTAACTTAACTTAATCTACGATTTCATGAACTATACAACTAGGCATGGAGTTTTTAATTTAAATTTTCATTAAAAAGTTTGAAATTTTGATAACTTTTTAATGCACATCTTAAAGATATCGAAATGCAAGGATCCGAAACTGTTCGTCTTATGATTAATCGTGGACTTCGTTACTATTTATTTATTTTTTTATTTAAAGCTTTGATACAAACACAATAAAGATAATCCTTATAATTATTTGAGCTACTCAAAATAGGTTAGACTTTTCGTGGTAAAATTTATAAAGGTATTTTAAGTTACAAAAAAAAACAAATCAATTTAACATTATTTATGAATTACTTCGCGTCTTAATGTGTTCATGCTAAATAGATACTAAATTTTGGGGAGGAGCATTCCAAAGTCACTTGTTATACATTAAATGCTGGTTGTCTATGTCTACAAGTGTCCAAGTGCTTCTCTTCTTGGTCCTATGCGGATTAATATTGAATGCAACCTGCTTAGAAAAAAACCGGGGCGAAATGCTTGATGATTCTTTCTTCTATTCCTTACGTCTCGCCTTGGTATGACGAAAAACAAAATGTGTGTAAATAACTATTGCATAGAGGCTTATTGATAAGTTTTGACGATTTATTTTAGAATTTTCCTTTATGATTTATTCTCCTGCAAAAATTAAATGAATCCAAGTTTCAAGTTAAAAAAATGCAACAGACTTTTATCAATGTTGAAACTTTTTTTAGAATTTTTAAAATAATCTCAAGTATGCAGTTTTATAGCGCATTAAATTTTGGAATAACAAAGTGCAAGTTTTAAATGTGTAAAAAATCGAGTTAATTTTTGAACATTTTTTTTGATGGCAGCGAATGCTTCAAACTTTTTATATGGAAGGAAACAATAAACCCGGATGCTATAGTTATTTCACGCACTGTATCTGCCCATATAAATCAGTTAAAATCCTTAATAATTTCATACAGCGTAGATGTATGTATAAATCATTACAAGCAGCTGAGTACAGCCTTTCCGCCCTAAAGTAATTACCACCGCTCGAAATTTGTTCAGGAAAAAGGCGAACTCAGCTCATAAATGAAAACATGTTTATCACTTTGAAATTAATAACATGGCATTATTTCAGCAAACATCAATATAAACGAAAAAACATGCACGTACATAAGTGATTCAAACGTTAAATATTAATAAACAAGTGCTTTAATGCTTTGGTTGAGGCAGCATTGAAGGAGTCAGCGGATGTGTGTTTGTTGGCCAGAAGCATTGGCCTGCAGCTAAATATTTCCACAGTATGAAGTATGTACATTAAATAATCATACATATGTACATACATGTATGAGTTTAGGTTGAAGGTAGTTGTTGAGAGGCTGTACCGAAACATTTCGCCACTTAATTGAGAGTTTTCATTATCTCCAGAAGTTGACTGGTGGCGAAGTATTGAGATACAGGTGAATTTGGGGTGAGATGTTCGGAAGTAATAAATATGATTTTTCGGCAGTTATTTATTGGTTTTAAATCAAAATAACCGAAAAATTTATTTAATTTTTGTTTTGATTGTTCATACCTTTAAGCTGCAAAGAATGACAAAGTTGGGAATCAAAGTCGAATGGGTTATTTTTTTGCGAAGGGTGAGCTTACAAAGACGCAAACTTTTTAAGGTTGTATAACTTCTAGGTTTATAAGAAGATGCCCTAACGTACATTTGAAGAGCAGCTTTGAGGATTGATTTATGACTTAAGGATTTTCCTTTCAAAGCAAAAATTCATTAAAATATATATATGGCCGAGTAGTTTAGGAAAATGTAACTTCAAAGCTCGACTCCTGTACATACATTTAGATTTGGTTTAAGACTCTTCACAACTATGGTTATATACCCTGCGTCAGGCAGAGTTTAAATCAAACTGAAGGAATGATTTGAAGGGTGCCTTAGTAATCATCGGGCGTCTTACCCAACAAGTGTTACTACTTTGAACTGATTGGAAAATTGAAAAGGGAAAGCCTCTTTCGACGAGCCAAATCCATACTTCTTAAGTCGATGATGAGCTTTTGTCATATTTTATGCTGCAAAAGCTAAAGATTTCAGCGTCTTGCGATGCTTTTGTGGACGGTGAATGTCAAGTAAAGCTCCAGTGGCTCGCTAGCAAGGAAATCTGATAGGAATGAATGTGAACGATGTAGTTCGGAAAGCTTGAGCTGTAGTACCTCGTTTGTATTGGAATGGCGAAGTCTCGAAAGATTTCAGTACTTGATGCCTGGTTAGCATGAAAAAGAGTACACCAGAAGGTCCTAAGGCGAAGTAAAAAAGGAGAAATAGAAAAACAAGAAGAAGGACAAAATAAGGAGAACACAAAAGAGACAAAGAAGAGAAAGAAGGATAAAAAGAAGAAAAGGATGAAAAGCAGAAGAAGAGGGGTAGAAAAAATAATAATAATGTGAAGAAGGAAATGAAGAGCAATGATAATAATCATAAGAAGTAGAAAGAACAGTGAGAAGAGGAGAAAACATTAGAAGAGCAGGAGGAAAAAGTAGAAAGGGAAGACAGAAAAAAGAATACGAAGGAGTAGATGAAGAACAATAAATTAATAATAATAAGAAGAAGAAGGAAGCACCAAGCTGGAGAATAGGAAGAATATAGAAGATGACGTCATAGAAAAAGGAGGCAAAACGAATATGAATAAGGAGATGAAGTGCAGTAATAATAATAAGAAAAAAAACAAAAAGAAGCAAAAAAGAGGAATGAAAAATAAGATAAGGAAGAAAAGAAAAAAAGAAAATAAAAGGAAGAGAAATAAAAAGGTGAAAGGGGGAAAAAGAAGAAAAAGAAGAGAGAATATACCTAAAAAAGAACATAAAGCAGGCTAAAAGGAGGAAGGCAAATGGCAAGTAGAATGACAAGAAGAAGAAGAAGAAGAGGAAGAAAAAATACGAGGAAAAAGAGAATAATGAAAAAGAAGAAGAAGAACAAAAAAACTAAAAAACGATAAAAGGAGGAATTATAGGAAGAGAAAGAAAAAGAAGAGAGAAAAAGACTAAAAAGAGGAAGAAAAATCACAAATAGAAAGATGAGCAGAAGAAGAAGAAGAGAAACAATAAATACGAAGAGGGGTCTACTACGAGAAAGAAAGAGAATAATGAAAATAATGAAGACGATGAACAAACAAAAGAAAAAAGATAAAAAAGAGGAATAATAGGAAGAGGAAAGAAAGAAAGAACCGAAAAAAGAAGGATCAAAAGAATGCCCAAAATAACAATTAGAAGGATAAGAGGAAGAAGAAGAAGAAAATGAAGTGAACGAAAAGGGAGCAAGGCGAAGATGAAGATAAAAATAAAAATGGAAAAATAAGGAGATAAAGAAACAGAAAAAAATTTACGCAGTTCAGTTAAGACCACTAAATGACTCTGGAGCCAGCAATACAGCTTTTCATTCGAATTAATTTTCCCATCGGGTAGATACTAATAATTTTGTATACTAAATACATTCGCACGCATAAAACTACAATTTGTGATCGCCTCTGTAACTACAGCCTTGCAACAATTTTCTTAAGTGATTTATTCCAGCTCTTAATAAATCACTTAAAATGCGGCGATAAAAATTAATCAAAGCAATCGCACTACCCAAACACAACTAGTAATTCGCCAAATTCGAAATTGATACCCGAAATCAAAGTAAAATGCCCAGCATAGGAAGACATTGATTTCTTACAATAATTCGAGTGCCTAACTAACAGATATGCACAAGTGTACATGTGTATGTGTGTAGGCAGAATGACTTGCAACTTATATTTATTCGCGGTTTTTGTTTTTTGTTTCTTCCTCCAAGCAGCGCACATGGGCCATTAAATGTCGTTACTGGCCTGCTTGCCACCTGCCACAATGAATAACAAATCGCGGTGTGTTTGCCTCACTTCATTTTACTTTGTGCCTGGCGTTTGGGTCCATTAAGTAATAACAATATTTCCAAAATATTGGTTTTCTTTAGTTTTTGGCTACACTCGTTACTTAGCAGCAACTTGTTAGCCGGTACGTGCATTCATATATAAAAAATGCATACACATCCCAGCTGGAAAATTCACTGTCACTGATTTCCTGACAATCTATTGAATACGAAGATGGTTGAAGATGACATTTCTTGACTTAATCATTTGATTAGAAAACACTATTTTATGTGCATTTGGATTCATAGCTGATGTGCCAGTAATACCAAGTACAAGCAAGTCCTTCTCCACTTAGTATTTCCCATACAGGTGAAATATTTCTCGTTATCTGCTATCACCTGCAGGTATCGCAAGGAGCGATTCTATTTTATTTATTTATTCTCAAATCAATTTTGACTATAGGTAATACATAATCTAGCCTGGGGAGCGCTCAGATATTTATAAGCTACACTTCGTCTCTATCGCTGCAGCATAGAAAGTGAAGTGACCGGCGAGTATTTTCATAAAATCAGTAATCCATCCTAGCTTTAACTATGGGCACTTTAAAACTCTCACAACCTTCGGTTCAACTTCCTGTAAAATTAGCTATTGAACACCAACGAATCCTTCACCATCCACATATCATCAAGGGGGGATAAGACGGATTGTTGTATATTACTTGGAATCAAAATCCAGTGAATATGTTCCTATGTGCTTGAAAGTTGGACACAAATATTATGAGAGGAGATTTCACGAGATTTTTGGGCCTGCTCGCTTAGATGACGGTTACCGCATTCGAATTAACCACGAGCTGCATGAGCTTTAGAGAGATATTGACATACTCGAACGCGTCACCTGACAGTGGCTAAAGTGGCTGGGTCTTGTCGTCCGTATGGAAGGAACAGACCCGGCGAAGAAGGTGTTTGAGATGGTAATTGGCGGTCGACGCGAAGAACACGTCCTTCTGTCCGTTGAAAGGACCAAATTGAAGGTGACCCGGCTTCCCTTAGCTTAAGAAATTGGAAAAGGTGTGCGAAGTAAAAGAGAAACCTGGCGACCTCGGAAACAAGTTTTTACGGCCAATTAAGTAATTAAGTAAGTATTTTATGAGGCGTTACGATTGCGTTCTGGATTTTGTGGATACATGCTTAGCATATGTCCGGTATGTGAAGATACGCCACACGACACTAACCACCTCTTCACATGCCCCTAAAACTTACCCATCTAACATGGCTTCCACCGTGTAAGAAACGGTCTGTTTCTTAAGCCCGCCCTTTATTTCAGATAAACTCTGATGACCAATGACTTGGTAGGAGTTTTGTGAACTGCTACAACAACGATAAAAACAATAAGGAAACAGAGAGTAGGAAAAATATAATCAATTTATCTGCAACCTTATAAGTCTCATGTTATCGCCACATGCGCTGGGCGAAAACACTGAGATGCTGGACATTGACAGGGGAATGGGAGGCGGTTGAGGGAGTTTCTGACAATAATAAAAGCCCCTCTGAATCCATGCTGAGAGAATTAACGTCCCTTAGATTATCTACATTAGGAGCTGCATGGACATTAATGAGATGGAGTCTTCTTAGCATTTACATAACAGCTGACCAGCTTAATTAAGGGTAAGACTGAGACAATTAGGCTATTACTTTCTACATTCATCTGAGAAGTTATATGGCTTGAGAGAATACAGAAAGTGTGCGCACATCACGGAACCGGTAATTGGTTCTTAGTGAAATTGGCAGAATGAGTTGTTAAGCTGAGAGTTTTTTCGTTAGAGCCTATTTTTAATAACTTCTTTTATTTTTAGTGTCTTTCCTATCTTTTCTATCTTTTATCTTTATTTACTTAATCAATTATTCACCCTAACCAATATTTACTTTCAGCCAATCTATCTTTCATTATTGGAAAAGGCAACTATTTTGACGCTTTTCTCTCAATTCGCTCTCTCACTGCCTCCCTTTTCCTCTCTATCTCTTTGTCTCTCCGAAATGATGTCAAAGAAAAATAACTCTGAAAATGCTATTTTAATCAGAGTAATAATCCACGCTACTTTAGAGGACATGTTTATTTGCAGAATCAATTGCTTTGTGACGGTATTTCTGGGTTCTTTTCAGTTTTTTGATAACTTTTTTTTTACTATTTTGACACTTTAACTATTTTCTCACTTCTTTAGTTATATCTCTCTCTCTATGTGCCTCGCACCCTCCCTCTGCCTCTCTCCTTATCTCTCTCTATGTGCCTCAATTCTCCCTCTGCCTCGCTCCTTCTCTTTCCTTCCTTCTCTTTCCCTCCTTCTCCCTCTCTCTCTTTCTCACTCTGAAATGGTGTCATGGGATAAACACTGAAAATTATTCTCCAACCTTCGTAAAAGTCTCTGTCTCCTTGGAGAGAATATGGAAGGTGGCGATACCCGCTAACCACTGTCTCGCTCTCAGTTCAATTAGCAGAATCAGCTGATTGCTGACGTAATAGTATTGTTACATTGCTTTTAATTTTTATTCTTATTAACGAGGGAATTTGTCGTACTACGCCTTTCTCTCTCTTTTGCTAGCCACTTTTTATGTCACAACTAGAAATACTTTCCGGGCTGTTGCAATATTTGTAATCAATTATTCTTAGGTCTATGCTATCAACCTGAATTGGAAGTACGAATCCTGATGGGTACCTCGGAAGCCTAGTGATAGTATATACATAGGCTGGAAACTATTTGAACAATATGATTCGGTTTTTGATTTTATATTACAAGATTAGTACAAAGTTATAAATGGTTTAGATATATTCATAACGAATGCTTTTCTCAGCCTCTTAGCTTAAATGGACTGGACCTTCAGAAAAACTAACTCATTACTTTTTCTTCCATTTTGAGGTCTTTCAGGAAATGCACTGAGGACTTTTAGTGCAGTCACAGTTCCTTAAACTCAACTGCTTGAACTTTTATATAATTGTCATCTATAAGTAGATACAATCCCGTTGGTGAAATGAATATAGCACCCACACACACGCATATATAGGTGAATTGTATGCCTTCAACTGCAGCGCCTGATTTTAATCACGAAAATAAATTAGAATCCAGGAAGTTGGTGAAACAATATTAAGTACAAGTGAAAACGTCAAAAAGACGTTATTTATTTTATTTATTTTTTTCTAGTTTGAAAAAGAAGAAAATAAATTTGCATGCAAAGCAGACGCAATAAATTTTCGTAATTTCCCATAAATTTTGTGAGCCTAGGAAAAAAAAGAACAAAAACTCGAAAAAAAGGTACTATAAACAGCATTTCAACAAAAGATCATGCAAATTTGAATGCGCCAGCACAAAAGAAATCCACAATAAAACCAACAAAATCAGCAGCATCCACCCGCGCTAATTTGGCAGCGCCTGTAACCGAGCGGCTGTCATTCAATCCGCCAGCAACGCTCGCTTGCTGAAATAAAGAAAAAAGCAGAGTAGAGTAGGAGGTGGAGAAGTGAAGTGGAGAATATATCAACGCCACAACTGAGTGGGTGATAGTGGGCGCTAAGCATTTAGCGGCAGCGGACGCCACGGTAGACCAACTAATGCTGGGCCAGCAAATTTGCGTACAAATAAGTTCAACTATACCTACACACATACATACATGCGACTATGAATATGGGAGTAGCGCCATGGTGTGGACAGACGATAGGGTTGCTAGCGCAAATGGACTACGTTTACGCGGATAGACGCACAGTCGCTGAGCGTTACACTAACGGACACTCTACGCAGCGTGTCGATGAGTGCAAGTGTGGATGGATGGACGGTTGGGCGACTGGAGCACTTCAAAGCATTTGTGGCGCCATGGGCTATGTGGCACACACTGGAATAAGCCATGCATAGGATACCAAAAAACGAAAAAAAAAAATATTTGGAAATATACAAAAAATATATGCAATAATAATGTCAAATAAGATATGCAAAGCAGCACTTTATGGCTGACACCAATCAACTTTATGTCGCCAAACTTCACTCCGAACTTGGCTGTGCGCTTTTCAACTCAGCTTAGGTGGATGCGTGCGCTGCAGAGGGCGGTGCACATTGCGATGCTGTTTTGCCCAGCCAACTACCGATTATTGCAACATTAATCAGCAGCAGAGGTGGTTCCCTTTATGCACATATGCCAAGTTAGGGGTATCCTAATTTTTGGCATACAAATTTAATACTTTTATCTCAAGTGTCTAAGGAAGTAAATAAGAAAAAAACTTTGAAATTCGAATAGTAGTTTTCGGGTTGTTTATTAAAAATAAAGTCTACTATTTGGCTTGTGAATGGCCTATGAAACGATCAATTGATAGCCTATATATGCAGCCGTAGCCGGATGCGTTGGTGCGTTACTACCACTTGGAAGCACAGAGGATCTAATCTCTAGGCATGAAACATAAAATGATAGAAAAAGTGTTTCCTAATACCGGTCGCCCCTCGACAGACAATGGCAAATCTCCCAGGGTATTTCTGCCATGAAAAAGCTTATCATAGAGACTCATCCGGCTCACGCTACCTACATCTCAATAAATTCAATATCTATGAAGGCACCTGATGTATGCTAACAGGCCTCACGAGCTATCAAACTCAAATAAGTTAAGCTGCTCCCGAGCTAAGCCTGAAGCTCAGTTAACCTTGCCGCTATTCTTAGTCCCCAACTCTCTTGAAGCCAATCAATATTTGTAAAATCCACAAACCATCGAATAAAGCAGCAAAATGGTGGCTCTGAAACTTCTCTTCTGGTAATAAAAACAAATAATAAAACACCTTCAGTTAGATCAATCATCATATCGATTCTAATATCATAAAAATCATGGAAGTAGGCCAGAAAGTGGGCATTTGTTCTATTGCCCAGAAGCTGAGCTCGAAAGTCGTTTTTTTTTTTAGTTTTTGGTGGGTGAGGAAGCCTTCGCACTTACATGGACCGTCGACAACTGCTTTGAATGGTGTAGCCACTAAAACAATCCCTCCTCCACTTTTGGAGAGACCGCCTTCCCGGAACTAGCTTGCATTACTACTGGAAGACCCAGAACGGTGCCCATTAAATGGACCAATACTATTCACCCACGTCTGGGTCCACCACATTTGTATCCCGCTTCATGCTATAGGTTCGTCTTTTAATGTCTCTGTGCCGTCATATCAGTGGTATGTGTGGCATGCTCTCAGGTTCCTCTCACATGGACGTATGGATGTTATACGCTATCGAGGTTTCTTTTGCATCTGCAGCAAAGAAGATGTTGCGGTAATATTATACCGTTGTATGCCGTCGGGAGCACATGACTCGACCGTCTGCGATTTGTCGTCAGTTCGTAGACAGTCCACATCCGATAGAGGGCTGACCTGTTTTTCTCTGCGTTTTGCACTTCCACTCCGCTCGTTGCAGAGGCAGCATTATCCCCTTTGCAAAACTTTTAACTGCGTTCCAACAGTCATTTGATACACCCAGGTTATTGACTAAGCTGTCTGGGCTCTCCAGGCTCTCTATTGCAGCTTGGATAGAACGAAGTGTCCTCCATGTGAAACATCCATGAGCGCTTTTCTTCATATGATAGCATTTCAGCATACTATATAAGATGACTGAATCCACCACCCTTGCCAGGAAGTGGCTTCTGGCCCCTTGTGGTCCACATATGTTTGGAAGAATTCTTGCAAGGCTATTGTTGACTGCCGCTGCTTTGGTCTTCAAAGACATTTGGGATCAATTACAAAACACATGTCTCAAGAAGAAGTTGGGCGTAAAGATAGTATGCGAATTGACGAGAAAGAAGCTTTTGGACCGAATTGGAGCCAGCTATCCTCTACTGAAACGTAGACGAAGACGACCTACAGGTGTTTATATCACAAGTACGACGCCATTTACAAAAACTATAAATCTTCTGATAGGGTGAATAATTTTGCGCCATCCCACATCATAAGAACTAAACATAGAATTTCTTCTACATTAAACGTACTATAAGATAAAGTTGCTAATTTTTAATCATTTTTAATAATTTTTTTATATATTTCCTTTTTTTACTGGCGCTATAGCCGCCTAAGCGATGTTGCCCGAGAATTCTCAACTGGCAGCCAATCAAACTAGTAGTAAGAAACTCAGCCAACATATCTGCTCTAAGATTGAAGAGCAATTCTCACAGAGGCCATTTGGTTAAAACAACTTTTTGGATTCAAACGGAAAGTCAGACTACGTGATTCCACGAGTTAAATTGACAAAAAGCCTAGCGTCATTATAGAGCAAAATAGATGGCAGAAAGGCTTAAATTCCACATACCCTACAGGGTTTGATTGAAAAGTAATGAGCCTTCCCACGCGGAGTGTCTGCCAAGCGATCAACCGAATCGGCTGGTAGGAGAAAATGATCGTTGGACCTTCCCCTCCCAATAGAAACCGGCCCGAGTTCGCTGGCAACAGCGGTGCAGTCAACATCGCTCCGCGCGTGAAAGCTGTTTTAAAAGTGTGTGAGGATTTTGCAGTGGCGAAAATGCAGCGATCGTTTGAGCAACGTTACTTGATCAAATTTTGCGTAAAGCTAAACAAAGTGAGTACCGAAACCATTGGGCTACTCAAGGAGGCTTACGGGAACCAATCTCTGTCCAGTGCCCAGGTAAAATGGTGGCACAAGTGTTTCAAGGAAGGCCGGGAAGACGTCGAAGACGAACAGCGATCTGGAAGGCCTTCGACGAGGCACCTCTTCCTCTGCACCTCTGCATTGTCCAAGATGGGTGTTCCGCTGCTTCCCCACCCTCCCTACAGCCCAGACCTGTCCCCTCCGGACTTCTTCTTGTTCCCGCGCCTGTCAAGAAAGCTGAAGGGGAGTCGTTTCGACTCCATCGAGGCGATCCAAAAAAACTGTGACAGCCGAATTGAACACGATCCCGGCGGATGAGTTTAAAAAATGTTTGCTGCAGTGGTCCTATTTTGTAGAATATTAATATAGTTGTATAAGTCGAAAGGTTTAATAAAACTGCTTAAAAAAAATAAGGCTCATTACTTTTCAATCAAACCCTGCACATGCAATTTCTTTGAAGATTGGCCCAAAATGGCGGAAGAAGTGGAAACGGCTGTCTTTTGTCCGCAATTTGATCGCCCAAAGTCTTTTAGACTACCTAATTACTGGCGCATATTTCAAACTGAAATCTATGCCGCAACAAAAGTAGGTGAATTGGCTCTGGAATTAAGTCCACTTAATACACGAATAAGCATTTTCATTGGAAGTTAAGGGGCTATTGAAGCAATCATGGCTTTATGCACTAACTCAGAATATGCAACTATTTACTGGATACCAGAACACAAAGAAATAGAAGGAAATGTGAGGGCCAATGAGTCCGCTAAGGCTGGTATTTGTTTATGGAGATCGAGCACGTCAGACATAAGCCCATCACTCTCCTTTCTGAAAACGAAACTAAATGTGCAACTTGCTTTGGAAACGTAGTCGATATGGGAACACTCAGCCTCGCCAAAATTATACCAAGGACTTGGAGTACCAAAACTACAAACTTTATTTTATCACTATTTAGGACGACAAAATATTTGCTGGAGTACTGACGGGACGCTGTCTGACCCCATACCACGCAGCCGAAATGGGATTAGTCCAAAGCAATGTGTGTAACACATAAAACGAAGCGAATGCTAGGGGTGTTTTGGAACACTTACTTCGCCACTGCCCTCTTCTTTGCAGGACTCAACAAATGTACCATATTTTTAATCCTTGAAGGCTATCGCTGACAAAAGGCAGAACGGCTTATTAAAACTCGCGAATACGTGCATTAAGAATTATATAAAATTATATCTTTCACTTCAGATATATAGTAGTAGCAACACAATGGGCCCTAGAGGTCTAAGTGAGATCTATTTACAGATCAGCCGGCATTACCTGTCCTAACCTGCTCGAGCTCAACAAAGTCAGTAGTATTCACACCCACTAATTTGGTAGCACCTGTAACCGCTGTAAACGCGGCGCTCGCTATATCTGAGGCATTGCTGTTTTCATGCATGTGTGTAAATGTAACTGTAACGTGGTAAGAAATTAGAGTCCATTTTACAATTACCTATTTAGTTAAAAGGAAATCCTCAAATGTGATGATACAAAATATATATATTTTAAGTTACCTCTCCCTTTCGATAACATACAAAATGAAGTTAACACCAGTGACACCATTTTGTCATTACCCAGCACACAACCCTCTACTATCTTTTCCCACTCCATTCCCGTCTTCCATCAAATGCAGACACTTCCATCCCCTCGTTAAATGTCACAAAAGACACCCAAAACTTTGCCAACGACCACAAAAAGCGCAAACCAATTGCGGCTTAATTTCCACTGATTGTGAATTGTGTCATCTAAAGTGGCCCATCTCAGTGTCCAAATAAGTGAGAGTAAATAAATTCCACGCACCAGTCACCTCAATAACTTGTTCGCCAATGCGAATGCAGAATATTTTGTCAGTTCGCTTTCAGGTTTTTCTTCTGCGCTACATCTAACAAATGGCAAATTTAATTGCAAATGTTCTCTACTTTGCTTTTATTATTAGTTGAGCATCGTTGGCAAAGATTTGTCATTGTGTCGACACGTGACTTCGAATGGCAATGCGTATGTCGCCCGCTGGGTTGGAGCGAAACTAAAGTGCAGTGCATCCTGCCAGTGGCAGGCGGCGCCAGTATCCTGCGGCAAGTGTGTGGTTTAGTTTGTATAAAAGATTTATGGCAGCTGCATTAGATGCGGCATACAGTGGAAGAAAAAGTGGGTGGAATTTCAAGAGGGAAATAAATATGGGTTATGGGGGACTTCAAACTTTCTTAACGCCTGTATAGGACCTGAAGTGCTTAACTTGGTCCAAATTGCTTAGTTTTGAATAACCAGAATTTTTATGTGAGCAGTTCGTAGTTAGTTATTTTCTCATTATTCCTACATAGCAACTTAAGTGACTGGGCTACTGTAAAATATATTATTGACGTGATAACGTTTTATAATTCGATTTAGCCGGCTGCACGCACGAAAAAATGTGTCGTTCCTTGCTCATTTATCGTTACCTTGCTCATTTGTCGTTACCTTGCTCATTTGTCGTTACCTCGCTCATTGCCGTTACCTTGAATGAACTGCAAGCGAAAGCGCGGAACGAACAAAGCAAACGAACGGCAACGTTCGACATCTTGCTCTCTCCTACTGAAGTGAGCGTATATATGTATGTATATGCGCATGTGTATATAAATTCACATATTTGTACTTGCATATGCCTTCTTCCTGTGTGCATGGTAATGAACCATTTCTCTGTTGAGAATAGGACGATGATGGAAAAAGTAGGAAATGAAAGGGAGTGTTTCGACTTATTAACGGGTGATTCACAAGAAGATATCTTTCATGAATTTGATAAATGCTTCATCATTTTTCACGTTTGTGTAAATGTAACTTGACCTATTCAATTGCAATTCCTTTTACCTCCTCCTCTATTTCCATACAAAATATCTATCAAACAAATAAAATTACAATTTTGTTTTGAAAATTGCAACCATTCCATCAATATTTTCGTATGACGTTGTCACGTTAAACTATCGTCAGTAAACCGACTTTACAGACAACCTCTTTTTTTAAAATTATTTTCCCTACTTAATGGATTCCCTAGTACATAAAAAATTGCACTGTTGTTATGATATTATTTCAAGACATATTATGCGCACTTTAAATCCTAAAAGAATATATTTGAATCCTTCTCCAAATAGGACTATGAATAAGTTCATGCGGTTTTTTTTCGAAATTTGAAACTTTATTGACGTAAAATGGTTACAAATTTAATATTCAAAATATTGTCCATCGCTTACTACTACTTTTTCCCATCTTTCTGGCAATTCACGGATTCCCTTTGTGAAAAATTCGGTCGGTTTTGCCGCAATCCACGAATCGATCCATTTTTTGACTTCATCGTAATTACGGAAGTGCTGGTCAGCCAGGCCATGTTGCATCGATCGGAAGAGATAGTAATCGGATGGCGCAAGGTCTGGACTATACAGCGGGTGGGGTAGGACATCCCATTTGAGCGTTTCTAAGTATGTTTTGACCACTTGTGCAACATGTGGCCGAGCATTGTCATGTTGCAAAATAACTTTGTCGTGCCTATCGGCGTATTGCGGCCGTTTTTCTCGCAGTGCTCGGCTCAAACGCATCAATTGTCGTCGGTAGACATCCCCCGTAATCGTTTCATTCGGTTTCAGTAGCTCATAATACACAACACCCAGCTGGTCCCACCAGATACACAGCATAACCTTCAGGCCATGAATATTCTGCGCCGACGTCGATGTTGAAGCATGGCCAGGGTATCCATACGTTGCCCGACGTTTTGGATTGTCGTAATGGACCCACTTTTCATCGCCAGTCACAATTCGATGCAAAAAACCCTTTCTTTTGTGCCGTTGAAGCAGTTGTTCGCATGCCATAAAACGGCGTTCAACGTCTCTTGGCTTCAATTCATACGGCACCCAATGGCCTACCTTTCGGATCATTCCCATGGCTTTTAAACGTTTGGAAATGGTTGATTGATCAACTCCCAAAGTTTTTGCAACCTCTTCTTGCGTTTGAGCCGGATCTTGATCGAGCAATTCCTCCAATTCGGTATCCATGAACTTTGGCGGCGCACCCTCGCGTTCTTCGTCTTCCAAGCCAAAATCACCACTTTTAAAGCGTGCAAACCACTTCTGGCACGTTCGCTCAGATAGAGCATGCTCACCATAAACTTCCACCAAGATACGATGACTTTCGGCTGCTTTTTTCTTCATATTAAAATAATGAAGAAGAATTCCCCGCAAAAACACATTATTTGGCACGAAATTCGACATTTTCAAGTGTGGTAAAAATATTGTTGTTTACGCTTCAAATAAAAAACTTATACTGACGTTTGTGCCTTACGACAGTAGCTCTCCAATGAATGTTTGGAAATGTGGATCGATGGAATAATAATCAAGTTACGCCATCTGTTGTAAAACCGCACGAACTTATAAATAGACCTATTAGTATACTGCTTAAACCCTTCAGATTCATTCTGTCGTCCCTTATTAGATTATCACCCAAGGTTGCTTTGATTATGAAGCATATAAGTGCCTTACAGTTTCATTCTATGTTTAGCAGAATCTATAGATTTTACGGAAATGAATTCCGAGTTCATTTCGTTACTAGTTCAACCGACAATGAGCCTTATAACATTTTCAGTTGTTCTTAGATATGTTCATGCAATCCTTATAGGGTTTTCGGTTATAAGGACCCCTGAGTGCCTTGGAATGCTTCCATTGTCTGGGTGTACAGTGCTCCATAAAGGCTCTAAAAGGGAATTGGTACTCCCACCTTTTTAGCATTACAGGGCGAAGTGAAGGACGGCATGCACATTTCCATGCAGCTTTTCTAATTGGCTTCAGTGGGAATGAGAGATAGCAATGTGAAGTATTGGAAAGTACAGTCGTAAACTTCGTACAGATCCCTCTATCCGCAAACTAGAGTTTTTGAGGGTCAAAGGCAATCGGCTCAAGTAGGCAGGATTAGAACGATGGGAAAATCTGTACGGATGCTGGTACCTCTGTCTTCACTGATGGTTCTCTAAATTATTTAATTTAACATATGTATCTCCCTAAAATTGCCGAATACTGCTAGTGTTCTTCAAACAGCAGTCTTTGCGACCCTCCGGGCATGCAGAATACAAAGGGAACGCGGGAGTGAGGGAAATATAACATTTTTTCCGATAGTCAAGCTAAGATCAAGGCGCTGACGACGACATGGCGCAGATCCAAACTAGTCAACTCCTTTAAGGAGGAGATCTGAGGTGTGCAGGTAACATTTCTCTGATTTGAGTTGCAGGACATAGGAACATGAATTGAATGGAAATGAATTAGTCTCAGAGACTTCCTTCCCGGTCATCGGCATCCCTCTGACTGTCGTTAAAGGGGAATTGTACAACATATATCTCAGGAAAGCGCAGGACAGATGGAGTTCCATTTCTTCCTGTGCAATTTTGAAAAACTTTTGGCCCCAGGACAATAGACGCAGGTCGCAGAAAGTTTTGGGGTCTCCACGACATTCAATTCCCAAAAGCGTAGCTGTGTTTACCGGCTATTGGACGATCGGCACACACGACAAAAAGCTAGGTTTACCATTTAATCCCATTGCAGAAGCTGTGAAGAGCTTTTAGGGAAGGAGACTGTTCAGCGCTTTCCCCGTAAACGTTTGGGCTTGACAGCTAGACGATTAAGGTCACAGGGTGCACCTTTATTCGACAGCCTGGGACGTGCTCAAACCAAAATCCCACCAAACTTATCCATTACATCAATTGCTCTGGTTGGCTGTAGATATCTGCCTATTGGAAGTCTCATAATGGTATCAAAACGGCGCTTCGGTCCTACTTAGTGAAAGCCAGACTGGTACTTCAACCATTTTCCCTACCTAGAGTCGAGGTGCGTTCCGAAGAAAGGATCTACGTTAGACTTTTGCCCTTAGTGTCTTAACGATAGCTAATATTGCAAACAATGAAAAACTGAACTTGATAAGCTTTGCGGCGACATTCATTTACTTAGATTAGGTAAGATTAAATGGTTGCCTATGCGACGGCCTACATAGACAAAACATGCAAATTTCGCCCCTTTTAATAAAAGGCAGCAAAACAGTCGAAGGCCGAGGAGGAGGCCGAAAGACAACTACTTACGGTCATGTTTACTATTTCATACAGTCTGATGATATCTATATCTGCTATATCCACAAGTGCAGCAAAAGAGTAAAATACATAAAGCCTAAACCTCCGCCTAGCGAAAGCAGAACAGCTGAAAAAGGAGCCGAGATGATTCTCACTCATCCTCCAGGCAGCTGTTGCAAAAATGGCTCTAAGTGAAACCAACTTTCAGCGCTAACCTGTGTCTTTGTTAGCCTTAGAAACTTCTTTGAGTACCTTCGACTAGTAGCCAGAATGATTTCGTGACTTCGCACATTTGCGTAGTTACCTCACGCGTGTTGAGTTGACATGAAGCCCATTTTTCCAAGAGCGGATTAGCGAACTAACTCAACTGTGCAGTAGTTTTCAATGCCAATATCCCAAATAAGTCTAATATCGAGGTGATGGGATGTGGTAAAGAGAGTAGCCAGACATTCCCTGACTAGTTTTGAGCGCACCAACATCGAGCCCAGAGCCCTAATAGCCGCTTGAATGCCAGAGTAAATGTTAACATAGGCATAGTGTAGCGAATAAAGACTTAGCGCCTCTGCTGGCTTGTCGTCATCCGTTGCGATACCTGTTGGTGATAGCAGAGGAAGGGGAGCACCTCTTTTGTAATGAAGAGATCCGGTAAAGAGGAAAAAATGAGCAGGATTGTTAAAGCTAAAAAGAAGAAAGCCGAGTGAGAGAAGCTCTTGGTGCCAATTTGCTTAGGAAGGAAATTTTTGAGATAATTTTAGAATGAAGGCAGAATTTATAATGGCCTCCATCCCAAGGCCGGTTTAGCAAGAAAACAATAAACTAAAATACTGCTAGAAGCCGTCGGCTGAAACAGTTGGTTGTACTTAGTCGAAATACCAAGCAATGGAGTTACGTCAGGCGAAATCCACTACTCATAACCCTTCCTAAGGATAAATGGATAATGCTAACAGTCATTCCCACAGGTTACTGCAGACTGCGAAGTCATCTGCATATGATCGGGATTTGGTCTACGGACTCTTTTCGTATCTGCGACCAATATCAGGAGACTTCAATGGAACTTCTTCTGAAATGCAGCGCTATAGCGCGGAGCAGGTTGAGACATCTCGGCCAACTGCAGCCACAAGACAGGCACATATGCTCAATCCAAACCAGCTCTGTCTTAGGTTTAATATGGGACAGGATCGGAAGGAGGTACTGTGATGAGTACAGGACACAAAAACGCACAATTAATCTAATTTAATCTTAGTCGAAAGTAAGGATTCTTAAATGTAATTTCAACGGAGTCTCTCTTTCGAATATTGTTTTGCATTTTCAAAAACAGCTTTCAATTCATCCGAGTATTTAGAATTTTTCACTTGCACCTCTTTTTCAAAGTGTACCTGCGGCCGCATACGCATCTTATCACCGACTGCCGCTCAGCAATCTCATCATAAACTTTAATGCGCGCCATGCGTCAAATCTCTCAAACAACAGCAACCAAGAGCACCAAAATAACACAACTCAGAGCAAGTAAAGAAAATATTAATTTATTGTATTTGCAATTCTGCGATGGCGAGTGGCGCAAAGTGCCGAATTCGTGTATGTGACAGGTAGCATACGCTAAAAATGCACTGTATCTCCTGAGGGGATGTTTGCAACAACACGTGCCATACGGCGCACATGCCACACCGTGCAAATAAAGAGCTTGAAGATGCTGCAGGATGCTGAAGAATATAAAAGTGAATTGATAGTGCGTGCGTTTCGTTTTGTTGTCACACAACACTGGCCAAAAAGTGTCACAAAAGAATGTAGCAAAACAAAAAAAAAAAAGCAAAATATAATAATTTAAGATCAGCGCTACGCAGGAAAATGGACAACAAATGGAAAGCCCATTAAATGCAAACAGGCGGCTGGCAGTGAGAGAGGCGGAGGGCAAGAGAAAGCCGAAAAAGCATATGCGAAGCCGTGTACGCCTCGAAACGGAAGCGTTCCCACACCAACCGCCGCCGTCGCCGCCGCTACATAACTCAAATAAGGCAGTAATCACTTGCCTGCCGATAACACAACCACGACGAAACAAAACGCACACGATACCAAGATAAGTGGCAAGGATAACACAAGGATATGGTATTAAAAATTAAAGCGTTACAATCAGTAGACGCGCGCACGCACACACTGAAGCGCATGCCGATTAAACAAGTACGAGTTCGAGTGCACTTCGCTCTTCAACCTCAATACTGTAGCATTTTGAAGTGATGGGCGACAATGTTGATGGCTGATGGTTGCTGGTTGTTGGTTGCTGATCGACCGTTAGTCACATCGGGTTTAACCTATGCAACCAGCGTGCAAGCGAGCTCTTGAAAGGAGCGCACGAACCAACGCAGAGTCACTCAGATGGCAACCCAAATCAACCCGCTACAAGGCACACATACATGCCTACTTATATAAAGCACACATACACACGTATGCACATATTGCGCTGTCTGTTGCTGCTGGTGCGCGAAACTTTCCCACGTTTTCCGCGTTACCATGAAGTGTTGCTTATGTCTCCGTACGACAATGAAAACAACAATAGCCCAGCAGCGGTCTGCTTTGGACATGGCTCATCAGCAGGATTTGCGCGAGGGTTGCAGCCAAACTCTTGAAACATGCAACATTTTTTCCGCGCCACCTTCACCACTGCACACCCCGTTTACGCGCATGCCAGTACGCGTAGCGCCTCAACTTGAGCTTCTTCTTACTTGAGCGCTGACTCCATCCTCCATCCATTCATTAATTGCGCTACCACCCTTAGGGTGTGATGTGCATGTGTGTGTGCGTGTCTGCTCACTTATTTATGTTATTTTATGTACCTTGCATTGCTTTTTATTTGCGATTAGCATTAAGGATCATCCCTTGCAGGCATCCTTCCATTATTAAACATCCGCTAGCATATGTGCCTGGGTGTGTGTGCATGTGCTTGCTGTTGCTGTCATTATTTGCTATTTTAGCAATTTCCCAGCTCATCTACTCACAATTGTTGTCCTTTCGGCCTTTCGAAGCGCCCTCCGTTGTGTGTCTGTGTTTGAAGTGTTCAATATTGTTTTGTGTTTTATTGCCAGTGAATTCACATTTGGCTGGTCTCTCAATTATCAACAGCTCATCATTCCTCATTCATGCAATCGTTACAAGCACACACACACATTCCCCTATGCACACACACACAACAACATATTGTTCATTATGTGCGCTCCTTTATTTCAATTAAGTATTTCCATTTGTAGCTGATAAATGTTGTAATTTGCTCTTATGTGGCCTTTATTGAATTTTTGTATATTTTTGAAATGTTCCTGGGAAATTTTTTAGTTTTATGTATGCGGTCAGTTTGGTGTGCTATTTTCCGTTAAAGCGATTAAAATTGCTTTAATGCCGTTGAGGTGTTAAAAATTTTATAATCCCAATTTATTCTCCTGGGGTGAGAACTAAAAAAATTCTCAAGTCGCAACATTAAATTGATTGATTTGTGAATCGCATAAATTTTTTTTTATTATTATTATTATTTTTTTGGAATAAACACTCTATACAAACTCCCTTCTGTTTCGTACTTTACACTCAAACTCAGCTTAAACATTAAAATAAAAATTTTAATGTGAATTGCGAAAAATTCTCAGCACTTAAACTTGAGTTTTTTAGAGGGAGTTGCGAAAGAAATACTGACTGGTGCTAAAGACACTTTATATTCGCGTTACTAGCGACACTAGACTAGGGTCTCTAGACACTTGGGAAACTGTTAAATGTAACTCAGAAGGTTTAAATATACTTCGAATTTACAAAAAAATACTTCAGAATTTTCTAAAAATTAAAGAATCTTTCAGAAGTGAAGCATCTGAGTGACCTTACGTCAATTGATTCAAGTATTTTGGACATTGTCGAAAATTTTTTTTTGATTTTTGCTTCCTTTACTTGACTTGAGCATAATAAGAATTAAATGGAAAAAAATTTAAAAATTTGAATAATTTTTGAGATTTATTCAATGAATAAAAGGGTTTGTTTGGTAAAAAATTCTTGATAGTGCAATATTAGTCGTTCTTTTTGAAATTTAAATCTTTTTTGAGAGAAACTTTAATTTAAAAAAAAATTGTCTAAGTTTTATGATATCTTTTGACTTGATAAAATATACGTTAGAAAAAATTTTTTGTAAGTTTAATGTTTTTTATGATGTTTCAAAATTTGTTGGAATAAAGTATGTTTAAACAATTTTTTTCTAATTGCTATGTGTTTTAGGATTTCCTTTTAGTTATAGGGATGAAATATACTTCTAAAATATTATTATTTTTGTTAACAATTTTCGGAAAAAAACTTCGTGAACAAAATACAAAATAAAGGTTGTCAAAAAAGTCTTGCGGCTTGTCCTTGCAAGCGCGTAGTTCTAGTCGTCGCATCGGTTCACGCTAGAGCTTTTTGGAAAGCTCTTTTCACGTGCTAACACGTGTTTGATTAATTGTTGTTTGCTTTTAGTCGTTCGTGAGTTATAGCGTCGCAAACATGGAGCAAAATAAAGAGAAAATACGGCATATTTTACAGTACTACTACGATAAAGGCAAAAATGCATCTCATGCTGCCAATAAAATTTGTGCAGTTATGGACCCGATACAGTTTCCATTTCCACCGCACAACGATGGTTTCAACGTTTTCGTTCTGGTGCAGAGGTGATCGAATATGCGCCACGGTCCGGAAGGCCTGTCGTCGAAAATTGCGATGAAATCGCTGAATTGATCGAAAGAGACCGGCATAGTAGCAGCCATAGCATCGGCCAAGAGCTGGGCATGAGTCATCAAACCGTTATAAACCACTTGAAGAAGCTTGGTAGAATGTATGGGTGCCACACGACTTGAAGGGAAAAAACATTTTTGCCCGTATGGATGCATGCGAATCGCTTCTGAATCGCAACAAAATCGACCCGTTTTTGAAGCGGATGGTGACTGGCGATGAAAAGTGGGTCACTTACGACAACGTGAAGCCCAAACGGTCGTGGTCGAAAAGCTGTGAAGCTGCCAAGACAATGGCTAAGCCTGGATTGATGGCCAGGAAGGTTCTTCTGTGTGTTTGGTGGGATTGGCAGGGAATCATCCACTATGAGCTGCTCCCCTAGGCCAAATGCTCAATTCGGACCTGTACTGCCAACAACTGGCCCGCGTGAATGCAGCACTCATGCAGAAGAGGCCATCTTTGATCAACAGAGGCCGAATTGTCTTCCATCAGGACAACGCCAGGCCACACACATCTTTGGTGACGCGCCAGAAGCTCCGGGAGCTCGGATGGGAGGTTCTTTTGCATCCACCGTATAGTCCGGATCTCGCACCAAGTGATTACCACCTATTTCTGTTCATGGCGAACGAGCTTGGTAGTCGGAAGTTGTCCACAAGAGAGTTCTGTGAAAATTGGCTCTCCGAGTTTTTTTAACAATAGGGAAGCGAGCTTCTATAAGAGGGGCATTATGAAGTTGGCAAAAAAACTTGCACGAAAAAAAAACATTTGTTATAAAAATAATATTTGTTTGTTGAAAACTTTTTTTTTGTTGAAAATTTTGTAAAAAAGTATTTAGAGATATCATTTTTCTCTTAAATACTTAAAAAACAAATTTTTTTCCAAAAAAAGAATTTTCAACAAAAAAATATTTTTATAACATATAGTGTTTTTGTTTTCGTGCAAGTTTTTTTATTTTTAATTCTTTGGAAAGAAAAATTTTAGTCAAAAAATAATATTGGAGAGCAAAATAATATATTTTCATATTATTCATTCGGACGATTATTTCCACCAAAAATATCACGAGTTTTGAGATATGTTGTTCTTCAAGATATTAAATATATATATATATATTTTCATATTAAATTTAAAAATGGGACCGTATACGAACTATTCACATCTAGACGTCACTTTTGAAAGATCCTTTACAAGCACTTATCTGCTGGTGCTCACATGTATATATGTAGGTATTTTCATGTGACACACTACATACTCAATATGATTATTAAAAATCCATATTCAACTTAAGACATTTTTTTATTTTAACTTTATTATCGTCAAACAAACAATTTCGCCACTTTCTCTCCTTTAAATAAAAAAAATTTAGAATTAACTTATGTATATATTTCAGCTTAATGTGTTGGCCTTTTCAACGCGTTTGTTTTTCTTCCCTACGCTTCTACATCCTTTGCGCTGCGCTGTCCTTTCCTTCGCAAACCCACTATCAACACTGCCACAGCCAAAGCCAATAACGCTAGTGCCGCGGCCCCACATATATAATACCAGTGCGGCACTGAATTTTTACACACATCGCTGGAGGTCAGTTGAGTCACTTGTCCCACCGACTTGCCATTAGCGCAGCTCAACTCCTTCAAGTCTGCGACACGTTTATTATTCAATTTGATGAAATTTAACCAAAGCACCGACTCACAATCGCACTGCCACGGATTGTGCGCTAGTGATAGCTCCGCCAAAGAATCGTGCAAATATTGCAAGACCTCGTAGCTCAAATACTGCAGCCGATTTTTACGCACATTCAAGTTGGCCAACTGACGCGGCTGAATCTCGCCTGCTTGCACTAGCAGCGCGCTTATTCGATTATCCGCCAGCTTAACGCGCACCGAACCCATGTGATGAGGCAAGCAGTAAACGCTAAGCGAATTGTTGCTCAACTCCAAGTACTCCAACTTGGTGAGACCATCGAAGATGGAGCAGGCCACCGATGCACTCAGGTCAAGTGCATTATTTTCCATTTCGAGATGTTGCAAATTACTGAGCGGTGCAAAGGTGCCGAGCTCCAATTGCTTCAGACGATTATTGGAGAGATAGAGCAGCGTGAGTTTGTGCAACGACTGGAAGACATCGACAGGCAGGTGGGCGAGTTGATTGTTGCTCAAATCCAATTCGGTAAGATTGTGAAGTTGCGCAAATGTACCAGAGGGTATTGTGCTCAATTCATTGTAGCTTAGATCGAGCGCTTCAAGACGTTGCAATGGCGCAAACAGTCCGGCTGGTGGCGTTTGCATGCGATTCTCACGCAAATGTAGTTGTGATAAGCGTGCGCTGATCGGCTTGAGTAGATCACCTGGCAACGGTGCTTCGAATCGTGTCAACTCCAACGTTTCCAGGTTCTGCATATCGGCAAGCACATCCACATCCAATAGACCAAAGCCACTGAGCATGAAAGCAGAGAGTCCGGTTAGGCTGGCGAGGTGGCTGCGATTGAGCGGTACGCTGGTTACGCCACGTTGCAACTTCACCGTTCCACCAATGCTGATGTTGAGCCTTTCGAATATATCCTGAAACGGTATGCATCCGTCGATTGTAATGTCATTCAAGCGCCCCAACTCCACTTCGGGCAGATTGGCGCTGATTTCCAACATATCCTCGACTGTGCCTAGACAAGAAATGGTAAAGCTTTGATAGTCCAATGAAACGTAGATCTTGAAGTGATCCTCATTGTTGAAAACGATGGTGGAATGTGTGTCCAATTCGTGGCAGCTGATGTTTGCGGTGGTATTCAGTTGCTGGCAGGTATCGGCTGTGAATTCGTTATGGACCGATTGCCAGTGAAGCGTTAGTGTAAATAGTAAAAGTAGAAGAGTTTTAATGCGGATGAAAATGTTCATCTTTTCGATTGAGTTTCTTATTTTTTTCGCTTTGATAAATTTACCAAAAATACACAAAATGTGTGCTGCGTTTAAAGTCCGATTTGTGAATAAAGTTCAGATTCATTAACAAATTTCTGAATGCAAAATATTTGGCTGTTTTTCATTTACAAATTCTATTGCTTATCGCAAGAATTTGAGAACAAACGCCTGTTTGTGACCATCGACTTAGTATAAACTTTTGATTATGTGCGCGTTCCAGTGAATATTTGTGCTATTCAGTTTCTATATATACCTGTAAATAAGCAAACCATTTTTAGCATTTTTGTTTATCTGTTCGCTTTTAATTTTTCTTGCCGATACTATTTTATTTTGCGCAGAGTTGCCAACTAACTTAGTAATGAAAGCATTTAATAAATCGATCAGTAAAAGTGCCACCGTAGTTTAATGAGTTTATATGTGAATACCATTCGTAAGAGCCCGCGTTCGAAACCCACCATGGTCATGAGAAACCAAATGATGTCAATTTCAGATTATATCTCACGAATAACTTGCTCGATATTCGCACTAAGGACGTGAATTGTTAATGGATTGCTCGCATAATATAATTCTTTCTTGGAATCCCACAAAAAAAAATCACACGTCGTCTAATCGTAGCTCCGAGGTGGACACTGGACATCATTCAAGACGTCTGGTAACACGAAAACCGAGTTTGGCGCGCAAATGATCGATTGTGGCATGGACTTTGTGGTATGGCGTGCCATTCTGCTAAAACCAAAGATCTCCCAAGTCCATGTCTTAAATTTCTAACAACAAAAAATGACTCGAAGATGATTTTTCATGACCCTGTAACGCTCACAGTTGTCCGAAATGGCATTTCGAGCTGCCTTTTCAAAGAAAAATGGGCCAATGAAGCCACCATTTCAGAATCCGCATGAAACTGTCCCGCTTTGAGCATGTAACGGTTTCTTCAAGATCACGAGTGAGCATTTCGAATGTCAGGAGCAGCGCCACATTGACTTTGGAAATAAGTTTGCAACGCGGGGATATGAAACTGACTCTCAGGCAAAAAACACTATTTGAGCCATCTAGTAAACGGCATTCCAATAAGAGTGGATTAAAATTGAATACAACGAGCGGTGTGTTTGGTATTAACCATCTTTTTTCACTTGCAGAACGTCAGGATATCGATGTTGCAGGTTCTTCAGCTACACTTCAGCTACATAGCAATATTCTATACAGAACTTCAAATTTTTAGTCTGCCAGTCCTTTTTCTATTCTTGATAGAACCAGTTTTTTTTTAATTTTCTCACCAACCTTTGAAGTGTGAGCCCGTTCGGATGATTATTTCCTATAAGTGCAAAAGTCACGAATTTTGCATTAAGTTTGCTTTAGCAACATGACAAAGTGGCCTGAGGCTTTGATCGTACTTTGAGCCTCGCCTCGGCACTAATTGTTAACATGCAGCAAAAATTGCTAAAATTTGATTTTCCGGAGAAACAAAAAACTTTGGTCACTGACCTGATATGATTTTTAGATAGGACTGAAGCTCTGCAGGTTATAACTATCTGAAAACCTAGATTTTTACTTATGTAAGTAGCGCCAAGGTGAAGGTTAATAAAAAAATATATTTAGCAAAAACAAGAACCTTCTTTAAGTACCATTCAAGTTGTTCTCTTGATATTGAAAATTTCCGCCGCTGCGAATTTCTTCGGAAAATTTTTTACACAGTCGCCAACATTTTAATTGCTGTAATCCTTAGCGAAGCCACAGACGTTCGGCATCTGCTTAGGCACACATACACATACAGATTCACAAAAAATACTTATTACTTATCTACTTTGCTATGCAAGATATGTTTTTTAAATAACTTTGCAGTTCTCTGGGTATTTTTATGTCAATTGTACTTTTGGTGCTGATAAGCGCAGCTTGAAATAAATTTTTCGGTTTATTTTTATCCAAATTTTCCTTTAGTTTTTATTCGTTTTATTTCTCATGCAAAAGGAATTTTTTGAGGTTGACATTGGGTATATTTGTGTGGATAACATTTTTATATGATTTATCAATGAAAAGTGTGTATGTGTGTACCTTCGTAACTGAGAGTTTTTGTGCGTTACACTTTTGCGGTGGGACCTAGGCGCGATCCGCACTATAGATATTGCGTAATAGAATTTCGGGATCTAATAGTTCACTCAAAGCGAATTTCTGATAAGTAAAAGTTTTTTATAAAATGTATCTGCTACTCTGTAGCATCAGAAAATACTTACGAGAGACTTTTATCTATAGGCGAACACCAAAAATTGAAGTAGAAGCTCGGCTTAAAACACTGTGAAGAATTTATGCGCCGTACTTCCACATTTTATACATTTGCACTTTTATGTACAGCGTTGACCAAAAGTTCAAGGCACCCCACTAAAATATAAATAATTTGAAATTTAGTAACTACAGTACCTGGATTTTTGACAACTTTTGAAAATTAATTAGTTTATTATTAAATTTTTATATATATATTTTTTAAATATTGTTCATTCTTCTACAAAAACTATGCAAATCAAACTTTCAAACATTGTGTAAATTAAAACAAAAACCAATAAATTTCTATAAAAATCTAAAATCTTAATCAGGACTCTGAGAAAAATTTCGGGTGCACAGTTTTAGAGGCCATTGAATTTCGGTAAGGTTCAAGTTTCAAGTAGGTAGAAAATTACTTTAACTATTGACAATTTGAATGTCATCCACGTAAAACAAAAAGTTTCGAGCATATGGAGAAAACCTGCAAGACCTCTATGCTTCCGTAAAAAATATATTATATTAACTTTGAATGCCAAAATCATTAAAAAAAATACAATATTAATAAAAATATTAAACTAAATAGAAAATAAATATTAAGATTATTAAAACATAGGAAAATTAAATGAAATATAAATATTAAAATTAATAGAAAATATTTTTAGGTGCGCAATTAAGTTCTTGCTCTTTATTTCATGCCCATCTTCTTGGTAGATCTCGTATATCGTCGCGGTAAAACTGTTTATCTTTTGATGATCCACGGATCACCCCATTTTTTGATGTCTTCATATGAATGGAACTGCGGTTAGCTAGACCATGTGCCATTGATCGGAACAGGTGATAATCGGAGGACGCAATATCTGGAGAATATGGCGGGTAAGGTAGGATTTCCCATTTCAGTGTTTCGAGGTAGGTTTTAACGGGTTTGGCAAGGTGAGGCCGAGCGTTGTTGTGCTGTAGAATCACTTTTTCATGCCTCTCCGCGTATTGCGGCCGCTTCTCGCGCAGTGCTCGGCTCAATCGCATCAATTGAAGTCGATACCGAGCGAAACCATCACTCGCTTGGTTTTAATTGTTCAAAATAAATAACACCAACTTGGCCCCACCAAATACATAGCATAACACTGTGGAACAAATTCAGGTTAGCAAAAATTAGGTCCATTCTGAAAGTGGCGGGTGAAAATAGAGGCGAAATTAGAAGACCCGTATTGCGCCGTTTTTTTATGTTAGTTCGAATTTTTTTTTAATCGGGATCTAATAGTAGGTTTTAACGGGTTTGGTAAGGTGAGGCCGAGCGTTGTTGTGCTGTAGAATTACTTTTTCATGCCTCTCCGCGTATTGCGGCCGCTTCTCGCGCAGTGCTCGGCTCAATCGCATCAAGTGAAGTCGATACCGAGCGAAACCATCACTCGCTTGGTTTTAGTTGTTCAAAATAAATAACACCAACTTGGCCCCACCAAATACATAGCATAACACTGTGGAACAAATTCAGGTTAGCAAAAATTAGGTCCATTCTGAAAGTGGCGGGTGAAAATAGAGGCGAAATTAGAAGACCCGTATTGCGCCGTTTTTTTATGTTAGTTCGAATTTTTTTTTAATCGGCCTAATTTTTGCTAACCTGAATTTGTTCCACAGTGTAATCTTCGCAGCGTGAGTATTCGGCCATGACTTTCTTTTCTTTGGATTGCTGTAATGAATCCATTTTTTATCACTCGTCACGATGCGATGAAGAAACCCCTTCCTTTTTTGCCGCTTACAAACAAAATTTTCTGCAAGTATTTTCGAATGCTACAGAGTAGCAGATAAATTTTATAAAAAACTTTTACTTATGAGAAATTCACAGGCGAAAAAACGACGTTTAACATCCCTTGGTTTTAACTCATAAAGAACCCAAGTCCCCTGTTTCTGAATCATTCCCAACGCATGCAATCGGTTGGAAATGGATTGCGGGTAACTCCTAATACTGAAGGAAGCTCTTCTTGCGTTTGACACGGATCCTCATCGAGCAATGCCTCCAATTCAGCATCTTCGAAGGTTTTTGACCTTCCTTCTCGCGGACGGTCGTCAACATTAAAATCACCGTCTTTGAAGCGACGGAACCGATCTCGGCTCGTTGTTTCACTTAAAGCAGCATCTCCATCAACTTTTTGTAGCGCTCGATGCGCTTCAGCCGTTGCGCCGCCGTTTTTTTCCAATGAAAGAGGAAAATCAACACTTCCCGCAAGTGACGATTATTCGGCACAAAATGAGACATTTTTACAAAGCCAAAAGTATATGATACCAAAACAAAATCACTAATGTGTCAGTTGCAGTGTCGAAGCAGTTTGTTTACCACATGCCTAAGCTTGGTTTATGGCGTTTAGGTTATGTTAAAAACGACTAACACACACTGCTGGCTACATCTATTGACATTGCGCACCAATAAAGTTAAATAAAAAATAAATATATTATTAAATATTTTTGTACTAAACAATTAAAGTTAAATAAAAACTAAGTAATATATAAAAATTATAATAAAATATTTGAATTAAATAAAAAATGAATAGTAAAATAATAAAACAGATATCAAAAGTAAATAAAAAATAAATACTTAAATTGTTAAAAAAATTTTAAAATTAAAAGAAAAGTAATTATTGAAAAAATATTAAAAGTACAAAACAAAATTGAAATTATTAAAAAAATATTAAAAGTAATAATAAAGAAATAAATTGTCAAAACATGTCACTGCCGGCTTGTATAATATATACTTATGGCAAAAGCTGTATATTTATACATATGAGCATTTCTTACTAAGTGTGTATGTTCGCATTCAAGATAAATAAAAAAAATTGTTTTGCCTAAAAACCAATGGATCGTATAAATACACATTTTTTCATATGCATATTTATATTTATTATGCTTATATTTTTAGTACCGTTTAACATGACACAACAAATTTCCGGTGGATGTGCCACGGAGTATCAAGCATTTATGTATAATATTTTTATTACTAAAACCCTGTGGATTTCGAGATTACAATTTAGTAAACATTTGTCCCCCCAGGTTAGTACGAATTTATTAAAAAGTGACTTATTTATGTTGTTTATTTTTTAGTTCATCATGTCATCATGTCATTCAGCTCTTCAGTCACTTGCTTCTTCATTTGGCAAGATTGCAGATATCCGAAATATAAGGGGGATAGTAAAAATTGAAAAAGAAAGGGATTCATAATCGGACTTTGAAATCTTAAAGCATTCTTGCAGTACGCGCAATCCACCAAAAATATATAAATGTTGAAGAACTTCGACAAGTTTTGACTACTTTTTATTAGTTTTTTAAACTAAATTATTTTTTCATAAAAATAAAAAATAAAATAATTGGCGCGTACGCTTCTGTTAGATGAGTCTCTTAATGTTGTTCCACAAATGGAGGGACCTACAATTTTAGGCCTAGTCCGAACAATGGTTTATATGAGAAGTGTTTCCATGGCAGAAATACACTCGAAGGTTTGCCATTGCCTGCCGAGGTGCGACCGCTATTCGAAAAAAATTGGTCTATTCTTTGATGTTCATGTACGGAGATTCGAACCTAGGTACTCCCGAATGGTAGTTATGCACCAATCCATACAGCTACGGCACTCGCTCATTCAACAACACAGACTATACAAATCCAGGTTTCAAACTTTGTAAAAAATTTACAAGAACTCGAAAAATTCAAAATTAAGAAAAAAAATTTGGTTCGCAAATTTATAGTCCATTAAATTGTAATATAATAAAATGCAAGTTTAAACAGGTTCAAAATTCTAATATAGTTCAGGTTAAATTAAGGAATCCGGATAACTGCAGTGTTTTCCAAATAGAGATACCCGCAATAAAGGAAACAATCAGTCAATTGGTTGCTAAATAGTGGAACAACCTTTAAGGAAATCGAAATTTATTACGGCACCCAAGCGGTAATCAAGGGATTGCGGTAGTCTTATACGGAAGCACCAAATACAGCAGAATGAATACTGCCGTGCACATTGACATGTAAAGTTGCAAGCAGCGATCCCGTGCCAAGTGATCCAAGTACGTTGGGCATGGCCGTACAATTTTAATTTTTTTTATTTTCACAAATGGCAAGAAAAAATTTGCCAAAAAATTTCCAAAAATTTTTTTGTAAAAAAAATCTCTCAAGCATTTTGATAAAAGAAAATGTTATTCAAAAAATTTTTTTCTAAAAAAATTTCCGAACAAAAATTTTCTAAAATAATTTCCTACAAAAAAATTTACTAAAAAAAATGTCTCTAAAATGTTTTTCAAAAAAATGTTTTTATTTCATTTAGTTGAAATATAATCATAAAAAATAATATTACAAAATCAAGGCAACTAGCAGCAGAGGCTATCTCAACAACATCGGCAGCCTGTGGCAGGCAGGGATCCAACCTTAATCCCATCAACCTTCTCCATTACATCAACAGCACTGGTTGGCTGGCTGTAGATATCTATCCGTTGGAGGTCTCAAAATGGTATCGAAACGGCACTTCAACCATTTCACCTACCTGCCTGCTTCGAAAGGAGGATATGACACTGTAAGTACGTCCGTTCGAAGCACTTCTGGCTAAAGCAGTATTTACTCGAGGCGACTTTTTAGGCGAACCAACATCGCTTAGAAAAAATCACTTATATAAAATGGTGACTCAACAAATTATCGAGTGAAAACATCGCTTATCTCTAAGTAGGCAACAGGTCAATTTTTTCCAGGCGAATTTTCAAGCCATTTAAGCCTATTAGAGAATCGTCTCATGTAGATGAAGCCAGACGAGGCGGGCCATGGGTCTAACTAGGTAACACATCTCTTTAGTGGTGGTTGCCTTAACTGGATAGCGACGGATGGCAATAAACATAACATGGAGCAGTTACGGAAACAAAGTAATTAATGCTGTCTTAAAGATACTGGATAGTTCGAAAAGAGGATTTGACACTATAATCAGATCTGTAAAATCGCATTCGATTTCTTCTTCTACTTCTTCCTACTAACCTGCAGTAGCTGGTGGGCGTAAATTACATAATCATACAATTGCACAACAGCCTTCAAAGAATTACTTTTACCTGCGAACGTTTAAGTTTTCAACTTAACCCTGAACCTACCCAAGATTTCTTTGTTTTCACGAACAAGATTTGGGTTCGAAAAAAGTAAAAAGAACTCTTTAAACTTGAAGCCGCTTTTATTACTATTGTTGACACATGGCTAAGGCCTTGCTAAAGTTTTTAATGCACCACACTTGAACAAGTTTTACGGTATCGCATATGTTTGTTGCCTCTTTTGCCACAAAATAGTTACACTAAATAGACTACCTGTTCACGCTTGCAGCCAATTAGGCCGTTTTGCACCAGCCGCCGCCAGCAGTGCCCGCCGTGCCCGCCGTGTGTCATTATCATCAACAGCATCATCATGTAGGATCATTAGTGCCATCAGTGGCAGCAAATAATACTCGGTTACATGGAATCGTTTGTTGACTGCTTGCGGCTATGCGAAGCTGGAAATGGTGGAAAAGCGAAAAGAAGCGAAAACAAACAAAAAGTTTATTACCTGCAACACCCAATAGTTGCCACAGCAGTGCTACTGGCGCAGGCATCAGCGCTGGCAGTGGTACTGGCATTACTTTATGGCCGTGGCTATTGTAAATGTGTCACCACAACACCTCATAGCGCACACAAACGCACACATCGAGCACATAAAAGCTCTACCAACAACAACAACAAAGTGTTGCCTGCTCTAGCGGCAATTATGCGACAATAAAAGCTGTGTAATTCTTAACGTTTATGGATTTTTAATAATTGCACTAATTGGCCGCCAGGTGCACGTTCGTTTGCACTACTCACCAGCGCTGCACATCTCCGCTCCTCTGCAAGTTGCATAGTTTTGGATTTACTCACTGATTTTTCCTATTGACTATCTTTCCTGTCTTGTTTACACTCCCCATTTCTGCTCCATATTTGTGGGTTTTAAGTTGCAGGCATAGCTTCGCTTAGTCAACTATGCTACTTGATATTTATTCATAAGGCTAACAAACTTTGGAGTGGCAGGCCAGCGGTTGGGTTGGGTGAGGGCGTTTGCGCGTAATTTGCGATTCCTAAGCACGTTTCATTATAATTTTATTGTACTTAATAGTTCCATTGCTTATGCTTGGCCGAAAGCGGCGGACTGCTGCTGGCGTTCACTGGTCAGGATGGCAATGCAGACGTGCACCCGCTCGTGATTTACCCGTTGACCTCGTGCGCTACCGGATTGCCGAAGATGTCGCCCAAATGCCAACACCAGTTAGCTACTGCATTCGAACTAAACCACTAGGCAGTTTTACAGTAGCTTGACATGAAATTATGAAAGATGAAAAAAATGTACTTACTTTACTTACTGCTTATACCCTTGTACTGGGGGTTTAGCCGAGCTTCTTCTTGTAGGTGTAGTGTTTTCTATGCCTCGATGTTGTTCCACAAATGGAGCGACCTACAGTTTTAAGTCGCCTCCGAACGGCAGATGATTTTTCACGAGTAGCTTTTCCTAGGCTTCTCCATTGGCACCCGAGTGGCGACCGCCCTTAAAAAAAAAAACTATTTCTATCAATTGGTGTTTCGTGCCCCGCGTTTCGATATAGTTTCGAACCTGAGCGCCAATCCATTTGGCCACGGCGCGCATAGGGGTACTTAGACAAAAATCTGGCCAAAATCATTTTGAGCATTTTATCAGGTGACAACAGAGACATTTTTCAAAAGCTAAGTTAGGTAAGGTTAGGTTATGGTTTAAGTTGGTCTGTACGACCAACTTACTTAGGTTTACAGGTCCGTTGTGATACAACTGTGCGACACGAGAACCTCATTCATGTTTCTTCGTGAAACCATTTTGCAGCTCTTATGAAGCACAAGTTTAATGCCACCACCAAGTTGATTAGCACTTCCAGCGCTTTGTTTGGGGTGGTCCTCAAAGTACTTTCAAAAGCGTAAAGACGTAAAAACAATTGCAAAAATAACAATTAAAATCAATCATCAGAGTCAGATTTGCTGCTTCTTTCATGATCTTCGCCGTTACTGCTTTCGATTTTCCCAATTGACGCTTGAGGATATAGAAGGCTTACTGTTTCAGGACAGAGCGCCTCGCTTTTCTTATATGGCTGCTGTCCGTTGTTACTTAACAATGGATCAGACATTAATATAATAAAAGTATCTTTAGTATATCCGTATTACTTTTCACTCTGTCAAATTTACGAGAGAAGTTCTGCCAGTAGAGTCTAAAGTGCTTCCACCGGGCTTGAGCAGCCTCTTTGGAAAGTTGCCCGATTGGTAATATTAAATATGAAATAACAGTAGCTCCATGCATTAAGATTTTATATACAGCGGGAGAAATTAGATGCCACCCATCTAGTTGCACGTAGCCGAATGGGTTGGTGCGTGATTACCATTCGGAATTCACAGAGAGGTCGTTGGTTCGAATCTCGGTGAAAGCAAAATTAATAAAAACATTTTTCTATTAGCGGTCGCCCCTCGGCAGGCAATGGCAAACCTCCGAGTGTATTTCTGCCATGAAAAAGCTCCTCATAAAAATATCTGCCGTTCGGAGTCGGCATGAAACTGTAGGTCCCTCCAATTGTGGAACAACATCAACACGCACACCACAAATAGGAGGAGGAGCTCGGCCAAACACCTAACAGAAGTGTACGCGCCAATTATTTATTTATTTTTTATCTATATTAGTTGCACGTACGGAGTTGCAATCAAACTTCTTTGGATTAATCGAATGTTCATTGAGAATTGTTTCATGTATCCATTTGAATCTGTAGATCATATTTGGGTCTATACCAGTGCTCCGTGAAGCAGCTATGGTATCAAAAAATACTCTTCTGGATGTATTACCATCGTTAGTGTTTCCGAATTATACCTTTGGTATGTCTACTAAAAGGCTCCTTTCATCTCTAAATGCTTCTTGAATTTGCTCTTTCCTCTCTTTTACTAATGGACTATGAATAAGTTCGTGCGGGTTTTTTCGAAATTTGAAACTTTATTGACGTAAAATGGTTACAAATTTAATATTCAAAATATTGTCCATCGCTTACTACTACTTTTTCCCATCTTTCTGGCAATTCACGGATTCCCTTTGTGAAAAATTCGGTCGGTTTTGCCGCAATCCACGAATCGATCCATTTTTTGACTTCATCGTAATTACGGAAGTGCTGGTCAGCCAGGCCATGTTGCATCGATCGGAAGAGATAGTAATCGGATGGCGCAAGGTCTGGACTATACGGCGGGTGGGGTAGGACATCCCATTTGAGCGTTTCTAAGTATGTTTTGACCACTTGTGCAACATGTGGCCGAGCATTGTCATGTTGCAAAATAACTTTGTCGTGTCTATCGGCGTATTGCGGCCGTTTTTCTCGCAGTGCTCGGCTCAAACGCATCAATTGTCGTCGGTAGACATCCCCCGTAATCGTTTCATTCGGTTTCAGTAGCTCATAATACACAACACCCAGCTGGTCCCACCAGATACACAGCATAACCTTCAGGCCATGAATATTCTGCGCCGACGTCGATGTTGAAGCATGGCCAGGGTATCCATACGTTGCCCGACGTTTTGGATTGTCGTAATGGACCCACTTTTCATCGCCAGTCACAATTCGATGCAAAAAACCCTTTCTTTTGTGCCGTTGAAGCAGTTGTTCGCATGCCATAAAACGGCGTTCAACGTCTCTTGGCTTCAATTCATACGGCACCCAATGGCCTACCTTTCGGATCATTCCCATGGCTTTTAAACGTTTGGAAATGGTTGATTGATCAACTCCCAAAGTTTTTGCAACCTCTTCTTGCGTTTGAGCCGGATCTTGATCGAGCAATTCCTCCAATTCGGTATCCATGAACTTTGGCGGCGCACCCTCGCGTTCTTCGTCTTCCAAGCCAAAATCACCACTTTTAAAGCGTGCAAACCACTTCTGGCACGTTCGCTCAGATAGAGCATGCTCACCATAAACTTCCACCAAGATACGATGACTTTCGGCTGCTTTTTTCTTCATATTAAAATAATGAAGAAGAATTCCCCGCAAAAACACATTATTTGGCACGAAATTCGACATTTTCAAGTGTGGTAAAAATATTGTTGTTTACGCTTCAAATAAAAAACTTATACTGACGTTTGTGCCTTACGACAGTAGCTCTCCAATGAATGTTTGGAAATGTGGATCGATGGAATAATAATCAAGTTACGCCATCTGTTGTAAAACCGTAACGAACTTATTCATAGTCCTATTATTTTCTTTTTCTCAGCTGTTTTTATTTGTTATTTCTTAATACCGAACTTGTACAAGAGATTCTGTAAAGATTCAAAGAATTCTCGCATAAAAAATCGGTAGCCCAAATTTGAGTCGTTCCGAATCCACCTCAATTTCTTTTTTAAAATTTATTAAAATGTTTGGAGATTGGCCCACAAATATGGCACTTTGTAGTACAATTAAAATGTTTACCTTTCTTGTTAATAGACTACTAGGGGTATGAAGTAATATTACGAATACGAAAAGATTGAGAACTTATGAAAACTATTAAACAGAGAAAAACAAGGTCCTCGACCCCATTATGGGAAATCCGAAATATCATCTATTATAACTAATTTTAGGGAAAAGTAGAAGGTAAACGTGGCATTGGGAGAAAGCAGATGTGTTGAATGCGAAATCTACGTCATTGGATTGGTATCGCAGGATTTGAAGAGCTATGCTGCAAGACAGATATATGCATATAAAATCATTGTAAATAATATAAAGTAAGTTAGGCTTTGTAAGCCGAAATTCATATTTCCTATTCGCAGGATCATAGCTTCAACCCATCAAGTCGATAACTCACTCGTGAAAAACCGGAAGTAGTAGAAATATATAATAATTCCCCTTTGCGACTCCCTTTACGGCATCAAGACTGGATTCGTTGCTAAAATCTATCATCTGCAAAAAATTAGTATGGAGAAGTTCATTGCTTTTAAAACAGAATCTCATAAAAGTATCCTTCTACCGGTTTTCTTTCCTCCGAAAGATTGAGTCTTAGTCTCTGTACACAGCTCAGCGCGCTATAATCACCTTTGTCGTATCAAATCTATAAATTCCCACTCTCAAAGGTCTCATTATCATCATCGTCACAGCAATTACAGCTTGGGTTGAGCCAGTGCTTCCTTCACAACCGCGCTCCATTCGACTCGGTTCATTGTGTCACTTCTCCTAGCATTTACAAGGCAGAAATCTGCATTAAGTTCATGTGCTTATCTTCTTGGTGGTCTTCCACGCTTTTTGCTGTCCATAATAAGAGAGTTGATCTAAGAAAGTAGATCTTTTTCGTAATCCAGCTATCATTCATCCTGAGTTCGTGTCCAAGCCATCTCAGCCGCTGAGCTTTCGCGAAACGCACAATGTTTTGATCTGATATCAGCTGTTCTATCTCATCATTGTATCTGATTCTGTAAGATCCATCAGCTTCTCTTACTGGTCCAAATATCCTTCTTGGGATTTTACGATGAAAGCGGAGAAGGTAGTTCTTTATGTTAGATGTACCATGTTTCGCAGCCATATGTTGCTACGGGTCTTATTAGTGACCTGTAGATTTGTAGCTTACACGAGCTCAATAGTAATTTATTTTTGAGAAGTTTCAGGTGAGCAAAATAGCTTCTATCAGCAACTTGTAGTCTGTCATTCACGCCTATTAGTAGGGGTCTTATCACAGTTTGATTATAGAAACAGTAGAGGTATTTACTTACCTCGGCAGCAAAATTGCCCCGGACGGTGGCACGGATTTAGACATGATTTCCCGAGTCGAAAAAACCAGTGGGGCATTCGGGATATGGTATTCTATGTGGAGAAACAACAACCTGAATTCGAGTTTAAAGGTTAGGCTTTTCAGGTCGAATATGCTGTCAGTACTGCTCAAAAATCACGACCGCTATAACCAGTCGCTTACAAGTTTTTGTCAACCGCTGTCTCGGGATCATATCCCGAATTTTCTGGTCAAAAATAATGCCAAACAAGGAATTACTCGAGAAAGCAAACTTGGAGCCGCTATACTCTAAGGCTTAGAAGACAGGATGTGGAAATGAATGTGGATTGGTCCCACTTTACACAAGAAAGACGGTAACATAGCGAAGAAGGCAATGAAATGGAATCCACTTACAGCGAGAGAAAGAGCACCTGGGAGATCAAGGGAAGCTTGGAAAAGAACTGTACGTGTAGATATCGAGACAGATCAACTCAGGTTAAGTTGGAAGCAGGTAAATGGTCCCAGTAATCGAACGAGATGTCCCACTAGGGATTCAAGGAAACAATGATGATGATGATGATGATCATTGTAACAAAATCGTACCGTTCTCAATTACCTGCACAGATACTGTACTACACTGCTATGTAACACTGCCAGTGCTGCTCCAAATCATCATAAATTCCCTAATAGGGCTTTTTGCATTAGTCTTTTGATTTTTTATTTTTTTTTCCAACCATTTTATGCCATTAACTTTTGTTGTTCACTACTGTATTTTTTCTTTTTGTTTTTGTGCTTTTGTTGTGCGCAAACGTGCCCACTCAATGCGGAAGCGTGCAGGTACTCAATAAGTATTCAATTACTAGCAAATTTTAGCAATACGAAATGTCGAATGTAGTAGTGAAATTTTGTGCTCTTTGAAAATTTACTATTGCGAGTAGTTTAACATTTTCGCATAGCTGGCTCTGATGCCGATATCTCGTATGAATACTTGCACATATTTGGTGCAGAAATGTATAAATAGGATTCCTTTAATTAATGAAATGCGCGAAGCTATGCGGTTACGTATGTGGAAATTTAAAGAAACGCTGGAGATTCTTTGAAAATTTTAAGTAATATTTAAATAAAATTGTGCAGGCTTATGAGATAGTTTGGGATAGTTTAAAAAAAAATTTTGCCTATTTAAGCTAAACGCAATTGCAGCCAGTTCTACTTAAGCTCTTCTTAAAAGTATTCATTGCTTGTGTTTCTACAACTCACCGACCGATAGAAGTTTGCATGCAGTCTTTATAAATCTCTACAACCAAAACAAATGCAATATCTTCAATATGATTTTTATGTATTTTTTAATTTTTTTATTTTATTTTATTTATGTTTTTTTTCTTTTTGTTTTTCCTCCATTTTTCGGCAACCAGATACCCGTACACATTACGCGCTACTTTTTATTTGTAACCATTCGAATGCTGCAAACCGGCTAACCGGCTGGCTGACTGACTGCCATGCAATGAATTTGTTACGTTGCTGCATGTCTGCGTTGCGTCTATTTTAGCTGGCCATGTCTGGCTGGCGCATGAGTCACAAACGAGCGAGTGTATGAACTATTTTTTTGTTTGTTTTAAATTTAAATTTTTTTATTTTTACTAAAATTTTTTTGTTACGATTTTTTATTATTACTTTTTTAGTAATTTTTATTTGTTTCCACATTTTTTACTCTCATATTTTCTTGTTGTGATTTAGGCGCTCAGCTTTTTTGTTTGCTCTTTTTCTGCTGTCTCACACACTTTGTTGTTTATGATTTTATTAGTTGAAATAAATGTTTGTTTGTACGCGTCGTATTTTTCTTGTTCGCTAAGTGTTGCATGCCACCAGGTTTTTAACTTATTTTTCCTAAATCCATTTTTTTCTACTTAATGCTGTACACCTATGCTATGCTATCCGATGCTGTGCTATGCTGTGACTGCTGCTACTCACTTTTTCACTTAATGTTTTTTATTTGCTTTATTTCGTTTTTGCCGCTTTGCGTCAGCGCAGCAGTTGCATTTAGCCTTAATGTTCTGTCAATTAAACAGCAAATTGCCTTACAAATTTATGCGGCTTTTTTACAAATGTTCTTAATTAAATTAATTTTTCAGCGCCTTAATGGATTTTTCATTTACGCCAATTTGTACGGCCATTTGCATTGTAATTTATTTGAATACTTACACAATTTTTAGACAAGCGGTGGATATCTTAGTTGCTTCTATGTGGTGGTGTTATTAGGCAACGATTGCAGGTTTCTGCTTTTAAACCCCTTCTCAACACTAAAAAATATTACCCTTTATCTATTAAAGCCAGGAAAGGACTTCTCATTTATTTTTGTGCAAAAATTAAATTATTTTGTTAAATAAATAATAAAAATTCATGTTTTTAAGTAATTATAATTAAATGCCTCTGTTTAGCGTTAGGTAGAGTGGGGGGACCGATAACTAATTAGTGTTACCTTATTTTCTGTGTGAGTTCCTGTATGTGATTATATATAGTGCTTGAAGCTCAAAAAGTTTGTTAGTGTAGATCAGCGATGTAAGGCTAAACACCATTGAATAAAATTATTACGCTTTGTAGCTCGGTGAGTCGTGGAGTCGCTCTTATGAGATGAGGCCGTTCATACATTGCGGCTGCGTAGTTGTCTGGATTTCGGGTTTAAGTTCTCGGGTCGTCGATTCGTTCTTATAAGAATAGCTTCCTGTTTATAGTATGCACGCAGTGTACGCCTTAAGTTTCCCATTTCATTAGCCTTTTGAGAGATGCAGCGATCTGCTTAGCAAATGAAATGATAAACAAAAACCCAAATTGCTGCTTATTTATAGGCGGGAATTAATTGAAACTTAATTTTGATCAATTAAAATAAGACTTGGTTAAAATTTAATTTTATTTATTTAAAAATTCACTACACAGTTTAGACCGTGCGCTGCCGAAACTGTATATTTTTTTGTTTGTTTTAAATTTTATTTTTTTTATTTTTACTAATATTTTTTGGTAACATTTTTTATTATTACTTTTTTGGTCATTTTTATTTGTTTCCACATTTTTTCTCTCATATTTTCTTGTTGTGATTTAGGCGCTCAGCTTTTTTGTTTGCTCCTTCTCTTCAAATGAAGAGCAGCAGACAACAATTTCACACATCAGTTGTGAACAATCAGAAAAAAGGAAATTATTTCCCATATCCTTTGTGAATGCCCTGCGCTATGGAAGTAGAGAATATCAACTCTGGGCAAATCTCTGTTCGAGAGTCTTGAATAACTGTCTGACTTAATAGTTGACAACCTAAGAAGATTTCTCAATCGCACAGACTGGATATAGTCATGCTGTAAATCACCACTTCAACCAAGTAACCCTTGGTCTTGGTCAATTCGATAGACACTCTTGCCCTTTAACTCCTTTTCCCTCGATTTGTTGGTCATTTTGGACTCTCCTTTATTTGTTTTGAGGTTGGTTGTTATGTGGATGTTTGTCGACTTCGTTCTCTAATTTGTAGTGTATGTATTGATATTTTTTTCACAAATGGAAGGATCTACAGATTTCGCCTCCGAACGGCAGATAGTTTTTGCAAGAGAAGCTTTTTCATGGCAGAAATACCATTTACCTGCCAAGAGGCGACCGCTGTTAAGAAAACCTTTTTCTATCATTTGTTTTCTCATACCCGGGGTTTCGAATCAGTACACTTGCGAATGCTAGTCAAGCACCCAATCATAGGATGGCAGTTGTTAAAGTTTATTATTTTTAAAAGAAGTGTGTCTATTTTTCTTATATAAAATTTAAAGTAAAAAGTACTTCTTCCATATGATGAAAATACCTTGGCAAGTATAATAATTAACAATTTAAATAGAATTAAATTTTGTATACATATCTCACTTGAGAGTATTAGGATTCACACAAAAGCCAAAATAGTCTTTATAAACTGGGGTGTCAACAGAGTTGAGAGACAATTTCACATGTCAGAAATGCTTCTTGCGCGCCACAACCCAAAGTCAGTTTTGCAATGAGTGTTGGTTAGGACAGAAAAATGTATCCATTTGACAACACCAAACACAAGGAATAATATGTGAAGTACAGCCAACTTGTCAAATTGACTCCGAATATTGATGGCAAGATAGGGCTGTTAAGACGTAAGGAAACTGTCATGGAACAATTGTACCATCAATAATGGACTCATCTGATGAAGACCCACCTGAATTTTCCTAATATGTATCTAGAAGCAGATACATAATTTTCTATCACGGCTTTGCTCGGCTTCATCCAATTAAGAACTATTTACAAAACTTTGTATAATGAGTTGCAGAATGCCCGACGAATTCATCATTCATGATTCCCTCTGATTTTCACCTGTTTCGCTAAACGTAAATGGTTTTATTTTCAAGAACATGACTCACTTGAGCTGATGCCTTCAGTTTGGCGATTGATTAAAATTGATTAAATCGCCTAGCTCTTGGTCTCAAACAATGAATAGTTTTTTTAACACGGTGTCCACAAGTTACCGGTTTGATGACAAATCTATACAAACATACATATTTATTTCCAGTAGCAATATTTTGATTAATACACTTGATTTTTAATGGAAATTAAGGAAATATTTTGAAAGCCCCCAATTTTAAAGTTATGAACTCAATATAAATTGCTGAAAATTATCACTGGCCTTTTGCATGTGAAAGCTTCTATCAGCTGCTAGTCAGTTTTGTCCAAGCCTAATTTAGTAGTCTTATACAGGTTGGTTGATAAGTATTAACTATCAGAAAAAAAAACAAAATGTTTCCACCGTTTTAATATTTCATATTTCACTTGAGCACAAAAGAAAATATTTTACCGGTCCGCCAAGTCATTTTTGGCTTATAATCAAATTATTTTTAAGATTATAAAAGGAAACAAAATTTGGTAATTGTGTTCAGCAACAGTTCAAATTCACTACATTTAGTACAAAAGTCTTACTATTTTTATAATATACAATTTTTTATTTTTATTTAAAAGTTGTTTATTGTCAAAAAAGTATTTTCACATAGCTTTAAAATCAAGTAAATATATGTTACAATGCGAAAAATAAATACGATAGCAACAGTAAGAATAGCCACATTTTTTACAACTAAACACAACTTCCTCAGGTTGGAAAACAAATATTCGTGATACCTGATAAGCATCAATTCAGCAGCCAACAACTGAAAAGTAATACCATTCGGCGAAGAGAGGGGTATGAGGAGTGCTTTAGAAGGTGCAGAAGTGATCAAAAACGCGTTACAAGTAAACAAAAGGAAAAGCAAATAAAACAAAATAATCTAAAAGTAAGAAAGAAACAAACAAGCTGACGAACACACGGTGACGAAATTCGCAAAACAACCGAGAGACCAAAAACAGAAAAACCGAACAAAAAATCGAATATAAAGAATAAAAAAAGTCACCATAAGAAGGCAGTTTTTTTTCAAATAAAAAGTTTACACTCTTAATACCAAAGATACCAAAGCCAAGTTCAATACTATTCCGCATGCAAGCTTTTTTTTCTCACAAACATTGAGAAGAAGAAAAAAAAAATATTTGCTGTATTTGTGTGTTGTCAAGACTTTGTGACACTCAATAAAAAAATGCCATCGCCCCCACCAATACCACACCACATACAGCAGCAGCACCTGACGATTGGACATTGTGACATTCGCAAGTGACTGTAAATGGAAGTAGAAAATGAACCAAGAAATCGAATTGCTTGCAAGTAAAAAAAAAATTTGCGAAACAGCAAAAAATGCAGTAAAATTTGTTGCAGTAGTTCGTGTAATGTTTTACTCATTTGGCGTTTGTTTTGAGTTTTCATTACCAAGTTGAAGTTTTTTGTTGTTAGCGCTCAGTGCGAATTAGAATCATTTGCTTTTTAATTGCATTGTCAATTGTTCGACAAGTTCGTGTCGTAAGTCTTTTGTGTGTGAGCGCTAACCGGACAGGTTCTGTGCAGCTACATAAAAGTTTTTGTTATGGGTGGAGCTTGATTGGGACAAATGGACTTAATTCGAATAACAGATTTGCCATAGAAAAATAGTAATTTAAAAATTACTGTCCAGTAAAAATTATTGTTTCCAATACAAACGGCTTATTAAGCATCGACAGGGGAAAATAAAAACTGGAAATTAAAAAATTCGGTTAGGGTAGTTGATGGTTGCTGGTGGACTGGAATATGAATATAGGCAAATAAATATTTACCATAATAAATAAATATAAATTTTAAGAAATTCAAAATACATATATTTAAATTTTTCAATTTTTTTTGTCCTAACACATGGACATTTTTTTAATAATTTTTTTTTTTCTAATAAAACAAAAATGCTACTGCTAAGAAGTCGGTAAAGAAACATTTACTTTTTAGTGTATTTTGGAAAAAATTTATTAAAAATGTTTTCAAAGGAGATCTCAAAACTTGTTTAAAGAATGTGCTAAACTCGCTTTATAATAAAAATTTTGAAATTTTATAAAACGAATTTCGAAAAGATTTATAAAAACATGTTTTGCACAAATATTTTACAAAATTATTAAAAAAGTGGTGTACTTAAACTCCGTGATGTATTTAAATTATAAAGAAAACTAAATATTTTTTTTTTTTATATGTTTTGAGAAAATTTGAAAATTTTGTAAAAAAATATCTTCGAAAAAAATTTTAAAAAATTACTGAAATTGTGATGTGCTTAATATCCTTTATAATTACAAAAGTTATTATTTACTTTTTTATGAATTTTGAAAAAAACTCTAAAAAATATTTTCAGAAAAGATTTAAACAAATTAAATTAAACTTTCACTTTTTTTATTAAAAAAAAATATTTTGACTAATAACTAAAAATGTGATATGCTTTATATCTCTCTCTTCCTCTCGTAGCTTCACAGTCTGTGATGGACCATAGCTTCATCAACAATCCTCCTCCAATTCAGTCTCTTTCCTACCTCATTTCTGCAATTACGAACGTCCATCACTTTTAAGTCTACTTCTACGTCATCAAGCCATCTCTTTCTTGGTCAGCCTCTCTTTCTCCCTCCAATTGGACGCAAAGTAAACACCCTTCTTTGGATTCTTCCGCTGTAATAAAAAAATGTTATGCATACTTTTTTATCGACTTTTGCATGAATTTTGAAACGAAAAAATTTAATATTTAAAAAAAAAAAAAAAAAAATTATTTTCTCAATGTCCTCTCACAAATAATAATTAACATAAACGCATTACATCAAAAATTAAAACAAATATAGAAATAATTAAAAAAACAGGATATCCTGGCACAATCCTGGGATCTGTTTTTGAAGCGGAAGGCAACTGGTGATGAAAAGTTGATTACAGTCGAGAACGATGGCTGGAAATCCTTCAATCGGCAGTGAGCCTGCTCAACCATTTACTCAAATCCGCAATAATGAACAAGAAGGATTATTCGTCTATCTGCTGAAATTGGACGAAATCACTTCTAACCAAACACTCAATTCGGACCTCTATGCTTCACATCTCATCAGATTTACGTAGCGAATTGGCTAGAAGTGGTCAGAATCGACGAATGTAAAGATGCCTTATTTAAAAAAAAAAATAAAATGAAAACAATAACAACAAAAACATTAGGCTGCATGCAACTTCAATGACGCTTTAGAAGAGCTTGGAAGGCAGGCTCCACTACATGCACCATATATCTAATCCCGACCTGCTTCAAGCAATTATCACTTATTCAGGTATTTTCAAAATTTTCTCGATGATACAAATCTGATTTCATGCGAGGCTTGTGAAAATGAGCTGCTCAAATTTCTTACGAATAAAGATGAGTATTTCTTTAATTGCGTTGCCATGAAGTTGTGATCAAAATTTCCCATATTTGATCGAAATATCAATTTTAATGAATACACGAAGCTACATAAATAACAGGAACTCAACATGTATCAAATAAATACTTGATTTCGTATCATTTTTAAACAGTTTTTAAGAAATTATTGTAGATTAATAAACGGCAAAATTTTCCGAAACTTTTATCAAAGTAAATAATATTACAATTATGTATTGAAAAACGAAAATGTCTTTGGGAACCTGCAGTTAATGGATGAAGTTCACACGGCAGTTGGTTCTACATTACCGAATCGACCGGGATTTATGTCCGGCTGTCACTCAAGCAGCATTTTCCGAGCATTTATGGCTTCATAAAAAACACACGCAAAATTCAGAAAAATGAGTCCCAATCGATAATTGATGGTCATCATTAGCACTGGCCGATACAGCTGCGATATTTTCTTCAGTTCGCACTGTACGTAAGCGTGTTGGTGGTTTGATGTCCAATAATGTAAATTTGGTTCTAAATTTAGTCACAATTCACAATAGCTCGAATAGCCGCTTCAGTGGGTCGATTAAACTGACCATAAAATGGAAGAAGCGTGCGATAAACTTTCTTAACAGAACACGCATTTTTATAATAAAATTCAATGATTTGCAAGCGTTGTTCGTTTGTAAGACGATTCATGGTTAAATTATAGACCAAACTGAAGATGCTTGACAGTGAAACAAAACACGAAACGTGCGTTAGCTGTTTAAACCAACTGTTTAAAAAGATAAAAGCTAAAAAATCATCATAGCGACAAAAAAGGAAAGATATTGGAAGAAATGTTTTCCCTAGCTGGAGGTCCGGTCGAAGTATGTTAAAAACGTATAGATCTACATATGATTCGATTTGGTTAAACGTGGAATAAAAGGACTTAATGAAAAATTTTGATCTGAAGATTCTCCGTAAGATTTTTGGACCTTTGCACGTTGGCAACGGCGAATATCGCAGACGATGGAACGATGAGCTGTATGAGCTTGACTACGACATAGACATAGCGCAACGAATAAAGATCCAGCGGCTACGTTGGCTGGATCATGTCGTCCGAATGGATACAAACGCTCCGGCTTTGAAAGTATTCGATGCGGTACCAGCTGGTGGTAGCAGAGGATAAGGAAGGCCTCCTCTGCGTTGGAAAGATCAGGTGGAGAAGGACTTGGCTTCACTTGGTGTTTTCAGCTAGTGCCGGTTAGCACGAGAAAGAAACGACTGGCGCGCTTTGTTAAACTCGGCCAAAATCGCGTAAGCGGTTATCACGCCAATTAAGAAGAAGAAGATGATGATGAAAAATTTTGACAAATTTTTTTTGTTTTGGTATTTTAATAACGTTTTTATGAAAATATAACTCATTCTTCTACAAAAACCATAAAAATACAAGTTTATAACTTTTTGCAAATTAAGAAAAATATATAAAAAATTCGAATAAAATTGCAAGCACGCAGTTCTATAACCCTCTAAATTTTGGCATAATAAAGTGCAAATTTTCAGTAGCTTAAAAATCGCACTGATTTTTGAAAATTTATTTTCTTGGTAGTGTAATTTTTTCATATAACGAATGTTGGAAATTTTCTTGTATGAAAAAAAGAGGTTGTCTGTAAAGTCGGTTTACTAAAGATAGTTTAACGTGATAACGTCTAAGAAAATACTGATTGAATGGTTGCATTTTTCAAAAGAAAATTTTAATTTTATTTGTTTGATAGATATTTTGTATGGATATAGATAATGAGTTAACATTAACATAACATAATAAACTTTAACATAACATAACATAACATAACATAATATAACATAACATAACATAACATAGCATAACATAACATAACATAACATAACATAACACAACATAACATAACATAACATAACATAACATAACATAACATAACATAACATAACATAACATAACATAACATAACATAACATAACATAACATAACATAACATAACATAACATAACATAACATAACATAACATAACATAACATAACATAACATAACATAACATAACATAACATAACATAACATAACATAACATAACATAACATAACATAACATAACATAACATAACATAACATAACATAACATAACATAACATAACATAACATAACATAACATAACATAACATATCATAAAGCATTCACCAACAGCTTTCATTTGAAACCCATATTGTACATACACGTCCGAAGGTTACCCGGGTCCACGTTTTGACCTATATCTCGAGACCCTATCTATCAATAGGTATTCAAACTATACGGAAATCATCTTCAATACCTACTTAACAATGTGTGTAAGTTTGGTTTAATTCGGTTCAAAGACACGGCGGGTCCACGTTTTGGCATATATTTCCAGACCCTAGTCATCAATAGGTATGAAAATTACCCCGTATTAAAGCACTTATCAACAGCTTTCATTTGATACCCTATTGTACATACACAACCAAAGGTTACCCGGGTCCACGTTTTGACCTATATCTTGAGACCCTATCTACCAATCGGTATTCAAACTATACGGAAATCATCTTCAATACCTCCTTAACAATGTGTGTAAGTTTGGTTTAATTCGGTGCAAAGACACGGCGGGTCCACGTTTTGGCATATATTTCCAGACCCTAGTCATCAATAGGTATGAAAATTTCCCCGTATTAAAGCACTTATCAACAGCTTTCATTTGATACCCATATTGTACATACACAACCAAAGGTTACCCGGGTCCACGTTTTGACCTATATCTCGAGACCCCAGTCACGGAGCGGCTTGAAAAATACTCCGTACTAAAACATTCACCAACAGCTTCAATTTGATATCCATATTGCACAAACACATTCTAGGGTCCACGTTTTGGTCTCTATCTCGAGACCCTAGTCACGGAGCGGATGGAAATACTCTGAACTAAAGCATTCACCAACCGCTTCCATTTGATACCCATATTGTACATACACATCCGAAGGTTACCCGGGTCCACGTTTTGACCTATATCTCGAGACCCTATTTACCAATAGGTATCCAAACTATACGGAAACCATCTTCAATACCTCCTTAACAATGTGTGTAAGTTTGGTTTAATTCGGTGCAAAGACACGGCGGGTCCACGTTTTGGCATATATTTCCAGACCCTAGTCATCAATAGGTATGAAGATTTCCCCGTATTAAAGCACTTATCAACAGCTTTCATTTGATACCCATATTGTACATACACAACCAAAGGTTAGGGTCCACGTTTTGACCTATATCTCGAGACCCCAGTCACGGAGCGGCATGAAAAATACTCTGGACTAAAGCATTCACCAACAGCTTCCATTTGATACCCATATTGTACATACACATCCGAAGGTTACCTGGGTCCACGTTTTGACCTATATCTCGAGCCCTATTTCCAAAATAAAATATAATCCATGTTACTCGTGGATGATGTAGTTTCGAATGGTGAAAGAATTTTTAAAATCGGTCCAGTAGTTTTTGAGCCTATTCATTACAAACAAACAAAGTTTTCCTCTTTATAATATTAGTATAGACAGCATATCTCATAAGGTATATGGTAAATATTACCATACATTTTTTCCTTCATATATAATAAAAAAATTAATAATAATAACATTAAAACAACAGGTATTATTAACAAACTTGGTTTTATTTTAAATTCTTCAAGTGAATCAAATTAATAATAATCAATAAGAAGACATATGCACATACAAATACATGAATTTATATATATACATATGCGCATATACATACATATATACGCTCACTTAAGTAGGAGAGAGCAAGATGTCGAACGTTGCTGTTCGTTTGCTTTGTTTGCTTTGTCGTTCGTTCCGCGCTTTCGCTTGCAGTTCATTCAATGCAATGAGCAAGGTAACGACAAATGAGCAAGGTAACACTAATGAGCAAGGTAACACTAAAGAGCACGGTAACACTAATGAGCAAGGTAACACTAAAGAGCAAGGTAACACTAAAGAGCAAGGTAACACTAAAGAGCAAGGTAACACTAATGAGCAAGGTAACTACATATGAGCAAGGTAACACTAATGAGCACGGTAACTACATATGAGCAAGGTAACGACACATTGTTTCGTGCGTGCAGCCTGTTAAATCGAATTATAAGACGTTATCACGTCAAAAAAAAACAATAACGCTATGTGTCATAGTTCGTTAACGAAAAGGATTGAACAAAGTTTAGTTTCCGGAAAAGGCAATCGATTGGCGATATCTAATAAAAAATCTTTCTCATTTTCAGATAGTTTTCAAAGTTGGCAAGTTTTATTTGCAGTAAATAAATCTAGCAGTGTTATTTAAAGCTAAATTTAATTTTTTTTTAGAATCTTAACTTTGCTTGCAATATACCATTTCAAAGTAGGAAATTTAAGGAACCACAAGAGCTTTCACTAATATAAGTTTTGCTCTGGTTATATATCCGTGGCTGTCAGTATAATTGGTGAGGTCGAAAGTAAAATCAAGCGATCTTTTTTTAGGGAAAGATTGGTATTCTTGTTGTGAATAATAAATTAGGGTATCATCAGGTATAGAGGAGTTGTAACAGCAGTGAATTATGTAGTTCATGAACGCAGTGAAGAGAATGGGGCACATTAGATTCCTTATGGTGCGTCAGACGAGGTTGTCATGCGATTCGAAAGCAAAGTCTCACATTGGACTGGTTGCAGGCTTTTCGAAAGGAAGCTTATCATTGATTTCAAGGTTGTTTTAGTAAAACTTAACCAATGTTGTAATTTTAAAAATAAGATATTATGATTGGAAAAATTTTAGAGAAGCTTAAGAGTACTAAAAATGTAAAAATTGGATGTCGAATGCAGGGCGAATGTCGCATTCGACATCCATTCATTTAATGTGGGTTAGGTGGGTTCCTCAAAAAATTTTTTGGATGTTTTATACTCCATACACAAACTATAAAGTATGAGAAATCTAAATGCGTAGTCAGAGAGAAGCAAATCAAAATTATTATTCTGTTCATAAGTTTCATCCTAGAATTAATACTAATTGACTTATTTATGAGAGAGTTTCTTTTTTAGTTACCATACTGATTTATTCACTCAGATGGATTAGGATGAAATTTAGAATATTTCATTTAAGAGGAGCTAAATCAGATTTATATATTATTTATATATTATATTGACATGAGCCAGATAAAGACAACAGGAATTTAGCCCCTGTTGCTTAGTGATATTTTGACATTTTTTTTAGCAAACATTTTTTTTAGTTGTGTTCCAGTTATTGCGGAAATCTCTTTAGTATCCGGTTTCATATAAGTTTAGCCATTTTTTTTAAATATTTTTAACAAAACTTTTATTTATTCAGACACCTGTAAAATTTCGGAAAAAAGGGTTTTTTTATAAAATGTTAATATAATCCTTTAAGAATATGTCAAAAAAAATTTTAGAACGTAAATATAAGTATTTCTTATATTATTGACCGTCAACCATGACGACTCTATTCTTTTCGTTCGAGAGCTGGGAGAGGTAAAGTTACGTTGCCGACTTTAGACGTAGTTTTCTCAAAACTATATTTTTCGAATTGGCGTACACGATAACTCGAACAGTTATTGACCGATCTCCCTGAAATTTTGCATACATCTTTTTTATGATATTATGTTTTATGTGTTTCAAAGTTTCGAAAATTGTTAAAAAAAAAATTTTTCGAAGCAAAAATAGTAGGGAAATTCGCCCAATAATTCATTTTGGTTTTTTGTGTTCAGGTCACTGACGCTGATGCTACAATGCCCGCCGATTGCAAAGCCCCGCTGCGAGCCCCATTTTAAATTATTAAAAAAAAAAAAAAATTTATAATTAACATTTTAAAGTATAAATAAACTGTATGCCAATTTTGAAAAAATATAGTCGCTTCTTCATTTTAAATAATTTTAATGAAAATCAGGGAAAATATTGCCCTTTACAGGTATCTGTCTCCTTAAGAGGAGCTAAATTAGATTTAGCAAGAAAATATATTTACATGAGCCAGATAAGAACAAATAAGGGCTAAATTCCTGTTGCTTAGTGATATGAAGAGCATTTTTTAGGCACAATTTTTTTTTCAGTTCTGTTCTAGTCATTGCGGATGTCTCTTTAGTATCCGCTTTCATATAACTTCAGTAATCGTTTTTTAAATATTTTTAACAAGATTTTTTCTATTTTATTTATTCAAAAATTCACAAATTTAATTCCAAATGCATAGCAAATTTATGGGTTTAGATGAGTAATAATAATAAAAAAAAAATTTTAACGTTACATCTAATAGTTTCGTTTTCATTCCCAATTCATTCAAAACTTACAATTTATTGTGTTGCACAAAATATTACCACTAATTTGCCGCATGCCACAAAGTGTCTGCGTCACTTATCACTTTGCTATTAACCTAAATCAGTTAGAAATCCCTTACAAAATAGCCGCTTACGCGCACACAAATAAACCGCCACACACACATACATACTTACACACTTACAAGCACTGATTTCTATCACTCAGCTTACATAAGTGCCATTGTCGACGAATTAGCTCAGCTGGCAAATTACATTTCTCAGCTTTTTGGTGAATTATTGTATAAAAAATTATCTACATCATAATTACCAACATTAGGTTGACCACAAACCGAAAGAGTGCAAAACAACGAATTCAAAAAAATAAATACATCAAAAAAAACAGCAACAAACATTCGCAACAAAGGCATGCGGCTACAAGCAACAACAATAGCTAAACAAGTGATTCATAAAAACATATTTATTGTATTTATTTTTTTGTTTGTCACAAAATCTCGCGTGCAGTTATGATATCGCAATGGCTGTTGGAAAAATCGCATGCGATTTATTATAATAGTTTAATAAATTTAAAACGAAATATAAATAGGCTGAAATTATTTTGAAAAAAAAAAAATTAAATACAAAAAAATAAAAAAACACGTTTTAGAAATAAAATAAAATTTCGTTCTTGCGGTCGATTCAAAATTAAAAAAAAAATTTTTTTTCTTTTACAGTATTTTTTAAGCACTGCTTACGAGTATATCCGTTTAAAATGCTCAGCCATTGGCAGCTAAGTGCGGCAGTGTAAGTTCGCAGCTGCCCACGCGCCAACACTTGGCAGCAGTGACGGCGGCGGCGGCGGCTATTTGTTGGTCAGCATTATTGTGCCAATGACTGTTGACACCAGCGGCACGTTCGGTGTTTGAATTTGTGGCGCCGCGGCACACGCTTTGTTCCGGACATAGTGCGCATTTATGAGCGATTCGAATGGTAGCTGTGTATTATTAATGCAATTCGAATAGTGAATAAAATACAATTACATTAGATTTGTTAGCTTTGTAGGAGCAATAAGAATATCATTTGATTTGTTGGTAAAAGTAAATTGGTCTCCACATACTTACCACATGTGCTTACTTGCTTCTTACGTAAGTCGTTAGAAATTAATGGTAGATATTTCAAGTGAGTTAAAATGGAGGAAATTTAAGAAGGGCAGTTACATTAGATACTTCGGAAAACTTTTTTTATTATTGCATAAATAATTAATACAATTATTCCAGGTTTTGATCAAGAAAGTTTGAACCGAACTGTGATGAGTTTTAAGCTATTTGTGTTAAATGGTGTCCTTTCTGACTTATCGCGGGCTCGTGAAACGTTTTTCTCAAAATTCATGCTTTCTACAAAACAAAAAAATTCTCAAACACAAAACACTCAAAAAACTAAGTTCTCAAAAGGCCAAATTTTCACAAAAAATTAAAAAAAAAAAATTCTCGAAAAAACTTCTGAAACAGATACTCAAAAAACCAAATACTCAAAAAAAAGCAAAAACTATTTCTCCAAAAACACCAGTTTGCAAAAAAAAAATTTCAAAGACAAAAAATTCTCACAAAACAAGTTCCTAAGAAACAAAATTCTCAAAAAAAACTTCAATCTCAAAATAATAAATTCTCATAAAATAATTTAACAAATAAAATTCTCAAAAAAACCGAATTCTCAAAACAAAAAAATTCTTCAATAAACGAATTTTCAAAAACAGAGATCAAAAGGAAAAAAATCTGATAAAACGTATTATAAAAAAAAAACTATTATAATGTTAATTAAACTACAAAAATTGTCATAAAAAATTTCTAAAAAAAATCTCAAAAACGAAAAATGCTCATTAAATTAAATCTCAAAAAAACAACAATCTCTTAAAAAAATTTAAAATAAAACTCCTCAAGCAAAAATCTGAAAAAAATACTGAAAAAACCAAATTTTCAGAAAAGCGAATCTTAAAAAACCAAGTTTTAGAAATAAAAAATTCTCACAAAACAAGGTTCTCAAAAACGAAAATTCTCCAAAAAACCAAATTCTCAAAAAAATAAATTCTTCAATGAACAAATTTTCAGAAGCAAATTCTCAAAAGCAAAAAATTCTCATAAAACAAATTCTCAAAACACAAAATTCTCAAAAAAACAAAATCTCTTAAAAAATGTCTCAAAAGAGATTCTAAAAAAAGTGTCAAAAATCCAAATTCACAAAAAAAAATTAAAAAAACAAAAACAACATTCTCTAAAACAAGAAAATTTCATACAACAAATTCTCGCAAAAAAAGCTTTAAAAAATCTCTTAAAAAAATGAATTTTCAAACAAAAACTCTCCAAAACAAAAAATTCAGAAATAAAAATCTTGAAAACAAGAGTCTTCAAAATAAAATCTTCTGATAAAAAAAATTAAACAAACAAAATTCTCAAACAAATCAACCTCTCAAGAACATGAAATTAGAAAAAACATGATCAAACAAATTTTTCTGAAAAACAAATTGAAAAAAAAAAATATTTTTTCTCTTTTAAACAAAACTCTCAAAAAAATGAAATTCTCAAAAATATGAAATTAGAAAAAATTAGTTCAAAAAAAATTTTTCTGAAAAAAAAAATTTCAAAAAAAATTTCAAAAAAATTAAAAAAAAAAATTTGTTTCTCTTTTAAATTACTTACTAAATTAAGAAAAGTTTGATTCATTTGAAAAAAGTGTTAAAAAAAAATATGTCTCAAAAAACAATTTCTCAAAAAAAAATTTCAAAAAAAGAAATTAAAAGATTATTTTCTAAAAACAACTGCTTTTCTTTTTTAAATTACTAATGAAACTAAAGCTTAGAAAAGTAAAATAATTTAAAAATTTTGAAATTGGAAAAAGTTCGATTCATTAATGGACTCTATGTCATTGTGGCCCATTCTGGCGAAATCAACAATCGTGCAAGTTCATATCTATGTACATTTTCAATTCGCAAAATTTGGGAAAATAATTTAGTTACTGAGAGCGATTTTTAAGCAAAAAGCTTCTGTCAGTCAGTGGCAGTCAAGGTGCCTATTAAATGGCAGTTTTGGGTCATAATAAGGGCCCACGTGCACCTTTTTAAAAGTCATGAATAAAGACTGGCAAGAAACTAATCCTGAACACACTTCTGCATAACCTGACCTGCTTAACTAAGCAAACCTAATTTCTGCTACTTCCGGACCAAGATTCATAGAGTCATCAAATATATTCAAATGCCATGAAAAGGCGAACAAATTACTCGTGGACAGGCATTGCTTCAGTGACATTTTCAAACTAAAAAAATCCTAATTTATACGTACACAAAAGATGGAGCTGAAGTAGAAGTTACTACTGCTCAACCTGGACACATACGTACGCATTTACTTGAGGTTAGTTGCAAGAAGTAGCAACCACCTTTGCTTATAAGCAACTATCTACTGCTTTTTGCTACTGTTGCCGCAATTGCGCTTTCCGTTGGTGACCACTGCTGCTGTTGGTGGTACTGTTTTTCGCTGCTGAGAGTCTTTTTGCTGATGTTACGCATGCCTTCACTCACACACACGCATTTTTTACTAAATTAGTTGCATTTAGTTTGTACTCTTGGTTTTTTCTCCCCATTAAAAAGCCAAGTGACCGACTGGCCGACAGGTTGCTTGCTAACAACAAGTTTCACGCATTGCCGTCTGTGTGACTCGTCCACTGCCTGTCTTTCATCTATCCATTTTGTATCTTAATTGACGTGCACATTGCACTATCGCATTTAAAATGCCTTCATCCTTCTCAGCCTAATCCTGCAAGTTATCATTGTATGATTTTTCTATTTGTTTTTGCTTGTTTTTTGTTGTGGTCGTTTTTTTGCAACATACATTGATGTATACTCTCGCCTCAGTGACGAGTAGCCTCTTAGCTAATTTTTTAACACATTTTTGCAATGAAATCATTTAGATAGCTTTGACGCGTCAGACTTGTCAACTGTTTGGCTGGGTTGGCTGGATAAGGAAAGGCGGCGGTGGCAAGTGTAGCAGATAGTGACAGTATTGAGCTTTGTGACATAAACTAATTATTTTGCTTACTTAGTGGAAGGCTTTTGTGGTTTACTAAGTGAAAGGCGTTTGCTGTGACAGCTCTTTTGATTAGTGCTTCTGTGGCAGGTTGAGCCCATTAGCTCCCGTAGCTGGCTAACTGTTGTGGGTAAGTGTTGTCAGTACGTTGATATGGTTTGTAGTTGCTTGAGATAAATATATTTTTTTTAAATTAATGTTGCTATAAAGTTTTATTAAAACCCATACAAAGAATTGTTTGCCAATCACAAAAAAAATTAAAAATTAAAAATATGTGAGTATTTTTCTCATCTTTTCAAGAAAGTGAGATTTACTGACGAGATTGTTTGCTAATTAATTATTTATTATTTTTATTTATTTTTTTTTCTTTAAATTACTTATAAAACTAAAGCTTAGAAAAATAAAGCAATACTTGATTTTGTAATTGGAAAAAAGTTCGATTCATTTGTAAAAAAAAAAAGTTCAAAAACAATTAAGAAAAATTTAAAAAACTACCACTGAAACTAGCAAACACCTAACTTTCAAGTGTCCTTTAACTTTTTCTGTTTTCCCAATTGCCTCACAAAAGTAAATTTGCCAGCACTGGGACTCCGCAAAGGATAAAATGAAAATCGAATATTTTTCTCCAATAACCAACCTTCTTCACTAAACTTTGGCTACTTAAGACTTACTACTGGTGACATATTTTGGGGCATTAATATGTTAAAACTCTCTGCACAGACTGACACTGATAGTTTTTATCCCGTCTGAAATTTATTTTTAACACACAATTAAGAGCAGGAGTCTTTTTTAATGTCTAGAAAGTACATCAATTACCTCAATTTTCAAAAGTGGTCAATCTCCTAGCTTTATATAATTTCTAGACAGTTCGAGAGTATAGTTCAAGGAAGAATTTATTTTGCCATTAACCCATTTTCGGCAGCTGGTCGATTTTTCGACCACCAACTTCGGACTCCAATATCTCTGAAACTAAATGTAAATTTATTGATCAGTTTTCACAAGTTTTAAATTTGGAATTTAGTTAATTTCTAGAGCATAATTTTTTAAGAAAAAAAGGTTCAGGGCAGATTTTTGTAAAAGAATGAAATTATCACTATTTTTACGTGTTTTTTGTGCAGATGAAAAAATAATGAAAAACAAAAAAACAAATAATTGTTACTAATTTATTGTGAAGAGAAAAGATGAAATTAAGAGAATCAAAAAAGTCGATATTGCAATAATTTTTACTGTTTCATGGACGTAAACTTTAGTGGTCGGGAAATCGACCGCTGGCCAGGAACTGTCATGTAGGATAGAACAAAATCTAGCAATATTTTTTTCTTATTGAAAGAGATGGAAGTAAGTATAGCAAAGGTACTACCCCTGCAGGGAAAATCACTACTAGTGAACCAAAACTCTAGTTCAGCACTAGTACCTTACCTCCAAAATCGAACCTGTCCTATATTGGATGGTATGGGACTATTAGAAAATACATACAAATCGAACTAGTTCTCATTCGTCTAATATCGAACTAGGGCGGAACTATCCTAAAAGGGTTTATTGGAATATTGTACCTATCGGGGTACCATACTTTGCCACACATTGACCACTACTGGTCTGTTGGATCGGACATGGGGGTTCCAATTGTGAAGCAGGCTATGAGTCGTAATCGGTTTAAAAAATTAAGCAGTTTTTCCATCTCGCTGACAACACGAATTTAAACACAGCAGACCGTTTTGCGAAGGTTCGTCCTATTACTGACGCTCTCAACAAAAAGTTTATGCAGTTTGGAGTCTTTAACCATAATCTCTCTATAGACGTACGGATGATTCCATAATTTGGACTCCACTCCTGCAAAATGTTTATCATGGGAAAGCCAATCCGGTTTGGGTTTAAAACATGGTGCTTATGCTCTGAAAGTGGGTACCTATTTTCTAGTTCATTGTACGGGGGAGCAGCAACCCCTCACGATAAAACTATTGGTCTAGGCGCACAAACAGTCTTAGACTTGCTTGCCAACGTATCTGACCCTGAGTGTCACATCATTTTCTTTGATAATTTTTTCTCTTCATACCATCTAATGTGCCTTCTGAGCGAACGTCGTTTTTTTGCAACTGGTACTATACGCGAAAATAGAATGGGCGATTCTCCTTTGAGAAATTAAAAAAAAGAAATACGAGGAACATTTGACCAACTACTTGATCATCAGCAAGAAATATTGACTGTTCGGTGGAATGATAATACTGTAGTCAATGTTATAACTAATAACTCCACAGTCAATCCAATTATAAGCACTAAAAGATATTGTCGGAAGAAAAAACCAACTATCACTATCCCGCAGCCAAAAGTTATTCAAGAGTATAATCATGGCATGATAATGCGGTGGCAAATTATAGAATATCTATGAGAGGAAAACAATGGTGGTGGCCAATATGGACAAATGCTCTTGGTAACGCAATGGTCAATGCATGGAAACTTCATTGTATGATGGAAAAAATTGAAAAGATAAAACCACTGTCACAAATTGATTTTCGTTCCAAAGTCACAACAGAATTATTGAATTACGACAAGGACGGGGACGAGTATGAAAACGAACATGGAGAGGAAGGTCCATCGAACCTTCCGCGGATCAATGAAAGGATACACGCTTTCATGAGAAGCATTGAAAACAAATTTCGGCGGTGTAAATTTTGCAAGAAACATACTATTTTTACTTGCAAAAAATGCAATATTCATTTACATACTAAATGTTTTGATGATTATCATAAAAATTTGTAAGCTGACTTTTCAATCAATAAAACAACAAAAAAATATTTGTATTTGAAATAAAATGAAATAAATTGACTTCGCGTGCTAAATTTTTTTCATAAATGTTGCATTTTTTTTAATATATTTGACGGTTTTTGACCAGCGGTCGATTTTTCGACCAGTCCATATCTAAAACACCGATGGTCAGAATTTAATTTTTTTTTTTAATTTTTCTTGATTATGGTCCTATAAGCACTGACTAAAAAGGAAATGGAAAAATTATGTCGAATTCTTGTAGCAACCGAAGATGGGTTAAGAGTTTAGTCTCACCTGGCCAACACGGCTTTGTCGCTGGGCATTCTACGGTTACCAACCTAGCGGTTTTAGAGCATTGATACGTTTTTTCTGGGCTCAAAGTTAATTGTATATATACCGATTTTTCTAAAGCATTCGACAAAGTGTATCATTTCATTATTTTGCGCAAGCTAGCCATGTTTGGTTTCCACTCTATATTTTTCAAGTAGCTGAATTCCTATGTAAGTAATAGGTGCTGAATGGTCAATAGAAGGGGTCTCTTCTATTCCCTTTATTGCATCAGATGAAGTACCTCAGGGAAGCATCTTAGGATCTTTACTCATGGTTATTTTTATTGATGCAACAGGTGCGTGTTGTTCGTTTTCTAGATTCACACTCTATGCGAACGACCTCGTCGAGAAATATAGTCGGAGGGTTGCCATTGCCAGCAGCTTACAACTACCGATTCGATTTTGGTCAAGTGTTCTCTTGTTTTTATTCTTGGCAACAAATATTTCTCAACTATGTAATACGAGGCGGTGCACTCTGATTCGATTTGGCGAAAGCTCCTTCAAAGTCTATCAGATCTGATCAGTAGTAGACGCGACAAGGGCGATCTGCTTGAAGTATGCGGGTCGCAGCACAAATGTGTTAGTATTAAAACTGCCAGTACTGGCTTGAGAAGTGCGCTTGGTGTTCGCCACACGCTTTCTTGCGAATACTTTCCGGATACTAGCTAAAGTTACTATCATTGTCTCGCTTTCTTTTATTTTCCAGTCTTTCAGCCCTTTAGCTATTTTATCAAATCTTTTCTGAAGCTTGAGGGAGTCCACTTCGGTGTGGGAGTCTATAGCGAGTAGGGCGGTGTCATCTGCAAAAGTTCCGATGATGGCTTCCTCTGTGATTGGTAGATCTTGTGTGTGAGGCAAGTAAAGTATTGGACCTATTGGGGTCTGCCTTGGGGCTGCCTTCGGGTACGTCAGCTAAACTTTCATAGAGTTCAAACTAATGGGCAATGCGGTCGTACAATATTGCTTATGCTAAAAAAGAAATGTTTTTCCTTGTTCACTCCTCTCAGAAGCATAGGGTCTCGACAAGACTCTTCCATCGTACACGGTTCTGTGCTGTTGTTTTTGCCCCGTCCCATGAGATGTTGGCATTTGCTAGTTTGCGCAACATCGACCTTCTCCAAGTGTTTTTTGATCGACCGCGACCTCAGCTCTCTTGCGGGTTCTAGTCCAGTGCCATTCTCGTGATGCTATCTGGTGGTTTTCTCAATGTGTGACCTATCTATCGCCACTTTCTGCGTTTGATTTGCCTAAGGATGGGTTCCTCGTTCGGTAATCCCCACAGTGCGTCGATAATGATAAAAGAGCCTACAGATGATGCGGAGACATTTGTTGATGAAGGATTGTAGCCTCCGAGTAATAAGCTGATCGAACGATAAGATTCCACTTTGTCTGCGCTTTTTTCTGGTTTAGATATCATTTTTATTTGTGCGACTTTTCACTTGGGGGGAAACAAAGCCAGTTAGTAGCCTCCAATTAGTGAGAAAAGAGATTCCCTTATCGGGGAGTTGTTTGAGTAGTTCTCCAGTGATGAGATCATATCCGGGAGTTTTCTTTGTCTTGAGCCTTTTTATTGCTGCTTTATTTAGTTTTTTGAAAATCTTTTTATGGGAGGGTCAATCTGTTGAGTTTGATGAGTTTCAGGGTGATTTTGACTTTTTGGGCAGCGGTTAACAAAGATTCTATTTCAGGTGGTGTAAAGACTCGTGATAAGTGACGAACAAATGTATGAGCTTTTTCCAGATCCGATTTAGCGCACTTATTATTTTCCATTTTAAGGGCTGACGGTGTTGAGTTTGGTATTTTGAATTTTCTCGCTGCTTTCCAGAGAGAGTATTCAGAGGATGAGGATGCATCGAGAGTACTAAGATGGTTTTTAAATTGAATGTTTCGTTCCTTTTTCAAGGAGTTCTTAGAGTTCTTGTGCAAGCGAAATAGCTTTGCGAAGTTCTTTCGCCATCAATATTCTGTGAGGCGCCCTTTGTAGAAGTGTCAAACACTTTTATGTAAATATTTTTAAAATTATATGTTCTTTTTTGTCTGTTTTGCGGGAAAGAGCCTAAAATAGTCATAATAGAGAGATAAAGCAGATTAAAATGTACTAAGAAAATATTTTCATGAAAAGCTCAAATTTCAACTTGAAAGTCAGAAACATGGTTAGGTTAGGTTGACCTGGCTGGCTGAAAGCCATCACATAGACCTGTCGATCCTTAGTTCTTATTTACCAGATGGAGCTAGACCTTTACGTTTCTTTGTGGTAGAAATTTTGTAATACGTCTGCGTCTTTTGCGAATCTAGGTAAACTTTGGAGCTCTAACCCCGATAGGCATTCTAACTTCTCATGTTGTAAAGCTCCTACGCATTTTAATCTGGTTCTAGCTAACGCAGGGCAGGAACATATCATGTGTTCTAGCGTTTCCCTCTGTTCCAGTTCATCCCAAAATCTGCAGCTATCGCTGTTTGTGATTCCTATCTTGTATGCGTGCGCCGCTAGCAAATTGTCGCCTGTCAGCATACCTACGATAGTTCTGCTTTCTTTTCTGAACAGAGCTAGTACGAATCGGACGTATTTATCTGCACTCTGTGTACACATGATTTTCGCGGTTTTGCAAGTGTCAAGATTATTCCACCTTCTGCCTATCCGAATTTTCATGCCCACTGCGATGTCATTGGTTACAGTATTTAAGGGTTTCAGTATGTCGTTTGTCGAATTGTCTGTAAACAGCGCTTTAGGCAAACTCATCTACAATTTCGTTTCCAGCAATGCCCGGGTAGCCAATAGATATGCAACCGTCTGTCTGCGGCTAATCTCTTTATGGCTTCCCTGCTTCTTAGAAAATTTTTAGATGAAATTTCGTTCAAAGTATATATTTATTTTCGCGTTGCTTGATGTCTCTGCGAATGCTATTTCCGCAGCCTTACCTACAGCAAAGACTTTTGCTTGAAAGATACTGCAGTATTGGCTGCCTGATGCCTAGCTCTGCGCAATAGATCCCTGCCCCTACTCCGTCTAACATTTTCCAGCCATCAGTAAATGTATTAAGAGTATATGGGTTAGGTTTCATTCTTTTTTCCATCCCTCTTCTTCTATTGTTGTTCGGAACTTCTTCACCCAATTGCATTTTGGAGTCATATAGTCCGTCTGGACTCTGTAACTCATGCTTTTTGAGCTATGTCCGAATGTTTTACAGGTAAATTCGCCTGTCGCGCTGAGTTTTATGGCGGGTTTAGCTGCTAGCTATTCCGCCGCATTATCAATCGGTGACAAGTTGAGTATTATTTTAAGCGCTGCCTTTGGAATAGTTCTCAATGCACCTGTTGTGAAGAGTGCACCAAGGCGTTGAATACTTTCCATAGGCTTTTTATATGTCGCTTTTCTTAGCGCAGTCCACCACACACCAATACATTATAACAGGCCTTTGTTTCCTCTCTAATACATTGTACTTCCATGATAGTTTACTATGCAAGTACTCCAGTACTCTAAGGTACTTTGTGTGGTTTTCAAGAGAAATATGGCAAGCCACAACGACAAAATGAAAGCTGAAATATTCGTATATTGAAAATATTTTTCCAATTTACTTATGGCAAATTAACCCTAACATACCAACATATTTGCCATTTTTATTTATTTCTATATAAAGTATAATACTATACCTCAACTTAAAAGAAAAAAAGTTAGAACTAGGACGAATCTCGGAATCCCAAATTTACTTTAAAAATATACCGAGATCACGCGCTCGAAATTGTGCCCCCAATATTAGCAACCCCAACCTATACCATATTTGTGCATGCGCAGTGCATGTATGTATTTTTTTTTTTTTTTTTTTTTTTTTTTGTTTTATGGAGGTGGCAAAAAGCATTGAAAGCCGAAAAGTGTGAGACTTGTCTTTCGACTCACCCACTAAAAACCCCACGGGACGACCGTTAGGTAATACTTCACGGGAGGGGGAGCGGCCTATTGCCTCTTCATGAAAATCTGCGCTGATGTTAAGCACTTCGCAGTTTGGTATTTACTTATCCTTAAGTATTAATTCTGGGAGGGAAGCGGCCTATTGCCTCTACTTGAAAATCTGCGCTGCTGTTCAGCGTGACGCAGTTGGTGATTCCTAATACTAATATTATTAGGTACTACTTCACGGGAGGGGGTGTGGCCTATTGCCTCTACGTAAGAATCTGCGCTGTTGTTCATTGTGACGCAGCTTGGTAATTACTATCCTTGCCATGTTACTGACAGCGGACCAATGTTCTTCTGAGTCAAGCATGATATCTACTAGGTTGCTAACCATTATTGGCTTCCCCACCCTATCACTCAATTCTACTCTTTCCAGCTCGAAACGGGGGCAGACAAAGAAAACATGTTCTGCATCTTCAACTAGACAATCGCAAAAGGTGCAGTACGGGTCATCTTCGTGCTTAAATCTATGCAGATAAGCTTTAAGGCATCCATGCCCACTAAGTACTTGGGTCAGGTAGAAATCTATCTGACCATGCTTTCGATTTATCCATCTTGTGATATTCGGGATCAATCGATATGTCCATCGTCCGTTCATGGAGTTCTTCCATTCCCATGCTTCGCTCCCGTTCAGTCCTTCGGTTAGTCAGCTGTGGATCCGCTCGATGTTTTTTCATTTCGGCGAATTCTAGTGCAGTCAGCTTAACTGGTAGCATACCCGCGAGGACTAATACAGCATCTTCCGATACTGTGCGGAATGCACAGCACACCCTGAGGGCACATAACCGGTATACCGATTTAATGCCTTTCATGTATGTGCTGCAGTTAGTTGCTTCGACCCAGGCTGGTACCGCATATAGCAAGATAGACGATACCACACTGCTAAGCAATTTCCTAGAAGCCTGCTTAGGTCCTCTCGTATTCATCATGATACGTGTCAGTGCGGTTACAGCCTTCGCTGCTTTATCGCTGGCGTATGTTAGGTGCTGTTTAAAGCTCAACCTGTGGTCAATCATTACCCCAAGGTATTTGATGTACAACTTAGACTCTAGGGCGTGGTCACCTACTCTGAGATTTTCTGTTTCGACTATTTTCCTGCTACTGATGAGAACTGCCTCTGTTTTATGGTTTGCAAGGCTTAAACCACTATTGCGCAGCCAATCTTTTGTGATTTCGACCGCTTGGTTGCAAATCGCTTCGGCCTGGTTTAGGAATTTAGCAACGACTACGATTGCAATGTCATCAGCAAACCCTATGATTTGGGATCCTGGAGGTAGTTGGAGACGCAAAACTCCATCGTACATTATATTCCAGAGGAGTGGGCCCAACACTGACCCCTGTGGTACTCCTCCGGTTACTCTGTACCTTTTCATTCCTTCGTCGGTTTTGTATTGCAGCACTCTGTTAGTGAAGTAGCTTGCGACAATTTTCCGAATGTAGGCTGGGACTCGGAAATTCTCCAGCGCATTTAGGATTTTGCCCCAGTTTGCTGTATTAAATGCATTTTTTACATCTAACGTTGTGACTAGGCAATACTCTTTATCTCCGTAGAGCCAGCGAGAACCTTCAATCGCTTTGTGAGCAATGCGCTTAACCGCTATAACAGCATCTGTGGTAGAGCGTGTTTTACGGAAGCCATATTGGTGCGACGATAACCCTCCGGCACTATCGATGGAAGATTCCAGGCCAATTAGCCTCTCTAATATTTTCCCTGCCGTGTCCAGTAAGCATAGTGGGCGGTAGCCTGAGGGATCTTCCGCCGGCTTAGACCCTTTTGGTATTAGCACTAGCTTTTGCAGTTTCCACTCTTTCGGGAATGTGCATTCTTCTAGGCAGGAGTTGTAAACATCCACAAAGATTTCTGAATGCTTTTGGATTGCCAACTTAAGAGCTTCATTCGGGATCGCATCGGGCCCGGGTGCCTTATTGCCTTTGATCTGTTTGCAGATGTGCAAAATTTCGTCCGCGTTGGCCAGGCACCGATTTCCATCGTCTTCCATACAGCTGGCAGCATTGGCTGCGATGCCTTGCTGTTGGGGGAACAATGTTTTGACCACGTTGCGCAGAATAACCGGGCACGTCGTGGGCAGCGGTTTGAAAGCTTTTGTTTTTTTCATCACCAGCTGGTATGCAAATCCCCATGGATTGCTGTCAGCCTCCTCGCATAGTTTTTGAAAGCACTGGCGTTTGCTGCTCTTAATTGCGTTTTTTAGTGTTTTCCTTTTTTGTTTAAATAGAAGTCTGTTCCTTTCAAAGCTGGTCTTACCTCTCGACCGCTGATATGTTCTTCTTGCTCTATTGCATTCTTCGCGAGCTGCCGAGATTTCTTCCGTCCACCAGTAAACAGGCTCTCTGTGGTTTTTTTGCATGCATGTATGTATGTGTGTACGCATGTGTGCACGTATGTATTTATGTGTCTAAGTGTGATGCTTACGCAACAACGTAACCGTTAACAACCTACCAAATTGGAAAGCAATAAAATGCTAATTTTCCACTTATCACTCTCAACTGACCAAACAAACAGCAAGCAGCAAACACACACACACACACATACACATGGACATCCGCATTCCCACTGACGCGCTTCTACGCCGACTACTTAGCCAATGGTTGTTGTAAATATCGGTATATGAGTAAACAAGTAATAAACACTTTGATAATGACTCAATTTCTGCTGTGCTCACACACACAACAACAACAACACGAACAACACATCACAACAATTTGCTAAATGAAGTCCAAAACGTTCGCGTAATTATTATTAAGACATTGCCAAGGCGGTAAACAGCTGCCGCTAGCTACTGGTGACTATCATCGGGACAGCAAATGGTGCATGCAACAGGCCAACAAAGGCTGCAGATCGGCTGGCAGGCATGCATGCATACACATAGATTGTGGCATGCGCGTCCAACAACGTAATTGGCACGAAGCGAACACACAGCAAACACTAAAAGCAGCAAAGCGAAACAACAAAAAGCTACTGCTGCTGCTGCTGCTGTTGCTGGTGCTGATGGGTTGACGTTGTGGTTGCGAGTCACTCAATGAGATGGAAGATGACTTTTTTAATAAATGCAATTTTAGCAGCATATGAAAATAAGTGCAGCATATGGAAGAGGAGAGGGGAAAAGGGGGAAAAATAAAAATACTCAATGCCTACCACTGTCAACGACATCGTCTTGGACGTCAACCGCTTTCTTGCAACACAGTGATATTCAAAGCTCACTAGCAGGCTGTTTTTGTTGTTATTACGTGCTTGATTTTGCACTCACACAAACACACAAATAGTAAACCAAACGCAAGCTGCTTCATTGCAACCAGTGCCGAACGCCACAATTCGAACGAGTGAGTGCAGGAAGGCTGCTTATTATGCGTGCAACGAGCAGTAAGAGTAGCCGCCAATGGCAACGACAGCAACATCATCACTCCATATCACATATTTGCAGATAACAATCAGCAAAAGTGCAGTATGTTGGCACTTGTGGCAGCAGTGTAAAGCGCCACTTAATGCGCTTCTAACTGCTTTCTTCCCACCAAGCAGGCGCTGCAATCGACAAGTCGCCAAGTCGCCAAGTTTGTCACTCATTGCTTGTATGCAAGTTGTTGCTGTTGTTAGTATAGTATGCACTCTCTAGCCAGTTCAGCCCACCGCCCAGCTAAAAAATCATCGCACAATCCATATTTGCTACTCCCCACCATCTCAATTCAACGCAAGTGGCGTCCAGACAGGCGTCCATTTAACCAGCCAGCTCTGCGTCTCGCCGCGGCCTATCCGCGTTTCCAGTTTTGCTTCCTTTTTTTGCCACTTACTCGCTTTCCTATCTATCCAAGCAGTTCAAGTGTCCGCACTCTGCGTCGCTTGTGTTTGGTTAGTTAGTTGGTTGGCTGGCTGGCTAGCAGGCTGAACGGTTGGCAGGCTGGTCTGAGCATGCGCGCGACACTTGATCCGCCAATAAATCATTCAATCTACTTAATTAATGTGCAACTAAGAACGTTTAGATGCAATTTATTTTAATACGATAATTTATTAATTTATTGGCTGTAAATCGTATGCGCGTTGAGTGCTTGAGCGATGGTACAAAAAACGACACCAGAAGTAGACAAAAATGTAACAAAAAAATTGGCAAAGCAAACGAGTAATAAGTGCAACTATAGCCAGCATCATTTGCGCATGCCACAAGTGCCACATGCTATTAGAAATGCCTGTGAACATACCTGCATACAGAAAAGATTTAGTGGTCTAAATTTAAACAAAGGTGCTCCATTAGGTGCTACGTACCTTTAATGCGATGACGGGTTGAGAGAGAGAGAATACAGCCCGCAATAAACTGCAACACATCAACAGTTTTACCGATTTGGACTATTGACTTTTTCTTCTTTGAATTTTTATTATATCTACATAAAAATTGAGCTCATTATTTTTTCATAAAAAGTTCTAAATAAATTTTGGGTAAGCAGTTTTATATCATAAGTAGGTGACCTCAATAGTTAATCCAGCCAATACCGAATTATTCTATATCTTTTCACAAGAAGATACCGAGTTTTCAGTTAGCGTCCCGTCCATAGGAGTAACACTAACCCTATCGAACGAAGCCAAGTATTTTTGCCCGATTGTCGACTCAAATGCCCGTATATAAACCACTGGGCGTACAATGAGATCATCCGACCCAATTTTCCTTAAGGATGTTTCATGTGGTGGAAGGTGGTGCAGACACAATCCTACCTCAAAAATCTCATAGAAGCTCAACGATTAGCTTGAGTAGGAACAACAGGTAAAATCTCACTGGATCGGAAGTGTACTCGGAACAGTTATCCTTAAATTACTCCTTTAGACCACCAGAGCCGTGTAGCGACTTCCAAGCTGAGATCTACGTTATAGGCAAAGCAACAAAAGCTTACCGCCGCCAAACCTTACCATTTTTGTTGATAGTCTGGCAGCGATACAGATAGTGACCTCAACGCGCCAAGATGTGTTAAAGAATGCAGGAGGTCGTTCTCGCTTATCCAACAACACAGCACCACATTTTTTTGGGTCCCTCTGGAGTGAAGAAAAATGAAAGAGCGGATGAGCGTGCAAGGAAAGGCTCTGAGTTTGAACTTCAGCGCGTGGTAGAGGGCATTAGCGTCCCCTTAACGAACTATACACTGCGATCGACCTGAGCGTAATCGCCGAATCCAATAGAAGATGGTCCCTGACTTCTAACTCTACAGAGAATCAAATTAGACTTAGGTGATAGCCACACCAAAACCTATTACAGTCAATTCTATAAGTTGAACGAGCCTTTATGGCCTTAATATAAGTCACCAAAGATATCGATTGAGCGATTCAGTACTGCAACTCGGACAATATTATCAGCCAGAAAGAACTCACATCACTTATTTTCTTCTTTTTCGAAAAACTTGGCGTATGGTGAATTTTGATCAAAGAAAGACTTACAAGGTTGAGAGTTCTACGGATTAATTTAATACACTTAATTTCTGGTAGGTTTTAGTCGTTCACTTAAGACACTCCTTTTCTACTACATTAAAAAGGTCGATTACGTGATAATTAGCCTAGACTGCAGGATCACTTTTGTTGTAGATTGGGCAGAGCGTACTTATGTGCCAACCAGCAAACGTGCATTCTCTCGACAATATTTTGTATAGGAGTTGATGCATGCAACATACCAGCTCCTCGTCGATAGTATGTCAGTTCCGTCGCCCAGCTTTGTTGTTCTTTAACCGAGCTATTGCTATCGTTGTTCGTCTTCGGGAAAGGTTCGAGTTGGCATATTTAACTTATCCTGTCGTCACCATTTAGAAGACTTAAGAAATGTTTCAAGCACGCTACTGGCATTAGCGACAAGGACTCGGTACTCACTTCTGGAGAAACCGGCGAAGTCATGACACCTTTTGTACGTTGGCAAACTTGTTCATACAATTTTCGCATTTTTTTAATGGCAGCCAGCATCTCAAGCTCTTTTGGCTTATCGCTTAGTGTTTAAACTCTCGAGCGCCCTCCCTGGGTAGTTGACCAATCAGAACCTTTCCATTTTACGCAATGTGGCACTTCATTCGAAGTCTAATTCCTTCTACGATAATGTGATCTTCTTGCTTATCCACGTGGTTTTATGTAGTTTAGAGTAATTTCTGAGAGCAAGAATATTTTCTATGGTGGCTTGATGCAAGTCGATGTTAAGCTGTTGTATGGCAACCAATTTTTAATCTTGGAGCTAGTTGCTACAGTCTGCCTTGTTTCCGTACCCACTGAAGTCGAAGAGCCGTAGTTCATTGATGCGCGTCTCGTTAAACAGGCCGAATTTTCCGACTAATAAGCCGAGAACCCTTTTAAGGTTCATTCTGGCGTGGAAGTTGCCTTTTTTACGCTATATTAAGTGAGTGCGTGTATGTGCGCTCCAAGTTTGAAGGGAGCAATTTTTGTTTGTATCGGCCCTCTTCTTCACCTTAGGGTAGGCACAGCTGAGCGATATATTGAAAAATCTGGCTTTAATTTTACCTTCGGTGAGATGCTCTGTCACTAATAGTAACGTATGATACTAGGGGACGAATATACGATCCAGCCAAAGTCCGTTAGCGAATTTGTGCTCCTTTACAAACGAGCAGAAGTGATGTCTCAAGATGCAATAAGTTTACCTTGTCTTGTCCAACGTATTTCTTGGTTGTCGGAAATATGACAACTTTCTTTAACGATGACATCAATCAACTGGGAAGATGTACCTTCCTCATTATGTTCAAGGAGATTACAGCCACATGCCTTCAAATCATGCTCCTTTAAACATTTGCTATACTCATAATGAAAAGGAGCTTGGTCTAGCCCATCAAACAGCCAGATGGAGTATTTTGTAAGTGGTACGTTTTTGTAGTACGTTTTTTTAAGTCTTATATGTCGAAGTGATCTAAATTAATTTCGCCTCTTTACTTTAGATCACTTTCAAAAAGGTTTTTGGTTGATATCCAAAGGATATTTTACCGAAATTGTCTGCTTGTGTACAAGAGACTCATTTCTGATCGCTCAAAAAGGAAGTAAAGAAGCGATTAATGCAAATACCAACACGAGGAAAATCTCAACTCCAATGGGAAATCGCACACACATTAAGAAAATCAATGCGCCTTTTAACAATTCATAAGTTTTCATCTAGCAGATAATGGAATTGAAAGCATTACACCAATCAAATTCGAGATGAACGCTCGCAAGCGCCGTAAAACAAAATAGTGGCAGGCGAGCTAGGCTTACGAAAATTTTTAATTACGTTTTAACAGCAGTAGGCCGAACAACTACCCCGCGCGTTGTGCCCACTCGCAAATCACTTGAAAATCACACGAGCTTTAGGCTTCGTCCACTCAACTACGCAACTCTTTGCTCACCCGCTGATTTGCTCCACACTGCCTGGCTCATTTGTGATTTGTGAATTAGCATCGCCAGCGAAGCAGAAATAGCGATCGTTCAACTGATGATTTCCCTTTCTAGCGAATTGAGTCTACAGGTGAAATTTATTTGCAGAAATCAATTAAAATTTCACAACCAAATTGTGTTTTATTGCAATATAATTCGGTTTTTGCAATCTCTACGCATTTTTGTACTTCGATGCTTTTTTTTCTTACTAATATGCGTGTCATTGTATATTTGGCTACAGCAGGCGATCAGGTGTGAAATGCTTTGAATTTAAAAAGCGAGAAAAATACTAACAACTGAGATGAATTGAGTCGAAAGTATCCATGCATTTGTACAACTAGATTTATGGTCTGAAATAGGTCAAAGGCCAGCGAATTGTGGAGCTGCAAATTACTATAAACCTCTTGGCCGCCAAAATATATATAGCGGTGGGCAATAGCAAGGATTAATAGATAGACATATGTGAGTATACTTATAAAAATCGCCATATGAAAAGAAAAATAAAAAAATATACGAAAAATATTTAAAGTCTCCTGTGCATTTGCATCGTGGGCACTTAAATTTTCTTAGAGAAATTATGACTTAAAATATTAAACCCAAAACTTTATGAGAATTGCATAAACGAAGTGATAAAGAGAACAATTAATTTTGAAGATTTATTTTATTTTTTTATAGGTATCAACATTTTATATAAATAAAAAAGTAATAGTAAAAGTAATCAGATTTTAAAATAAAATAAATAAAAAATGCTTCATTATTTTCCGTTGTATGTACTTAATGGGCCATATCTCTCAATGTGTACATTGCTTCATACATCATTTCTTGTTCACGGCGATTTAAAGCTACTTTACGCTTCTAAAAATGCTTGTACAGTTTTGTGTTTTGTGAAGCCAGTTGTGAAATCAATGAAAATTGGTCTTTATGTTGTACGAGTTCTAATTTCCCATGAGATGTCAGCATCTGCTAGTTCGCGTAAAATCGACCTTTGCCAAGAGATCTTTCGCCAACCGCGACCTCTGCTGCCTTGCGGATTCCAGTCCAGTGCCATTCTAGTGATGAGTGACGAGTTCTAATATCAAAACATTATTCCGTTTATGCTTAAAGATACGTTAATGCAGAAATAAAAAAATTAAAAAAATAACAAAAAACATCAAGAGGATATTCGATTTATTCTTCAGTGCCAATGCGACCAAAATGAAAAGTCAGAGCAGAGGGCCCAAAAAATGTATGTAACTTGTTTGTGAATCGAACGCAGTATCGAATACAGGAGCAAAGCGATGATCTCAATGATGCAGTTCTGTTAATATGGAAATCTGTGCGCACGCTCTGAAAAGTTAATCATTGAAAATATTGACAAAATCATGGAATAGTGGTAATGAAAGGGAAGCGGCGGCGTTCCAGTTCCCCCTTTGTAAGCACTTACTTCAAAACGGTCTCAAGGTAGCACTTAAGGTACAAATGCCATACGAATTGACGTATTACCAACTTTTGGAGCCAACTTTGGATAATCTTTTGACTCTGTGCCAAAAATTAACGAAGTCTGCCAATTTTTGAAAGGGAAAGGGCACTGGTACTAAGAGGTAGAGCCACACACGAGAAAAGCAGCTGAATAAGAAAAACATAGCTAGAAAATTACAGTAAGCCAACTAAAACGTTCGCCAAACGCCGATTAACAGTCAAGAAGGTGTTGCTTTGTGTTTAGCAAGATTAGAAAGAAGAGTCCCACTAAGAGCTAAAGCATTCAATTCACACTTCTACTATCAACAACTGACCAGATTGTAGCAAACGATCGACCAGAAGTGACAAGTAAGATGAGTGTTGAGCTCTAAGAAGACCATCGCAGGCCCCTTATATCTTTAACGGTATACCAGAAGCTCAGAAAGCTTGTATGGGAGTTTCTATCATAACAACCGTATAGTCTAGACCGGCTTCAAAATATAAATTGGAAAAATCGTGCAAAATAAAACCGAGCAAAACGAGGCACAAAGTTTACAAAGTAGACGGATATGTTCAATAAACCTGAAAACCGTATAAATCGATCTAAAGACGACAAAGAAAAGCTGTGTTCATTATAGACGTGCTAAATGATATAAGGATTGATTCAATGTCAATACCATTTAATTTTGAAAATTAAAACGAAAACATTTATTAACAATATTCCTTTCAAATAGAACCAATAAAATATGTAAAAAAGCAGTAGTTCTCCTGCGTCCACTTTTTTGAATAGAAGTTTCTATTCGCTTTATTGTCCTAACAGGCGCCTCATTCATTTCATATTCTTTTGCTACGGATGTTGAGCCTTGCCCATATTTTAGTCTAAAATTTTTTTTTTTTAACTAATTGTTTTCTTTTTCTTGGATTTTTTTTAAGTATGGGTCCCGTAACGAGTCTGAAATCCCGAAATCAAAATGATACCTTAATATTGGCATCCTTATTAAGCAATCAAAGTAAAATTTACTTACAGCATCCGTCTCGTTATTTGATAGCCCCACCTCGTAGGCCCGGATTTTTTTAGTGGTAGTAAATTTGAGGTTTTTAAACTCAGTTTTTTTTTAATTTTAAATACTTTCAGTTATTGAATTTTTACTCATACTAAAAAAGTTGTGAGTCCCGAAACGAATCTCGGGATCCCACCGTTACTTAAAAAAATTCCGAAATCCCGAAATCTCGATGTCAAAATTTCCCGTTAATATTGGCATCCTTATTACGAAGTCAAAATAAAATGTGATTACAGCATCAGTATAGGTGCTTCAAAGCCATACCTCGTATGTCCACATTTTTTTCAGCATTAGTAAATTGGCGCTTCTTCAAACCAGTTTTTCATAATATTTAAATTGTTTTATTGAATTTTTATTCAATCTAAAGAGGTTGTGAGTCCCGAAACGCACCTCGAGATCCCGTAATTACTTAAAAAATCACGAACTCCCGAAACCAAATTTTTCCTTATCTTTATTATGCAATGAAAATAAAATATCTTACATCAGTTAGCATCAGTCAGCATCAGGGGTGCAACATTTGGCGGCAAGGCATGGCAAACATGTTCACATGGCTCGAAATTGGACGAAAGGGTTGGTGGGGGAGTATTCTGTAAGGAGCCTCCCATCAAACTTAAATTTAGGCTCTTGGACCACTGTAGTGTTTTCCAAGCGGAGGTATCCGCAATTAAGAAAGCGGTGGACTGGTTGCTTAATTCGGTAATTACCGTTAAGGAAGTAAATATTTACTCCGATAGCCAATCGGCAATTAAGGCCTTGGGCTCGCTGTTTGTGCGTTCGAGATTGGTCGGGGAATGTCTGGCTTCTCTCTCGATTGCATCCGAATACTTCGTCATCAGGCTCATTTGGGTTCCCGGTCACAGCAGCATAGAGGGAAACTGCTGGGTTGATGAGCAGGCTAGACTGGGAATTTTTGGAGACGGTTTCGTCGCGAAATGAGAGAATTGGGGTTCCCCTGAGAACCTGTGGTCTGCTCTTGGAAAGATGGGCCTCGAGTCAACTCAGCGAGCGTTGGGCTAGTGCGCAAACGTGCAAGGTCGCGAGATCCTTCTGACCACGGGTAGATCGGGGACGCTCAAGGGAACTCCTAAGGCTAACAAAGCCTCAGCTCTCGAATTTGGTGGGCATCCTTACCGGACATTGTCCGTTAGGTGTTCATGCCGTGAGACTTGGGATTGCCTTAAGTCCGTTCTGCAGAAACTGTCTGGAGGACGAGGTGGAATCATCTCAACACCTTCTTCTCAGCTGCCCTGCTCTCGTCTGACAAAGACTTAGACATCTGGGCTCTCACTTTTTCGCTACGCCTGCGGACATAGCCGGTGTAAATGCCATAATTTTAGTGAAGTTCATCAGTAGCTTGTTGCGACTAACTACAAACGCAAATCAGCCACCATCGGCGTCGTCGTAAAATGTATGGCCATCATCGTCTCTAATCCCAAGGCTCCTTCTTCCTTCCCTTCTCCTTTCTCCTCTCCCATGTATGGCACCACAAAGAACGAATTTTTAATATTTGTCCAAGTGAGCCCTTAGTTAGGGAAGCCATTTAACCTAACCTAACCTAGCATCAGTTTCGTTATTTAATAGTCACACCTCGTATGTCTATAATTTTTTTCGAAACCTATTTCTCAACAAAGAGATTACCATAAAAATAGTTAATTTACGTTGAGCAATTTTTCATTTCTAATTCGGGATCCCGAAATCACTTTAAAATTCCCGAAATCCTGAAATCTACATTTTCCGTTAATATTGGATCCTTATTATCCCATCAAAATAAAATGTCTTGCAGCAACAGTCTCGTTACTTGATAGCCACACCTCGTAAGCCCAATTTTTTTCAGTATTAGTAAATTTGCGGTTTTTAAATTCAGTTTATCCTAAATGATTTCAGTTACTGAATTTTAACTTATACTAAAAAATTGTGTGTCCCGAAACGAATTTCGGGATCCCGTAATTACTTAAAAAAATCAGGAACTGCCGAAACCAAATTTTTCCGTTAATATTTGCATCCTTATTATGCAATGAAAATATAACGTCTTCAGTTTCGTTCAGTCTATCAGTTTCAATATTTAATAGCAACACCTCGTATGCCCACATTTTTTTCTGATCCCATTTCTCAACAAAGAAATTACCATAAAAATAGTTAATTTACGTTTAGCAATTTTTCATTTACAAGATTGAAAACATTTCTCGATTACTTGATTTTTATTACACGTAAATCCAACTAACTCAAACATACACAAACACACACACACACACACATGTAAGTATGTTTTTATGTGTATTCTTAAATACGTTTTACACTGAAAGCCTTTTGACTTACTTGATTAACCCTTCTCCTTTGGCCCGCACATAGGCGATCGCATTTAGTAGTCGAATCGATCAAACCAGTCGGCTCTCCTGTAATTTACTAAGGCCGTATTTGTTGTTGCTGCATCTCCTGTTGCTTTGATTGAATTTGGCTGTTGTGTGTTGTGTATTTACAACATAATCTATTAACGCTTATAAAGGGTAATTAATTATTCATAAATAAAACAACAATAATAAAAGCATTATGGGAAGAGGCTGACTAAGCAGCAGCAGCACTAGCAGCAACTAACTACAACGAGGCTTTAAAAATAAATATACAAAAAAAATTGTGTTGTGATGTTGAAACGAAAATTCAATAACAACTACAGCGGCGTTAGTTTTGCTCAGCAAAAATATGGAAATTTCGAAATTGAAATTCAAATGTGCCACAACAACAAAAGCCGCTACATCATTGATCCAAAAAAAGAAGCAGAATACAAAATTTCACAGCCGTGAAATGGCCAATAATGACTGCTATGACTTAATAGGCCTGGCCCAAGCCAATAAAAGCTCCGTTGGTGGTCAACTATGTACAAAGCGTCATCGGAGTGGTTGTTGTTGTTATTTCTGCTTTTTTCCTCTCCACAGTTTTTGTTAACTGCCACAGACAAGATCATTAAAGTGGCAGCGCGCATGCATAACAACATGTGGCACGTTGTACAATCAGGTATGAGGTGGTCGCCAACAACAACACCAACAACAACAGCAGCGATGACAACAAAAAAGTGGCGGCTAGGTGGCGTCGGCGGCAAATAAGGCGACAAGCATTCACTTTCGCAGGTAAGCAGCGCGGCGTTGGGGTGAGAAAAATGTACCTGTTGCATGTAGAGATCCAACAACATACAAACATATTAAAAAAGTCGTACTCACTACGCACACATGCCGACACATATGCCGTGAATGCTCTCAAGCCAGTTTAAAACTTCTCTCCATAATGTTGTTGCAGCGATTTCTTGCTTAGTCGAGGTGTAAATGACGCTTCGAAGGCAACAGCAACGCAACAATTTTGGTGCGCTGCGATCATCAAATATGCAGTTCCTTAGTTGTTCGCGCGCCTTGTTGTTGTTATTCCAATTGAGATTCTCACACTTGCCTACGTGTGAACACAGAAGTTGACTTCACACGTACTCGTATGTATGTGTGTATGTGGGCAATATTGTCATGGTGTGCCTTCATGTCTTTTTACCGCATTAAATAGCGATCGTAATCGCTGTGTCTGGGGCAAATGTGGCAACTTATGGCGGCTTAGATGCGCCAACTACCAACATGCAACCGCACGGATGTTTACTAGTTTAGATACTCACTCACTCGCTTACTTAACCACCAGTGCACAGGGCAATCCATCAAACGAATCAATCAAGCTGACAGTGCGATGGAGTGGACTACTCACATTTGTGGAAGTGGCACAGTAGAGCACACAGTCCCACATAAAAAAAACTGGCATATCTAATGTATGCATAAGTGCGCTTTTATGTAACCAAGTCTAGGTGGACTTAGTCGAAATGGCGTGCATAGTAAGGCTCCATTTGTTTGAGACTAGAGAAAAGACTTGGCAAAACATTTTCTGTGACGCTTTTGCCTGGAATGAAATTTAGAATGCATATTTCTAAATTTTTTTAATTTGTCTGAAATTTGTCTTAATATAGTTGACACTCATAGTTGAGCAGATGTTCCCCGAAAAAGGTCGTCAATTCTTTAAGAAATTCTGACACTGCAGTTTAATAATCTGATCCCTTCAATTGCTTTCAATCAGGATATAACTCATAGCCTAACCTCTAAGGGCTCCTAATAACTTTGAGTTTAAACCATAACAAAAAGTTATTTGCAGGTCAGCGTGGATTTCATAAAGAAACTTCATTTAGGTCAGCTCTAAAAAATATCAGTATTTCCGGATACATAGACTTAGCCGGTACATTCATTCCTCTACCAGAGAAATTCAAATCCGTTTCGCTGGTTGTAATTTTCAAAGAGCTAAAAAAAGCGTTACAGTGATTTTACCAGTGCCTTTTTTTATGGAAAGCTGGAAATTCCAAATTTCCGTGAACTCTAAGTCTGCTTACTTATTTACTTACTGCTGTCCTGATCTCCTCCAAAAACCATCTACGGCCATCCTGTGCTATTGAAGTAGTAGAGAAGAGAAAAGAGATCTAGGCTGGAGAAGTGAAGTGTCTGAGGCCATCCCTAAAAGGCACACTAAGGAACCTTAAGCGTCTAGCCGACAAACCCAGACATTTGCAAACAAAGAGTATCTCTTTCTCTACAGGAGCTCCACATCTTCTTCAATGCGAGTTATACGGAAATTCAAGCTTCTCGGCATGAGTGCCGATCACCCAGTTACCGGTGAACTGTTTCTGTCATACTGAATACAAAGTGTTTTCGAGATAGCACACGATAAGATAGAACCCCATCTGCTTGCGCTTTTTAATAAAAAATGTGCAGTTTCTATTTAACAACGATCAAGGGTGCACCGGGGACTGAGATGGGCACAACTGAAACCGTTTCTGTCGACTTCTTCCTCACAAGTTCATCGGCAACTTCATTTCTCTCTTTGTGCATCGGCCCAGATAAGAGAAATTCTCCCTCCACGTTTGAGTTGTTTAATCTCCTTCTCATAAAACTTGACCAAAAGAGAGCTACAGCGACAGAGCTTTGATGGCAGCTTGACGGCAGCTCGGAAGAGATTTTTATGCCTCCCTCTCACCAGCGAACCAGAAACATTTTGCATGCTTGCAGGAGCGCGAAACCTCTGCTTGAAAAACTTCTAGTTTTCGGCAGTTCAAAAGATACTGAAACATTGGCTGATTTAGGAAAAATCTCTTGTATCCGTCGGTGAAAGCAGAGATACTCATGTCCGTGCAGACTCTCCCCTTCTTCCATTCCAGCCTGCTTGGAAAGATAAACCTAGCACAAAACCCAGTTTGTGGATGAAGAGATCTGTACTAAGTACAGAGAAGAAAGGAGAAATCTATCTCCAAATTCCACCATGTCCTACAATAAATTGCCTCTAGATGCCGACTTCCTTCAACCTAATAGCGTTCTGAGCAGCAATAGATTGAACTTGAAAATCAAAAAGAAATAATTGCAGAATGCCGCCAAAAGCGGCAGCGAGACATGCTGTCTCTAATTTAGTGGTACCCTATTTAGGCTACCCAGGCTGTGTCGAAATTGGCAGAACCACTAAGTTGAACATCCTGAGTACGACATGCGGCTTGAGATCCAATTTTTTGCCGAGCATAGGTAGAAAGATATACTGGAGCTTGGAACATTCCAAAAAAATAAATTTGCCAGAACAGCAGAATTAGTGTTCAAAGCTCTTCTCCCTCTCTTCATCTCTACAGCAGTGACATGAATTCTTTGAGAAGAGGTTCATTTATCTGTCGTACATCTCCAAAAAGCGTACATCTCCAGTGACGATAACTACCACGGCAAGATCAAACTATATTAAAGATGTGTATCATCTTACAATGAAAAACTCGGTTCATACTTTCATGATTAAGTGGTTAAGAAGATCACGAGTATGCCTGCAAGTATATTTTATAGCTTTGATATGCAAATCATATCATCTTCTACTAGCACTTTTATACTACATGGGCTTTTTTGGCCGAGTTGGACATGGGGACAAAATTCTCCTTTCTATAGGACAGTCAAGTTGTTAACCAGGTCCTTATTTCTATAATGACTAATACAAAAAAGTTCCAATAATTTCGAAAATCCCTTAAATATCCCATCAACCCTTCGACAAGGTCTAACAAACATAGCGCTGCGCTTTGAGCCATGAGGTCCTGAAGTTCGGAGCCCACCATAAAAATGTCGATAGGAGTTGTTGAGCTGATGAAGAAGTGTAATCCATACTAATTGTGGATATGTCTCTCATATGAAAGAATGTGTTCCAGTTTATTGGAAAACCACTTTTTGGAAGTTCTGAAGAGTTTAGGCTCAGTGTTATGAAACGAGCTGATTGAATTCGCCAAAAGTTCGAAATGATTTGGGAGCTTTTAGAGGACGAAGTGGTGAAATTAATTGTGAGCTCTCAAGTGGCCTGCACTGCCGTATTAGTTTGTTTCAATAATAGCTTGTTTAACCGACCTATTTAACCTGATCTATATTTCTTAAAGGTGGTTGTCGTTTGTTGCTTCTTTCGGTGGATATTATAATGAGGTTTTTGAGGTTTCTGCTATAGATCACAGTTAATGTTACATTAATTTTTCACCTCCAAAGCCGATGCGAAGGCTACCAAAGCAGCATTATTTCTCGACACACGATTATCCGTCTGAGACTTCCCAATCTTAACGTTTTGATCCAAATTACAATTTACTCTTATCCTATTTGATTGATTTAATTGATTGATTGCTCTATGTGTGCGATACCTGACTTGTAACACCATCTAACTGAAAAATTCAAAGTTTTGTAAACAGATATCCGACGTATTCTACATAGATTACGATAACCGACAACCACATAGATTACGAAGGTGGAGTTGAATAAATCATACACTGCGAAAAGATACGACGGAAGCCTGTCAACAAGCTCTTGGATGAAACCCCCAAGGAAATCGCAAGAGGGCCGCCCTAAGACTGCTTGGAGAAGATCGCTACAAAAAGAAGTTTGATGAATGTAGGAAATCGTGAACGCACTAAAATTGCTAGTCAAACACATGACCAGGTGGTTATGCTTTATTGAGGCCCTGTACTCCAATCGGAAGTAAAGGATATGATAATGGTATTACTGTAATGGGGACGACACAAGCTTATGTTGAAGGTATTTTACTACTAAATAGGTTTTCTCTATAGAAGGAGCCACACAAGTCCTTCGAGTTTCTACTGAATGTTATTTTTACATAGTGTGGATATATGGCATTAATAACGAGACTTTGGACAACCTTCACTAATTTTTCCCTAAATCACATAGGTCGTCGTTGGGCGAGTAAAATGTTTAAGCTAATATCAAACTGTGGTTTAATTACTTTCAGTTAATGAGTTTAGTAAATTTAGTGATTTCTTATTTTATGGAATTTTAATATTTTAGTGGATAATTGCATTAGGACGGGACGAAGAGTATAGTTCGAAAAATTTACGAGTGAAAGTTCATTTGGATTGTAGTTGTAACCAAAAAAAAAAAAATTTAATTAAATTGAATTAATAAATTAAAAAAAAAATTAATTAAACATTTTTTTTAATGAAATTTAATAAATTTTTTTTTTTTTAATAAATTTAATTACAAAAAATTTTTTTTTAAATAAAATTTAATTAATTTTTTTAATATTTTTTTGTTTTTTATAAAATTTTGTAATTTTGCATTTGAAAGTCGATTTTCAAAAGCACAAGCTAGTGCCACAAGTTCGATTGCACCAATTATTTGGAGAGTATCTTGAAATGAAAAAAATTTAATTTTCTTATTTAATTTTTTTTGGATATTCTTACAATGTTTCTAGCACTTAATGCTCCATTCGATTGCATGAAAAATTTAGTTAACTATTATTTGTTTGTTTATAAACTCAGTTGGACATATTTCGGCAAGAACTTAATGATTTTCTGGGACTTGAAGGGGGGCTTCAAAAAAAGGTGTTTTTTCTCAATTTTTTTTCGAGGCGAAAAAAGCGACACACGGGAATAATATTTTGCATTTATTTGAAGGCATGATTGAAGAGTGATAAACAATTTTTTAACATAAATAAAAAAACAAAATGGCGGACATATGATGGATCTCGCACAGCTTCTCGTTGCGCGCTAGTAAAACGGCGTTTAAGATTGCGGACGTAGTTTTCACCTGAAACACAAAAGAAAAATATTTTCTTACTCAGAAGGCTTTCCCGCATATATGGTAATAGACTACTCTTGTATAAAAATATGAAAAAATGAACACACAATTAATTATTGAAAAAAGTACTTTTTTCGCAATTTTTTTTCAAATCAATAGCATTAAAAAATGATTTTTTTTGTATTTTGTTAGTTAATTAGGTGCGCATTTTAATTATCTTTATATAGATTATCAGTTTGAAACGATAACTTTTGTCGTTTTTTTTTAAATCTCACACGCTATTTTCAAAAACATGGTTTTGAGAAAACGTGTTTCAAAGTTTTCAGAAGGTAGACAGTATACTCACACGAGGGACGGTACACAGGCCTGTAACTCCGAAATATCTTTGAATTCCTCTAAAAAATTTTGAGGGCATATTCTCCTTTAATATATCTATCGATTGCAGTAAAAAAATCGATTTTTTGAAGCCGACTGATAAGAGGCCCCCCTTAACTAAAGGGTGGTTAAATTTCAAGGGCCGATGTTGAATGTGAACCACACCTAAACGTCAACGACACCGTTGGACTTCTTTCTTTGGGGTTATTTGAAAGAAAAGGTGTACGTCGATAAGCCAGCAACAATTCAAGAGCTAAAGGATGAGATAATTCGGCACATTAACGGCATAGAACCTCAATTATTCCTCAGCGTAATCGAAAATTTGGACCATCGGATGGAGGTGTGCGGCCATTTATTCCATGTGTAATTGAGCCATACCAATATTATCATAATAAAAAAGAGAAATTACAATAATTTCTTAAAAAAGTTGTATTCTATTCAAAATCAATACCGGCCCTTGAAACTTAACCACCCTTTAGAAATAAAACTGGGCTTTCCTCGTTAGTGAAATTTGAGGAGAAATACCTAACATGGGAATATAGTAAGCATAGAACTCTTACGGCTATATTTCGCTTATAAAAATTGGGTTTTAAATGCAAAAAAATATCATAGTAGGGTGGCCAAAAAAGTTTTTAAACCGATCTAGATTTTTCATTTTCAAAAGATGCCCTATTGAAATGTTTGAATAATTATTATAAAACGTTTCATTAACGTTTTAATGCCTACTAATCTTAAAGCCTACTAATCTTAGTCTCTAAGAATCTATTATATTCATTGGCTTAATAAATAAATGAATAAATAAATTTGGGCTACAGCAAAAAAGACGAAACTAAGGCAACAATCAAAAATACCACGGCTAATAGTAAATCCACCTTGGTATATCACTAATAACGACATTCACCAGGATCTCAGGGTCCCAACTGTTGGCCACCAAATAAAGACAACAACAAGAAGGCATTACTCCACCCTTGAAAAACACAGTAACAATGAAGTTAATTTACTCCCAATAAAAGAACTGACATTAAAAAGGAGGCTGCAAAGAAATCGACCCATCGACAAGTTATAAACGTAGATGAGTAAATATACATATGTATGTATGTCATATACGCCATTTAATATAAAATGTTAGAGCGATAATGGTCACCTAACAAAACTCAACCCTTTATCATTAATAAGAAATATGGAAATCTTTGTTTTAAGATAAATATATAAACACATTGGGGGGAAAAACAAATATTGCAGTAAAGTTTCAGATAAAATGGCTTTCTCTAAAAAAATTTTTTTTGGAGATTTGTATAGCAATCGGCCCAACCTAATGTACTCATACATAGATTCATGAATATTCTCATAATTTCATGTTTTAGCCTGCCAACATATAAACTGCCGACCGATCGCGTGATTCTAAAACACTCAAGCGCAATGGCATTGTGCGCTCATGTGAATGCTGTCTTCTAGACACCATAATATCTCCCCCCAAGGGGGAACAAGTATAAATAAGTGTATTTATGGCTAAAGAATTTCAATAACTTCACGCCCATTCTGCATGCAACGCTTGATATTTTACATTGGACTCACCTCGAAGCCACTCATTCACCTGTCTGATTGTCGACCTGTCTATAGCTTTGTTTTTTTTTTTCTTTCTTTTCCTTTTTTATAACTGCAAGCAGAAGATTTTTAAGTGATTTGGATTTGATTTGATGAGATGGACTGTAACGTTGACAGACGCTACTCGCGGCTAAGCGTCGTAATGGCTCTTAAGTGGTTGCCGCCTACTGGGCATTAGAATGTAATGTGGCATGTGTACAAGCATGGGCGTTTGGTGTAAGTGTGTGTGTGCTTGACACTTTGCGTGATTTAATCAACTACATACTAATCGCTAGCTGGCGGGCAAATTACTAGCCTAACCGCTAACTAACCATGAGATCCACTACATCCTTGCTTGTATTGTGGCCATATATGGTGTGTATGTATGTGTGCCTTGTGTATTGCATATACTCTGCGCTAGGCTAGAATGACTCCAAAGTTTCTTTGGTGTTAATTGTTCGCCTGCAGCGCGCATGAGTAGTCATTTTATTTTAGAATGGTTTATTTCCTTGGGGCAAACATTTATGACTACAAATTGATGTGAGAGCTATTACTGCAAGAAGATATAGTATTTTGATGGGTGATATGCACTTGTATGTACACAGTGAGTGAGGCAATTGTCCGCAATATAATAATTTATTTATATTATATTATAGGTATTTATTTATTTTCGGCTTGTTTTGATGCGTAAAAGTACTAGAATGAGGTACCTGAGGTCAATGGACTTTGAAACCTTAAACATTGTCAACTTGAAACAAAAACAGTGATGTGTCACACTTTCAGATCAGACTGCAAATACCGAAGATATGAGAACGATAATTAAAAACGCCCGGATTGCTTTTTTTTCAAATAATAGCCTTGCAAATATACCTTAAAGTCAAGGCAGTACGGCAAACTTTTTTTTATGAATATGATCTTTTTAAAAATCTGACTATATGTTGCTACGAATATGATATTTAACTAAAAATAAAACATTTTCCGTCATATACAACTCAGTTCTGTCCGCACTTAGACTTTTCTTATTTGTTCGAAACAAAGTTGAGAGGTGGTGTACCCCAGTAGCATTGAACTATTCGAAGAAGTTTTCATGGAGATCGCGAACGATTGTACCTGGATATGCGCTATTTAATGCCTTATACCCTAGTTTTTAGTGAAAATTGTTTAGAATATCTAAACCAAAATTCCACCTTCAGCATTGAACGCAATCCGGTTAGTTCAAATGTGATCTTAAAATCCCATCTAATAAATCTTAAACTAAAAAACCACTTATGTCAAATAAAAGAATACACATACCCACATAAATGCAGAGAAGCTTACATCAAAAGCAAGCTTATTAGTGTGAACTCATACACTTACACATAAATAATAAAATAAATCCACAATTAATTACACTTTCCCATCACACAAACACTCGGCGAAGCATAAAACTTGGCGCGAAGAACATTAAACGATCGTAAAATGGTTAAGTGCAATCTAAGCTGAAAAGATCAGTGTTTCAAAAAAATCAACTACAACAAAACAAAAATGCGTGTAAAGAACAAATTACAAGGCAACGGCAAGCAGAAAAAACCACACAAGCGACTGGATATAAAAAGCGTTGACGCCACCAGTCCATAAGTCGCAGATATCGCCACCAAAGTGGACAAATAAAAAATCATTAATTGGCCATAAAGTGACGCGACAAACGTGTGGTTAGTGCCAACTAAATGGCAATAGCGCTAGATAGAAAACGACGGAAATAATAATATAGCAACACAACATTTATTTATATTTATTTATTTATATAAACAACAGCAATAACAGTAATGCGGCTTTAGTTGTAAAGAGGCAACAGCAATAGAAGTCGGAAGAGGAATGGTGGATGTCTTGTAAGATCAATAAATGCGGAACGAAAAGGATTTAACAGAAAATTCTTTTAAATACTCATAGAATGTGGATTATTGTAGCAAGAAAATTATATAAAAAAAAAGGGAGAGAGTGAAGAACTAGTCGAGTTTTGTGTGTGTTTGGAGCAAAGCTTTCGTTCCTTCATTAAAATAAATTCGTTCAAAAAAAATTCCAAGTACTTCACCGACTTTCTCAGTCATTTCCCGTCCATATTCGAAATCAGCTGTTATTCTTGTGGCTTAATATAAGGGGTATTTTTTCTAGCTGCATGTGAACTCAATAAGGTTTGATAGCCGAGAATAGGAAACAGTGTTCTGTAAGATTTGTCGAGTCATCATCATGAGTCGTCTTATGCCAGAACAACGCTTCCAAATTCTGCAAACTGACTTTGGAAAAAAAAATCTGTTTGCGAAATTCATAGAGCACTTCTTCAATTTAATGTGGGGTTTCTTTCGAAATGAGGAAGACAATGGCGTTACGGTGAATGCCGAGCTTTTTCGGGCCATGCTGACCAAATTTTTGGTACCAAAAATTAATCAACTTAACATCGACAGAATTTGGTTTCAACAAGACAGCGCAACTTGCCACGCAGGGCGCTTAGCAATAGATTTGTTGCAATATTCAAGCCACCATTGACGTCATACGACCAGATTTGATTGGAAAAAGTAGTCATTGGACTGGTCGAACGGTTCGTGTAACTCGTAGCTGCGGCGGACATATGCCAGCCGTCATACCCAAAAAATAAATGTAAATAAAAAGTATAAAAAAGCAATTAAAACAAAAAAATTAAATATGCAAAAATTATCAAAACATTGTTGTGCTATCGTTTTTTGTGGGCTGCACTTCACTCTTCTAAACATCCAAAAGCTCTAAACTAAATTTATAAGTACATATAATAAATAAATCGTTTTTTTTTTTTTTTTTTTTTGTATTTTGCTCTGTTTTGTGAATCGCAGAAAGTTATAACGGAATTAAAAACTGGCATATCACCAACCAAACATATTAAAAAAAATTTTTTATTTGACCAGAATAGAACATAGGCTGCACAAACCGACTGTTGAAACTGAACAGGAAAAGCATGAGAAACCTTCTCGGGGTCCTAACAGGGCATTGTCTGATTGGCAGGCTGGGAGCATCCTAGAACGACTATTTCAGAAGCTGTAACAACATTAAAGAAGAAGATACTATAGAACACTTTCTATGCGGGTGCATAGAAGAAGGTTCAATATTTTAGGAACAAGTTCGCTGAATAACTTGGCAGAAGTAGCCAATATAAAAATAACAGGCCTTGTTAGATATATTTAAGCCACAGGTTGGTTCAATCGCCCTCATTGAAGTAGAGTGAGGAGATGGGATAGCCCTGGTGGTATCAGAATGGGCCTACAGCAAGCCTAGGTGTGTCAACTGACAACCACTATACCTACCTACCTACCTAGCTCTATTTTATTTTATTAAACTTTGTTAGCAAATTTCGGAGCTATTGAATAGAAAAAAACACTGCTCTTACTTTCAGAACAGTGTAACAGTGACGTAAGACTCTGTCATATTTTTAAAAACTTATTTCCACCTTTTTATTAAAATTGGAATTTAAATTAAAGTTAAAACTAAAATTAAAAGTAGAGTTCAAATTACAACTACAAATTACAACTACACTCTGCAAATAATCATGTCCTACATTAAGTTTAAGTCACTGCAAAATACTTCTAGCTGATTAGGCAAACTTCCTGCGTATTCAGCTCGGTAGAAGGCTAACATGGTTTTCATATATGTATATTCTTGAAGCCTAAGCACCTGGGCTTAAAACTTCGCTCACTTTACTGGCTACTCAATCTAGAATCTGCATTAGCACTGGATAAAAAAATTTTGATCTGCAAATCTAGACTTGAGCCAATAAGGACATGTTGCGTTCGAGGATGGGGCATAAATATTATTATACGAAAGTTTTTTAAATGCTATTCTAAAATGGTAATTTTTTTATTTAATGTTTAGTAGGTTTGGGTAGCTTTTTACCATTTAATTTGCGTATTATTATTCCTTAAAACGTCAGTTTTCATTAAAAAGCAATAAAAACATGGAGCCTTTAGCGGTTTTTGCGATAATTTAATAAATAACACCAACTTTACATTGATTTTCCATAATGATTTAAAATCTGCATTATACGTAACAGGCTTCACCGGGAGCTCTTACGCACACTGCTTTAAATCTTAATACTAAATGTTAGGTTTAATAAATGGAGTTATAAAAAAATACAATTAGTCCGTGATTGTAGGTGTTCTTCTAAAGCCATTAAACAAAATACACGAAATTGAAAGCGACACAAGTCGAAAGTCATTTGATAGTAAGCAGTTGACAGCAGTAATTTACAGCCAAGAAACCCACAAGCAGACCATCAAAATACTATCTAAAATTAACTGGCCGCTGAGTTGTAAAATCCATAGACAATTTTTCCAATTTCCAATATTTTCCTGTCATGTAACTCGCGAGATTTCACCAAACGAGGGTTTTTGTTTAAAGGGAAAGAGTTACAGCCCGTGTCAGAAAAAAGGAACCGGTATTATTCATGAAGTATAAAAGATATACATATATTTAAAATTTTTTTACATAAAAGTATGTACAAAACCACGAGTCGCAATTACTCAATAAGCCGTGTAGTCTTCATCGTTGTCGAGTATAGCCTGGCATCTTCTTAATGCTTTGAACCAGCTTTTCTGCGTAGCTCGTCGACAAACAGGACTAGATTTTGCGAGATTGACGCACGGGTTGCTTTATATTATGGACTGGCCTTCCGGCAAGATGCGTTTTCATAGTTCCCCTTCCATAATGGCGTCTGGGGATTGAGAAGGCCAGTCCAATACTGTGACGCCATTTGCTTATTTGTTTTTTCTAAGAGCAGTGGTTTTGATGATGCGGGACGGTAGGATATGTTCGCCTCCTTCAGTCGACGTTCGATGGTGTTGATACTCACATCTATTTCCTTTTTAGCAAGAATTGTGTGTGCTTAGCGTAGTTACAAAGAAGGGTCCCGCTTAAAAAGTTGGACGATCACTTTATCCTGCTTTTTTGTCGTCAGTCGCTTCAAGCCGTACTCGAAAAAGTCACCAACATTTTTATATACTTTATATCGCTGATTCCACATCACAATAAACGTTTTTGATTTCTTAATCTCTTTTGCAGCCGCGGCGACCCTTTCGAGTGCGTGCATAAAAATACCGCCTCACTCATTTTTGCTTGGTTGCGCTTACGAGAAAGTTTCGAACGTCACTAACCTGAGTTAGCACTGGCGTCGTAGCCTTTGAGTGGGACTATTATGCAGCAAAAAGCAGAACGAAATATATCTTGAAGTTACAAGAAAAAAAACCGGTTCTTTTCTTCTGATGCAGACTATAGTTCGCAAAAATGTCGAATATCTGGATAATCCTTTAACTAATCAAAACAAGTAATAAATTAAATAAAGATCGTTTTAATTTTCTATTTTTCACTTAAACCTTCATTTTTCATAAAATTAGATGTTTTCAAGATATTTACAAAAAAAAAGAGCAAAAATATCAAAATTTTCATTTATATTGTAAGAAATATATAAGAAAATGAATTTCTAATTTTTTCCCATATCTTTTCTTTCTTTTTTCCTAAAATATCTAGAAATAATTTAAGGTATAAATTCAAAAATTCTTCCAACAGATTTTTCGGACTCAGCGCGCAATTTTACATATGAATCGGATGTTCTGTTTCTTGAGTAAAAAAATCATTAATTATTTGTGAGCCGCTGTAGGCGTTGAGAGTTAGTTAAGAGGCAGATGATTTATTGTGAAGCATTTAATGCCCAAATTTCGCGCTAAAATTAATAAATAATTTTAAAAATTTGCTAACACTGGTACGTGTAGCTGGAGTAAAAACTAGCCGACAGTTATGCCTGCATACCATGGAAAAGTTTGATGTAATGAAGCTGAGTGTTGAAGGGTCAAAAGTGTTCGGGAACCCAACATCGAATCTGTGCACAAAAATACATATTTAGGAATTGATGCTGGATTGAAAAAATGAGCGGGCCCGTAGCACCAACAAAAAAAAAAAATTAATAAACCAAAAAACAAAAAATCAAATTGGAAAGGTTTTCAAACCCTCCGCCATCGAGTTAGAGTCCATATGAACGTAATCAATGAATTTTAAATTTGAATACAAAATTATATTTCATTTAGATCTTAAATAAAAAAACTAAAAAAGCTCGTCCTGAAACAAAAATGCACCCTGTCTTAACAGAACTAATCATACGCGGCGTAGGCGGCAACACCACTCGGTTGACGATGAGACGCATTGAAACGATTGCGCAGCTCGAGCAGCCATCGAAGCTGTGCGCTGTTGAACCTGCCATGAAGCCAAACCAACGACCGACAACACAACAACCGAATTCAGTGTCAAGCTGTGCCAAAATGTGCCATTGTCAATATGCCATATTTGTTTTTGTACGAGTATGCTGACACACATCAGCCTCTCTGCCATCGGTGCGGGTGCATGTGACGGTCTTCGCTATAACCGCGCATAGATGGGCACACAGACTTATTTCAGCATTTTAATTTAATTCATTTTTTGAGAAAATACAAAAAAAGAATAAGAAACTACAAAATAGTAGTAGCAAGTGAGCGCGAACAGTCGAAGGGATCGAGTAAGAGTCGATGCTGCTGTTGACAAGTGCGCAAATTGTGAGTAGAAGTAGCAGCGCGAGGCTTGTCGCAGAGTGGCGCGCATGTGAGTTAAGAGCACTTCACAGGAAATATGCGATGCCGCAATTGTCATTTATATACTTGTTTGTATTTTCGGCACAGTTTCCGTTTTAATTGCTGTTTTTGTATACATTGCTTAATTAGTTTTAAAGTAATTGAACTAAAAAGAAAAAGAAGGAGATTTTTTTGTCAATTGGTATGGGAGCATCATTTTCAGCTTCTTCTTTCAGTGGGCTAAAAAATTCTTAGAAATAGAAAAGTTTGCATGAGGTATTCCATATTATTACAGTGTACACCACTCGGCTTTAATTTCACAGGTCTGCAAAAAAATGGGTTCGGAATGTTCTATAAAAGTGTAGTATCATTTCCGAAGTAATTTTTTGCGTAGAATCCGAATCCGAATCAAAATGCGATATCTCAGTGAAAAATAAAGATATTTAAGCAAACTCAACGGCATTTAAAAGAGGAAGACATATACTTTAAAATACAATACTATGTTTACTTTTTTATGAAGAGCAAAAATGGGCAAAAACAGCGTTTTTGCACTTTTAGGTTAGGATATCTCAAAATCCTGACGTGATCGAGCAATTTAAACCCCGGATTCGGATTCTACGCAAAAAACTACTTCGAAAATGATCCTACACTTTCCTAGAACAAAACGTTGTTGACCTGTGTTATCTTTTTTTTGTAAATCAATCAAAATTTTTTAAAAAGAGAGCGTTTTTAATTTTTCGAAGATTGATTGATTTTTGATAGTATCTGTAAGATGCGCTAGACTTAAAACGCATGCTAAACGCATCATTGGTAGCTACCAGGCTGGCTTTCAAGAAGGAAGATCAGTGATTGACCAAAGTTTTGTACTAAGACATGTTTTAGAAAAGTCTCGCGAATACGACATGACGACTTATCATCTTTTCATAGACTTCAAAGCAGCTTACGACAGCATAATTCTGAACCAGCTCTTCTTAGCGATAGCAGAATTCGGTATTCTCGATAAGTTAGTACGTTTAACACGCTCGACCATGGAGAATGTAAGGAACGCAGTAAGAATTCAGAACAATCCGTCGTGAGAGTTCGCCACCTTGAACGGACTCGGCAAGAGGATGGGCTCCCATGTCTGTTCTTTAATATTGCTCTTGAAAAGGTTATCAGGGGCTTTGGCGGAAACGCAAAGGGGACTATTTGGTTTAAATCGGTTCAATTGCTGGCTTACGCGGACGACTTAGACATAATCGCATCCTCGCTGCCGAGTTTGAAAGAAACCTTCCCAAGTATTGAGATAGCAGCAAAATGTAGCCGAAAGCCAAAACTAAACCTCCACTTTCAACTACATCGGACTCTTACACAGACACAGTGTGGGTCAAATACCAAAAATCGGTTACTATGGCTTCGAAGTAGTGAAGGAATTTAAATACCTTGGTGTAATCATTAATCATGACAACAAAATTTCTGCAGAAATCGGCCACAGAATCCTTATGGCCAACCGCTGCTATTTTTCGCTGTGTCAACACCTAAAGAGTCGCCTCCTAGACAGAAAATTAAAGATTTCAATGTATCGCTCAAATATAATTTCGATCTTGCTATACGTTAGTGAAACATGGACACTCAGAGATGCAGATAAACAGAAGCTGCTGATTTTCGAGAGGAGAGTTCTGCGGTAAAGGCGAGTGGAAACGCTACAATCATGAACAGGAAAAACTATATGCGCACCCATCTGTGATAACCACAATCATGATCAGCAGATTGAGATGGGCAGATCACATATTGCAGGCTAACACGGATTACCCACCTCAACAAATACTCTTCGGTAAATGCCACAGACAGAGAAGAAGGGGCCACCCGCAGGATGGATAGATGGGTTGACGGTGTAGAAGAAGACGCAGGCTTATTGGGATTTCGGGCATGAGGAACACAGACACGAAACTGAGACAATTGAAGGCATATGCTGCAGCAGGCGAAGACCCGACCAGGGTTGTCAAGCCAACAATGATTATGATGATGAAGATAATTTTGAACAAAAAAGTTGAAAAGCTATTTAAATAGGTGGAACAAGCGGATCACGACCATGTCTTTACTTTTTTTTTGGTTATTTACATACATTAATTTTAAATAATTTTTTACTAAAGCTCCTATTTCGAAGGCCAATATGTCAATTTCGGAGGCTAACTTTGTAAATCGGAGAAATTGCTCTTGTACTTATTACTGAGTCTCTCAAAAATATGTGGTCGGTCTAATAACCAGAAAAAAAGCTGATTTAGACGTATAGTAAAATTATTACTACTGACTTTGTTTAAGCTTAATTTAGTAAATTTCATAAATATTAGCATGGCAATTTTTTTTTTTAATTTTATGCAAAGAAGAAAATTTTTTTATTTAATATTTAGTAGATTTCAGTAGATTTAAGTAGTTTCTAGTGACTTTGATACGCACATCATTATTCTTTAAAACTTCTACTTTCATTAAAACGTAATAAAATTAGGGGCTTTAATGTTTTTTGCAATATGACTTCTTTAATAGCGGCGTAGCGACCGAAAACGAGGAAAAACGCACGAAGCTGTATATGAGCTGCCTCATGGGGTTAGGGGTAGTCAGAATTTTCAAAAAATTGGACTTATTTTTTGTGGCATTTTCTTAAAGTATATGACCTTAAAAATATTGTGTGAAAATTTGAAGTGAATCTGACAAATACTGTTCGAGTTATTCAACAATTAACAAAGGGCGCTTGAGCGCTCCGGAATCGATAGCACCACTTTAAATGCGTTTTTCTCAAAGCTATGTTTTTGAACTGGTGATCACTGTAACTTAAAAAGCAGTTGGTAGACTTGAAAATATAACACGGCTTTTGAAAAACATAAAAACTCGTGCCTGATCGAAGGATTTGTCTGTTTTTCAAAAATTTAGATTTTTTTAAACAATTAATTGTCGGTTTTTTCCTCAAAAATCTGAAAAATTTTACTAATGCCGCCATATTGTTAATTAAAAAAAAAAACTTCGATCAGGCACAAGATTATCTATTAATAAAACTAATTTTTTTTGTGCGATTGATTTTAGATGAGTCTCCAAGGACTTGTGATGCCACAGTCAGCGGCAACTTTTACCTACAATTATTAATTTTTTTTTTGAAATTTTGTTAAAGTTAAGTCGAAACATCGTGGGGTTGTTTTTATTGCCGTATGTTTTTTTTTTTGCAAAATAAAACAATTGACTAACAAAAAAAAAAATTATTGAAAATCATAATTTTTTCGGGCCTCTGACTACCCCTAACCCCTTATGCAGTGAGTACAGCACGCCTTATCCATTGCCTGCCTGGTAGCATTTTTTTTGTTTTTTTCCTTGTTCACTCCTCTCGGGAGCGTAGGGCCTCGACAAGACTAGGTCTTGCGTTGGTTTCGTTAATCTGTTTTTGATTTCTGACAGGGTAGGTGATTAGCCTGCCGCTACCAGTCCTAAATAGTGGGAATGCCCACCTGTCGTTGCTCAGGAACAAGGCCTTCTTACTGCTTACAGCATCATCTGTGTTCCACATTTTTCTGGCAGAAGGATCGCACAGATGGTTGAGGACTTCGCTAAATTTAGTGTTTCTGTGCTATTACCGCGATTACCCGCTTCCTCTTGCTGGCGCCACTGATGCAATGTGTAACTGTATCTTTTTCGTTTTGTTTGTTTTAGCAGCCACAATGCAAATAATGCGTAGACAATTGTGTGGGAGTAAGGATGGAAAGGATAAGTTTTTGGGGTTGAGGAATGGAATTGGAGGGATTTTTTTTTTTTTTTTTTTTTTATAAACAGGGAAAGTAGATAAATTTGCAAAAGTGCGACGACCGTGCTTTACGTGGGATTCGAACCCACAACCTCTAGGATGGCAGGCTAGTGGACTTACGCTAGACTACCAAGGCCGCATGGTGGCAGTATATTCACTTTAAATAATGCTGCGAGCATCGCAAGAGAAACGGTTAAGATTACCTGCGGGCGCGACTCAATCCCACTCTTCACTTTAGTAAGTCCGCTCCCCATCCTTTTCCACACACTGCTCACTTTGCTTGTCGGTCTGGGAGTTGTGCTCAAATAATTACATTTTACAAGTCTCAAGTTTTCGAAGAATTTTCGAATGATTTTACTAAAATTTTACTACAATACATAAAAAGGATATCACAAAAACTTGCCTGTCATGCGAATTACTCATCTTCATGCCACCATTAAAATAGTTATTTTCCAAAAATACGCATAAAATATGATAGCTGCTACGAATCCGATAGGAAGTAAAGAAAGTTATCCCCTTTCCAGGTATTCAACTCTTACGAGAGCAGTGCTATCAGTTCCTGAGTTATACACAAATTCCCGAAATTTCATAGATCCACCTTGTGCAATATTTGTACGTATTTGCTTGTATTTTCTTGTATGTGTATGTATGTATATATTTATAAATTGCTTAATTTCAAGGCCGCTCTTGTTCGCCAAGCCTGCCTAACCTCTGTGTTTTACTGCTTCTTGTCCGCTGCTACTTGTTTGACGGCTTCAACTTCCTTTGTTTCTTTCCTTTACTCTTCCAAATCTTTTGCCTCAGTATGTGGTTTTAGCAATTTTCGCATTTACCTATTTTTCTTCATGCCCTTAATCAGCGATTTTACGCTTTTTTGGATTCCATTCTTTAATGCACCTACAATTATCGCAGCCGCTTCAAAAGTCATCCTAAAATTAATTTTTCTTTACAAAATCAACTGGCCCCACACGTTGATTCATAAACGAGAAAATAAATGCGTCGACATGTACGAGCACGCTAAGTGAACTAAAAGCCAAATTATTTCAAGTCAAGTGGGTATTAAGTATTCGGTTCTCAATAGGTGTAGGAACTGCTTTAGCTGACGTAAGACTGGGTCTACAGTCTTTAGTCTCATTTGTGGAACAACATAAAGACGCACACCACAAATAGGAGGAGGAGCTCGGCCAAACGCTCAAAAAGGGTGTAGGTGCCAACTCTATATATATGTAATTATTATAATCACAAAATTTCCAAAATGTGTCTACAGTACCTGACCATTGAATTATGACCGATGGCATTTTTTCTGAAAACTTCAAATAACAGGTTAAATTTTCAATCTAGTTTGGGATTTTCCAAATAAAAAAGGGTATTAAGGGGTTTTTAACCTGTTCTTGGATGTTTTTAGGAATTTCCGGTCAATTGGCATGCGACGATTAGAAAAAGATCAGTTTTTTTGCTTATAAGTAAAAAGTTAAGTGTGCAAGTGCCAGTGCGAATTAATTCGATCTGGTGTGAGGAGCATAAGAAACTAATTGGGATCGTCTGAAAAGTGAAAGAATTGAATAGTGAATATTCATACAATATATCTAATATATAACAATATATTATATATACAAAATATACATATCTTTTGAATTTGTCTCGTAGATTATCCTTTTTTTCAATTTAACCAGTTTTTTTTAGAAAATGGGCCGAAAGTCGGATTTGACAAATCCGGGGACAAAAGCAACAAATTGCAGTTCTTTGGAAAGCCAAGAACCTGATCTATGCATACATAGCAAGAACCGTTGGAATATCCAAGGCGTCTGTGGTAAATGTTGTCAAAAAGTTGAAAAATACCAACAACGTTTTAGCGGTAACTTCAAACAACCCCCAAAATTGTCGCCGAGAACGCATCACCTCAACCAGGCAGGATCGCAAAATCATCCAAACAGTTCTCTGGAACAGAAATGCTTCAAGTCGGATGATTTTAAGAGAGTTTCAGGAACCTAGAGTAAATATTTCAGAAAGAACGTTACGCCGACGTTTATACGAAAATGGACTTTTTTGCAGACGACCAGCAGAAAAGCCAAAACTGACACCATGTATGCGAAATCGGCGGAAACTTTGGACGCAACTTCACGGAGACTTCGGCGTGGAATATTGGAAACAGTAAGTTTGAAAAACACATTTTTTCCTTTGTCCAATAGCAGTGGTAAGAAGATGTGAATATTCACACTTTTTGTGGTTGTGTTTTTCTTCTTACAGATCATCTTCAGCGATGAATGCCGATTGGAAGCGGTCACAAAAACAGCAAATGTTGTTCGCAGAAGAGCCGGATAACGATATTCTGAAGATTGTGTGCTTCCAAGGGTCAAACACCTCCTCAGTGTTCTCATTTGGGGCTGTATAACCTCAGAGGGACCAGGTCCGCTACATTTTGTTGAGGGACCAGTGCGTGGAGGTGCTGGAAAATGTTTTGTTGCCATATTTAGAAACCCTGCAGTGTCCAAGAGACGAATACACCTTTATGCACGATGGAGCTCCATTGTCTGAATTCAATATTAAATAATGGTTTTGCCATGGCCTGGCAATTCACCGGACCTTAACCCCATCGAAAATTGTTGGGCATACCTCAAATCAGCAGTATATCAGCGGAATAATACCTCAATACAACAGCTTAAGGAAAACATTGAAGATGTGTGGTATAATGACCAAAATCTTAAAATGAAGATAACACAGTGCGTAGCCAGTATGACGCAACGAATTGCGGTCGTCTTAACAGCAAGGGGAGGAGCCACGAAATATTAGTTTAAAATAAATATTTTGAAGGCAAAAATGTCAAGAAGCTTTTAGGAAAAACAAATATGTAAACCTTTATAAATGCTTTAAAACCGTTTGATTTTTATTCGCGCTCAAACCCATAAATATGCAATTTTTATCATCGGTCATAATTCAATGGCCAGGTACTGTATATGAAGATTGTATCAGTATTCCACGCAACACTCAAGTAAGTCGTTCAGTACTGAGCAGATTCAACAGTTTTGGTGTTGGGCAACCGATTTTCATGATTTTTGCATATTTAGAAAAGCTGGCGCTTCTGCAATTACGTGTTGAAGTTTCAAATCAATCAGAGCAAAGCTGAGCGAGTTACAGCACTTGTTGGCTAGAGGGACTCTCCGTTGCATTTCAAAGCTGTCATTATTATACATTTTAATGCTGGTTCCTAAATAAACGAAGTCTATTACAACTACTTGCGAGCTTACAGCGACTTGTATTACTAGACTTGGAATATATAAATAATAATAACAAAAAGTACAAAACAAAAGGCAATGTGACAGGACTGTCTGGCTTTGTTTAAATGGCCGCAACTGTATATTCGTTTAAGATAAGTAAATGTGAAATAAATTCATTTAAGATTATATTTATAAGGTTCAAAACTTTCGAGTCTTACTTATTTACAGATTTTTTTTTTTTTTTTTTTTGAGACTAAAAAATGTTATTAAACTTTTGATTTCCAAACCAAATATTGGGGATTAGTTGTGTCCACTGTTGTTTTAAATAAATTTATTCGGTTTTCTTCTTCTTTTTCACGCGTAACGAAGCCTTAGACTATTTTCATTGCTAGCTATACATAAAAAGAAGAATTTCAAATTTATTAAAATATTTTATTTCTTTCACTTCAAACCACGTTTTTTCACATTTTCCTAAATAGCTAGCAATACAGTCCCATATAGAATAATAGCGCAATATCCTTACCATACAGGCGACCAGGACAACAATTTCATTTTCTTAATTTTAAGAATTTAAAGAGACTGAATGGGCGGAGGCCGCCAGGTAGACTCCTAAGAAGATGGCATAGGTGCTGGGCTTACGGCTCACGATCTAAATAGAAAAATATATGTGTCGGTACAGCTTTTATTAAGGGGTTACCTACGCCTAGAATTTTCAAAAAATCAATTTGTTTTACTGATTATTATTCTTTATAGTTTTAGGCATATTTCGATGCAAGTCGATTGTAAAAATTCCCCATAGATACAAAGTTATAGTAGAAAATGTTACTGCCCGACGGGAGTTTGATGCGCACATATACTCTTATTTAGCTGTCCTTCGTTAGCGTGCGACCTCAAGCGAAATGCACTTGAGGGTTAAACTCGTCTTTCTAGAAACTACTTTTTCCGGCACGGTCTTATCATGCAGACCGGCACAGTCTTATCATGCAGACTCATAAAGTTATTAAAATTTTTTTATTCGGTTTTTTTTTTTTAATATTCGAAAGTGTTTGCTCTATAATCTGTCGAGCCCGATTTTTTATATTTTTATTAAAAAATTGTATAAACATAATTAAAGTGTGACATTTATGACGTAAACCGCATACTAATTTTTAATGCCGTAAATTGCAAAGATTTTCGAAATTTAAAAAACCACCTCGACAGACTATACTCGTAACTACAACTTTATTTTGCAAGAATTTTTTTACTTTTTACAGCTCGCCCAACATATCAAGGAGAAATAATGCAGACCGTGGAGCAAATTTTTTCCTTTGTACTTTGGGACCGTGATTTTTTATATATTAATTTTTGTAAAGAAAAATAAATAAATTTTTTTATAAAGTTTAAGTACTGATAAAAAATTTATAAGAATTTTTAAAAACTTGAATTTATAAACATTTTTTTATTTATTTCTATTGTTTTTCTTTTAGCGCGTTCTTGGGGCTACTGGACGTATGTAACCCCTTAATGCAAAATTTTGATTGTTAATTCAATTTGATAAAGTAGGAGGCAGTACTAAATAAGGCTGAAGAAGCAGAAGTATTTTAATATTTAACTTGCCTTTCTTAATTTTTTCTACAACCGATTACTTGGCGATCGCTTTTTCGCAACACTGGCTGCAGCATCACTTCCTGCAGCTGAGTGCGCGGGCGTTCATTAACCAAAACCTGTGCCGCGTAGCATGTGCCTCAGCCGCAATAAATGAAGAAAATAAATGCAACTTGCCAGTCAGTGGAAGGAAATAAATTCGAAGAATAAAAATTTCAAGCAAAAAGACTTGAAACGCAACGCAAAACGGCGACTTGTACACATAAATACACACATACAGGTATGCATACAAACATACATATATGCACACATACAAACACACACACATACAGCTATACATACACCACATACACAGCTACAGCACAGCTTCCATCCTTTGCCATCCGTACTTGCGACAGCTCTTAACTTTGCGCTGTAAGCGGCGGCGCATTCGCCTACTCATTGCGACGACGGACGACGTAGTAGAATTAATCAGCCCGTCGGCTACAAAAGACGCAGAAAGACACAGGAAGAATAAACGAAAAGCTGGGTAATAAAATGAATTGCCAAGAATTGGCAAAGACTGTGTCATTTTTAAAATATTTTTCTCTCTGGCCTTTTTTTCGTTTATTGTTTTTGTTTTGTCCCTCCACTCCGTCGCCACTGCCGCTCCATCATTGTTGGTTGGCTGGTTCATGTGGCTGTACACGCAAACGCGCCGTGGCTGGCTGCTTGGAGTGTGTAGCTTGTCGTGCGCAACGACAAAATACCCACATCAGGTGTCAGCGCTTGGCGCGACAACGCACTTGTTGCAATGCCCAAAAATGGGCAGCACGATCACACAAACTCTCGAGTCGCCTGTGATCGCTGATCACTGATCACTGATCAATTTATGTATGCAATGACACATACGTGAATGTTTGTACGAGTATTGTTTTGTTGGTTGTTGGCAAGTGTCGCTAGTCGTCCGACAACTGCCGGCGCTGGGTGTGAGTTGAATTGTTGAATGCGGCGGCATCGAAGGAAAAGAACTCGCGCTCGACGGGGAGTTAACTGTCAAGCCCTCCATTGCATCCATTGTGTTTTCGGGGCTACCTGTCTCGTTGGTGTGCTATAAAGACTGCGATTTTAATGTGGCCGGAAGTGTTGCGTTGAATGGCGGTTAATTAACGGTCAATGGGCTGCAGCAAAAGAAAAGAAAAACAATGAGTTAACAAACAATACGAAGCCTCTGGCTTGTAGTTCAAGCTCAATGTCAGTGAGCGCGTCTTCCACGTAATTCGCCCGCTGTCATATTCACGCAATATTTTGTGGTTATTGTGGCAGGCTCTGTGAGTCAATGTGTACCCACGCTGGTTAATGATACGATTGTGAGCTCATTAACCGAAATGCTCCACCTTAGGCGCATACTTTTCTTCTTTATACTCTCGCATATCCTTAGGGATGGCGTCATCGCACGTTTGTCATGCGCTTTCGCGGTAATTTTGCTCTGTGTTGCCGTAGCTGTCATGCGGGCATACGCATGTTGTACTTATATATAATCTGCCGCACCTTACTTGCCACACGTACCAATTTAATAGGCATCTTCATCCAACGTCGCATCCTGCGTCGTAGGCAAATCCTTAGCGAAGTAACCAATTGCATAAAAAATGGAAGAAATTAAGATAAACAACTCACCCCACCTGCATTGCAAGAGCGTTGCGCATTATTGGCAGCCGCGGGTCAAGGCGAAACGTGTTGTGTGTACGCAATATTGTTGCCACTTTTGTCTGGTAACCTGTCGAAGGTGTTGAAGATGATCATGTTTTCAATGCCGCCACCGCAAGCCGGAGCACCCACATACACATGCATATCTACGAACATTTAAACACACATACACTTGCATTTGTGTAATGCAGACTCCAACGAAGGCGAGGCAACGTAGTCGGCAAAAAATGGTGTAAGCAGCCATTGGACGAAACCTTCGACTTGATAATCTCTGGTGGCAAGTGGGTGAGCTCGGGAAACGACCAAATAATGCGACAAAGGAAATATTTTGTGTGTATTACTAACAGGCTGTTGAGAGTTGGACTAACATGGATACCTACGAAATAACTAAACAAACATGGCCCAACTTCAACAAATCCGGAACTGATGAGCTGTTAAGAAAGCCACGAGTAAACATGTTTAGAATTATAATAATAATAAAATCAACTATAGCTGGCCACTGGGCTTTGGAAAACCATATCAGGAAGAAGGGGTGGCCGTACGACAAAAGATATATATTAGAAGCTGCAATCAGGAAAATTCTAGGGAGATTCTACTATCTGTGTGGGTGCCTAAGTCTGGGTGCTCTACAACATAGAGTGGTGCGGGAATTCTCAATGGTTAACTTGAACGAATTTGCGGAATAGAAAATAGACGAGATATACAAATTTATAGTCAAATCAGTCTGGTTCGACTTATAAAAAGCAATGGTTCTAGTAGTGGTGCATCAAAATGGCATCTTTGCGCTAATTGGGTTCGAGCTGTGTCACTCAGTCAACACCTCCACCACCACCATTGCCAACAACGATTTTTAATTTAATATTACTTTGTCCAACGCTTGAGGGCCTGGACGTTGACTCCAGGATCCACTTTGCCGAAGACAATACTCATAGAGAACATTTTGCGTAGTATATTCATCCCTCTGCGTCTAACTTCAATGGATATTTTTACTCTATCTGCAAATGGGTATATTGGAAGCCATTAAGGAAGGCAATTAACTTTTTTACTCAGAAATTCAGAGAAATTTGAAACAGACTGTTTTACTGGAGGCCACTGAAGACCAAACTCTCGTACGCGTTAATCTTTGTCCAACTGACTATCTGTAAAAAAACTTCGATTCTCTAGACTAGTACTGTCTTCAGCAATTGGATTCTGGAGACATCTACTTCTTCTTCTTAATTGGCGCGATAACGGCTTACGCGATTTAGGCCGAGCTTAACAAAGCGCGCCAGTCGTTTCTTTCTCATGCTAACCGGCGCCAATTGGACACACCAAGTGAAGCCAAGTCCTTCTCCACCTGATCTTTCCAATGCAGAGGAGGCCTTCCTCTTCCTCTGCTACCACCAGCCGGTACCGCATCGAAAACTTTCAAAGCCGGAGCGTTTGTATCCATTCGGACGACATGACCCAGCCAACGTAGCCGCTGGATCTTTATTCGCTGCGCTATGTCTATGTCATCATAAAGCTCATACAGCTCATCGTCTGCGATATTCGCCGTTGCCAACGTGCAAAGGTCCAAAAATCTAGCGCAGAATCTTTCTCTCAAGCACTCCAAGCGTCGCTTCATCGGATGTTGTCATCGTCCACGCTTCTGCGCCATACGTTAGGACGTTCTGGAGACATTTATCTAACCAAAGTGAAAAAACCGAAGCAGAGACTTAGCAGAGTCTTCATCATCACTGTAGTTTCCCAAGCTCCGTTGCGGAGAATAGGTCCAAAACAAAATTTTTCCACTCCGTTCTATTCTCTGCTTTTGCTTTTTACTTGCATTGCACCACATCATGTTTTTGTTCACAGCTTTTATTCCCCTTTCTATGCAACGGCGTCATAAAGCCCTAGATCTAATTCGGTTCCGCTGATCCTGTGGATTCTAGTGTAGTGCTTGCTGCTGATATCCGTGCCTCCTCTTGCGTAGTGTATTGCCGAGACACCTCCACTTCTACTCTCTGATTTCTGTCGCAAGAGGTTTTCATTGGTGTCGTGAGTGTAAGCCGGCATTTGATATCCAATTATTTGACACCAAATGCGTGGTGCCTCAGGCTTAAATCTTTGTTGTTGACAAATTTTAGTCAGCAAAGGTTGGCAAAGAGTGGCGAGCGGTCAAGCAAAGTGAGAAAATCGCGAATACAGCAAAATTTATCGTTTTTTTAGCTATTCGTGACATCATTCTATGTCAAAGCACTGAGACATTCCATTGCAATATTTTTTGGGGAAAAACGGGCCTCCCAACTTAACCGTGAGAACCTTACAGCTCCGATATCGCTTTGGTGGTTGGATCATGTCACCCGAATGGATACAAACGCTCCGGGTTTGGAAGGATTCGATGCGGTATCAGCTGGTGGTAGCAGAGGAAGAGAAATGTTCTCTCTACGTTGGAAAGATCCGGTGGAGAGGGACTTGGCTTCATTGGTGTGTCCAACTGTTACCGTTTAGCACGAGAAAGACGCACGTATGGCGCGCTTTATTAAATTCGACCAAAATTGCGTAGCGGTTGTCGTGCAAATCAAGAAGAACAAAAAGTAAATTGAAACCTTGTAATGCATTTTTCTCGAATGTCTTTGTCTTTGAGTTAAGACATTCTTCCAGCAAACGAGCGACCTGCGTTCTCACCAGTCTTGCCCCGAATAGTTCATACATAGTTCGATCACACTGTTCACCAAAGCATCCACTCCTTAACGCACTATGCGCTGGCTCATTGGCGTCACTGGGGTGTTGTTGATATTATTATTGTTGGTGGCAATGGGAGAAACAACAATCAATCTGCCGGACGCAGCAACTCGGGTGTGCTTCAACTTCAACAGCGATACTTCAGCACATCCTCTTTGGCAACTTCATTGCCAATGTGCTTAGCAACTAAACCGCTAAGGACTAGCCAACCAGCCAACAACACCAATCAACCAACGTCAGCTAAGCAATATCGCCAACAGAAAATGATCGCGCACCACAAAACAATTCTAAATGAGGGCTCATTCTTCTCAGCGCACTTACATATGTACATACAAACTTACACGCATATGTATAATACATTTCAGTCAGCCACTGCGTTGGTGTGCTTGCCCTCTCTACTTGCCCCTTAGCCCATGTGGCCGGTCGTATGGAGGTATGTCTGCCAACTCAACGTGCGCGATCGATTGCCGCGATCAATGATCGCCACTTGTACACTTGTTGCAGCGGCTTTGCGGTCGCTCGCATTTTAGTAATTTATTTATTTTTTCTTATTCTATATTCAACTTCATTTACACGCCGCGCCGCCGACACACAATGCCGGGCACACTGTGACTTTCAATGTAGCGGGCGAACGGGCGAGCAAGCGGGCGTTCATTGTGTGTTTGCCATGCATTCATTTGCGGCCGCTCATTGTGGTCAAAACATGGACGTGCATGTGTATCCCGTCCGTTGGAGTGGTTCACATTTGTAGCTTCGTTTCGTTTTTTTTGTTTTTATTGCTTTCTTTCAACTGAATGTGTAGTGCCCTCTTGAACGCGCTTTTGTTCTCGTTTCTTTTATTTATAATAACATTTAGTTTTTTTTTTCTTTTTTCGTTGGCCTTTGTTTTTCTTACACTTTGCGCGATTTGGTTTTCTTTCCTTTTTTCTTCTGCTTATTCTACTTCTTCTTCTTCTTCATAAAGAAACGCTCTTTATAAGAATGATTCTATTCGGTTGTGATCTTTTGCTGAACAATTCTTTATTTCTTATTTGTATTTTTTTATTTTGTATCTTTCTTCTTTGCCCCTCTGGCGCAACTCGTTAAAAATCGTGTCTGTCTGTCCGTCCAACGAATGGAATTCTTTTATAATTCCATTTCGCGGGAATCGCTTGCCTGCCTGCCTGCCATTCTGGCTTGGCTCGATCTGCCTGTCTGTTTGCCCTTGGAGCAACACACGCTGCCGCCTGGCACAATGTTCCCAGATCCTCCAACTTCACCCAACAGCAGGGGCAGCGTATGCGCGTTCGCCCGCACGATCACTTGCCCCATTCGTTGCGCAGCCACCACAGGTCAAAGTAGAACGTTTTGCGGAACGCTTTGCTTGCTGCTCGTGCATTCGAGTTGTAGGCGATGAAACGAGCGTACTTACGTTTGTATGTGTGTGTGTGTGTGTGTGTACATAAATATATTTCAGTGTATGTGTGTGGGCGTGCTGCTCATGCGTGGATTATTGGCTGAGTGCGGCAGCGTTGGTCGGCGTGGAGAAGGGTTCGTGTACCTGTTGCTTCATCTGCTGCGGTCGCCGCTGCTGCGTACACTTTGCTTCAGCCATCCAAGGTGCCTCCTCATTGTTATTATTGCTGGCATTTGTTTTGTTTTCTTTTTTTCTCCGGTTATTTCGTTCTACACTTGAATTTTATTCCATCACTGCTGCGTCGCCGTATTTTGCTGGTGGCTGATCGTGCTGATCTTGTTGTTGATTTCATTTCTATTCCATTTATTTCTATTTTTTTACTTCTCAATATCTTCTCTGCCACTCAACATTTCTCACATTCACTACTTTGTTTAGAATGAATATTTTTTAATGTTTTGAGCTCATTTTTTTTGTTTCCCCTGGCCTTTTGATATTTAATGTTGGTCATAATATTTCGCCCGCAGCAGGTTCATTATCTTGTGCGGGTACAGGTGATTTTTACCTGTGGCTCAGAGTGTATTGTAATATTTACGTTTATTTTTAGACATTTTATTACACAAAAGGGGTATAAAAAATCGAAAACTGCTCATTAAGTGTTTATCCAGCAAAAAGTTATTAAATTTGCAGGAGCCTTGTAGAGAAGTGTAGAGGAAAAAATTGTTATTTTACGCCAATTTGTAGGTTCGCAAAGCTGATCTCCATGCTGCCCACTTAGATAGTGAGGTTGTTAAAAGTCAATATAAAAATTATTCCATGGGTTATCTTACATGCGTAAGGGTGCTCTAGAGTTTCACTTACAGCTGGACTAACATTTTCAGTTCTACCCTTCATGCAGATATGCCTTCATGCAAACTAGCATAGGTGACAAGGTGGGTAAGTATTTGTGGGATCGTGGTGATACCGCTATTAAGGCTTTGCCTTTCTACTGGAAAAAATGCTCTTTCATAGTTTAAAAATTCTTAAAAATTCGTGGATCTCTGCTAAGCCTGGGCTCTTTAAGCAACCAGAGAAATAATTATTGGAGCAAACAGAGCGATTCCATCTCAAGTGTTGCACGTAGTTTGGACATCTTCGTCAGTTCTTCTAAAAACTGGTTTCTCTGTAGGCTCGAGTATCATAAGAAATAGAAGTAAAAGTAAAAAAAATGGTAGGTAGGTAGGTTGGTTAGATAGCTAGAGTACCCCAGGTACACTTCTAGTAGCACTTTCGTGCCGTTTTGATACCATAATGTGGCCCGCTACTACCTGCGAAAAAATTTGGGGAGGAAAAAACCGTCTACAGCCATCCAGTGCTGTTGATGTAGTGGAGGAGAGAAAAGAGATCTAGGGTGGAGAATTTCTTCAAGCCATCCCCAAAGGGCCCGCTAAGGAATCTCAAGCGCCTAGCCGCCAGAGCTGGACATTTGCAGAGAAAGTGTTCCACAGTCTCCACAGTCTCTTTCTCTGCAGGATCCCCACAGCTTCTGCAATAGGGGTTGTACGGAATTCCAAGCTTCTCCGCATGAGCACTGATCACCCGGTGACCAGTGAACACCGCAATGAGTTTGGAAATTGAATGCCGGGAGGTAAGGTATTCATTTTGAAATTTATTCAATGTTGAAAATTTTGGTATAGAGTTCCGGAGCGATCGAAGTGGTTTGAGCATTGTCGTCAGTTCTTCTAAAAATTATGGCTTAAGGAGGGAGCCTGCTTTAGAGGCTTAAAAAAATCGTTTTTTTTTTTGGCAAAATGTTTTCCCAAACTATCCAAAAATGTGTCCTCAAAATTTCAGAAGTGAATTCTAAATATTTTCGGAGTTACAGAAGAAATTGTGAGTAAGCGTCGAGCAGGTATACGAGCGGATTTTTTATATACAAAAGCTTTGACGCGCGATTTTTCGGTTTTTTATTTGTACGATTTTTCCTAATTGGCGGGAAAAATAGGGAAAAAGTTAAACGTCCTATCGAAACGAGATAACATTAATTGTATTCGGAATTAAATTCTCTTCTAGTTGAACCTAAAAAACCTTAAGAAAGTTATGATTAACCCACTTTTTAAACAATCTAAAGTGAATTTGTTTTTCCAAAAAAATGATTTTTTTTTTTTTTTTAATTAGCGAAAAATTGTTGAATTTCTCACTTTTTGTTTAATTTTGTTGGTTTAACTAGCATATATGCTATACTAAAATAAAAAGCGTTATAGGTTTTTGGTTTGAAATGAAAATTGCGACCTGCATCTTTCGCGCCGCACGACACATGCACACTCGAGGCGCCTCGGCAAAATGCTTGTACCAGGCATAATATGACATATATTTTTATGAAAAGAAGAATTTGAGAAGACTGCTGAAATATATAGCAATAAAACCTGTAAGTTTCGCTTCAATCGAATATTTCTTTCCTTTCCAAAAAAATCCATGAAAAACTAAATTCAAAAATTTTGAAAAAAATTTAATAATTTTGAATTTTATTTAATTTAGAAAACTTTTGGAGTTCTTTAAACTAAAATATCTTGAGTTGTTTTATGACTTATATAAATTCAATTCGATTATTAATTTATTTTCTTTAAATTTTTTGGATAAATCACACCTCTTATAAAAATGACAAAAAATGTCTTCCAAAAATTTGTAGCAAAATTATAAAATTTGTTCCCAAAAAATTTTTTTGAAAGTGCATTACATCTAAAAAATAAAAAGATGCAAAGAAATAAAAAGAATAACAATGTTAGATGTAAAAAAGATTTCACTTTAAAGAATCCTATACCGAGATTTTCAATATTACATATATTTTAAAATTATTATTATTTTGTGATATTTTCAATTTACTTTTGTAACCCAAAAATGTCACCCACAAATTAAGAAATAAAAATATTTAAGTAAAAATTTAATAAACAATAATTTTCTCACCAAATTTTTTTAAGTTAAGTTTTTTAAATATTTTTTACATCAAACAAATTTAAAAATTAAATTTTTTTCAGTTTACTTCTCTTATACAAAAAAAATCATCGGAAAACTAAAACCAAAATACTTTAATAAAAGATTAATAAATAATAATTTTTTTCCAATTTTTTTTTCAGTTTACTTTTCTCACACAAAAAAATCAAAAATTTTAAATGCATTTTATCCGAAAAACAAAATTTTTTTAAATGTTGAAAAAAGCCGAAACTATTTCAGTTTAGACAACTATTTATTTACCCAAATATTCAACATTTAAAATTTTTTCAAAATAAATTTTTTTTGCTGCTTCCAATTTAATTCTCTTATACAAAAAAGTGACTCAAAAATGTTTAACAAAATTTTACACATTTGTTTTAGCAAAAGTGTTTTTTTATTATAATTAATCGAAAAAAAAAATTAAAAAAAAATAATAAAAAACAAAACAAAAAACTAAAATAATTTAAATTAAAAGAATCCTATTCCAAAATTTGCACTTTTAAATATTAGTTGCGCAACTAAGTTCGCGCTGTTTTTTTGATGATATATTCCGAAAAAAGGTTACAAGTGAATCACTGAAAGTAGTGCTCATCGCTGGCTACTACTTTTTCCCAACTTTCTGGTAGATCTCATATACCGTCGCGGTAAAACTATTCATATTTTAAGACTATCCACGGATCAAGCCATTTTTTGATGTCTTCATATGAATGGAACTGCTGGTCAGCTAGACTATGTGCCATCGATCGGAACAGGTGATAATCGGGCAGCGCAATATCTGGAAAATATGGTGGGTGGGGTAAGATTTCCCATTTCAGTGTTTCCAGGTATGTTTTAACGGATTTGTCAAGGTGAGGCCGAGCGTTGTCATGGTGTAGAATCACTTTTTCATGTCTCTCCGCGTATTGCGACCGCTTCTTGCGCAGTGCTCGGCTCAATCGCATCCATTGAAGTTGATATCGATCCCTAGTGATGGTTTCGTTTGGTTTTAACAGTTCATAATAAATAACACCAACTTGGCCCCATCAACCACATAACATAACCTTTGCAGCGTGAATATTCGGCCGAAGCGACCACGTAGAAGCATGATCGCGCAGTCACCATGACTTTCTTTTCTATTGATTGCTGTAATGAATCTATTTTTCATCACCCGTCTCGATGCGTTGAAGAAAACCCTTCATTTTTTGCCACTGGAGCAATTGTTCACAGGCGAAAAAACGACGTTCAACATCCCTTGATTTTAACTCATAAGGAACCCTAGTCCCCTGTTTCTGAATCATTCCCAAAATATGCAATCGCTTGGAAATGGATTGGCGGGTAACTCCTAATACTGAAGCAAGCTCTTCTTGCGTTTGATATGGACCCTCATTGAGCAATGACTCCAATTCAGCGCCTTCGAAGGTTTTGGGCCTTCCTTCACGCGGACGGTCGTCAACATTATAATCACCGTTTTTGAAATGACGGAACCAATCTCGGCACGTTGTTTCACTTAAAGCAGCATCTCCGCAGCATAAACTTTTTGTAGCTCTCGATGCGCTTCAATCGTTGCGCCGCTGTTTTCTTCGAATGAAAGAGGAAAATCAAAACTTCCCGCAAATGACGATTATTCGGCACAAAACCAGACATTTTCACAAAGCCAAAACAAAATCACTAATGTGTCGAAGCAGTTTGTTTACCATATGTCTACGCTTGGTTTATGACGTTTAGGTTATGTTAGAATCGACTAGCACACACTGCTGGCGGCATCTATTGACAAACAGCGAAAACTTAGTTGCGCACCTAATATAATTTTTTAAATTAAATAATAATTTTTCAACTGAACATTTATTTTAGCTTTATTTTATGCGAAAAGCAAAAATTTTTTTTTCGTATCAAAAATGTTACAAAAATTTCAGTTTAAAGAATTATTTACCCGAATTTTCAACATTAAAAAATTTCCAAAATGCTGTGTTTTTATGGCTTGAGTTTACTTCTTTTACACAAAAAAACATCTTCGAAAAATGTTTTACAAAATTATATAAATAATTTTTTTTTTTTTTTTTTTTAAAGTATATTTTCTTTGAAAATATAAAAATACAATACAACAAATGTTGCAAAAGTTTAAAAACTGAAAATATTTCACTTTAAAGAATCCTTCTCGAAATTTTCAACATTAAATAAAATTTAAACTATTTACTTTTTCATGTTTTTCAGTTTACATTAAATAAAAGCCAAAATTAAAAGTGTATTTACTTTTTTCTGGATTTTTCCAGCTTACACTTAAGAAAAAAGTGGCTCCAAAAATTAAAATAAATGTTTTAATAATAATTTATTAAATTTATTTTAACCGAAACACAAAATTTTTCAAATGATAAAATCATATAAAAAATTTAAAAGTATTTCAGTTTAAAGAACTATTAATTAACACAAATTTTCAACATTAAATAAACTAAAAACTCATTTTTTTTTTAATTATTCCAGTTTACTTCGCATTATACTTAGGCTTACAAGTGGGTATTAAAATTTAAATGTGTGTAAAACTTCAAAATTTCAAACTTTATAATCAGAATGTTTAGAAAAATTTCGGGTATGAACTTTTATAGCCCATTAAATTGTAATATAGGTTAGGTTAGGTTCGGTTAGCCTTGTTGGCATTAAGCCACGCATAGACCTTTTGGTCCCTAGTGATACCAGATGGAGGCCGACCTCTATGAATACCGAAAGTAGACATCTTGTAAGATGTCAGCGGTTTTGGCGAATCTAAGCAGAGCTGGAAGATCCGCTTTTGAGACGTCTTCCAAATCCTCAAATAGTGGGGCACGATTTTAATAATGCCAGACAAACGCACAAAAGGTGTTCTAAGGTTTCTCAAGTTTCTTCTGCAGAGAGGATGCATTTCCTGCGTTTATCCGTGTTAGCAATCCCTATCTTGTATGCATGTGTAGCCAATAGATCATCAGCATACCTGTGATAGTTCTGCCGCCTTTTCGCAGGAGCATAAGTACGAATTAAGTCAGCTTTTTGTTGTTAATTCTACACATAACTTTTACTGTTTTGCATGTGGTCAGATTAGTCCACCGAACTTCCACTCGCTTTTTCATGTAACACTTGTTTTTCTGACGGTGTTGTGAGTTTTCTTACGTAGACTCTTGTCCAAGGCAAGCAGAGACTTACAAGGCAAGGCACTTATAAGACGATCCCACGACAGTCGGTTCAATGTAAGCGGACTGACCCGGATTTATACAGTCCAAGGACTGTGACTGCAGCAGCATTCCCCGTATATGTATAAGAAATGTTTATGCTGCTACAACACCAACAACAAGGTAGAGAGTTAGTTAAAAATGACTAGCACTCAAGCCGGAAAGCCATAGAAATAGCTGATCTGCCACTTTTGCGGCGAGAAACATCAAAAAAACTCTTTGCGAAAGTGCAGCTGGCCCAAGACGAAGACTCACTCACCTGGGTAGAGTGACTCAAAATTCATCGGTGACATGGAATCAAAAAAGAAAGTGCTCAAATTCATTAGAAACCTTGAGTTATGGTATTAGTGCGGCCAAATACTCATTTTTATAAATATTTTTTAGGAATTTTTTTTTTAAGAAAATAAAATGCGATCGTTTTGATTGTATATTATGTTATTATTGATATCAAATAGTATACAAAAACAATTTTTTTTTTGGCATATTTTTTTTAGTAGTGTGGCACCAAAGTAAGCGTCTTAAAAAAAAGATAGGTGGCTTGTCAACAGGATTTTGGCTCTTCAGGACATCTGAAATAAAAAAAGTTAAACTTATTTTTATTCTGTAGGCTTTTCATTCTGGCAGGTGCTACAATGGGAATTTTTTTTTGTGAAAAAATAACAAAATGGCCGACTTTTGAAAAAGCAAGGTATGATTTTCGGGTGGAAATCAGACTGTAATATGGAAAGTTTTCCTATTGTAGCACCTGCCAGAATGACGAGCGACGTTTTAGAAAAACTGAAGTCGAGTGTATGCAAATTTAGTAGTTTACCTCGTATATTGCGACCGACAAACTGAAAGGTAGCCCGCAAAATCAAACTCATAGATAGGTTTGCCTTCAAACCATTGGAGGTCGCCGAATGGATGTGGTCGACATATCTCTAAAAATCGTGTTTATGGTCCGATTTGGCTCAAATTCGAAACAAGTTAGCTACCACGAAGAGAAATATTTTATTCCAAAATTGATTGAGCCGCAACGAGGCATGGCCGGGTTTACTAGAAGAGAAATAATTTCATACCCTTGCTCTACATGCCGTCGACTTATTGACCTCCCCTCGTATGCTGTTGTGTAAACGTCAATCAATTCTTAAGTTTTGTGCGCATTTATATTCAAAATTCCTTCGGCCTCTCCCGACCACCCAACTTGCCTGAGCCAACAAATTAAGACGCACAATTGTGGCTGCAACAGCTGCAATCGACCACAAGCAATTGGCGGGCAATTAATTCTGCCTCATTGTTAACATGCGAAAATTGCAAATGTTTATTTCGGCGAAAAATTACCGAATAAAAATAGGAAAATGCGAGCTTCTGATTTGGCAGCCACAAAAAATGTGCGTTGCACGTATCCGAAAATTCTCGCTGCCAAGCATAAATAACCCGTTAAGCACTTAACGACTTAATTACGCCAGATTTAGCGTGCATTTGCCATCAATTACAAGTCTATTAATAACGGCCGTGTGCGCATGTGTGTGTGTGTGTGTGTGTGCGAGTTTGAATAATTGTGCAAATGCTACAGTAATAACAACAAAAGTAAGCTTGTTTGTGTGCAAAATCGGTCCAATTGCGATTGCAACGATTTCGAATTTAAATGCAAATACGGAAAAGTGGCAATACTTAAGCTGCCACAGCGCGCAGATGAGGCATGAACACACGAGGCAGGGATAGATGGCAGAGCGGAGTGTTACACATGCGCATGCATATAATTATGCAATTATATATATGTGAGTGCGTGTGTGTGTGTAAAGGCACGCATTGCAGCGTACACGCAGCCGCAACATTCGTTTGTGACGGACGGACGGACGGACATGTACGCATGTGCAGCGCAATGGTGTAATGGTGAGGCATGGGTAGGAGGGTGGGGGGCTTGTTCAGGTGCACAAACAAGCATTGCATTGCTGGCGTAGAAATAAAATTTGCAATGCAGGTAATGGCACACAAATTTCAGCTGGTAATCAAATACGTCAACAACAGCAGCAACAAAGCAAGCATTTGATAAATGCAATAACAACAACTACAAAAATAAAGCAACAAGCATGGGGGGAAAACAACCGTTGAACAGGCTGTTTAACACTTGTACGCCTTCCTTGTTGCATGTTGCATGTTGCTCACTGCACGAGTGTTGGTTGTTGACTGCTGTTTGTTTGTTGTGTGGCAAGTTATTTGTTGCAAGTGCGCTTTTGGCTTCATTTTTATTTCATTTCATTTTTTGTTCTTTTTAGTTTTTGTTTTGACTGTGGCCCATTTCGAACGGAAATGCAAATGAAATTAATGCGGTGACAGCCTGATTGTTGACATTTCGCCAATGTAAGTGGGGAGAAATTAGAATTTTAGCGCGTGCGCGCATGCAACATGAACATGCAACAGGTACTTAAGCCTACGTAGGAATAGACGAACATATACATACAAACACATACATAGACATACACACATATACATACATACATACGTACACATACATATATTTGTATACCTGCTCGAAACTTTGCATACGGGCATCCTCTTCAACGTGACGTCTATGTAGGCAATTCAGGAGAGTTAAAAAAAAAAATTAAAAAAAAAAAAATTCGCAACATTTTTTCACGAAGGTTGCCCATATTTCCAAAAATGAAGTATCCGGAAACTTTAATTTCTTATTGTTTTTTATTAAATATAAGAAAGGCCCACCTGCATCGATTCGATGACGCCTATTTTAATTCGGTGTGCATTGGTTCCCACTTAAAACAAACCCGCCTTTTTAATGCCAATTAAATAAACTTTGTACACAATGCGGCGCAGATTAATCACAAGATTTATAATTTTTGCAAAATGTGTCGTAAGTCAATTATAAAGGGTGGTTAAATTTCAAGGGCCGATGTTGAATGTGAACCACACCTAAACGTCAACGACACCGTTGAACTTCTTTCTTTAGAGTTATTTGAAAGAAAAGGTGCACGTCGATAAGCCAGCAACAATTCAAGAGCTAAAGGATTAGATAATTTGGCACATTAATGGCATAGAACCTCAATCATGCCTCAGCGTCATCGAAAATTTGGACCGTCGGATGGAGGCCGCGGCTGCCATTTGGCGGATATTTTGTTCCATGCGTAATTGAGCCAATCCAATATTATCATAGTAAAGAGAAATGACAATAATTAAAAAAGATATATTTTATTTAAAATCAACACCGGCTCTTAAAACTTAACCAGCCATTAGATAAGGAACTATTTGCATTTAGTGGTCTTTGGAGGTGTGTGGCGGCTATTTGGCCAATATTTTGTTCTAGAAAAAATTGAGTTATACTAGTATTATCACAGTAAAGAGAAATGATAATAATTTCTTAAAAAATTTGTATTTTATTCAAAATCAATACCGGCCTTTGAAACTTAACCACCCTTTATTTCACAATAAACATTTCCATCACTCCAAATAAGTTTTTGTATATATATTGTAGAAAAAAATTTAAAAAAAAACAAAACGGACGATCAATTTTGTGCCACCATTTATATAATTGTAGAATTCTTAAATTGTTTTATAAATATTTCAACATATAAATGAAAGAAATTAATAAATCATATTTTCGGTCAACTTAAACTTCCGTTGGCGATTCGACACCAGGATTACACAGCCCAGGGTGCCGCGATAGACATCTTTAGTATATCGGTATGAGCTTGGGAACCGTTTTTAGGAGCTTGAGAACTTAAAATGACAACACAAAACAGAAATGCTGTTGAAATTTTTATTTATTACTAAAGGGGGATTTTTGAAGAGCTATAGGAAAGTTTTTCAAAATTCAGAAAAATGCATGAAATTTTTATTTAAATCGATAGTACAGTCCATATAATTTAATGTTTGAAGATTATTTCATGCAAATGTTGACCGCGACTGCGCTTCAAATTATCTATCCGCTTAATCCAATTTTGGCATACTCTTTCCAAAGTTTCGGCCGGTATCTCACATATAAATGCTTTAATGTTGTCTCCCAATGGGCTAAGCAGGATTGTCTGAATAGACATGAGCTTTAACATAGCCCCACAAAAAATAATCTAAAGTCATTATATCGCACGATCTGGGTGGCCAATTGACAGGTCCCGAACGTGAAATAAAATGTTCACCAAACTTGCCTCTCAAAAAGTCCATTGTTATGCGTGCTGTGTGGCATGTGGCACCGTCTTGCCGAAATCACATGTCATGCAAGTCAAGCTCTTGCATTTTGTGCAAAAAAAGTTGGATATCATTTCACGGTAGCGCTCACCATTCACAGTTACGTTACGATTCGCAGCATCTTTGAAGAAGTACAGTCTAATGATACCTCCAGCCCATAAACCGCACCAAACTGTGACCTTTTCTGGATACATTCGTAGCTCTTGCAATTCTTCTGGCTGATCTCACAATTTTTCGATAAAAAAGTGGATCTTCGGCCAACTTTCCAAGAGTCCATTCACCAAAAATTATGCGTTGCGGTAGGTCGTTCGGCTTCAATTCTTGCACCAGCTGTATTTTGAAGGCTTCACACCTAAATCCTTTCGCAAAATTTTCTACGTTGTTGAGTAACAGAGGCCCAATTGCTGCGAACGGCGATGAATCGATAATTTATGGTCATTATTAAGACTGGCCGATACAGCTACGATATTTTCTTCAGTTCGCACTCTACGTAAGCGTGTTGGTGGTTTGATGTCCAATAATGTAAATTTGGTTCTAAATTTAGTCACAATAGCTCGAATAGCCGCTTCAGTGGGTCGATTAAACTGACCATAAAATGGAAGAAGCGCGCGATAAACTTTCTTAACAGAACACGCATTTTTATAATAAAACTCAATGATTTGCGTTGTCCGTTTGTAAGACGATTCATGGTTAAATTATAGACCAAACTGAAGATGTTTGACAATGAAACAGAACACGAAACATGCGTCAGCTGTTTAAATCAACTGTTTAAAATGATAATAGCTAAAAAATCACCCGTTATAATCTGGTAGATAGTTTAATGTCATTTGATAGTTAATTTGCCACAATAAATCTAAATGAGCCTAATCGACAAAAATGTGACGAAATCGATGGGCATGGCTTAATTCTCACACGAGCTGTATTTTATAGGCAGGTGAGCCAAGCTCCTTATACAAAATTTTCGATAAGTTGAGCACGACGAATAATTGACATTTCGGCGTCTTCTCTAACACTTCGCACTAAGACTTTCGCGAACAGATTTATTTATTTTTTTTTTCTTTTTTCAAAGTAAATTTCCACGATTTGGAGGCGTTGGTTTGATATTAAACGAGTCATAATGACTTGCCAAATCGTACTAATCTCAAATGTCAACACAGTTTGCGATTCTCGGCTGTCAAATCATAGTTATCGATATCGACAATTTTCATGCAGCTAAAAAACATTTTATATTCACTAAAGATGCATTTTTTTCGATTTTTACAATCCCGTGATATTTGGTTACATTTCAGGGATCCCAGATTCGGAATTTATGTATTGATTATTTTTCAGCCACTCAGCTCAAAAAGATTTGCATCACTACTGTTATATATCTATCTGTTATATATATATATCTAATACAGTAATTTGGGGTATGTGGGAAAAAAGCTCGGTTCAAGTTTTCAGACCCTGCGGCATAAATCCTGTGTAATTTGAATTGATGCTGCCTTTTCGATACAAAAGGGATTTTTTGACTCCACTTCACATCTGTCGTAAAAATTATAACTCCCCATATCCCGAGAGTTTCAGGATCGCGGATTTCCGCGGCTAGCCTCCCGCATATAGATATACATACATGCGCGTTTGCAATGTCTCATAGAATCTTGACACCAAAAATGTTTGAAAAAATTAGCTCAACATTGCCATGACGTAGTGACAAATGAAGTGGGTAAAACAACTAAGTAGGGATTTGTCAAATAGTTTGTCTTCGTAAACAAAAATTTTACGTTAGATTGAGTTGAGGTAAGCATGAATAATAATAGAAAGGAGAATCTAAAATAAGAAGAATTTGTAGAAATTAGCAAAACTTTGCAGCTACATCAGCCCAACTGCTGCTTCTGTCAAATTCACTGAAACCCTCTTCGATTCGCCAAGCGTTAGCAACGGGCAAATAGATAAAGTAACTGCTATAAATAAACATATGCTGGTAGTGCGGGAAAAGAACTGCCAAAAAATCCATTTGGTTGGAAGCACTTAATGAGCATTAGTAAGTTCATATATAAGTTCCTATCATTCAGTTTAAGAGCAAAAGGCCGTAAAAAGTTTTTTCCAAGCTGTTCTGCCAATTGCATAAGTTTACAACTTGTTCCAGCTCAGTTGGGGATTCGCCAGTTCGATTTCCAGCTGCCTTCTACAGGTATGAGCAGGTTTACCTCTACGTCAGCTGCCAAACCTTCGTCGGGTGGTTTCCGTAGCGTATGTCCAATCCAACTCCACTTGCATTTTACAATTTCTGTATTGATCGGTTGCTGTTGTGCCAAGTGCCAAAGGTTGTCATTTTTTAGGGTTTTCCAAACAGAGGTGTTATTTTGATATTCAAAGAAAACTGCTATTTTTTAATATAAATTATCGGATGTTTATTTCATTATAAAGAGGAAGGTATACCGTTAATAGTGGAAAATAACGTCAGAGAAATGACCACCACGACTATGCTTACAGGGAAATATCCTTTTCATTAAATTTCCCATAACCGAATTGCAAAGTGGCTGCCCTGTGTCTTCGATAGCCTCACGAATTCCATCTTTGAGGTCTTGAATCGACCCTGTTGGTGTAGACCTTCTCTTTCACGTGGCCCCAAAGAAAGAAGTCACAAGGTGCTAAATCACAAGATCTCGGTGGCCAATTGTGATCACCTCTTCGAGAGATAACACGGTCCGGAAACTTTTCCCGTAAAAGTCAATGGTTTCGTTGCTTGTTAAAAATAAACGTTGTCCAGATCAATACCAATCGGCCATAAAAAATCGTTAATCATCTCCCAATAGCGCAATCCATTCTCCAATAACACCTGTTATTGGAAAATCCTTTATTAGGCCAGGAAGTTTTGCTGATTTGAGGCACTTATTGATCAACAACTCCTGTATGTCTTTTTGGTGCTGCATTCCACGTTTAGCATCTGTGCAACATTTTTAATTTTACGTTCGATTCGCAGATTTTTAGTTTTGTACGGCGGGAAATGACGCCTGAGTTCCACACTGGACCTAGGGCGCCTAAAGCTTGTCTAGCTTTTGGAAGCCGATTAACGAAATCTGCTGAAGAGCCGCCACATTTGTCAGCCCCGCGTTCGTACGAGGAACGATTTGTTGCTCAAGGGAACCTGGTGGTCTAGAATTTTCCAAAAATCGATTTTTTTGTTTTTTCGATATTTCGAAAGTATAGGCTTTTAAAACAATCCGGTCAAATTTTGGGTGAGTATTCCAAGTATTTTCGATTCTACAGCCGTTTTAGCAGGTAGAGTCAGATTCGTCACGCGGCGGCATCAATGGTCGCATTATCCACTCTCAAAACTTTAAACTCAATTATCTCAAAGCTCAAAAACAAAAACATATTCAACCGAATCGTCTGAAATTTAAATGTGTTGTTCACAACATCAATGGCTATCGTCCGTACTAGAATCGTATTAATGTTTCAATATTTCGTAATTTTTTGAACAAAAAACTGAAAAAAACCCGATGTTTAAAGTGCCAAATTCAAAACCGCGGCACTTAGTAAATTGTTTTTTTTTTGGAAACGGGTCATTCTGATTAATATTTTTTTTGGGTTTTGTGTTTCAGATAAATAGAAGAGCCAAAGTGGACACCACCGTCCAGATCCAAATTTTCGGGAGGGTCAACTTTAGCGCCATATTTAAAATTATTAAAATTAAAAAAACAAATTAAATTAAAAAAAAATTAAATAAAAAAAAAATAAATAAAAAAAAATTTAATAATAAATAAATTTAATAATAAATAAAAATTAAATAAAATTTTTTTTTTCATTTTTCATGTAAAAGCAGTTAAATAAAAAGCCTAAAAAATTTAAAAATCGTTTTTCATTTTTTTATTGTAAAACAAGATTTCTGAAAATACCCTAAATTTTCGAGCTCTAGACCACCGCGACCCCTTAAACTCGTTGGTTGCGATGCTCGTGCTCTGTAAACATCGTTTGCGCTCTCGTTCTTCTCAATGTTGTTGTTGACTGTAGAGTAAAAAGTAATAATTGCAAGGCGTGGGAACACGTCGGTCAACACCAAAGGAGAGTTCGCAATATTAAAGCAACAAAAGCATACCGGCGTATGAATGCGGTCTAATGAATCTCTCTTGAAAGAGAGTTGGGAGCATTGCAAATATTGAACTATGCGAGTTTTACGTGGGAGAACCATACCCACTAGGGGCGAATCTTGTTTTTGTTGTTGTTGAAGTAGTTGAGTATTTCTACTGAAATAATCTTAATCAGCGACTAGCGCCATTTTATTGCCACTGTTCTCGTGTGATGTTATTTTCGTTTTCTTTGTTTTGTTGCATGAGTCAGATCTATTTTGTGCGATCTAAATATAACAGTAAAGTTTTTACCTCTATGTCTAAGATTTCATTAATTTGCTGTAGGAAAGGTTTGCCGAAAGAGCGAAGTCTTGTTCTGGCTAAAACCGGACATTCACATAACTAGTGGAAGAGACTGTCTATCTCCCCCACCGCCTGACAGCTTCTGCAGATGAGATTGAAAGGATGGTTGAGTTGGGCTGCATGATCTCCTACCATCCAGTCATCTGTAAGGGTTGCAATGACACTAGTTTGGGTGCAATGGAATTGGAATCTAAGGCCTTAATAGCCGCTTGACTCACTGAAAAGATATCTTCTCTTGCTCCAATTTCTTTGTAGTGTTTCAATGATTTGTAAGCTTCCTTGATTGCTAATAGTTCAAACTTGAATACGCTGGCGTAGCCAGGAAGTCGAATTGATTTGGTTAGGTTGAGCGTTCCGATTAAAGCTCAGCTCCACAACACAGTTCATCTTAGAACGGTCAGTGCAAGTTTTGACATCGAATCTACTAAACACTTCCTCTTTCCTCCATTCAGCTAGAAAACGTACTGTAAAGTCGTTTTTGAAGTTGAGGTCAGGGATTTTGAAGTCTAATTTGTTTTTGAGCTGGGTCCCTGTAGGCAATTCTTGCTGTGACCGTACAATTTTGTTGTCTAGCTACCTATATCACTGAGCCTCACTGCGCTGCATGTGGCGCTTGTTTTTTATGTGGAAGTCTAATCTTATACATAAAATCGGCAAATCTTATGCGGTAACTTTGCTGTTGCTTTCACGTGCAAATTTTCGTGAGCTGAGCCAAGAGGTAGCGAGCAGAGAAGTGGCGAATCGAAGACGTTGTAAGAGTCTGCAATATCTGCAACCTTCGGCATTCTCCCCACAGTACATCTTCCCACAGTCAACAGCGGCATAAACGAAAAGTGACCGAAAATTAATTCAATCACATGCCTACTTATTCACATTCATATCACTCGAAAGTATTTACAAAATATTTCTGCAATTTGTTTGTTTATTAGTAAATACACAGCGAGAGAATAGAAATCCCATAAAATTTCAAGTGCGGTAAATACTCCAAAAGTTGACGTTCCAATTACGATAGCCAAACAACAGAAAACTAAGTATCTGAATTTGAAGGTATGTGCTCATATTCGAGTATGAGTGTGTGTGAACGCATCTGTATGCATACATACATATGTGGCGAGCTGGACCACCAGCAGCAACCACTCGGCGCTGGGCTGGCCTGAGAACAGCAACGGCATGAACTTGTCGACTCTGGTTGGCCAAACGTCAGCATTTGCATTGGACCGACTAATTTCATTGTTTATTTATTTAATTTGTTGTTTATTATTGCCGTTGTTGTTATTGTTGTAAAGAGTCTCTGCCAATTTGGCAGCCAAGTGAACGACTTAATAAATATCAACGCAAGGGCGTATGTATGTGTGTGCATACATCCGTAGTTGAGAGAGAAAAATGTAGAAAATTTGAAAACCAGAATCACAACATAAATATTTACATATTAACATTATAATCAAAAACCACAGCAATAACAAATAAGCTGATGGGACTAACGTCTAGCGGCCAAGCTGGCAACAAGTGGCGGCGGCCATGACATTATTAACACCCAAATGTGACAGAACAATAAACGGACGCACTGCAGTGATAGTCAGTCGGACCCAACGCGCTATGCCCCAGACCGCACACTGACATCCACCGAACGAACGAACAGTGCGTGGCTTACAAAGGCAGAACACACACACACACACACACACACACATTGGAGCATAAGCGGCGTGTGTGCCAGCAAATGGACATAAAAGAAGTGGCACTTGTCAGGCCATGTATTTGCGTACAGATATTGGGTATTCGTGTGTGTGTGTGTGCGTTTGTTTGTAATATTAATTGATGATCTAGTCGAAACGATGACACGAACACCAACAAACATATACAAACAAAAAGCAAAAATGCAGCATCCTATGAAGCCACTTGCTGTTAGGTTCAATGTCGGTTTGTCGACTTGTCTGTTTGTGTGCCTGCCTATCTATGATACTTGTAGTCGCCTCCTGGTACCTTGCGCGCGCGGCTTTTGGAGCATTATTATAAAGACATCGATGTCATGTCAATGCTGCAACAATACAACAATGCGACAATGCGGCAATAACTTGCACAATGACCACTCTCAACTCTCAGCCCAACGACAAGGTGGTCCTTATCTACTTAGCTGGGCTCACAAGACCATAAAATGAGTTTTATTGCACGCATTCAATTGAGTGCTGGAACTAGGCAGGGGGCACATACTTAGGTGCCCATAAACACACACGCACACACACAAACATATGTGCACTTGTGCATGTAAGTCAGAACACACAAAGTTATAGCTGCTGAGCAACACAAAGGAGTACTTCTTCGTACTTCTTGTCCCCATAGTAATGGTCAGGTCAGCGATAGTGGCAACCTAAGTGAATAGCCGCTGAGGCAAAACATTTTGACAGCTTACATTGATCGAGAAAGAAATTGAACTGTTTATAGCTGGCAGAGGTTGTAAAAAATGTGAGTAGATATTAAAGTTGCAAGGCTGACAGAGAGTGGGAGAGTTGTGGTGGTTGGTGGAAAAAGTGCTAAATTACCTACAAAGCTGCAGAGGACTAATCATATTGAAGGATTAAGAAATCATGGGCTATTCTAGTTTGAATTGTTGCAAAAATTCTTAATATATGGAGTTGAAAGATTCCTTGAATCGAGCTTTTGGAAATATCCCCATGCTTTCCGCATCATGGGCTATTCTAGTTTGAATTGTTGCAAAAATTCTTAATATATGGAGTTGAAAGATTCCTTGAATCGAGCTTTTGGAAATATCCCCATGCGTTCCGCATCAACCAGCTTCTTTTCTTTGCACTTTACTGCCTATCTTATTTTTAATTTTATTGTATTTTTTTTTTATCTTTTAAATTTTTACTACTCAGTTTCGTTAGGGTTCAGCTTCAAAGACCACTGAAGGTTTGAAAAATGAAATCCTAGAACTTTTTTTCACTAGCAAACCCCCTCATCAAGCAATAACAAACTTTCTAGGGAAATTGTGCCAAGAAATAGCTTCACAAAACCAGAAAGCATCTACCGGCCAGGGGCGACATACATGAAGCCAAAAAAATATCAGGAGTTGTTCATTTAAAAAGCGCGCGTTGCACATACAAGTATGTCTAAATTTTTTTTGCTGGATTGTTGGTTCGACCGTCCTCTATAGTATCGCAGAGTTTGAGCGTGAGCTGTCAATTAGCTTGATTCTGGAATTTGATTATATCAGTCAACCACAGGTGTGCTCTGCGATTTTCACTATGGATAATAATATTGAACAAAGAATTTGTCTTAAATATTGTGTTTTGAATGGGATTTCGTGTGCCGAATCGTTAAACATGTTGCAGTAAGCCTATGGTGAGTGTATTTTGTCAAAACCACTGGACTACGGGTCTACGAGTGATATAAGGCTTTTGCAGAGGGCCAAGAAGTCATGGAAGATTTGATCTGTTCGCTCATCAACGTCTTCAATGGATATAAACGTCGCCAAAGTCAAGGAAATGGTGTTGGAAAACCATCATTTAAGTTTGAGGGAAGAAGTTCGGGACCTTAGCGTGACTCACGAGTAAATTCGCAGCATTTCACACCATCAACTGGGCATGAGACACGTGGCTGCCCGACTCGTTCCAAGAGAATTGAATGTCTTTCAAAAAATTCATCGGAAGAAGGACACATGCTTGAGCAAGTGAATTCGCACCCAACGTTTATCCAGCGCATCATAACAGGTGCCGAGACGTGGGTATATGAGTTTGGCATGCAAACCAGTCGGCAGGCGGCTGAATGGCGCTATACACATGAGCCGAACCCAAAGAACCACGTCAAAGTCGGTCAAAAGTGAAGGTCATGCTACTCGTTTTCTTTGATCATCATGGTGTTGGACACTCGGAATTCATTCCAAATGGTTTTACTGTAAATAAGGAATACTGTGTGGAAGTTATCAGACGTTTGAGAGAGAATGTGCTTGTGAAACGGTCCAATTTGTGGAAAGAAAACGCATGGATCTTGCACCATGATAACGCACCGTCTGAGTGTCGCACCTGCGTGTTTAAGGAGCCACCAAATCTCTTGGTGCTCCTTGGCTCGACCTTTTCAAATTTCAGATTTCCACGCACCGTCTCCCAAGGCTCATATTATGAACACTTTTTTTTACCAAAAATTCGACAAATATCATCGAACAACCAACGTATTCAACGAATTTAGCCCTATGTAACTTTTTCCTTTTCCCAAAACTTATATTGCCACTCCGCGGACGCCACTTTGCTACCGTCTCAATTAAGGCCATTTGTAGAATTCGCTGAAGGTGTTAAAGAAGATCTCTTCAAACCCGTTTGAAAGGTGCTTTGATGACTGGGCTAATCGTTGGCATATTTCTATTGCTTCGAATGGAGCCTATTTTGAAGGCGGCAACATAAATTTTGATTATGATGAAACAACTATTTTGCGTTTTATTGAACAATTCTCGGTCCTTGTTTGACAGAATGTAAAATTATATAATAGGTCGCTCCATTTGTGAAAAAATATCAAGTTGGCCATGACGATCAGACTAGTACCTACCCTACAGCTCTTAGTTAGACGAGTAGTCGCTGGTTAGATTCGATTAATTCGAGGTATGCACTTCGACCTCATGGTCTTTTGTGCCCTCAAAGAGTCGCTGGTACTTCTATAAATATTTATCCAAATGCTGAGAATAGAAGATCAGAAAAAATCGGTATACCCACAATAGTGAAAGGAGTGGCTCACATGGGAATATAAAGGACCTTTAGCTGATCACTTTCCAAAAACCCTTGTACATAGAAACCGAAGCCAATACTTTTTAACATTTGTTTTATTGGAAATAGTTAAGACCCTCTGAGTAATTTGCAAGTACTATGACCTATTGAATTTGAGTATAACAAAGTGCAAGTTTCAAGTGATTATAAGATAGCACTGATTTTTGGCAAATTTTTTTCGCTAAGATGTCACGCCTTTTCTTTATATAAAGAACCGGCACCTCAAAAAAAGTTTAACGGTGATTGTGGCATCACCACACAGGCTATTTATATTTACGATTATCGAGCTTATGGCAAAAAAAAGTCTATCTTTGAGCGACTTGTCTGACCTGTAGCGTTATTTTGTTAAAAGTAGAGTTGATCAAAAATGTGTTGGCATGCTTTCATAACCCTCTTTATTTTTGAAGAAAAACTGGCAAATAATGTCGTAGACCGAATGTAGACTCTGTCTCGAGGATGATAAAACTACAGAGCATATGCTCATGTGCTCCGGTGGCAAAGACAATACTTCAGATCTTTCAACGAGAACAAACGAATTCGAATGAAATAAATAATTCTCCTGTTGCAGATCTTCTGAAATTTCCGCACAAGGCGAAAAATTTACTGAAAGAATTTGGCTTTCAACCGATTTCAGTCTGCAGTCGAGAACATCTAAGTTAAATAGAGTCTAATGGAGTGCATTCAATGGTAGTAGTGGCAGTCAATAGTGCTAGTATTAACTACTTCTAAAATATGTAGTAGGACACAAAAGATCTTTTAGGTCAAAATGTCGCCCATTGGGTACACTACAGATACTAAAATTCGACTGCTCTAAACACAACATCAAAGAACTCTACACTTAGACTGTTTGAGTCTATTCGAAATTCACCTCATCCTAAAAGATAATATTTTGAGCAACCATTTTGTAACTACTCCAAAGCCTGTGCAACAGGCGGGGTCGATTTGTGGGGAGGCAAAAAAATCGCCCATTGCTCTGTGAAAACTATATTCTAGGGATCAAAATAAGACATTTTGTCGAAGGAACCATACCTCTAAAACGAATTCTGATGACCCCCAATTTGGGTCGAACTTTTTAGTTTCTTTTCTCATGTAAAGGCCAAAAATGGTGATATTTTGAAATGATTGTATTGGGAACCCCCCAGGAGAGTTCCAGGGGGTGTGCCACTGGCATGGGTGGATCGGCCGTTCAAAGTTAGTGGGGGTCTGTCATATATTTGGACTCGATTGGAGCACTCTAAATGGGTCAAAGTGGGATTTTTCGTTCGACCCACATTGGGGGACTTCAGAATTCGTTTTAGAGGTATGGTTCCTTCGGCAAAGTTTCTTATTTTGATCCCTAGAATACGATTTTCATAGAGCAATGAGCGATTTTTAAATCGACCCGCCCTACTGTGAATGAAGCGATAATGAAGCGGCGGACTACTTGCCTGCAGTTCCTCACACTCAGTTAATTGAATCTTCTACATAGAGGACAAAAAGAGGAGTTTAAACAGAATTCTATAGCAGCTGGCTTGAAGAGATCTGAGGCGACTTAATATTCTCGAACTCCTTCGCTAATATTTTAACGCGCCATCATCAATATAGCAATTCTGCATTAACATCGTCTGCCCATCTTCTTCGCGGTCTTCCACGCTTTTCACTGTCCGTGAGAAAAGAGTTGGAGCTCTTTTTCGTAATCCTGCTATCGTCCATCCTGAGTTCGTGTCCAAACCTTTTCAGCCGCTGAGCTTTAGCGAAACTCGCAATGTTTTCACTGACTTTAGTATCACCTGTTCGATCTCATCAACGTACCTGATTCTGTGAGGTTCATTAGCTTCCCTTACTGGTCCAAATATCCTTCTTAGGATTTAATACCCAAGGCAGAGAAGGTAGTGCTTGATGTTATATGTCAGTACCCATGTTTCGCTGTGCTAAAGTTTACACCCAGGTATTTAAAACTCTCCACTTTGTTAAAAATATATATGTACATAGGGTGTGGCGCTTAAAGACCTAACGAGGTATTTTGTCTTATCGACATTAACTTCAAGGATGATCATGTGATTTAAAAAAAAGAGATTAAAGACTTGTATCTTTTCCAAGATTTTTTTAATTTTTTTATCTGTTTCTATTTTCTTAGGAAATGAAAATTATACTAAACCTGTTACCCAACAAATGGCGGTATTACGAAGTTGTTACTAAATTAAAATCGAATTAAAAGCGTATGAAAATAAAAATCATCGCAACTGTTCACATAAAGCAATCCTTATATGCCTTCTGCATATGCACAGTGGCGCTCACAATACTAGCAATGCGACGTATTACAAAGCTTTGGCTGTTTATTTATTTTTTATTTTATTTTTCTATAAAAGTTCCTTTACAACTAAAACCATGCACGTCAACGTTTTACGCTTCGTATAAAATTTAGAAATATTCAAAAAAATTTCAAACTTTTTAGCCATATTTCAACAACAAAAAATCAAAGTTTCACAATTCGCACAAAACTATTCCAATTAATTTGCGCGAAAATTTCTAATTTTCTAATCAGAATATACACAGTTTTATAACTCATAAAGTACCGGTATAATATTTTGCGAGGTCAAAGTGTTGTATGATAGTAGGAGAGTGTTTTTGCTTTCATATAGTTTGATCTTGTTTTTTGTTTATGTGAAAAAAATGCAAAAGACGGTCAGCAAAAAAAACCCTCAAAAATCAAAGGAGTTTTTGAGCCCATTCAGGCTTCTATTTTATTACTTAAGTTAAATGGGCTATAAAATTGATGAGCCAAATTCTTTTCTAAAATTATATAATTTTCTACGAATTTCCAAAGTGATATAATTTTCTAAAATAATAAATTCGATATTTGATTTTTTTTTTACGGTGTTCCACATTCTCCTAAATATAAAATAAAATTACAACAGTTTTTAAATTATATATTTTTCTAGAATTTTCAAAAATTACTAAACTTTTTTAAATTATGAATTTCCCCTTGATTTTTTATTATTCTCTAGTGGAAGGTGTTCCATATTCTGTTAAATATAAAACAACATTCCACCATTTTTTAAAATCACATTATTTTCTACAATTTTCTAAAATTATTTGATTTTCAAAAATTATAAAGTTCGCGTTGATTTTTGATCATTTTTTTGTTGACGGTGTTTCGCATTCTTTTAAATTAAAACAAAAAATCCAGCATTTTCTAAAATTATAAAATTTTCTAAAATTTTCTAAAATCAAAATTTGTATCTAAAATATATTTGATTTGATTTATTTAATCATTTTCTACAATTTTGTAAAATTATAAAATTTTCAAAATTAAATAATTTTCTAAAATTATAAAATTTGCTTTGATTTTTTACCATTTTTTTGTAGACACTGTTCCGCATTCTCACAAATATAAAAGGAAAAATTCGAACTTTTCCTAAGACTATAAAATTTTCTAAAATTATCAAATTCTTGTTCTTTTTTGATCATTTTTTTTAGTAGTGGTGTTCCTCATTCTTTTAAATATAAAAAAATCCAGCATTTTTAAAATCGTATTATATTCTATAAATTTTAAATATTATATATTTTGTTTAAATTACGAAATTCGTATTCTTTTTTGACATTTTTTTTCGCTGACGATGTTCCGCTTTCTCTTAAGCATAAAAAAAGTATCTCACTTATAAAAAACAGGTTACAACTCTGAGAAGTTTCCGAAAATCTCGAACTAAGCTTGAAATTTCAATCAGAGTTTTTAAATTTTTTCTTATTTTGTACAAAGTTTGAAATTTTGAGTTATATGATTTTCGGTGCCTTTTGAACTCCTCTTCTGTAAAAAAAAAATCTAAATATATATAAAAATAATCAAAATTTTACAACACGCCGCATGCTATTATTACGACCGCCACTGTATATACACAAATTTTTATAAAAAAAAAGTCCTAAAATCTAACCGCAAACTCAAACAACAGAGCGTCAGTGTCAGGATACACAAAAATTATAGTGTCACGCGTATTAAATCGCAGCCAGCCAAGCAGGAGTCAGTAGCCGAGCTGCAGGATAAGCAGGTAACAAAAATGCGAAGCACTCAGAGCGCTGAAAAGAGAGAAATAAGCGAACACTAAGACGCAACGGACAGCCAAATTGTCTAACAGATGAACGCAATTAATCATCGAAATGCGGAACGGATGAAGAAGAGCATTAGAGGCATGAAAAAATATTAAATTAAAAAAAAAAAAAACGAAAAAATATGAACTCGAAAATTTTCATATTTTAGTTTAGCGCCAAGCGAAGCCGCTAACCTCACGCCATATGACACAAAAGTGCAAACAAAGGCTTTGCGCCGGCCACAAAAGTGTTTGTTATTTTTTTATGTACTTCTAGATGGCTATACTTTATTTTCTTTTCACTTCCATAAAGTTTTCATTAATTTGTGAAAATTGTAAATTGGCCCGCGACAGGAATGCGTGCACGTAAATTGAGCAAAGCGTATTAAAATTACAACTGCATGGCTACATTTGCATGGCAATCTGCATGCCGCTTCTCCTCAACACAAATTTGTTTCCATTTTATTTTCATGTTTATCGCTTTGCTCATAATTGCTACTTTTTCAATATATAATTTTTCTTGCTCGCTGCGCGTTTCGTTAATTTTATGCACCCAGCACTTTTCGGCTGCAGGATGCGGCTAACTCAGCTACGTGCCATATGCCGTCGTCGCAACACAAGTCATTACAATGAATTTTCCATGAGCCACGAATTGAAAACACCAAAAGGATACGCCTCAAATGCCACCTCATGCGCTCATTGACTCATTCAAGCCAGCTAGCGCGCAAACATACAAAAACAAATATAGAATAATTTTCTTAGCCATTCATGCAATCGTAGATGAAATTCAAAAATATTGCTGCATTGCATGCTGCACACACCGCCCAGCCTATTGTCAGTTGTTGCAAGTAACCAAGCAGTAGAAATGTTTGTAACAACAAGTTGTTCACTGCTACCGCACTCCGTATCTCTCCGCCTGTCTGTCTGTCTGTCTGTCTGTTTAAACCCTACTTTGCCTCATTTCATTGCATCTTTGATTAATTTAGCGTACACCATGATTAAGTACTTTTTCGCATCCATCACGGACGCTGGCTGGCGATAGGCGAGCAGCCAAATGGCAGCCGCATATACAAATTTATGAATATGCATGTGTGTGTGTGGCTATGTGTGGCATGTACTAGTAACACGACAGACGGTGGCTTGGCCCATCTTTATGCATAAATAAATACTATTTTGCTGCCAAGTTGCGCGTTCACTAAGTGCGGCATTGGTTACCTGTAGGTAAGTATGAGTGAATGCACACTTGCGTTCACAGTAATAGCAGCGCTATATATTGGAAAGATTGAGCTACTTTTTAATTTTTAAATAATTTTTTTTTGTGAAAATACAACTTCATACAAAAATAGCTCATTTTTGTTTTCTTGTTCACTGCTCTCGGGAGCACAGAGCCTCGACAAGGCATTTGTCTTACGTTGGTTACACCAATCTATTTGATTTCTGACAGGATAGGTGACCAGCCTGCCTGAACTTAGGAACAATGCCTTCTTACTGCTAAAAACAGCTCATACTACGACAAAATCAAAGCTTCAAAAAATACCAAATTAAAAAAAAAATTTAACATTCATCATTTTTCAAACTTTTTACTCAAAATTTCTAGAATAATTCTGGGTATGCAGTTTTATAGCTCATGCAATTTCATTATAAGGGTGTGTAAACTCCAAGTAGCCCAAAAATTGCGTTAATTTTTTATATATTCTTTTGTTGACGGTGTCACGCATTTTCTTCCATATAACGAATGCTCGAAATTTTTCGCACGGAAGCGCAAAAAAATTCTCAAAAATGAACGCGTTTTTTGAGCTACTTGAAATGTATACTTTGTTTTACTAAAATTATATGGAATACAAAGCTGCATAATCAGATATGTTCTAGAAATTCGGACCAAAATTCAATGGGCTATAAAATTGCATACTTAAAATTTTTCTAAAAATTCTGATTAAAAATTTTAAATGTTGATGCAAATTTTTGGAATTATCTAAATTTAAAAATTTTTTTTTAAGTTGTTTGCAATAATTTTAAGTTATAAGGTTTCTGTTGTAATATAAACATATACAGATTTATAAAAAACAAAAAAAAAAATGAATATTAAATTAAATAAATAAATAGAAAATAAATGAATAGTTTATTAATCGCACCACTATTATTGTGAACACAAGTGTATTTACATACATATAAGTTTATGCACATATATACATCCATAGCAGCGCACTTTACTAGTCTACAAATATTGCTCGCCACTGTTTGTAGGAGTTGCTGAAGGATGCACCCTCATTTTAATTACACCAGCTACATTAACCGCTGCGCTATTGGTAATACGAGCGAGTAGCGACTCGAGCGGCGCAAAAAGATGAGTCATTTTGAAGTGCGTGTCCATTTGATGCGACCGAAGCGTCAGTCTAACTAACTAAATTCTATAAGTGAATTGCGTTTGGTAATATCTGTTGCTGGTAATGTCTACGCTACACCGCACTGTGTGTGAGTTTTGGCGAAATTTTATATAAAATATGTAAAGGAATGTCGAATGGAGCAGCGCTTTAATAACAATTACATAGGGGTACCAAAAAAAAAAAAAAAACAAATAGGCATCAGATACTACAAGATATCTAAATTTAATTCAAATAAATCTATTATGGTTATTTTGGAACCTAGTTTTGTATTTTGTGAATCAAATTTTATGTTTGAAATAAAGCAATAAATAAAATAAAATAAAGATTTTTTTTTCGGAATGGGCGAAAAGTATGTTTTATGCACTAGCCGACAAATTTTCATTTGCAGAACTCCAGCCTAGCAGTGTATCTCTTCCACTATAACTTTTTGGTCTTGAACTAAAACACTAACTTCTACTGCCCTTAACTCCTTACCCAGCAGCCGTCATCGCGAAGGCTTTTCTTCATTAGCACAGTTCAGATGAGGAGGCGCGTTATATGAGCCCTTAGGAATACTGTCTCTTACTAGAGAACTGCCTTTAGGCTGTTCTGAACAGACAGCCCCCTGCTCTTTTCACCAGCGTACGCTTTTGCCATACCACACAACAGCTCCCCAACTTTTTGGGCTGGAGATCATTGCACTGATAATGCCTCCAACGCAGCACTTCACATATTTGTTCTCATTACACATATTTCCTATAATTATTGTTAAGGGAAAAGTAGTGAGAGCTAACTTCTTTACCGAAGAAAAATTCACTGCATCTTACTGCAACCTTAATTTTTAGGGCTCTTATCATTCACCAAGTCCTTTAATTTCAAAGCGTTCTTCCCGCCAAAGAAATTAGAGGTAGAATTGTTTATATTATTTTGATTTGAGATCTGCACTTAGACTTCATGGTCTTTCGCGCAGTACCTCATCCAGACCCAGTTCCCTTATTAAATTCAAGATAAAGCTGGGTTGGACTGAGCGTATGGACCTCCCTTCCGGCTGCAATTGACTTCGATGTCTCAACCTTCTCCGCGCTATAGCACTACATTCAAAGAGATGAAGCATTGAAATCTCCTGGGATTGGTCGCAGATACAACAAAAATCAGTTCGCCATTTCCCAATCATGTGCAATCTGCAATGACTTGTGAGAATGCCAGTGGAGAATTCTCAGTTTAACCCTCCCCGGGTTACGAGTTTTCTAAACCTCTTTTGGTTATTGTTGGAGAAAACGATGAAGGAGTTAAAGTGAAAGTTAAGAAGAGCTGCCCATAAGGCGGTGCACTCTCTCCCCTATCCAAACTTATGCGGGTTATATGTGTGTACTAATCTCAGGAGGGTGACTAAAAGCTATAACAATAAAATGTCAGTAACTCTAAACAAGATTGAGCGTTGGTGGAAATTGCATGGTATTTCAATACCTGGTACTTTTTACTAGGAAACGCAAAATGGAAGGTCTGTTACTACCTACTTTGAAAGGAGTAATACTGCAACTGTTGTCTGAGGTCAAATACTTAGGGGTGATCCTAGATAGTAAAATGACCTTGAAGACGCACATCGAGCAGAAGGTCTCTCGAACACTAAAAGTTTTCTGGCAGTGTCAGAAAATCTTTGGCAGGGCGTGGGGTTCAAGGCCGGCGACAGTACACAGGCTATACATCACCATGACTAGACCCTTTCTTACATAATTACGTCTCTGTAGTCTTGAGGAAGGCTACTATGGTTAATTTTAGAGTAAAACCCCTAACCAGACTAGAAAGAAGTGTGTGCTTAGATATCACAGGTGCTATGAGTACGACATCTGGCAATGCCGTTAATGCCATTCTGAACTTGAAACCTCTAGATTTGTTCAAATTCGAAAGGAAGCGATGGAGGAGTATTGGAATTTGTAATGACAGCCAAGCTGCACTAAGAGCCTTTGGTAACCCACGCGGCTCTTCGAAATAAGTCGGTGAATGTAAGACAAAATTGAACAGTGTTGCAAAACACATCAAAGTTAGTTAGTCTTATTTGAATGCCTAGGCATGTTGATATTGCAGGGAACGAGTTGGCTGATAAACTGGCTAATGCAAAGGCTGTGCAAGCATACCACTAGGCCCTGAACCCTTTCTATGGATTGACGACTTCATGAGGTATACCCAGAAAAGACGTTGATCTGAGTTGGGCTTCTGCGGAGTAGCCAAGTGCTTTGAGAAAGAAACAAACAGGAAATGAGCGACCTTTCTCCTAAAACTTAGTAGGAAGAATCAGATAATACTGGTGGATGTAATCACAGGCCACAACAGCTGTGGTCAGTTTATGGCTAGCATTGGAAGATGAAGATATTGCAGAACATTTTCCCTATAGGGATTTCTTGAATCAGACTTAGGCTGTTGAAATACGATGTACTGAGTATGGATAATGTTCATACACTCACTCTTCCGGATCTCTTAAGGTTCACCATTGAATCCAAAAGATTGGCAGAAGAGTAACCTCAAACCAATTTTTCTCCGTCTTACCATTCATACTGTATCTATCCTGCCTATCTATTCCTTCTACTATATTCTATCCGGGCTTAATACAATGAACTTCTTGACTGAGTGTTTGGACTTGTCCAACCCCCACAAATCTAATCTAATGCATGAACCCTCTCCAGCTTGGCCGCAACATAATCAATTTATCTTTGGCCTCGCTTCCACTCTGTCTGCATTTTAATAGTAAACATTTCAAAGTTATATAGCAAAAATCACTACTTCAATCGGTTGAGTAGTTTTTGATTTCCTGCTGTTGAAAAATTAATTTTATAGTTTTTTAACTCCTTTCCCCGCATGTTAAAAATCCTGTGAAAATCGAATTTTTTGTGTAGTTATTTACGTACATCTATATTTTGCGACTTTATTTTGAAATGTATAGCCTACTGACTAAGGTTAGGTTAGATTGAAGTGGTTGTCCTGTGGGACACACTCAGGCTCATAGCCCATTATGATGCTGCGTGGGGAGCTTTCTCTATTTCTCCTAAAACCAGTGTGTGCTTTTCAAAAATTTTAGAATACCTCCTATTTCTGCAGAACTGAAATCTTCCAATTCGATAAAAAAAATTGTCCGCCTAGAATAGCAAATCTCCGTCTGGATAGAGCAGGACAATGGCACAGTAGGTGCGAGATTTTCTCTTCCTCGTCCTCATCTAGACAACTTCTACAGAACTCATGTGCTTGCACACCCATCCTTGGGGCGTGCCTACCTATTAGACAATGTCCCGTTATGACCGAAATCAGTGTGCCAAGGATGTGCTTATTTTGGCTTAGCAAAGATTCTGTGCGTTTAGCACTGAGAGTCGGCCACAGTTTATGGACGATTTTGCAGGTGGCTTCATTACGCCATCTTTCGTTTGCTTTCCTTACGATTTCTTCAAGGATAAGTAGCTTGCATGTTTGTAAGGGTATGCCTATGTCATTGTCTATGCACTCATCGGTCAACTTGGTGCCGAGTCTCGCTAGTTCATCGGCTCTACAGTTACCCTCAATGTCGCGATGGCCAGGAACCCATATTATCCTTAAGCGAAATGACTCAGCCATCTCATTAAGAGAAGTAAAACATTGCATGGCTACCTTGGAGGTTGTCGACTGTTTAGTGAGCGATTTTATCGCAGTGAAAATGTAGAAGCCATTTCCAGATATCGCATCAGACTGTACCAGTGTCACGGCTTTTATTATTGCCATCACTTAAGCCTAAAAGACACTACAGTAGTCAGGGAGCCGAAAACTGAGGGAGATCCCCAGATGCTCGGAATATACACCTCCGCCCACCCTGCCCTCGAGCTTTGAGCCATCTGTGTATACATGGATAGACTCACCCTGTCTGACATCGTCTCGTTCGCACTCTTCCCTTGAGGGTAGGAGGGCCGTGAACGTTGTAATGGCAAGTGTGGACAGGGGTGCATAGTCCACCAATCCGGCAATCTCCGAAGTGCCAGCCAGGATTTTGTCGTGACCGTAACTCTTATTTGACCACTTACTTAGAGTATTCAGCCTTATTGCCGTACTATGCGCGATATATTTTGCCTGCGGTTCTACCGGCAGGAAGTTTAATGTCGCACATAATACTTTCGATGGTGTGATTGACATCGCGCCAGTTATGAGAACAGATGGTAGTTTTTGAACCTTATCAAGATTTTTCATGTACACACTAGGGCGGGTCGATTTAAAAATCACTCGTTGCTTTGTGAAAATCGTATTCTAGGGATGAAAATAAGAAACTTTGCCGAAGGAACCATATCTCTAAAACGAATTCTGATGTCCCCAAATTGGGTCGACGAAAAATCCCACTTTGACCCATTTAGAGTGCTCCAATCGAGTCCAAATGTATGACCGACCCCCACTAACTTTGGACGATCCACCTAGGCCAGTGGCACATCCCCTGGAACTCCCCTGGGGGGTCCCCATACAATCATTTCAAAATATCACCATTTTTGGCCTTTACATGAGAAAAGAAACTAAAAAGTTCGACCCAAATTGGGGGACATCAGAATTCGTTTTAGAGGTATGGTTCCTTCAGCAAAGTTCCTTATTTTGATCCCTAGAATATGATTTTCACAGAGCAATGGACGATTTTTTTGCCTCCTCACAAATCGACCCGGCCTAGTATCCGCATTCCTTTCCAATTAGCCTTTCGCAGGAATTTACCGCCATCATAGATTTGCGTAATGGGTGAGCCCCCAATTTAGCTTCCTATCCAGTACAAGTCCTAGATATTTCGCCTTTTCTGTTATTATAAGTGGTTTCTCTGCTAGGATCAGATCCGGGTTTTTCCAACTGACTCAAAATTTAAAATTTTTATCAACATCTGCACACTGTGCCCTCGTGCCGCTCGCTGGACATTGGATGAGCAGCCAATTGAAAAACGTTCATGGATAAACATATGCAAATTGTCTTGTTTTTTTTGTTGTTTTTTTTTTTTGTTGCTGTCACTTGATTGTTGCGGTATTGTTCAACGTCAATTCTTCTTTGTTTCACTTCACGGACAGACACTTCAATATTCATATCAGTGATGACGTCTGTTGAATGACGTTTGCATGTTTGCCCCGTCAGCTGGTGTGCGCCGCAAGCACTGCAGTGGGGGTGCAATTTAAATTGGTTGGCAAGGGTGGCGGTTATGGCGGAAATGGTGGTGCAATACCTGTTCATCGCCACAAGCCACCATATTTTGAGTTAAAATGAAAATTGAATTGCCGACGAGCCCAAAGTAGGTAAATGCCAAAACTTTGGTAAATACACCCCTGAAGGAAGGAACCACATTCGACAGGCTTACACCCATGGAGTGGAACTATATGCACACACCCACACACACACATGCATCCATGCAATTATAACTCAATGTCAAACAGGCTGGCGGCAACTTGCACTGCAACTTTTCCGACAAACCAACCAAAAAATTATAATTAATGAGTGCCGTAGCGTCACAACAAAAAAACCAACAACAGGCGCAGCAACGGAGAATAAATAAACTACAGAAGAGAGAATGCAAAGCAGTTAGTAAATTACGCAAAAGCAACAATGCGAAGTGTAAAGTTTGGCATTTAGGGTTAAATGCAGGGGGCGGAGTTGTTGTTGCACGCACCCACGCGCTAGCGCACTCGCTACAGCACACATGCACGCATACTTTTGAAAATATCTAATATTTACGGGTATTCGTGTTCGATTTTACTGCTTTGAAACAAAAACAACAACAACAGCAACACACACACACGCAGTGACGAAAAATAAGCAGCATTCAAATGTTTGTATGGACGCACGCCTATATGCCACATGTAGCACTGCCGCTGTTTAAGTTCTACAGCAGAGGGTCGTGACGTATGCGTAGGCGTCAGTGTGAGTCACGTGGTCTGCCTCGCGTGCCACAACGCCCTGTTGCAACGTGACTTCGACGCGGCCCATCTAAGTTTGGTGTGCATGCGGACGCTTTCCTTATTTAATTTAGCGCTACCACCAATGACATTAATATGCAATGTTGCTTTCACCAACCCAAGCGTACATGCATACATACATACAGACATACAGACCAATGCACACTTACCCATACAATCGACCATATTTACCTTCAGCCATCGCCACGAGAATTATAGCCATGCCACTGCGTGTCTTCAATCATCACAGCAAGAATCGATGTGGCAATGGCCATTAAAATTAATAATGAACGATTTTGGTTGTTTGTGACAATAATTCAATATGAAAATATTATGAAGCGCTCCTCATGTGTGTACTTATATATAAATGTATGCGTGTATGTGTGTGTGTGTACCTCGTCTAGCACGTTTTTTTGGGTTGTGCCATGCCGCACGAGAAAATTACGCACCAAATGGCTCGCTTGGGATTTCGACGCGCATTTTTAATCGATTTTGCTATGCAACTCATAACGGCGCAGGCCGCGGTTCGTGAATTTTCATTTAACTTTAACTTCGTAGTCAGTTGTTAATACTTACAATATTCAGAATTATGTTCTTGCAACCTAGAAATATTAAAATATTTTTTTATGCAATGAGTAATTTGAAGAACTCTTAATTTCGCTAAAGTATAGTTTTTTCTAATAGCGGTCGCTCCTCGGCAGGTGATGGCAAAGCTCCGAGTATATTTCTGCTCCTTCTAAAATATCATTTGCCGTTTGGCTGTAGGTCCCTTCGTTTATGGAACAACATCAAGACGCACACCACAAATAGGAGGAGGAGCTCAGCTAAATACCTAGCAGAAATGTAGGCACCAGTCATTTATTTATTTATTTTTATAGGGTAAACAGATAAAAGTGATAGGAAAAGAAGTTTAAATAGACCCACAGGGAGATATCGAATTAGTTCTGGCTTTATTTTCTATCCATTTTCAAGATACATTCATGCCATTATGTACAGGAACAGATGGCGCAATCGGCCAAAGAATATTTGCAGAAGGTCGATGTTGCGCGAGCTACCAGATGTCTTCATCACATGAGACGGCGAAAAAACAACAGCCCGAGAACCGTCTACGGTGGAAGAGTCTTGTCGAGACCCTATACTCACGAGCAGAGTGCAGGAAAACAAAAAAAAAATAAAAATGAATAAAAATATATAGGATTACTCATCATTCAAAAGACCGCCTCGACTTCACAAGTGGTACTTCAATTTCCAATTTTTAACGACTCGCTCCCGTATACGCGACACTATTAAGGCATTAGCAACTCGAATGTTGATATCGAGCTCGTACTTGTTGGCATATACCAAAGGCTTGAAGTAGCCCAAAGGAGGTCAAGTCGCATGCGGAGGTCAATTAGTGAACGCTCACCGTTGCGTCACCACTTGTATGCTATGGTTAAAAGTTTAATGTGAAACGCAATTATTTCAGTGTCACGTGGTGTTTACGACTACTCTAGCACCTTTATCTACAGAATGCTTAGTGACAGAATGGTCGTGGCAGAGCGGAGCGGCGTCTCTCTCCGCCTGCAGGAGGATGGCGGAATGCGGCCTATCGGTGAATCTTCTCAAGACGGAACTCATCTTATTTACGAGGAAATATAGCTTACTCAGAACTCTTCTCCCGTCAATAGTGGGCGCTCCGTTAGTGCAAGATGAAATATTTAGGTCCAATCCTTAACAGAGACCTAAAGTGGAAGTCCAACATTGAGGAAAAGATAAGGAGGGCAACACTCGCCTTGTATAAATGCAAAGGCGCTATTGGTGCAAGATGAGACCCCTCATCTAGAGTTGTATTTTGACTTTATTATATCAATATAGGGGAAATTCTGTTGTATTGAGTCGATGTCTGCTGGTACTCCCATTGGAATCAGTGGGGAACTTTGAACTATTCCTAGTCTAGCACTTAATGCAATGTTAAATGTAGTGCTTGTAAACATCGCAGGCAAAGATGCCGCTGCACGTGCCGCAATTAGACTCAAAGGATCGGGTTACCGGTTTGACTTCAATTACGGAAAATTTCGATTCCAGTTCAATTCTCAGAAACGTTGTGCTCATCCCCTTGGCGATTGATCGTTTAAGGTAAGAATGGGTGGGAGTGCAGAATTTGGAGGTAAAGTCTAGTGAACTTGCATGGAGTGATTGCCGGAGGAATATTGTGCGAGGAGCTTTTCGTCAGACTCAAGTTCTGATTACCAGTTCATTGTGGAGTATTCCAAGTAGAGGTAGCGGCAAACAAAGAGACAGCTCATTGGCTACTCACTTGTATCATAACTCTCATGGAGGTAAATATCTACTCGGACTGCCAAGCGGCAATCAGGACCTTAGCTCGGTGATGATGCACTCGGAACCGGTTGGGGCATGCCTGACTTCACTTTTGATTGCATCCGAATTCTTTGATGTATGGCTCATCTGAGTACCTGGCCATAGCGATATTGCAGGAAACTGCGAGACGGATGAGCTGGTTACACCTGAGGACCTGTGGGGTATTGTAATATAGTTTCTCTGTCAAATGGGAGGATTGGGCTCCCATTGACTACCTGTGATTCCTGGAGGGGTGAACTTCGCGACAACTCAGCGAGCGTTGGGCAAGTACACAAACTTGTATGATCGCGAAATATTTCTGGCCGCGTGAGGTTCTCGATGGATCTTCTGAGATTAATAAAATCTCAGATGCCGAATTTTCTGGGTGCCCTTACAGGACTTTGAGTCGTTTTTGCGGCAAAGGAATGAAGATGAGATGGAATCATCGCACCACATTTGGATATGTATCTTAATCTCTCATTTCTTTACTACGTCTGCTGAAATGGCAGCCTTTGATATGAAAACCTGATGAATTTCATCAGCAGTATAAAGTGGTTAACACCACCGTAACTCACTCATCGTTCGGTTGCCATCAACAATCTACAAACAATTCACGATATTTTTGGTGCGCAGCACTAGGGACACATTATTATAAGCTGTCTTAAAATTTGACTTCGTTTAGTAAGGAACCAGCATTAACACCGATAGCAATGTCAGCTTTGAAATCCAAAGAAGGATCTCTCTTTTCAACAAGTGCTCCTTTGGACTAAGTAGGTAATCGAGTAGTAAAGTCCTCTCTCGACGAACAAAACTAACACTCTACAGGACTCTCATCATGCCTGTCCTAACGTATTGCGCAGAAGCGTGGACGATGAAAACATCCGATGAAGTTGGAGTGTTTGAGAGAAAGATTCTGCGAAAGATGTTTAGCCTTTTGCACCTTGGTGACAGCGAGTATCGCAGATGTTGGAACAATGAGCTGAATGAGCCTTACTGCCACATAGATATAGTGCAGCGAATAAAGATCCGGCGGCTTCGTTGGCTAGATCTTGTTGTCCGAATAGATACAAACACTCCGATTCCGAAATTATTCGATGTGGTACCGGCTGGTGGTAACAGAGGTAGAGGAAGGCCTCCTTTGCGTTGGAAAGATCAGGTGGAAATGAATATGGCTCCACTTGAAGTATCCAACTGGCGCCGGTTTGCAGCAGAACGAACCGACTGGTGCGCTTTGTTAAACTCAGCCAGAAACGCTTAAGCGGTTGTCGCGCCAAACGTGAAAAAGAAGAAGTTAATATGTTATGAATATTGTATTTGTGGATGGTTTGTTGCCAAAAACTTGTAACCTGAAATGTCACCGAAATTATTATTCAACGGCGTCGTATAACCATCGAAAACCTCACGAAGTGTTCTAATAGCTCGATGAGCAGAGCTTTAAAATTACCCAAAGGACTTCGTAGAGAGCAGATACTCATATTAACAGTCCAGTTACATATTTTAGATACTTTTATATAGGTATAAATGTACAGATACACATTCAAAGTAAAAGCAAAATCTGCCGACACCCGCACTAAGAAAAGCTAGAAATGTTCCATATAAAAACAAACGATCTGCAACAACAACACATTGAACAAAACAGCTCCACTTTAGAGATATCCCGTAAAAAGGCCTCAAATCAAACAGAGCAGCAATACTTTTACAACAACTATGTAAGTAGAATTGGCAATAAAAGAGAGGCAGCAGCGCAGAGCTGTTGTCAAGATTTGTGGCGACGCATTGCGCGAAGTGTCACAATGTCAATGTGTGCTTTGTGCAATTAATTTGTAACCGATTATCATCTTCAGGTGCCAAATAAACTTTACTTACATACGCATAAATTCGCCGTAAAGGCCAAGCGAGCGGGCGAAGACACCAACAAACAACCAGCAACGCATCAAATCCAGTCAAGAGAAGCCAGACTTCTGTAGCCGCGGCTGAGCTGAACTGAGCCAATAAGGAGTGTGAGCGCCGTCGGTTCGTTGGTTGGTTGTTGGTGTTGGCCGTTCACCAGCTTCACGCCATGTGTTTATTGCAATGCGCATTCCGCGAGCCGCAACCTATCCCTCTTCATCTGCAGCGCCGCTCTGGCCTTCCACACGCCTTTCACGGCCAGCTGCCTACAACGCGTTCGCTTGCTTTATGCCTCCGCCATGTAAATAAACCAATTGCCAGCGATGCGAGTTCGCAATTTAAAACCCGACAAAAACAAATTCGCTACGCGCACACAAACATACTCACTCTGCGTATGTATGAACGTATTTAGCCATGACTGGTGCGCATGGCACCAGGCGTCTGCGTGCCACTTGATTGTAGCGATTGTGCCACCTTCCCGTTCGCGGCTGATCGCTGCCACAGCTCACTTTTCCACCCGCCAACACTTGACTGATTTAATTATTTCAATTTTTTGTTTGTTGTTCGCGTATATTTTTGTCAGCTTTCTGCTGCTGCTCCCGTTGCAATTTTTGTTGCGCTTTTGTAGGTTGCTTTGGCTGTAACAAACTTAATTCCGCATTATTTGCGATCACAATTGGCGACAGCCTATGCGAGTGGCGCGCTACTCTGCACTGGCCGTAGTCGATTGCCTGGACATATCAGCTCCCCACGGCTCTCCTTCTGCCACACTTTTGACACTTGTTGCTGTTGTTCGATGTTGTCCACTGCCAAGTGCCGAGCATCTTTGCGTCCATTGCCTTGCCATGGCATTGCGTGTCTCCAACATTCCAAGCTTCATGTCCGCTCGTAATGAGAAAATATGGCGATTGTGATACAATAAAGTGCGCCTCGCACTTAGGTTTCTTCCCGCATGTGCTGCCGCTGCCGCTGCTGCAGCTTCACACTGGTCGGCGACCCGGATCGGTTTGGGTCGAGGTGGTGCGACGTGCGGCATTGACCAATAAACGAGTGTCGCAACACTGTATCACTAGAAAAAGAAGAGGAAGAAGTATATGATCTAGAGAAGGTAAGTATGGACAAAGACCTGAGCACGCATACACACAAAAAAGCTCATTTCTATTACAAAAGCTGTAACTACAATAAAAGCTTAATGGTTGCGCCGTGGAAAGCGTTGTGTTTTATACCCAAGGCCGCTATGGTAATTTTCTTAAATGCAGAAAATAAGTCAAATATATTATATAATTTGGGTGAATTTGAGAGAGGGGCGATGAACAAAACCAAGAATCTTAAAAGGACTCAATCAACTTCAGCGCCATTTTTTAAATTATTTTTATTAAAATTTTTTTTTTTTTTTTTCTTTTTTGCATGCAAAACAAATTAAATAAAACACTTAAAAAATTAAAATATCGTTTTTCATTTTTTTTTTTGATTGTAAAAAAAGTCCTGAAAATACCATAAATTTTTGAGCTCTAGATCCCGGTGGTATGACCCGGCCCCCTAACATGTCTCGGCTGATATTTAGTCAAAATAGTCAATTTTTACCTACAGAACTGCCTCTGAAAAATAGCTGTGGTGGCGGTCGCACGAAATTGAGTGGAACTTTCTTTTTTGCAAAACAAAGTGTTTAGGTGACTTCGTCTAAAATTTCCGATGTTGATTATTCCAACCGTAATAGCAAATTTCCGTAAGCCAAATTTTCCAAAAAACAACTTCCAATCACGCCTGAAATTGTTTCTCAACAATTAGCAAAAAATTGCGAATGGCTGCGCCTAAAGAAATGATTTCTTCAGAAAACCAGCGAAACCAAAGATACAGCCATGTAAGTGTTGCTACCTACCTGGCTCAACCGCGCGCCATTTGTACCTAGCAACTGTTTCGCTCACTATATATTCTCTTTCACAGAAGATCATTTACCGACTGTAGACAACATCTACGACTATAAGTACATAGTGCCCTCAGGCGGTATAATGCCATAATAACAATAATAATAATAATAATAGTAACAATTATAATAACAATGAAAGTAAACATTCGATCGAACAAAAATACACGTGTGTTTTCTGCATCATTTCAGTTCCGTTTTCCCACAACTTACGTTTTCAAAGTCGGTGCCCCTCATAACTTTGGAACTACTGCACCGATCCTTTTGAAATTTTGAACACTTTTTCTGTAGATGTTTTACAAGGTAACGCCGAAGAGTTTTTTTCGAATTTGTTGATACTTTTGTTTTTACGGTAACTAATTCACCGATTTTTTACGCGAAAATCGTGTTTTTGACTTTAACGTGTTCCCAAAAATCGAAAAATTTTTAATTTCAAAAAACCCTCGGCGTTACCCGGAGAAAACGATTATCTAACGAAATAACTTTGATTTTTTGATTTCAGATGATTTAACACCGAGTTATGAAGGGCACCGCAAAACTACTTTTTTTTAGATGCGTCCGAATAATTTCTGCCATTGCCGTATTTTTAAATATTTTTGGATGAAAATTTCACAAAATATACTTCAAATGCTATAGTTTTATGTAGTATAAGATTTGACGAATAAATTTAAAAAAAATCATAAAAATGTGCCTGTTTTTCCATGAATTAACGTTACCCCCCCCTTAAGTAATATTTGTCCTAATAAATTAAAACAAAAAAATTTATAAAAATATTTCATTTTGAAAAACTCTACCAAAATTCGATAACCAAAAATTAAGAAATTAATTTTGTTTTTAAATACTTCGGTTTTTTCCAGAATAAATTTTTTTAAGCATGTTTTGTCTTAATATATTAAAAGAATGCATTAAAAAACTTAAAAATAACTGTAAATATTTAGTTTACAAAAACCACTCACAACGTTTTTAAAATTATATAATTACCGCAATTATGAAATTTTTTCGAAATTTCGTCAGTTCACTCCCCATTATACTTGAGCTCAAACAAATGAAGTTCAGTAAAGTTACTAAAATATTAAATACAGTGAAAAAATCCCCAATCATAAATGTTAAATTTAGTTTTTTTTAAGTATTATTTATACTAATCAATTAAAATAAAACAGCAATAAACAATATTTCATTTAAAACACTCTACCACTCGAAATGGTATAAATCTCAAAACTATTGAAATTTTTTTCTAATTTTTTCGTTTTTTGTTTTTAATTATTTTTCGTATATTTTATTATAATATTTTGGAACATAATCACTTAGTTTTCTGTATTACAACTCAACTTCAAGCCTACTTTACTACTTTTCATTTATTCTCTGTAAGTATTCCTATTGTTTATTGTCATTGGAAAATATTACACTTTCACACAATTAAATTGGCTTAAGCGAGACAGTCGTGTGTTTTATTTCTTGGATACTCTATTTCATTAATGTAATAAAATAAATTTAAAAAAAAGTCTATGTATATTTTATCTTAAAAAATTTGGACAAAAAAGAAGTGCCGCTGCTGATTCTATTTTTGTGGTCACTGCAGTAATATACTGGTGATTTCGAGGCGTTTGAATCGAGCTCTCAAAGCGGCCAGAATGGGACGGTAATCATAACAAACTGATTTTGCTGGATGACAACGTCAGGCCACATGTTGCTAAATAGGGCTTTATAGGGACTGAATTGGGAAATCTTGCCCCATCCACCGTAATCCCCGGACATTGCACCTTCGTAATACCATCTGTTCCGATTAATGCCGTCAGCCCGTGTTGGAGAGCGGCTCAATTCTTATGGGAGCATCGCAAACTGGCTCAATGTATAAATCAAGTCAAAAGAACTCGAATTTTTCGTCGGAAGAATCCGTATGCTGCCTGAAAGATGGAGTAAAGTTATAGCTACCAATGGCACATACTTCACATAATATTTATCATGCATTATTTAATTATTTAAATAATTCATAATTTTGGCTAAGAAAAGACGGAAACATATTTCCAAACCCAATATATTTTATGCTAATAAATTAAAAGAAAATGTCATAAAAATTTTGAAAATATCCGAAACAAATGCAATTTAAAAATACTATCAGAATTTTGAACATTGAAGAAATCTAAAAATTATATTGTAATTGTTTTTTACAATTTTTTCAGTTCGCTTCTCATTAAATGATTTTTAGTAAATTTACGAAAATGTTCATTAATCTTGAGTCCCTAGTTATAACAAAGAAAACGCTCAAAAGTAATTTTTTAATTGCTTGAAGAATAATTTCAAGTAAAATTAAGCTTTTCAAGTGGTTCTATTAGGACCCTAATGAGATCCTCGTTCGAGTATTTCCCATTTCTTCTCTGCACTTCAATGTAATAAGTATATTTGGTGTACTCCCATTCACATGGATGCCCTTAGAGAGAGGGTAATAAAAAATCGTGATTTTACCTCTTAAACGAGCAATGAAAGCGTTCGCACAGGAAAATTATCTTAACCCCCGAAAACAGTTAAGGGATTAGAACACTTTAGAAATTAAAACAAAAAAAGGACTTTGTCGCTTTAATGTTGTTCTAATACCTTAAGAATCACACCAAAGGACTAAGGTAGAAAATTTGTTAAATACTTCTATTTGTGAGTGACGCTTATGTTTCGAATGCTATAAAAACTGAAAATTTGAAAAAAAGGAGTTAAGTGTTTGCGTCGTAAGCCAGTCGATATTTTAAGGCGGCGGGGCTCACACATTGAAGAATTATTGACCGATTTGCTTTATAATTTTTAATTAATCATATAATTTGGTTTTTGAGTAACTTTTTAACCAAATTATTGTAAAAAAAAAGGTTTGAGTGATGAAAATCTTTATTTTAACATTTACGCGCTCCATTGCTCGTTTGTATACTGCAGTTGTCTGGTTACAAGCGTGAAATATGATTGAAGTACGAAGCCATTTGGAAGAATTATAAGGCTTCTGATAGGGTGATTAATTTTGCGCCACCTTGTATGTTAAACTATAGACAATGACATTTATGTTGTTGGCCAACCCTTAATTTGTTCGATGTTCAAACATTCATTTCTATTTTTACATCCCAAAATCAAAAGTAATGTGGAAAAGCTACTTGCCATAAATGCTTTATACATGTACATATGTGTATTAGGGCGGGTCGATTTAAAAATCGCTCATTGATCTGTGAAAATCGTATTCTAGGCATCAAAATAAGAAACTTTGCCGAAGGAACCATACCTCTAAAACGAATTCTGATGTCCCCCAATTTGGATCGAACGAAAAATCCCACTCTCACTCAATTAGAGTGCTCCAATCGAGTCCAAATGTATGACCGACCCCCAATAACTTTGGACGGCCGATCCACCCATTCCAGTGGCACACCCCCTGAAACTCTCATGGGGGGTTCCCCATACAATCATTTCAAAATATCACCATTTTGGCCGTTACATGAGAAAAGAAACTAAAAAGTTCGACCCAAATTGGGGGACATCAGAATTCGTTTTAGAGGTATGGTTCCTTCGGCAAAGTGTCTTATTTTGTTCCCTAGAATATGATTTTCACAGAGCAATGGGCGATTTTTTTGCCTCCCCACAAATCGACCCGCCCTAATGTGTATGTATGTGCATATGTATGAGTTATAAAAAATTGCGGGAGCACTACAGTAAATTGAATAAAATAATAATTTTCTTCGAGTGACGTAAGCGACCAATTTGGGATAAATTACTTAGTCAAATCGCTCTTACGTCACACCCAAATTGGCCACTCGCCGTACCATAACAAAAACTTTCTTCCGCCTATTACCCACACGCTTTTTTCGCGATATGACGAGTATGTAAATCGCAGTTGCACGCTAGGAGCGGCTGATTGCATGCAACACACCCGTTGCTCTTGCCGTTGTTGTTGCTGTTGCAAATGAATGGCCAAAAGTGAAGCTAATGTTTTGGTCATTTATTAAATGTCTCCAAAATGGCAATAACTTTATCATAAACACGAAGAAGACGAGCATTTATGCCAAATAGTGTGCCGCATGCCTCGTACCTCATGCCGCATGCCACATGCCACAAGTGCAGCATGCAACATGCAATCAGCATAGTGCAAATGCCTGTGTTTGCGCACATGATTGTCGCCTCTTGATGCATGTGTGTGTGTGTGTGTATGTATGCATGTGGCTGTTGTTGTTCCGGGCACAGAAGGTGACATTCATGCCACACCGATGCGGACGCCCCAAGCTCCAGTTTTGATTGTTGTTTACATGCCGAGCAAGGTGAAAAATGCGACAAAAATGCAGCAGCAACAACAGCAGCGACGGCGAAGTGACACAAAAGAATCAGCAAGATGAGCCAACTAAGCAACTGAGTGCCAGGGCAACAACTTTCGATCTGTCTGTTGGATGGCCTGCCTTGCCGGGCAGTCAGGTGTACTGTTACACATGTTGCATGCGTCACATAATGCTTGCATATTGTTATTTTTGTTTATTGTCTTATTTTTTATTATCATTTTTTTTTTTTTTTTTGGTTTTTGTCACACTGCCGTTTTTCCGCTGCACTACATTAGCACGTGTTGCTCTTGCGGACGTGTGTTGCACATGCAATTGAATGTGGCATGTGAGTATCTGTCCGCAACAGCACACTCACACATGCTTGAAATGCATACAGGTACTTAGTTGAATGGTTGCATGCTAGCAGGGCTAAGCTTTGGGGCATTTTGCTGCTAAATTGTTGCACCTACGGCCTTCATTTGTAAATGGAAGCTGATATGCGAAGTGTTTTAGGTGCAGCTAAGTCGTGTTCATTAAGATGCCACAAGACGAACAAACATGCAACTAAATATTTGTAATGTGGCAGATGAAATATGTCCTGCTACGAGTATATGGTGCAAATAAAAGATAATTGTCAGTTGGTGGCTGATGTCTCAGTCAGCTGGATGCTGGATGGACGGATGCGTTTCATGAAGTGCAAAAACGTTTTTCCTACTAAAACTATTAAAGTAATGAACTATGACAATAAAGAAAATTACAATAATAAAATAAAACTAACAGCAAAAAAAGGAAGCAACAGAAACTAGTACGGAATTTTGCTCGCTTCATTATTGGCACTTACAATTTTTAGAAAGTTCTGAAGACCGACGACTAATATTTAAGACAGTTAGCTTCGGAGGTGTATGTAAAAAGGAAGGGCAAAGTTGGCATTATCTTACGAGAGAGTGTTGCATGCTATCAGAGCTCCAGCTGGAGTGATAAAAGCATCACTTTCCATACAGCTTCTTTGAAGCGGCTTCAAGTTCGTTCCGCATGGATACTCAACACGCAGTCTGTAATAGGAATAAAATATAAGGGAATGAAATATTGAACGACCCGAATTTTTCAATTTTCAGACAATACAACCTTTTCCACTTAATGCCTGAAGAGAGTACTTAAAGGATATGGGAGACCCAGGAGAGATACGAATTCATTGCTCCTCTATAAAATTCCCATACACTTTTTTGAATCTTAGCAGTTTGTCAACGAAACGAGATAGAAGCTCGTGCATTCTTAATACAACCGTCTGAAAAATGTACCAGCTAAGTCTAGCGAAGGCCGTACGGGAGCAGAGAAAATGCCACCTACTATCCTTATCCTCCAAACAAGATGTGCATAGCAGATCTTCGATATTATTTGTAGTGGCCATATGTCATTGCCTGGGATTGCGTCTGGTAATTAGTCTTATCAGGGCTCACAGCTCACTCTTTCTCTGTCTGAGAAGGAGTTCACTAGCAACCACTGAGGTATTTTCAGGCAAAACTTATTTGTTTTGCAGGTTCCAGTCCTGCGGCAATGACTCTCTTGAGCTTTATTAAGGTTACTCTTCGTTAGGCCGGGTCGATTTGTGGGGAGGCAAAAAAATCGCCCATTGCTCTGTGAAAATCATATTCTAGAGATCAAAATAAGAAACTTTGCCGAAGGAACCATACCTCTAAAACGAATTCTGATGCCCCCCAATTTGGGTCGAACTTTTTAGTTTCTTTTCTCATGTAAAGGCCAAAAATGGTGATATTTTGAAATGATAGTATGGGGAACCCCCCAGGGGAGTTCCAGGGGGTGTGCCACTGGCATGGGTGGATCGGCCGTCCAAAGTTATTGGGGGTCGGTCATACATTTGGACTCGATTGGAGCACTCTAAATGGGTCAAAGTGGGATTTTTTGCTCGACCCAAATTGGGGGACATCAGAACTCGTTTTAGAGGTATGGTTCCTTTGGCAAAGTTTCTTATTTTGATCCCTAGAATACGATTTTCACAGAGCAATGAGCGATTTTTAAATCGGCCCGCCCTACTGTACATATACAAACTCAGCGTAAATGAACTGGAAGCTTGGAAAAATTTTTGAGTTCTTTTAGTTTGAACCGCCGAATAGCCGAAATTTCGTATTCAGATTATTTATGTACAGAGTCAGACTTGCAGCTACTGCTTTTTACAAAAATTTAGAAAAACTTGTTTTCTGTACAAAGTCCAAGGTTAGGTTAGGTTGAACTAATTGACCTACAGGCACGCAAAGACCGGTTCGGTCCGACACCAGATGGAGTTCATTAGTTATGCGCTTTGAAATAGTTCACCCGCATTGTGCCTGCTTCTATTGCGAATTTAAGGCGACATTTTCCACCAACTGCTGAAATATATTCCAATCCATCAAACTGTGTTGCTCCAGATATTTTAAGAATTTTTCGAATAACGCAGGACATCCGCAAATGAGATGCTCTACAGTTTCCCTTGAGCGCTGCTCCCTAAATTTCCTGCATTCCTCGCTGTCAGAGATTCCTATCTTATAAGCATACACTGTTACTATGGCTATGTCCTGTCAGCGCGCCTATCAGAGTTCTACAATCATCTGTTAGTACAAATCCAGTACTCATAGTCGTATCCGGCATGTTTACAAATGATCTTTGACCATCTTGTCCTAAATTTTCTGATCATGTTTTCGTCTAGTTCGTAGTATAATATTCGTACTGCCTTTGGTATTTCGCTGACAAAATCCGAGGATAGAGATACCCAGTTTTCACTATATCGCCTACTATCTGGTTTCTTCAATGCCCTGGAACCTAATAGAAATGTAACTTAAAACCTTTCAACTGCCTTCTGAAAGAACGATCTTGGACGGTAGACTAAACGATGTAATTGCTTTAATGGTTCCCTGACTATCTATGTAAAAGCTAACCTTGAAGGTGATCCCAGTAGTATCTCAAGCTACGTTTGCTGCCTTTCCAACTGCGAAAACCTCAGTCTGTATTACACTGCAATGATCTAGAAGTTTATAAAACCTCCATACGTCTAACTCTGGACTACATAAAACAGTCCGTATAAAAGTTAATTGTATGACGTTTGGAACTAAAACCCTTACGTCATCCTTCCTTTTCGATACTAGCCTTAAACCTTGTTCCCTTATAAAACCACGACCCATATATTCCATACATTGTTCCGGTTTATTCAGCTATGCCCCTAGCTTTTGTATGGGAGTTCGTTTACGGCTTTTAGTCTTCCTGCAGATTTCACTGCAAGGTTTTCTGCAGAAAGATCTATCGGTGGTAGGTCAAGTATGTATTCGAGGGTCGTTCTTAGCGATCACGTAATGCAAATTACAAATAGTCGCTGAACATTTGTCATAGGCGTAATGTATGTAGATTTTCTAGTCACGGTCAACCACACCAGAGTAGCATAGAGAAGTACCAATGCTGTGCAGCACTAAATCATCAAAGAGGAGAAGTACGCTCCAGGCTGGCTCAAACATCATTTTATATGTGTAGAGGCATTATTAACCTTTGTTTTACATTTGTTTCACATTTCGGTTCCACAGTAGCTTGCTGTCGAGTACTAACCCAAGTTAATTTCTATGTTGTTTAACCCTAGAAAACTAAACCCCGCCTCTGAGACGCAAAGATTGTCATTTTTACGTATTTCATTATGATTGAATGCAAGTGGCAGCACGAGCTTTCAAACCATTATAGTAGTCTCTTGTGTGAGTTTGTGGGCGAACGTTCATTGCGCAAAGTTTTTTTGTTACGGAGATATAATAATTCGTGTTGCCTGAGAGGCGAGGTTTAGTATTAAAGGTATTTTTCTGACTACATATTTACACATTTGTAAATATTTCCTTTTTTTTGCTACAGTAGCTATAATGTTAATGGCTTTTTCGCTTAGAGATGTGTACTTCTGACTCCCAAATAGAAAAATGGCTGGAGGAGCTGTCGCTAAATGGAAGCGAAATAGAGGACAATTTAGAAAAGGATTTCGATTCAGACGATAGTCTTATTGATCCCAACTTTCAAATTGAATCTGAAGATGAAGTTGAAAATATAATTGTAGGCAAGCAAGAATTGACTCCTGTTGCAGTTTCACCTATAGACGTACCACAAAGTAATGACCAACCTAATGACTCTTTAATAATCAAGCCTTCCGAAGCTATTGTAAGAGGTAAGAACAATTTCATTTGGTCGACTGAACCGTCTTCTACAAAACGAAGCTCAAGTAGAACTGAAGCGAGGAATATTGTTCATATTTTACCGGGATCAAAGAGAGAATTTAGGGACATTACAAAGAATTTAGATTGTTTTGAAAAATTTTTCACACCAAATATAATTGAAGAAATTCTTCTTTATACCAACGAAGACATTAAAGTTAAATCCAATAATTACAAAAAACAAACCACAACCACATCATTAACTAAAACAGAAAAACTTCGCGCTCTCCTTGGAATTTTGTTTTTAAGTGGTGCGCTAAAGAACAACCATTTGTCAACTAAGAAGCTTTTTGATCCTTTGCTCTGCGGATCTAAAAATGTTGCTACAATGAGTATAGAACGTTTCAGATTTTTTATAAATTGCCTTCATTTTGATGATCGGAACACACGAGAAAATAGAAGAAAGACCGATAAATTTGCTCCCATTAGAAACATATGGGAGATTTTTATTCAGCAATGTAGAGATAACTTTAAACCGGGGTCATATGTGACAATAGATGAACAGCTACTACCATTTAGAGGTCGATGTCCATTCCGAATGTACATACCAAACAAACCAGCTAAATACGGAATAAAAATTGTGCTAGTCTGCGATGTCAAAACTAAAAATATGTTTGATGCTTCACCATATTTGGGTAAAAATTTTAATACAGTAGCTGGCGAACCGCTAGGTTGTTATTATTGTAAGCTTCTCACTAGAACTATACATGGAACAAATAGAAACATAACTGTATACAATTGGTTCACTTCCATACCATTAGCAGAACAGCTATTAGCGGATCCTTATAAGTTAACTTTAATTGGAACAATCAAAGCTAACAGAAAAGAAATTCCAGATGAGTTCAAGCATAATACATCCCGTCGTATTGGAACATCCATGTTCGGTTTCCATGATAAGTTAAGTCTTGTTAGCTATAAAGAAAAGCCTCATAAAACTGTTTTTTTAATATCAACTATGCACGACGAACCCACACTTAACTCACTATCAAAAAAACCTGTAATTATTGAATCCTATAATGCAACAAAAGGTGCTGTTGGCACTTTTGATCAGATGTGTTGTCATGCCAGCTGCAGCCGCAAAACCAGGCGTTGGCCATTGTGTATGTTTTACGGTATGATAAATATGGCAGTATTGAATAGTTATATTCTCTATGTTTCAAACTGTGACCAAAAACAAATAAAGCCAATGAGCAGAAGGGATTTCATGAAGGATCTTAGTAAGGATTTGTACTGTGACTGGCTCTCAATGAGACTTCAAGAAAGACCATGAATGCAAAAACGAGTTCGTGAAGCAATAACCGACTCCATTCATAGCTCCGAAGAGCAGCAAGAAAACTCTGAACCACAAATAAAGAAAGGGAAAAGATCAATGTGCAATTACTGTCCATCAAGCAAGAAACGTATGAGTGTTTATTATTGTGCAAAATGCAATAAAACATACTGCCTGGAACACAGATCCCCAAATTGCTATACATGTGATATAAGAAAAAAGGTCTGAATTAATTTTTATGTACAAAACAAAATGTTAATAATATATTTTGAAATTCTTTATTTTTATGAAACTTAGTACAAATAGCTATAAGAAAAATATGAATTTTATGTTTTTGTTTTAAAGAAAAAAAAATTATAAAATTTTTTCTAAATGATATCCTCGCAAACAAAAAAATGTAAGTGTTAATTTAGTAAGTACATAATTGGCTTATAAAAACAATTTGATGAAATATTTTTTTATATTATAGTTAAATACTCCAACTCTCAAAAAATAAAATGTTTTCCAATACAAAAACTTAACAAAAATTGGAGAAGAATTTTGTTTTTTTTTTAAAGTAACCTGATAGGCGAGCTTTAGTTCTAAGCGTTAAAAAAAAAGGTTTAGTTTTCTAGGGTTAAGAGAGTAAGTGCATCACCGTTTAGTATTGAGGCTGTCCACTGTGGGATCTTATACTTTATTGTATACAGTATCGTAACCATTTTGCCCACATTTAGGCCCAGTCTTGCCTGATCTGGCCATTGCTGAACCCATCTGAGAGTATATGGCATGATGATGCAGATGATGATGTTGCCTATTACTATGATACTATGACAATGTGGTCCGCTTATGCTAATAGTTTAGGGCCGAAGTCACTTGTCCAAAGTCCAAGCGCTCATTAAAATGTTTGCTCTGAAATGATGAACGCTTTAATTTTTTACACAAAAAATTCGTAAACTCTCGAGGGTATTTCTGTCATGAAAAAGTTACTCAAACAAAGCCGTCTGCCGTCGTTTCTAAAAGAGTTCTCAGTTGCCTTAAAGCAATTGTTCAGTTGCCGTTCTCTGGCGAACTAGAGTCAATCTTACAAATCGGGGTACGCCATTGAATTTAGAATACCTCAATTAAGTGAGGTCATCTGCAAAGGCTGTGTCCAACACTTTGAATATTACTCAATGTTACTTGCCAACCAATGATTTTAGATTCATTTCCTTCTTTTTTTCATTGAAGTAATTTACCGCCGTAGGCGAATGGGTTGGTGCGTGACTACCATTCGGAATTCACAGAGAGAACGTCGGTTCGAATCTCGGTGGAGACACCAAAATTAAGAAACACATTTTTCTAATAGCGGTCGCCCCTCGGCAGGCAATGGCAAACCTCCGAGTGTATTTCTGCCATGAAAAAGCTTCTCATAAAAATATTTGCCGTTCGGAGTCGGCTTGAAACTGTAGGTCCCTCCATTTGTGGAACATCATCAAGTCGCACACCACAAATAGGAGGAGGAGCTCGGCCAAACACCCAAAAAAGGGTGTACGCGCCAATTATATTTATATTATATAATTTACCATAAGTTCATCTCCAGAAATGTAAATATCTAAATTTTTTCTTCACTTTTTCAAGTTAAACGAGCTGAAGCTAAAAGCAGCAGTCAAGTTAAAACACAAAATGGCTAACCAGATGTTGGATTCGCCATTTCTTAGAATATTTTATTGTAAGAAGTCATTGAAAAAAAATCACATAAAAACCAAAAAAAAACTACACTACGCTGAAAAACCTGTTGCGATATTAAAATTTCAATGGCGAACAATAAAAAATTCAATGCGCTGGGTTCATTAAAAAAAAATGTCACCGCTTAATTGGCAAAAACAGCTACTTGAAAAAATTAAAAATTCAATTTGCCAGTAAAAATAATTTTCTGCTTTGTAATGTGGCACAGTGGCGACAACAGCTAATTTCGTATACAAAACACACAGCATAAATTGCGTTTTATGAGCGCACGAAATCCAGTATAATAATTTAGATATTTTTATTATTATTATGTTTTATGTTAATTGCTGTTAATGCGTTGCAAAAGTAAAGCACGCGTTCTGCCGCCCACCCGGTTTTAAAAGTAACTTTTATATAATTTTTTATTTTTTTTTTGACATTTTTTCAGAAGAAGCCACAATCAGTTAGGAAAGGCAAAACGCTAAATACTCCTTCAATAAATTTCGAAATTTATGGTACAAATAAGTATTCACCAACATTTTGGGGGTTAAAAAACGCATTGAGACAATGTTAATGTGTGTGTATTAGTCAATTAAATCACGCGCCACCACATAACAATTTCCGCCAGTCCAAGTCGCCGCCTTTAGTTGCGTCCAGTTAGCGAAGTTCACTATTCGCCGTTGGTTGGAGCGACTAACTTAAAAATTTAATTGCTTAAGCGGCAGTACACTAACTGATTTGGCCATTAGCCGTCAAAGCCCTCGCGTGCTATTTATATGTATATTGAGCCAACAACAAAAAAGTGCCATTTTGTTTTAAAATTTAAAAATGCGCAACGGCAAAAGCTCATTAGACGGCAAGCGAGCGACGTAGAATAACTAGCGAATACGAGAAAAAACGCACACAAATACAAAAAAGAGCAAACAGCAAAAACAAAAAAAAAAGCAGCAACAACAAACAAAACGAAAGCGGTAAAAATAATAAAAATAAAAATAAACCTCTGAAGACGACACACCACCAGTAGCCGCTGCCGCTGCCGCTTTGTTGGTGCTAGTAGTCCGATGGCATGGCGCGCATTAGCTAAAAAACCTACCTGCTTCACCACCACCTGCCTTCCCCCCACTGCTGCCATCGCTAGCTCACACGTATTTGCTTTCGCCTCACGTTCACCATTTGCTGCCTTGCCAATGGCACAGCGCCAACAACAATGCACTGCAGCGGACGCTCAACGAATCAGGTGTTGACAAGTTTTGTGCTTAGTTGTTATTGCTTTTTCTTACTTATTCCCACTAAGTTTTTTTTTCTTTTTATTTTTGTTGTTTTTGTTTGTAGCACTACTAACCACTTCGCTATTCGCATGACTTTTATACTGTTGTTTATGTGTGTGTGTGTGCGCGCGTGTGTGGGTCACTTGTGTTTTGCTGATGTTATTATTAGTTGCGCTATTAAAGCGTATGCCAACACAAATTGGCTGGAAAAAAGAGTTGATTGGTTTTCCACATTTTCCTGCCTCTTTTTTGTTGCTATCTTATCGCTGTGTGCAATGGTGGAGTTAAGATAAGCTGCTGACTGCGTTGCGAACATTAAATTAGAGACCGAATAGAGGGATGGTGGCCGATAGTGTTTTATATAAAATCGATACGCTGTCGATAGTTGACCATAGTACAGACAGAGCGCAAAAGAGGAAACGAGGAATTGCATGAATTAATTCCAAGTTCAGCTAAACCCTACCCAAGAGTACCTTAGAAAGCGTCGAATGTACTTCATAAGCAATACAATGTATTTCAAAATAGTCCATGGCACTTGAGAAAATGTACGATCCAGTGTCATTCCGTTGTGGTTGCGGGAGTGGTTCGTTTTCACTGATTTAAGAGCGTTTGCTGAAACTTACGGTTGATCATTATTTTTCATATTTTTGCTTTAACTTAAATTTCTATTTGATACACAAGGGTCTCTTCCATGATTCAATTATTAAAGGTTTGCTCACTAGTGGCATTCGATTTTTGACACTCCCTTACGAAAGGTTGCATTTAAGAAGGTGAATAAAGTGGAAAATATTAAATCCTGTTTGGTAAGAATGGTAACAAAAAAGTACAATAGTTTCTTACTTAAATGGAAACAAACTGCAAACGATTTAAAAAATTAATTTTAATTAATATTTTAATGTAAATAATGGTACAAATAGAATTTATTAGCGGAAAATGCCGAGCCTAATATTAAAACAAAAAATTATTTCATTTAATCCAAGATTTTAGTTTGTGAATTAATTTTTAAATTTAAAATCGATGCGAAGTTTCGCCAATATGAAACTATTTTGTTGAAAATAAAAGATTGACACGTATAATTCTGTTAGCTGTTTGGCCGAGATCCTCCTCCTATTTGTAGCGCGCGTTCCGCAAATGGAAGGACCTACAGTATTAAGCCGATTCCGGTAGATGGTTTTTTATGAGAAGCTTTTTCATGCTGGTACTGTGCTTTACGAAGCCTCCTCTGGACACTTCATCTATCCATGGAAAGGTGGGCTCATTGGAAATAAGTTCCGCCAACTCCAACTTCTTTATAATGAGGTATGCAATGTTATCGATCGCGTCGGGACTATCCAATTATTCTCCCTGTCGTAACTCTTTGGGAAATGCTAGCTCTTTGCAAAACATGAATTCCGCCTAAATCACTACATCATAAGAAATAAAGCATGTAAATTCACCACTCATCGATCTTGGATTGTGTCAATTACTCTGTCATGTCCTGACTTAAGCGGTATGTGTTCCATGTCATACCGATGAGATCTCTTTAGCGAGTTGTTGCTCGTAAGCAGACCATTTTGAAAATGAAATGTGTTTTCTACAAATTTTACTTTTCCTCCACTTTTACTCAAAATTTCTAGGGCTAGCAACCCAGTGTCTTGCTAAAGGAGCCGATTTGTCAAGAAAGAACGAGAAAGCTGTTTACTGAGCAAACCTTTTATGATTGAATCATGGGTCTGTTCCATAGAAAAGGCGTACCATTTTTTTTTTTGTTTGTTTGTTTTTTTTTGGTTTTTGTTAAAGGCATCGGTAAATTTTCTTCACAATAGTCACTCTAAACATCAGTACAGCAGGTTGAAACCCTTTTTTGCGTATGGTTTACTGCAGAGGGCAAATATAATATAATATTTTTCGTCATGCCGTCAAACAAATTTTCTTTGCTTTTTTATAAATGATTTTATGTGATTGCGACGCCAAAAAAAAATGTATTACAATAATTAAAATGTAAGCAAATCAGGCCACAGAGCTAAACTAAAAACTTATTGTTGTCACTATGAAGGTTATTTCAAAAATTACGCCTACAAATCAGTAGTGAATAATTTCTACCGGGTAACTTTTTTCATATTTCTCAAGTAGACAGATACCAATTTTAAACATGAATATTTACACGATACAGCGCGTTAAAATACTGAAACTTATTATGAAAGGGGGGGGTCTTAAAAACGACGCTTGGCGCTTACACCCTTTTTTGGGTGTTTGTCCGAGCTCCTCCTCCTATTTGAAGTGTGCGTCTTGATATTGTTCCACAAACGGAATTTTTCGAATTCCGAACGGTAGTCACGTACCAACCCATTCGCCTACGGCGAACAGCGTTGCGTATATAAAATTTTGGAAAAATACTATACTTATTCCGCAGAAACTTAAGCAAATGACAGTCTTTGGAATTTTATATTACCTGATGGCTTCCTTTGGCGATGGCTACAAATTTGTACAAGCACATGGCTTTCAAAAATATCTCAAATTGGTCAGTATTCAATTATTTGAAATCTCGGTAGCGTCCCCTAAAGTTATTTTAAGATATTGAAGTTTTCGTAAACATCTTTATTTTGTGTTTAGAGCAAACTAAGCAAGTTTCCTATACAAAATTTACCTTATCATTATTTAGAAATGCTTATATCTGTATATAAACAAATGTAAATAGATAAATTTTATGATTGGCGCGTACATCCTCCGTTGGGTGTCTGGCTGAGCTCATCGTCTATATTGTGGGGTGCGTAGTGATGTTGGTGTTTTATGAGGAGCTTTTTTTGAGGCAGTAATATAAGTACATATACTCGGAGGCTTGCCATTGCCTGCCGAGGGGCGACCGCTAACAGAAAAACTTTTTCTATCATTTGGTGTTTAATACACACAGTAGGTTTATTTTTTTTATTTATTATTGATTATTTATTGCTTTTTATTTATCTCATTTTATTTGCACTGGTGGTCGAAGTAGCGTTAAAATCTTATTATTGACAGAAAAATATTCTACCTAATATGACAGATTATTCAAGAAAAGAAAAAAAAACCAAAATGCATGAACACTCCCGCATAACTGTCTTCCTTGAAGATTTTAATTTTGAAAGTTCCTTCATTTACATGAAAGCACTTATTTTAGAGAAATAGCGATCCATTATATTTTTACTTGAAATGCTTGAAGTTGGTCAAAAATTGTACGTTGTTTCTAATTTTAAATTTTTTTAAATCTATTTGGTAAAATTCCCGAAAATCAGAAAGTATGCTTTGAATGCTTTCATACTAAAGAGTGGATAAATAGTTTTCCAAAAAACTTTCCATAATTTCCTTATTTAAATCTGCACACCATTAACGAGGAAATCGACAAGAAATTGCTTAGAAACTATTTGACGCCCTAGGTCCCAATAGAAGTTAAGGGAAAAACAATAAGTTATAAAGAACTATTTTACAAATATTCAGATGTTGCTTGGTATTTTTACTCAAGGCTCATTCATTAAAAGTGGTGGCACTAGACCAACAACAACGTTTTGGTGGAAAAATAGAAAATAAACAGAAAAGGGCGAATTAAAGTACAAGTATGTTGCACAGCCGACATGAAGTTGGACCTAGAAGCATACGACGATAGTGCAAATAAAACGGCTTTTCGTCTTTTCATTTCATGCTGACATCTGGATGGACACGGTGAGAGAAAAACGAATCAGCTAATTTACCAATGCCACCATTAATAGATTCACTGCAAAAAATGTTTGACCCGAAACTTTCATTTTGCTTCATTTTGTATCAAAAATGTGAAGAATAATGAAAACGAGTTTTTATATTTTTAACTAACTTTTCTATATATAATAGGTCTATTTATAAGTTCGTGCGGTTTTACAACAGATGGCGTAACTTGATTATTATTCCATCGATCCACATTCCCAAACATTCATTGGAGAGCTACTGTCGTAAGGCACAAACGTCAGTATAAGTTTTTTATTTGAAGCGTAAACAACAATATTTTTACCACACTTGAAAATGTCGAATTTCGTGCCAAATAATGTGTTTTTGCGGGGAATTCTTCTTCATTATTTTAATATGAAGAAAAAAGCAGCCGAAAGTCATCGTATCTTGGTGGAAGTTTATGGTGACCATGCTCTATCTGAGCGAACGTGCCAGAAGTGGTTTGCACGCTTTAAAAGTGGTGATTTTGGCTTGGAAGACGAAGAACGCGAGGGTGCGCCGCCAAAGTTCATGGATACCGAATTGGAGGAATTGCTCGATCAAGATCCGGCTCAAACGCAAGAAGAGGTTGCAAAAACTTTGGGAGTTGATCAATCAACCATTTCCAAACGTTTAAAAGCCATGGGAATGATCCGAAAGGTAGGCCATTGGGTGCCGTATGAATTGAAGCCAAGAGACGTTGAACGCCGTTTTATGGCATGCGAACAACTGCTTCAACGGCACAAAAGAAAGGGTTTTTTGCATCGAATTGTGACTGGCGATGAAAAGTGGGTCCATTACGACAATCCAAAACGTCGGGCAACGTATGGATACCCTGGCCATGCTTCAACATCGACGTCGGCGCAGAATATTCATGGCCTGAAGGTTATGCTGTGTATCTGGTGGGACCAGCTGGGTGTTGTGTATTATGAGCTACTGAAACCGAATGAAACGATTACGGGGGATGTCTACCGACGACAATTGATGCGTTTGAGCCGAGCACTGCGAGAAAAACGGCCGCAATACGCCGATAGACACGACAAAGTTATTTTGCAACATGACAATGCTCGGCCACATGTTGCACAAGTGGTCAAAACATACTTAGAAACGCTCAAATGGGATGTCCTACCCCACCCGCCGTATAGTCCAGAACCTGCGCCATCCGATTACTATCTCTTCCGATCGATGCAACATGGCCTGGCTGACCAGCACTTCCGTAATTACGATGAAGTCAAAAAATGGATCGATTCGTGGATTGCGGCAAAACCGACCGAATTTTTCACAAAGGGAATCCGTGAATTGCCAGAAAGATGGGAAAAAGTAGTAGTAAGCGATGGACAATATTTTGAATATTAAATTTGTAACCATTTTACGTCAATAAAGTTTCAAATTTCGAAAAAAACCCGCACGAACTTATTCATAGTCCTATATGTAAATTTTATGTATCTCTTATTTTATGTATTTTCTATAAGCACTCATACATCTCTTACTTTTCGGTTTTTTAATGCTGAAGTTCAACTTTTTGCTATTGTTTTAATAGGCATTTTTTTTAGTGAAAAATGTATGTATCAACCTTCCAATAAATTCTGTCGGTGAGAGGCCGGTGTACTGAATTAAGCGCTGTCACGTAAAAAAATCGAGAGAATCGATTTGTATTATTCCGCAACTTCTTTTATTAAAAAATTGAAAACTTCATGCAGTTTAATGATTTGAGTCCCAAATGAAATGAAAAATGATGCCAATCGAATAAATGGTCCTATATTAAAATGATTTTCAAGAAAAACTTATAGAAGATTATATTTTAAAATTTTTCCCTAAATATCCTGAAAGAATAAAAAAATATTTCGGCCAATAAAAAAATGAATATTCCAACAAAAAAATTTATTTAAGTGGGTGCCATTTTTTCTGTAAAGTAAAAATTTTAATTTCATTTGGTTACTAGTTCGATGTACAACAAAACTTTAAGATAACCACTTCATAAAATGTCATTAAACTTTATGTTGTAAGGCCACTCCATTATAAAGGAAACAAAATATTTCAATGTATTAAATTTTTTTTTTAGATTTAAAAATTATAAAATTACACTTGAAAATGTACACTCGAAATATACATTTGGAAATATTTACCTGTGTGCATTCGGATTTTTTGTAATTCACGTAACATTTTTCGAATATCGAGCCTTTTAATCTGAATATTTAAGTGAAGCTAATCTTATCATTTATCCGAAAATTTTGCAAAATTACGACAGTTTTCCCTGTTTGCTTACTTTCCATACTGAGTATTGGAGTCATATTAGAAAAAAATATAAAATTCATTAAAGCAAAGGTAAAACTACCGTGATTTAACATGCTATTCTACATCCATCGTCCGTCATATTTCTTTTTAATCACTTCTATTAAATATTGACTTACATATCTACTAATATATTGTATTTTTCATAGAATTTTCTGCCCCAGCTCAATTAATGAACGCTTCAAAATTAAATAGAATTATCCAGCTGATTCAATTTAACTTGCTTGGATTTTAATGAGAAAATATGAGCTTTCTGTAATATATTCAACTATTTTGCCCCGCGATTGGCTACACTCAAGTGCCTGGGAACCAAATAACGAGCCAACATATCTCTAAGCCGTTGAACTCATTAACCAAATATAAATAAGAGCGCAAGTGGCAGCAATAGCTACAACTACAACTACAGCAACATCATCGAAATTGTAATCGACAACAACAACACCTTCAACACCAACTATCGCAACAACATCATCAGCAACACCTTTCACATGTGAGAGGGGTAAAAAATAAGTCGACTGTTTTTGTTGGCTGGTCGCTCTAATTTACTTATGCTTGTAACGATTTGTTACGCATTATCAATGCGGCGGCTATGGCATCTTCGCTGGCGGCAGCTTAGCCAGTGGCCGTCGCTTCTGCGAGCTGCTTTGTTCGCCTCAGGTATTGTGGCAGCTCATTAGAGCGCGCTGCGTGAATGGTGATAATTTTTCAACAGCCGCCAAAAACAACAAGTAAACAACCTGTTACTGTCACAGTAACAATGCCGCGCCACGCCACGCCAAGCCGAGAAATCAGCTACATCATCAACAGTTTCATCAATTTTCCAGCCAGCCACTCCCTATTGATGCTGTGGGTCTAGTAAGGCGGTCGATAGCAAATGTTGCGGCGGTCGCTACTGTTGCGGTGATGAGATTCGCTTAATTTCATTTGTACAGTTTGTACAATAGATGGCAACCTTGAAATGATTTAATTTTGACTTGGAGCAAAATGATATATTTTTTATTTAACGCACAAAACAAGCAATAACTCGTATTTGTATATGAATAAATGTAATCGTACCCAGTTAGATTCATAAAATTCGAATATAACTTGCACATATCTACGGGCCTTTGATATAAAGGCTTAAGTGGATTTTGCATTTTCCAACTGTGAAGAAGTAAATCTTTCGATTCTGACATAAAACTCAACTTAAGACTCATTCAAATGTTAGCTTAAAAAATGTCCAAATAAAAGTTGCTCAAAAATATCTGTACATGGTCAGGATTTATTTACCCAAAAGCCTAAGCGGACATGGCCAATTAAAGCATTTTATAAAAAATCCATACATTTCTATATCAGTGCTAGAAGTCTCAAACTCTCAAATCTGGGTTCGTGTATTTCGGTTAACGAGAAAAATTCAGAAGAGTGATTTGATCCAAACCACGGCGAATTAGAGATCCTAATGTATTTGGAATTTTAAAAGTTCGAGCCAAGGAGCACCAGAAGATTTGGTGGCTCCTAAAACACTCAGGCTGAAAAGCCCATTGTATCTAGAGCTCTGAAAAGAGAGTAGATAGTCACGGAGGGAAGGAGAAAAGTATCAGAGAAAGAGATAGGAGAGAATAGAGACAGAGATAGACATATTTAGTCCAGTGAAAATTTTCCAGATTACACCCTTTATTGCTTAGCCGAGCTCCCCCCCCTATTTGTGGTGTGCGTCTTGATGTTGTTCCACAAAAAATGTTCCTACAGTTTTAAGTCGACTCAGACCGGCTAATGCTTTTTCATGAGGAGATTTTTCGTCGCAGAAATACACTTCGAATGGTAGCCACGCATTAACCCGTTCGACCTCCTGAAATACATAGCTTCTGCAGGGTGAAATAGCGTCGAAAATACCGAATATTTTTTGATGACGACAGTGGAGTTCGAGGTGAAGATCCTTTCACTTTTTAATGTTACTCCCTTCTGTGAGTGGGAATTTGCGAGTATCCATATCAAACTTCGTGTTCTTCTGCCTTCACATCCTATTGAAGGCGAAGAATATATCCGCTACTCTAACACATGGGCTGAAAAGTTCCGCGCTCAACAAAAAAACACCTCTTGTTTTTTTTTCCACATTAACTTTGTTCATCAATGTAATTTCCATCAATAACAACGCAACCATTCCAGTGCCATTCTAACATTTCAATACCACTTTTGTGGTGATGATTTATGTTTCCTTCGGGCGAAATTTCTTATCCGCGACCATTTTTTCAGGCCTGCGAACAACCAGTAGTCACTGGGAGCCAAATATAGGGAATGCAGTGAATGTGGGAGCAATTAGAAGTTCAAAGTTTTGCCATTCTTCAGATTGACTTGTGATTCACTTGTTTTTGGTTAACAGTGACCAAACGCGGCACCCAGTTTGAACAGATCTTTTTCATAGTCAAATGCTCATGCAATATAAAGCCAACACCGTCTTTTGATATCTTTACGATGTCAGCTAACTCACGTCACTTCACTTTTCGATCATACAAAACGCTTTTGTGGATTTTTTGATGTTTTCTGATGTTACCGCCTCATTTCGACGTTCACTGCGTTGTGCATCATCGGTGTTTCCATGCTTCACGATCATGTTTAGAGTCAGCAAACCATCGTTTTATTGTTGTTTCTGATGGAGCGGAGTCTCCATAAAACTTTTCAAGTCATTGGTTGAGAAACAGCGCAAAATCAAAGCACGAACTGCTTTTTGATCCATTGTTTTGAAAATAACAAAAGTAGCGTCACTCTTAGCACAATAACTCACGAAATATTTAATAGAAAATCATGAAATTTTAACGGCTGTCTCTTTAAGGTTAGTACTAACTAGAAAAGAGGTGAAGGGAGTAAAACCAGTGACATCTATATGTTAGACCTGGCACTTTTCACCTCATGTGCTAAGTTATTTTTATGGTAAAAAATGTGATATTTCAAGGATATTTTGATCCACTAGATGAAACGAAGCTAAGAAGAAGGTTATTCAGCTGGTGCGAAGAAGCATTACTAAACTAACACAAATAAGTGGAACATGTCGTTCACAGCTAAACACTTTTTTCCAACTGCCAACAAGCAAGCCGCCAAAATACCGAAATTGGTGAGAGTACCCCTACTGGTTTTTGTGTGACCGAATCAAAGTTCAAATATTATTGTAAATGGCTTACAAATTTGATTCCCCTAGATGCTAACAGGTGCCGCTTTCAATACTTTAAATGAGTATTAAAGTCTCACTTCTTCAGTGTATCCCCAAATAAGTGCTGCTTATTCGGTCTTCAAAATTATTGATTTTTGTTCGAGTATTTAAATATTCAAACCACTACGTACGTAAGTAGGTATAGTGGCCCATTGTGATACCACCAGGGCTGTTCCCTCTCCTCACTCTACATTGCCCTCATTGAACCAACCTGTGGCTTTTATATATCTAATAAGGCTTGTTATTTTTATATTGGCTACTTCTGCCAAGTTATTCAGGGAACTTTTTGCTAAAATATGAACCTTCTTCTATCCAGAGCCATGCACCCGCATAGAAAGTGTTCTATAGTATCTTCTTCTTCACTGTCGTTACAGCTTATGCAATAGGGTGCTACCAGTCTACTATCATGCCTACCAATCAGACAGTGCCCTGTTAGGACCCCGAGAAGGTTTCTCATGCTCTTCCTGTTTAGTTCCAACAGTCGGTTCCATTCCGGCAACGTCATTTTACTTGTTGCACAGGTCAGGGACCATAGCCTGTTGGCAGCTCTGATAGTGTGTTTATCTATAAGCATCTTACAAGTTGCTAAAGGTATAGGTATCTTCGCTTTGTCTGGTTGGAGCGTTAATGTGGTACCCAATCTCGCTAATCCATCTCCTTAACAGTTGCCTGCTATGTGACCCGGCACCCAGAGCAGGTTTATTGTAAAGTACTGTGATAATTCTGTCAAAACGTCGATACATTCTTTTACTGCCTTCGAGTTAATATTAGGCGATTTTAAAGCTTTCAGGGCCGATTATCTATCTGAATATATGTTTATATCTCTTGTGGTGAGGACACTTTTATTTAGGGCTAGCAGGCCTTCCCTGATAGCCAGAATTTCAGCTTGAAATACACTGCAGTGATCCGGTAACCGGAATGAGATGTTCATTCCTTCAGAATTGTTCCTTGTTCATTTAGCTTGGCACCATCAGTATAGATGCTGATTCCGCTTCTATTGTCCATTGCCCCATTGTCCCAATCTTCTCTCGCTGGGAAAGTTGTGGTAAAGGATGTTTTTAAATGCAACTCTACTGAGTTACAAAAATCGTGCAGCCTTTTGAGTATCTTGACGGCATTACGCCTCTCCAAGTACCCTGCTTTGGTTGGATCAGTGATCTTCACTGTCGGCCATCGCGCGGCGTGAGCACTGGCCTCGGTGCTACTTGTTCCACAGTTCTCCGCATAGCCACAGGATGTCGACTAATTGGGTTAGTTCCGACTGTTGCAGGAGGCGCCGATGTATTGGAGCTAGGTTTAACCTCAGACCCAGTGCCAGCGCTTACCGCCGGTCCACTCTGACTAAGTTTGACTTCAGTCTTCGTGGTGGCAGATTCAGAGCTCGTTTTAAACGCTGCTCGTTTCTCGGAGCTTGCTGTTCCTTATGACTTATTTGTTTGTTTTGCCTTTTTTGTTTCTTATTGTTGTTTGTCACATTCATAGTTGGTCCCACGAGTGTCGGAGAAGAGACTTCGAACTACACAGGCAAGGCTAGAACTTACGGAGGGCGGCAGGTATTAATGACTGGGCTATATTTGAAAAAGGGCCCCAGCCAGGCTGACAGAGTCCCATGACACCTTGATCCAGCCTTTTACCTCACACCATAGTAAAACTTCACTTTCAAACGCTGTACTATTAAGGAGTAACGAGCACTTGCCCGTGAAGTCTTACTTTAGCTAGCTACCTATCAGCTGTGTGCAGAGTGAGACTGTGGTACCTATTACCAGTCAACACCCTCGGGGAGGGTTCAGTGGATGGGTTTTTGCGAAACTACTAAACCATAAATGATTTGTGCGTGAGGAGGATTTCTGTCGTCCCGTGTTTGATGGCTACTGTGGATATCAAATATCAAGTAGTGAATTTTTGTTTCTATTTCAATTTACCCCTCCGTGACATACTTCCTACTGCATTTTTGCCAAGAAAAACCATCTTATTCTCATAAAAAAAACCAACTTCCTTTCGTGGGCGCTTTAAAACTGCAGGTCCCTCCACATTTTAAGTAGAACAACATCAAGACGCCGAGCTCAAATTAAAGAAGCAGCTCGGCCAAACTCTTAACTTCTAACCAAGTCTGCTATGCGCCAGTGACAGTTGTATAAACACACATACATGCACACACACATTTATGTTTGGTAACACATATCAAAGAACGCCGCCGTTTCTTCCAAGTTTGATCTTTCATGTTGCTAATTTTTTGCACATTTTTTTTCTTCTATACCCAATTTTTCTGTCTCCTTTTTCTTATGCAACCGCAAATATTTTGTGAAACGCCTTTTTATATCAACTTCAACGGAGTTGCTTACTTAGTTGAATAAATGATCGACTGAAGTTTGAGTAATTCGTTGCTGCTGCTGATGCTATAGGTTTTTTTTTTATTGTTTTTGTTGATTTATATGTGAATTAGGGCGGGGGAATTTGTTCTTGAATATATAACCGACTTTGTTTTTGGGGATTAAAGTATTCTGCTGGCAGTTCTGAAGAAAAAAGTCTCCAGAAGCGTAGCTTGAAAGTGGATTTGGAGTCCACTTATGCTTAATTTTATTTATTAATTCTCAAGAAATTATTTTTGATTTTTGTTTTATTGTGGTTAAATTTTTTGGTACGTAAGAGGTTTGAATGTACGTTTTGGCCGCCGTGGGCGAATGGGTTGGTGCGTGACTGCCATTTGGGAGTGCGCAGGTTCAAGTTTCTGTGCATGAACATCAAATTATAGAAAATAAAGTAATTCTGCCCTGAAAAAGCTCCTCTTAAAAACCATTGACTGTTCGGAGTGGGATTAAAACTGCCAGCCCCTCCATTAGAGGAATATCACCACAAATAGGAAGAGGAGCTCGGCCAAACACCTAACGGAAGTGTACGTGCCAATTAATTATTTTATTTTTATGCAGTTTTTGAGTAGGAAAAAATTTTTTTTTCTATTTTTTTTAATTTTTAAATTTTTTTTTAAATTTTTTTGTTATTTAAAAAAATTTAATTTTTTTATTTTTAAATTTTTTTTTTATTTTGTTCAAAGCCCGCCGTTATTGGGTATTTGTCCCTGATTTTCCCTAGTTTAAATTAAAAAAAAACTATTTTTAGCGGCTCTTTTATTTTAAATTATTAAAAAATATATTATATATAAAAAAACATAAAAATACTTTATAATAAAAAACTCTAGCAGTAGGATAAAAAGAAATTAATAAAAAAACTTTTATTAAAAACAAAATTTTATAAAAAATTAAACAAAAATTTTATAAAAAATTAAAAAAAAAAATTTATAAAAAATTTTGAAAAAAAAAAATTTATAAAAAAATAAAAAAAAAATTTTGAATTTAAATTTTAATTCAAATTTTACAAAAACTAATTTTAATAAGAATTTTTTTTAATGTTTTGGTTATTAATAACTAAAATTAAAAATAAGTAGACCCGAAATCCGTTTTAGAGTACCTACACATTTTGGAAGAGAATTGTGAATAGAATTCATCAGGGACCAAAAAAGTGGTAAGAAAAAAATGCAACCCACCCTAATATACATACATACATCCATATGTTTGTTCATTTATGCCATTTGATCTTGTTAACACACGAACAACACAAATCACTACTGATCTTCATTGTATTTATCTCTGTTTCTGCGAACAATGTTTTTGATACCTACTTGCGAAGATTTTAAATCGAGAAGCAAAAACAAAAAATGAAAAAAATAAAATAAATCGGTAACATAAAAAACTGTGGTTAGCAGCTCATTTAAATCGTTCAGTCTTTGGCTAATTTGCACTTGAAGATTCACATGTGAAGCTTTGATATTATATTTGCTCTGCTGCTCTGGTGTTGTTGCTTTTTAATATCTCTTTGTCATATGCGATATTGTTGATTGTTGTTTTCATATTTAATTCTCTTATTTTTATGTTTGAGCCAATTATTCCGCGAATTATGAATATTAATAACCTGCTTCGTTGGTCAGCTTCGCCTCCGCTATGGCTCATCTCCTCAATTAATTCCATGGGAATATTTTTACGCAAAGCTGTTGAACTGCTCTATATGATTTTATTTAATTTTTTTTTTTTTTTTGCTATTTTGCAGTTGAATATCTGTCATAACTTGTTCAATAAATTTTTCTTAGTCATTCGAGCTGTGGTGTAATATTTGATTCTCGAATTTTCAAGAGAAGGGTGGGCGATGTTGAACTTAGTGATTAAAGAATATAATATTTGACTTTCTTTTTTCTGCTTATTCAACTCTTTTCGACTCTTCTATAAATTTACTCTGATCACCCATTAATCTACTATTCCAGATCTTAAAAAATTCGGCTTGCACATTCACACAAGAAATACTTGAGAGTTTCCTCGCTATCTTCCAGGCAAAAGTTGCATCAGATCCTGTTGTAGGCGAACCTTATTTATACGGAATACCTGCCTGTTATTTCCTTGATAGCAAATCCGTTTCCAAAAACAGCCTACTTGGCCGTTCTATAGCCTTTGTTCTGCAATAATTGAAGCAAAGCTCTCTTGTTATTTCATAAAATAGAAATTTGAAAAAGGCGAGCCAAGAAGCACCGAGAGAATGGTAGGAAAAAAGGAGAAAATTGGCAGAGACAAAGAGATATAATATATATAATAGAGACAGAGATAAAGATAGCTAGTCCTGTTAGAATTTTCCACATTTTTCGAAAATCTGAAAATGTCATCCAGTTTAAGATTATCAATATTACTTATTCTCATGACATTGAAATTCAAAATTCGCAGCCTTGGTCTAACAAAGGCAGGACACTCACAGAGAAAATGCTCAGTGCTATCCGCCTCCTCCATGCCAAACCGGCACATTGGCTCCTCAATGATTCCAAAGGGGGTCATATGCTGACCTCATGGATTGTGTCCTGAAATAATACCAACCGTCAACCGAACGTTTTTCTACCAAGTTTTAGAAGAAAATTCGACAGTTTTCTCATCTAGCTTGTCACAAAACACTTTGTAGCTCTGCAGCTTTCTCGAAAATTCATGATTCCTGTAGAACTGATTCCGATTATTGGTTCTGGTCCCTGTGGGGTCACTGCGGATCTGCAGTTGTCGAAATAATCGGCGGCGGTGTTCTGCCACCCATATAAATGTCTGTCTTGCAACAGAATTAAGCTTATTCTTACATTCTTGAACAATCTTTATTATCTTTATTATTTATTCTGGCACTTTCGGGATGGCAAACATTTCCGTTTGGAAAACACTTGCCAGTCCTCCCATAGCGTTATGATACTTATAAGATAGTATCTTTTAAGTACCATGCGGCTCCAGAACCTATTTCCTCCTTGGATCCATCGGTAAGGAAATTATACGTAAAATTGCTATTTGATACTCTTGAATATCTTTGGTCGCCTCGTTATTTGTCGACGAAAGAGAAACAAAAATTTGCATTTTGGACTAGACCAAGAGGCTATCCCTGTGCCACCGCTAAAGAACATACAGACTGGCTCCTGCCCTAACCAATTCGTGCGCTAGTTCATTTCCCCTGCTGTCATGACTGAGAGATGGCCATTGACGAGCTAAGGGCAGATGGTATTCCAGGATTCCATGGGATGGTATTACTGGTAGTGGTACATTACTATCGGCTATTTTCTACTCACAACTATATTTCTTCAAATCTTACACACCTCTCAATTATCTAACACTTTCGCTTTCAGAATGCTCGCGGTTTTTCCATGTCTTACTCGTACTTACTCACCTGCAGCAATTCTTCTATAGTCGTACTTTTCCAAACCCTTCTTGAACTGTTCAGCACACAGAGAGTTTTCATCTTTATTCACAGCTGGAAATCCATGGTAAAGTATGAATTGTCCGTTACAGACTTGGTAACTTTTTCTGCTATCTATTTATTAGTACTGGCCGACTCATCTCTAATGGACCTCGTTCTGTGAAAACCTGACTCTCTGTGTCTCACTGCAGAAAACGTTACCAGTTCGATCAGGTGGTGATAAATAAGATTCAGTTTAAGGGTTTTGCATGAGAAGACCTTAGACCGCCGAGCTTATACCCAGTAATTTTTTGGTCAGAAGTCTCTGTTACTGTATTCTGTGCTCGCGGACGTTACCGTAGGTGAGCACAAGGGCATTTAATGCCAAAATGAATCTATATAACGAGTCTTAAAGGTTGAAGTGTCCTATGCAAGCGTGACTAAACTAACAGAAATGGAACTATTATAGCTCAAGATATACATAACTCCAGATAGGAGAGTCTTTTAAACGTTTCAGACCCACAATCGGTTGAAGTTAACAACTTTTCTGAAACACCACAGGATTTTCTAATAGGCTTCAGATTTTTTGGCGCCAACTCGAAGACCAAAATGTATTGTGACATATAAAATCCTCCAAAGTGATTCATTTCCTAATACGACTAAGTTTGAATTAACTTTATTTCAAACTCAGTGCAGAAAACTCCCTTCAGCATGAAGCTCGAAAATGCGCAGAGCATTAAGAAAAAATTTAAGTTTTTACAACTCAGTTTCATGGTGCTTCCACACTTCAGCCTTCCAAAGTCAAATATATTCTCTTCTCCACTGCACTCAAATTCTACCTGCCATAACTGCATATTCAAACACATTTCCTTGTCTTGCTCCACACCTCGCCCTCCTCCCTTCTCTATTTTTGAATGCCAACTAATATTCATTGATAAAAAAGGTATGTATTCGCTTTTTCTTTGAGATTTTGAAATATATTTCCTGTTAATTTGTAAGCAACACTGTTTAACATTTAATTTACTCCTCCTTCGCCGTGCCCAACGTTGCGCTCATTCTTCAAAAGCCGAGTGACGATTGCGAACGCAATTCACTTCTCGATCTGTGCTCTTGATTTTTAATCCGATACTTAAGATTCAGGTTGAAACTTTTGATTTAAGCCGCCCTCGTCGCCACAGCACCAACTACGACGACGACGACGGTAGCGGCGGCGGAGGCGGAGGCAACAGCGCAGTTGGCCGTGATACCGCACACAGTTCCACCGACGACTTAACCCAAAATGAGCGTAAAATGTAGCAGCTTTATTGGTTTGGCGGGCGTACATATTAAATTAATATAAATTGGCGCAGGTAGCTTCACCGAAAAGTTTTCTGTTTCTTTGTTTTATCCATTCCAACTGGCAACTGGGCAAGCAGATTTAGGAAATACTTTTATGATATTGCTAAGAGGCAGCAGGCAGAGTGAGTGGACGCGGAAGAGGGGGACAGTAAAGTGTACCAGATACATACAAATGGTTGATTTGCCAACCCAACATTTGCTGACTGGTCCCACGCCGCAGTGGATTAAGTTGGCTTATGAATTTGTGTATCCTCCTTTACTCTCGGAGTATATGGAGGCATGCCTGTATGTGGTTTCATATCTACAGGTGTGAGTATATGCGCTTTCCGCCACAATAAATACATTTGATTTATGTGACTGAAATTATAATTCAAACAAAGTTCTTGTTCGTTTAGAAACTTTGGCTGCGACTTGTTTAATTTTTCAGTTAACGGCATTTAGGTAGCCATAAAAAAGTGTGCACTTATATTTAGGTATTAAAAGGAATGGGATTTGATTAAGCTGAGTTTTGGGAAATATTTGATATAAAAACTTCACTCAACCAAATGATCAAAGTAGTGATTTTATGGCGTTTGACTGATATCCTAAGAAAATTAAAAAACAAAAAATAAGTAAAGTAGTAATTAAAGGCCATTATAAATTTAGAAACAAATTTAAAAGAATGCATTTAAAATAATAAAGTAAAATAATTGAAAATAGGAAAAAAATTCAAATAAAAAAATAAATTAAAATGAAATGAAAAACATTGGGCAGTTTAAAAAATAAATAAAACTATAACTAATGAAAACTTTGAAGTGAAATACAAAATTAAATTAAATTAAAAGAATAACACAATCAAAAAAATTTAATAAAATAAAGTAATATAAAAAGATTTTAATTCAAATGCAACAAAATAACTGAAAAACATAGAAATATAAAAAAGTAAAACAATATAACAGAATAAAATCACAAAATAAAGGAAAATATATTGTAGTAAAATAAAAAATACACAGACTAAATAAAAAAAAAAATGAATAAATTTAATTAAATTAAAACAGTAAATTAAAACCAAATAATATAAAATATTGTCAAAGAAATCAACTTTAAATAATCAATCAACTAAAAATAAAATTAATAAAAAATTAAATAAATAACAAAAAAAAAAATTAAATAAAATACAGCTAAACTGAAATAATGCAAAATAAAATAAAATAAAATAATAGCTTATAGCCGTTTTGTACCACTTTTACAAAGTTCCAAAGCCATTACCCTCAAAGCGCTGTGGAAAGAATATCGCTTCCTCGAAATGTTGGTGGGAGAGGAATCATTAATATAGCGCGTCTACACTTTTCGCAAACTTTGAAGTTACGTACATATTTTCTAAGCAGCGAGTCCCATCTATTTAAAGCTATCGCTATGGCAGATAATAGCTTTACCCCGCTAATTCTGATGGAGCAGGATTTCCCAGTACCTGAGGGGGTTAAATCCCCAGCAGAAATGATCGCAGCATGGAAGGCAAAAACAATACACGGTGCCCATCCCCATGATCTCGAAATGGAATATATAGACGCACAATCATCCAATTTATGGTTGAAAAGAGGAAAGCTATTTTCTGAAACAGAAGGTTTCGCAATCTCTATCCAAGACCGAGTTATTCCAACAAGGAATTTCCGAAGGTCGATACATGGCGAGGCAATAGAAGACAGATGTCGAAGGTGCGGCATTTACGGCGAAACAATCGACCATATAATTGCTGGATGTAGCGTACTTGCCCCCCGCGAATATGTCATGAGACATAACAATATAGCAAAGATCCTCCACCAACAACTTGCGATAAAACACGGTCTCTTACAACCAGAAGTCTTGTATTTTAAATATGAACCAAAGGCAATATTGGAAAATGAAAATTTTAAACTGTACTGGGACAGATTTATTTCTAGAGATCAAACCGCAGCTGCCAACAAACCTGACATCATCTTGTTCGACAAGATAAATAAAACAATCGAAGTAATCGATATAGCGGTGCCCCTTAATCGCAACATCCAAAGTATCGAAGTATGCAGCTTTGGCCATAGAACTGAAACGGATGTTCAAAGCGAGGGAAGTGAATATAATTCCAATAATTATATCGTCCACTGGATTAGTGCCTAAGCACTTAATAAAAAATTTGAAGAAGTATGACTGCCAACACCTCTTAGAAGACATGCAGAAGTCGACCATACTGGACACATGTGCAATAGTTCGTAGATTTTTAAATATTTAAGCAATAGCAATCGCATGAGCGTAGAACTTGGACTACGCTCCACCAGAGCACAAACCCTTGGAAATTTTATCCGGGATGTGTAATCTCCGGCAATAGCCGAGATGGATTAAGCTCAAAAAAAAAAAAAAATTACATAAAATAAAATAAAATAAAATAAAATAAAATAAAATAAAATAAAATAAAATAAAATAAAATAAAATAAAATAAAATAAAATAAAATAAAATAAAATAAAATAAAATAAAATAAAATAAAATAAAATAAAATAAAATAAAATAAAATAAAATAAAATAAAATAAAATAAAATAAAATAAAATAAAATAAAATAAAATAAAATAAAATAAAATAAAATAAAATAAAGTAAAATAAAATAAGCTCTCAATACACAGCCGAAATAAACATTCGAAATGGCATCTTTCAAGGTGACTCGTTGAGTCCGCTCTGGTTTGTTCTCAGCATGAACCCCTTAAGTCACATCCTGAATGAGACGGGACATGGGTTTGTATTAAAACACGGACAGTCTGGAAGATTCCGACTGAGCCATCTTTTTTACGTAGATGATTTGAAACTCTACGCCAGCAATTTCAAGCATCTAGATATGCTTTTGAGATGTGTCGAAACCTTCTCCAATGACATTAAAATGCCTATTGGGCTTGATAAATGCCGAAAGATCACAATAGTTAAAGGTAAAGTGGTTTCTCGACATGTAACTGCGGAAAGTAGCGGACTCGACATAACAGAAAAGGGCCAGGGGAGGTATACAAGTATCTTGGAGTTATGCAAAGCAGCAGCATAAATATGTACGATGCAAATGAGGAAAAATCTGATAGTAGAATTTAAAAGGCGCCTTCACGCTGTCTGTAAAACCCAACTTAATGGGAAAAACCAAATCCACGCTATTAAGTCATTTGTCGTCCCGGTGGTATCGTATAGCTTCTGAATTGTAAAATGGTCATCTACTGAAATAGAAAATCTACAACGAATAATACGTACAATTATGACTAAATACAAGTCACGTCACCCAAAAAGCTCTGTCGTTCGAATGATGCTACCTAGAAAAGCGGGAGGAAGAGGACAGAATGATGTTGGAGTACTGCATGACAAACTTATCTTGAACATAAGAGCATACTTCCAACATAAGTGCTCCCAATCCGATAGGCACAAGGCTGCAAGTGCTGCGGATGATAATTACACCCCACTTCGTATGAATCAACCCTACGAAATCAGGAACGCAACCACAATAGGTGAAAAAATCCAAAGATGATCTGAAATGGCTGTCCACGGCGTATATCGAAAAGTCTTGCTGAGCCCACATGTCGACCAAAAATTGTCGCACTTATGGCTTACCAACAGGTCGATACTTGCCGAAACGGAGGGTACCATTTTCGCTGTACCAGATGGTGTGATTCCTACTAAAAATTACATTAAATACGTAACGCGAGATCCAAATGCCGCTGCAGACAGATGTCGAAGATGCAATAGTCGAAGTGAGACATTAGACCACGTGCTAGCGGGATGCACCACACTGGCAAACTCTATGTACCTGAAGCGACATAATGACATCGCGAAAATAATCCATCTAAAACTGACGCAGATGTACAACTTCAATCCAAGCAAAATACCGTACTTCAGATACACCCCAGAACCTGTTCAAGAAGACTCCAACTACCTTCTATATTACGACCGAACAGTTTTAACAAATGCCACAAGAGGCCGCAATAGGCCAGATATTTTCCTTATTGATAAATCTCAAGCGACTGGTTATATAGTTGATATTGCTGTTCCTCTAAACAGAAACATGCAAAAAACATATGCAGAAAAAATATCCAAATATTCTGACTTAGGCATTGATGTCAAACGCCAGTGGAAGCTAAGGAAGGTGCACATACTACCAATTATCATCTCAGCCCACGGACTATTGCATAAAAACTTAGCAGACAACGTGAAAACTCTTCAACTCCCAGAATATTTAATTTTCGACATGCAGAAAGCAGCTTTACTCAATTCTTGCCATATCGTCCGAAACTTTTTACAGTAAACGTTTTTCTTGTTTGTAAAATTGTTAACTATTTTATATAATATTTATAGACATTAATTTAATTGTAATCTTTGTACCTGTTATAAATTATTGGCTTGCAGCAAAGCTGTCGCTGTAAATCACTCCTTTATTGGGATGCAATAAAAAAAAAATAAAATAAAATAAAATAAAAGAAAATCAAATAAAAAATAGTATTATTAAAATTATATTGAAAACAAAATTTACAAAAAAATATATTAACATCTCTTAAATCTAAAATAAAGTTTTATCAGGTTACGTTAGCTTGCAGTAGTTCGAGACAGCGGCGCACATAGGCCAAAAATATAGGCCCACTGTTATATGACAGTCTGGCTTGCTTGTCCTTCTTGCTGAGCTGGCATTCCTGATGAACTTTCAATTAGGGTTTTTAAGTCAGTACCCGCCCTCTGATTAAAAGTAACTAATACTTCTGTTCCTCCATGTATACTGAGGCCAACCTGTACACATTACGGTAAAAAAACTGAGCAGATTAAATCTTGAAGCATTTTTTTGGCCGTTAGTAACTTTAAGCAGCTCGTACTAATGGACCACAACTAGAGAATCTATAAAAACTTAGTGTTTCTGCATTATTTGAGTGGCCATATTGGGTATTGCAGTAAGCAATAAGCTCCTAAAGTCGACACCTACGCAAACATATAACCGGGGTATCCACAAAGTCCTACACGCGGTTTTCCCAGGGGTTTTATATGGACTTTTTTCCGATATCTCATACTGACCGTACCTTCCATTAAAGAGATACCGCAAATGCTTCGATCGTCCACATCGCACGTCAGTACTCTCTCTGCTCTGGGTTAACTCACTATGATATTAATCATAAGGTGTTAGGATGGTTCCATTCACCGTACAGCAATTTAAGGCATTAGTATTAAAGAAAATAAAAAGAAAAAATCCATTTTCCAAAAGTGGAAATTCTTATAGTAAACATTTGTGGAAGAAGTTATTTTTGCAAAAAGAAGCGAATACAGGTCGAAAAAGGCGAAACATCGTAAGCGTCTCAAACAATCAGAGCGTAGATTTGGCGAGTTAAGCGCGTTGATCTCGAAACAACGTTTTGCGACCAAGTTTTTTTTTTATGAGGATTTTTTTCATGGCAGAACAGACTAGGAGGTTTGCCATTAACTGCCGTTGAGCTACAGCTAATAGAATTTTTCAATTTTTTTTTCTAAAAATTGTCTATAACTGCGCTGTTCCTTTCACGAACCTACGCACTCCCGAAAGAAAGCCACGCACCAACCCCTTCGGATACGGCCATCACGGCTTATTTTGCTTATTCCTAGAGAATCACTACTTAGACGAAGCAACCAACCAACGTATGTGGCCCTACTACCTACATTACCACAATGATCAAGCACATCCTTGTCGGGTTTATTGATAGAAAAATGCAAGATTTATTTTCACTCATTTACTAACGCATGTAAGTTTCCGGAGGGAAAAATTCTTGCTAGGAGCTTTACTACTGTAATCCTAACAAAAAAAAGCGCACTTCAAAACTTCTCCATTTTCAACAAACAAGAATTGAGGCTCCCACACCTTAGCCTGTAACAGATGACTAACATTGCTCAGTCTCCGGAATTTGTTAAAAATGTAAAATGTATGATTTTCTCTTTGAAGCTTCTTGATACAAAAGTCTTCTACTTGTCCTCAACTAACCGTTCGGGGCTCCCATGATTTTATAGATTTATCAGGCTAAGAATATTCTGTCGTCCGAAAAAAAAACCAAATTTCTTTATTCCTGTATATTAGTTTCTTCCTCCATTTTTCGCATATTTCATACCTTTTTCAAAATATCGAATATTTTTAGTTGCTCACCCGAGATTAGTCCTGCTGCCAACTTTTAATCGATACGATGAAGAATCATTAATTTTCACAATGAACAGCAGTGAAATCCGAGCTGCTTTTTTTGTTCGTTATTCTGCATAGCGATAAGCTGTTGGTTGTTTGACGGCAATAAAATAAACTTCCACTGTTGTATCTGCGGCCAGTTGTGGTTGTGGGAGGCCACTTGTTGGCTTGTTGAACACCGGCTACTGTTCGTCGGGCATTGGCCCACCCGTTAGCCCATACCAAAGGGGACGATAGCAAGTACGACAGGGTGAAATCAATAGCAAACTGCCGCAGCTGAAGCACAAATAAGCCTTGACCGAGTGGCGGAAAAAGAGATGGGGTGAGGTGGGCAAGCAGCACAGAGTAGTGAAGTACGTAAGCGTTGCACGATATGAACAAGAGAAAAACGCGATAAAGTTACGATTTATTAGCGACTTTAGCTCAAAATCAATTATGCCGGAATGCAGAACTTTATGGCGATGTACGCGATCACCCAAGCGCAGTAGCAGCGACAGCGGCAACAGCAGCCGCAGCAGCCTCGGCAACAGGCACCAACAACGGCAAGTGTGGCTCCAGGTTGCAAGTAGCACTTGTGGCAACCTCAGCACTGGCCAGAGTGTCGTCGGTGCGTTTGCCAGGTCCCGTCTGTCTCGGTAGAAGAACCATCAGGTACACACACACCAATACACACACATATATACGTATAAATACAGCAGTACCAGGTTATATTCTTTGTCTTCTCAGTGTAGTATGTTTTCAGCGTTGTCTTGTCTATGGATGATAAATTAAAAGCCCAACTTGACAATCACTTAAGCGTAGTTTGTAAGCGTCTTTTGTGGCTGCAGTCTGACGGTTGAGTTTGTTTGCTATTAGTGGCGAAAGATCAGCGAAAAATAGAACGAAGTTCATTAAAAAACCGGCGGCAACAACAGTAGTCTTTGCAGCAGCAGCAGCAGCAACAGCCACTATGGAGCGCCTGCGACCGACAACCGAGATCGGTGCGAAGTGCAACTGCGGCAAATGTTACAACGCGCGCAAAGCAACAAAAAGGCGGGTGGTAGTGGTAGTTGTCTAGGTGGCTGGCTAGTTGGCTGCTCGTTTGCCTGCTTGCCGTGGTTCAAGTACATTCAATGATAGCGGTAATCTTCAGCGTGTACAACAACAACTGCAACCAACACCCAGGAAGGTTGCCACCGACAGCAACACCAACATAGGCAGAAGCAACCAGCGAACACTTTCGCGCCAAAGAATGTTCGCTTCAGCTGACAGCAACGCCGCTCTGTATGTCGGCTGCCTAGCACCGCACTCAAAAGGTTTGAGGTTAAGTTACACAAGAAAGAGGTTATGTTGGCAACTTTCAGGTCGTCATTAGGGATTAGTGCACAGGAAAATGTTCGTTCCCGATCTTATTTAAATGTAACCATGTAAGTTTTGATTTGGACGCACCAACCTCCATTCCATTTTGTATCAGTTGTGTCATGGGCCTCACAAATTTCGCTGTTTTATGGGAAAAATTGCCGAAACTTTTTTATAAATATTTATAATTGGCCCTAACATCCTTCGTTGGTATTTTAGCCGACCTCCTCCTTCAATTTATGAGTTTTATGACGCCTCCAGCAGATGGTTGTTTATAAGGAGCTTTTTGATGGCAGAAACACACTTGGAGGTTTGCAATTGGCTTCTGAAAGGCAACAGCTATTTGAAATATATTTCCTATCATTTTAGGATCTTATACCTACAACGGATCTCAAATCCGGAACCTACTGAATGGCAAGACAGAATTCTTCTTCTAGAGTATCCGAAGTGGAAGACGTGGGCTGCCCCGAAGCTTCTACAAAAGGGAGATTTTTTCGAAATTTCAGAAGCAGGCTGCTGACAGACTGGCCAACACCGATCACTGCAAAATAGCGAAGGAAGCGTGGCCAGATTAAAACAGGTCCAGAGCTGACGAGCTATTGTAAAAGCCAAGCTCAGAATCCTCAGAATTATGTCAACAACGACCGGCCACTGGCCCTCGGAAGGCCATGCTAGAAAGATGGGGTGGCCGTACAACAATAGATGTAAAAGCTGCAATCAAGAAGATTCTAAGAAAGCAGTGTTTCACCACCTGTGTGAGTGCTGAAGTCTGGGTGTTCTACGACATAGATTTTGGGGAGTAGAAATTTCAGTCAATAAAATAGACGACATAGGCAGTTTTATAGTCAAATCAAGATGGTTTGACTAATAAAAAGCAATGGTTCTACTAGTGGCATCTTTTTTACTAGTGAAGTCTTGGACAATTCACTCGGATAGCACCTCTACTAACTAACCAACCGAACGGTGGTCAAGCACAAACCAATTTGGCAACAGCGGCCTTTCGAGCCTTTTTTAGGTATTATAAAAAATGGGATACTAAAGTAGCAGTGCCTAACACATATCAGAAAAATGGCTCATCAAATTCTAATTTAGATGTCCATATCGGTTCTCTAGCATTTAAATCAATGAACCTTCTGCAATCATCCCATCAATCGAGTTTTAATTTGCTATAAACTTCAAAGATTCTCATCTCAGAAAAGTGAAGTTCAAGTATCGCTGAAAAGAAGGAGAAACTGAAAAAGTAGTGAGAACTTCTTTGCTGCTTAGAAAACCTATAAGTGATTGAAGGTAGTTTCTTTCCACATATCGAATAAATGGCTGCCATCCTTCTAAGAGATGATCTTACCTGCTCTGAGGGGCTATCGCCATTCAAATGTGGTGAAAAATAGTCTGGATAGTAGATGAACAAAACTTATCCAGAATATTTACACTCGAACTGATAATAATCTTCAATAACACTATCACGGCCAAATATTTCCTCTGAACCTACTTTGCTTGAAAGTTTGCTATCCCTAAAATACCTAGTTACAATCCTTGTAAGAAAGAAGTTGAAACATCCCTAAAATTTCCGGACACCTTCGGCTTTTCACCATCATCTGGCAGCATTACAGCTCGAGATAAGCTTTAGCTTCATTTACAATATTCTTCCAGCCGCCACGATTTTTGTCTGTTTCCCGTTGTTCACAAGCATCTTTTTCAGATGAATGCTGACTTGGTCTAGCCAATGCACTTTTGGGCGTCCTCGTGCCTTCGAAACCAACGAATTATAAGTGTTCAAGGTTTTTTGCGGGCGGTTAGGCTTAAGGTCTTAAGCTCACCCATAAAATATCTCTTAATCACTGTGTTGCCCTATATCCTGCTAAGTAAAGCTGTCTCCCTACTTAACATAGGCAACCACTCGGAATGAGCAGAGATCAAATTACAGGTTATGGAATCTTTATAATTCTCATGTTTTAAGTGCCAAATCTTGATCCGACCCAACCTCCATTTTATTATGTTTCCCGCAGATAGACTTTTGACAAGTTTGGTTAACCTTTACCCACCTCCAAATATCTAAACTTCTTTCCCAACTTCTTTGTCTCAAAATTGGCTGATGAAAGTTTACCCAGCCCTCGCAAGGCATTATTTGTGGTAGAATGCATTTATTTAGAAAATTTATGAATTTAAAAGAGGACTGGAAGCATCTGGATACGTTTAGAATACTGAGGGCGGAAAATCAGTACCTTCATTTTCAAGTATTGTACTTTGTCACAATCAATAGCACCAACCCCGAAGTCTCGTGGCCATCCCTAGTCGTTGTCTAGTGCGCGTTGTCTCGGCGACGGTAGTGGCGTTGACGACATTTCTCCTTTTTTTACACTGCTAGGCTCTTCCCTAGAGTTTTTGCTCTGCTGTTGGCTTTTTTTTTCTGATTTTTTTCTCTAAAACTGTGAACATACAAATTCACTCAGCTTTGATAGCCAACAATGGCAGCCAGCCTCTCCTTACCGCAAAGTCAATAGCTCCCTTTAGAACAGCAACAGCAAATAATGACAAGATAGCGAGGAAGCAACAGTTCTTAGTTGAATCTGCAGCCGGTGTATGGAAAATGCCTAGCTGTGAGGAAAACTGATATGCTTCGGCGTGGCACTTGGCTGTGGCAATGGAGGTGGTGTTGTGGCACGTCTGCCATGGTACGTATTTGTGTATAGATATTTACATGAATTTGTTGCTTGTTTGCATTTTTGTAGTGCGGCTATGTATTGGCTCATTATAGTAGTTTATATTATTTCTTCTTCTTATAATTCTGCAAGTATTTATACTTATAAAAAAATAAAAAAAAAATGTGTATAAAAATATTCCTAACAAATTTTCCAAAATTGTTGGTATTGGTTTAAAATATGGTATTGGTTTTAAAATGATATACCTAGAAGAGCGGCTAGCAAGGCTAATGAAGTTTGATAAGGAATTGAGAGGAAATCAGACCATAAGCTTGCAACTCCTTTTTTGAAATTTAAGTCAATAGTCCATATTGTCAGACCTAATGAAAACCATATAAAGCTTCTGAATATACGAGTTTACTTTATTCCACTACTGCCGAAGCAGCTCGAAGTATTTTTTAGCCTCATTGCATGGCTGCCCAACGGACGTTGTCTAGTTAAGGCACCCACCACTAAATGCGTCTCTATTAACCACAGAAGACCCTTTGGCCATATGCGATCCACTCGTCTTCAAAAAAGCCTTATAACTCAGATCCAGCACTCGCTGAGCTTCCTCGTGGCTCATCCGTCTAAGAACAGAGAGCAGCAGAAATAATTACAAACTTGGCAACGAAATAGGAAAGGAATTTGAGACACTCGCCAACAAATTGGAATCCCACCATGCAGCCAGAGTGCCGAGAACCTTGATTTCCAATTGGCTTTCAGAATAAGGTTTCATTTTCTTGAATGATATGGAGCTAATCAACAGCCAATGGACTACCTTATGGGCACTCATTGGAATCAGTGGGGCGCTTCGACCGACTCCTACTCTGGCGCTCAACGCAATGTTAAATGTGGTACCCGTAGACATCGCAGGCAGAATTGCCGCTACACGTACCGCAATCAGACTGAGGGGCTGGAGCTATAAGCTCAACCTCACTTATGGGCACTAAAGCATCCTTAGAAACTTCGAGTTCATCCCTCTAACAACGTATCAGTGAATACACTCGTTTAGTCCAACCGGAACCTTCTCCACTTATATTCCGTCAAGGGAAGAGTGGACGAAGGGCTACACTTGGGGGTAGGACCTGGTGAACTTGTTCACGGATGGATCGAAGTTGGAAGGAAAGGCTGGTGGAGGAGTCTTCTGCGAGGGGCTCCCCATCAGACTCAAACGGACCACTGCAGTGTGTTCCAGGCAGAGATAGCCGCAATCAAGGAGGCAGCTGATTGGCTGCTCAAATACGTACTAACAGTCACGAAAGTAAATATTTACTCCGACAGCCAAGCGGCAATAAGGGCCCTCGGGTCTATGACGGTGCATACGGAATTGGTCAAGGAATGATTTACCTCGCTTTCGACTGCGTGCGAATTCTTTGACATCAGCCTCATCTGGGTTCCTGGTCACAGCGATATTGCGGGAAACTGTGAGGCGGATGAGCTGACCACACAAGGGAGATGTGAGGTGATTTCCCCGCGAAGGGAGAGAATTGGGATCCCCCTGACTACCTGCGGTCTGCTCCTGGAAAGATGGGCATCGCACCAACTCAACGAGCGCCGGGCAAGTACACCAACGTGTAAGGTCGCGAAATTCTTCTGGCCACGTGGTGATCGGAGGGGCACGGTCGAGCTTCTGAGGCTGTCAAAATATCAGCTCTCTAATCTCGTGTATTCTCTCACAAGACACAATGTGCGAGGAATGCATGCTGTGAGTCTTGAGATTGCTTCAGGTCCTTTCTGCAGAAGCTGTCTGGAGGATGAGTTGAAATCTTCTCGTCACCTTCTTCTCAGCTGCCCTGATCTCATCGGGCAAAGATTTAAACATCAGTGCTCTCACTTATTCGCTACACCTGCGGACATTGTGGGGTTAAATATCATACATCTGGTGAATTTCCTCAGTAGCTCGAAGCAGTTAATACGAACGTAAGTCGCCACTATTGGTCGTCATCCCACAATCCAAAGCCACTTCTTTCTTTTTTCTATCTATATGGTTCCTTTCCTTTGGTTTTTCTTTATCTCCCCTGTGTGATATCACAACGTACGAATTTTGAATATTTTTCCAAGTGTACCCCTAGCAAGGGCAGCCATTTATCCTATGCCTATCCTATTAGCCAAGTAAAGATTTCTATCTCACGAGTGGTCTTCACGTGCTTGAAGTGCTCGCTTACTTTGTGAACCTTCTCGCCTGTTGACATTTTGCAAAAGAAAAAAGTATCACGCAGGTGAAGACCGTCAATTGGGTTGGACAGTAAAGGAGGCAAAGGCGCTGAACTCCCACTTGTGCGCTGTTTCCTCGGCTTAATAGATTGTTTTGGCTGTATCTAAGCTAATTTTCTTCCGGAAATATTTAACGGACACTTTTAGGAATGTGGCAAACCGGGAGTTTTTGCTATGGATATTGGATGTTAGGAACGTGACCTAGGGACACAAAAGGCCTACTAAATCACAGAGTAGTTCCGTTTTCATGTTATTCAAGTTCGTATATTGCTGCAGCAGCACAAACATTCCCCACGTAGGTGCGGAAAATGCTGCTGGAGTGACAGTCCTTAGTCTGATATACTTAAATCCGGCTCCTTCCGGTAACGTAGAACCGACTGTAGTGGGAACGTTTTAATTTCCTATCTTACGGTGCTTCTTTTGCAATGCAGCAGTGACCGCTGATGAACGCTCTCCAATCGTTTTTATCGAGCCTGGTGTCAAAGTGAACGCGACGCATTATCGGGAAAATGTTTTAGAAGCTGCTTTAGAGCCGTGGACATGCAAACATTTCGGTCGTAGACCATGGACGTTCCAACAGGACTCGGCACCGTCTCATAAAGCTCGTGTGAACCAAGAATGGTTAAAAACTCATGTTCCACACTTCATTTCGTCCACACAATGGCTATTCCATCTGGTCCATTTTGGAGAGCAAGGTGAGGAGTAAAAAATATGCCAGTATGGATGCGCTGAAAAAAGCGGTTATACGAGAATAGGCCAAAATACCTCAAGATCACATTCGTGCAGCATGCAACTCATTTTTTGACCGTTTGAAAGCTATAGTCAAGGCAAAAGGTGGTGATATCGAGCTTAAGTGAATATTGAGCTGAAGTGAATTGTAATCATTTTTGAACAATTTTGTCTTTGAAATCAATAAAACCTAATTTCACACAAAAAATTATGATGTTTTGAATAGGTAACACTTCATATCGTTCACCCTGTAGAAAGAGCGATCATAAGAAACCGAACGCACTACTTTTCTTATTTATTATAAAAAGTATTTGATATTTCATTCAAGCCCGAATTGACTGTTTTGAAATTTCCCAAAACTGGACTCAATTCGAAATAAGGTTTCTTGCTAGTCAAGTACCTTCTAAAAAAAATGTCGAATCTCCCTCTTGCCGGACTAGCAGTAAATATTGCACCCACAATAAGTAAGGCAGAAAACAACAACAAAATCAAAATCTATTATTCGAACGCCAGCTGCACTTCCTTAAATGTAGCCATGCACTCATACATACATACATACATACATAAGTAGCAGCAGATACAGTGCGCTTGACGGCGACCAGCAACCAGCGGCGAGGCAATACCTCAAACAACACTATCATGTGGCAGCAACAGCAGAAGCAACAAACAGTGTTGTAATGGTGGCATTAGCTGTAGCAATAAGCAACTTTTTCGTACCTACTTACAAGTGGGACAGCACAAAACAACAACACAGCGTATGACACTTCCAGCAACAACAAATAGCAACATAGCAACAATTGATTGTGGGATTGTGCAGCAATAGCGTGCATTGTTGTTATTGTTCTTATAGGCTTGTTGTTGATTTGTTTTGTTCGTTTGTGGCAAAAATCTCGCTTCGAACTCGCACTCGAGCCTAATTGACATTTTCTGCAAAAGAATTTATTGTACCCGAAGCGTACATAAGTTATTCCCTTTGGAAATGAATACATACATTTGTGGTGACAAGCGTTGCAGTGCACGACGGACGGACGCATGGACGGACGGACAGACGAGCGAATATGAACACACACTCGATATGTGAGATACAAAGCAAAAGGCGAATAGCAAAAAAAAAAAAATTAAAAAAAAACAATCAAAAAAATATAATAAAAATGCAGAACTTTTGCGCTTAGCTCGGCTGCCTGCAAAAGCCCATAAAGTGTCTGCCCATCATGGCGAGTGGCAGCAGCAGCAACAGCAACAACAACTGAAACAGCAACAATAATGGTGAGTGCTGCCGCTATTGCACATTAAATGTTTTGCCTTGTAACTGTTGTTGTAGGTGGTGAGTTTGCGCTGTGGCGCTGGTGCGTCCATTCTTGCCACAAGTGTCACACCGTGTCCGTTGTCCATTGAAAGTTTTTGATTTCCCAACACTGCCAAATGTCAAGCGGTAGTTTATTTGTTGTCATGGCCACAACGATAATACCTAGCACGCATTTTGTTTTTGTTGTTGCAACCATCAATGTTGCTGTTGTTATGGTGCGCACTATCGTTGTAGCTGCGCAAATTTGTACACATATTTGTTGTCGCACGGGATATACGATATTTGATAAGCCTCAAGGCGGCAGTCCAAATGGTGGCTGAGTGGCAGCGCGGGCCAAATCAGGTTGCTCTTAAATTTTTATTTCCCCTAAACCCCTCCCCACCCTTTTTTCTTCTTCTTCCTCTTCTTCTTTGGCCTGCTGAGCGCACTATTAATGCTGCCACAGCGACTTTGAAAATATTTCTTTGCGCCCAATTGATGCATTCAAAAAGCACTCATAAATATTTTACTCCAAAGACATTTCGATCCGTGCTTGCAACACCTCGCCTACCAACGTGTGTGTGTATGTATATTTTTGTTGGTATATATATATGTGGTATGTAGCAAAACATATACCTTAACTCTGCTGCAATTTAGTGCATGCCACTTGCGCTTGCGAGCGCACTTTGCACTTCAACCAAGTTCAATAACTTGCCACATCAACTACACTTGATCGGTATGCTAGATGTTGCATGTCTAAATCTTGGTGACAATTTTTGCGAATTCCTGCTAGCAATAGCGCACAGATGCACTACAGACGTTGTGGCTGGGCAGCATCAGTAACTTCAGCAGTGGTGAATTGAGCCTACAGTGGTGGCTGTTTTTAAATTAAGTTTAATGCAATCAAGGGAGATAAATGTAATTAAATGAGTTGAAATGGAATTAAATGGAGTGAAATCATGTATAAAGAGGAAAATGAAATTTAAATCGAATAAAATACAATGAAATCGATAGAAATGATTGGAAAGAGAGGGAATAAGGGTGGGCGAAAAAAATTGTGATGGATTGGAATAGGATGGAAGAAAATGGAATCTGATAGAATGGACATGGGGAAATATTGTGTGCGTGACTACCACCCGGAAATCACAGAGAGAACGTAGGAAACGAAAGAAACAGTTTTTTTTCTAATAGCGGTCGCCCCTCGGCAGGCAATGGCCAACTTCCGAGGTTATTTTTGTCATTAAAGAGCTCCTCATAAAAAATATTTGCCGTTCGGAGCCGGCTTGAAACTGTAGGCCCCTCCATTTGGCAAAACAAAATGGGATGGAATGAAAATGTAAAAAAATTTAAATTGAGTTATCGGTCGCGTATGACGTACGGGTAGTTGAGAAGTAGTTGCGGTAATAACGGGCAGACAAATAATCTTAGAGAAGTACAGTTTGATTTTAAAATAAATAAAAGTAAAGTGGAATACCCTGGTAATTTATGGATTTTTATTCAAATAATAGCACAAAATGTTATGGAAAAAATGAAAAGGGAGGCAATAATGCGATGAAAGACAATGGAATGTGAATGAATGGAATTAGGAAATTATTTCGAATATTACGAATGCAATAGATTCCTCATGCTGGAATAAGAGTTAAAACCAAAACGATGGTGATGAAAATTAATTAAAAAAAAGAGAGGGAATAGTGGTGGCCAAAAAATTATGATGGATTGTAATGCGATGAAAGACAATGGTATGTGATAGAATGAAATGGAAAAACAAACTGGAATGGAATGGAATGAAATCCGACGAAATGGAGTAAGAATGATAAAATGGGATGAAATGTAATAGAATATCATGGAGCGTAATTAGAAACAACTTAAAGGAACAGATACCTGTGAAATTTCGAAAAAAAAAATGTTGTTTTTTTTCATAAAATGTTAATCCTTTAAGAATATGTCAACACATTTTTAGAACATAAATTTAAGTATTTCTTATAAATAGTGGTTAAATTTCAAGGGCCGATGTTAAATGTGAACCACACCTAAACGGCAACGACACCGTTGGACTTCTTTCTTTGCGGTTATTTCAAAGAAAAGGTGTACGTCGATAAGCCAGCAACAATTCAAGAGCTAGAGGATGAGATAATTCGGCACATTAACGGCATAGAACCTCAATTATGCCTCAGCGTTATCGAAAATTTGTACCATCGGATGGAGGTGTGCCACCGAGACCGCGGCGGCCATTTGGCCGATATTTTGTTCCATGCGTAATTGAGCCTTACCAATATTATCATAATAAAGAGAAATGACAATAATTTCTTAAAAAAATTGTATTTTATTCAAAATCAACACCGGCTCTTGAAACTTAACCACCCTTTATTATAGATCGTCAACCGTGTCGACTCTATTCTTTGCGTTCGAGCGCTGGGAGAGGATTTTTCATGTATTCAAACTTTCGACGCGTTTTTCTCAAAACTATATTTTTCGCATTGGCGTACACGATAACTCGAAAAATTATTTACCGATCTTCCTGAAATTCTGCACACATCTTTTTTATGATATTACTTTCTATGTGAATTTACATTTCGAAAATTTTTCGAAAAAATAATTTTTTCGAAGCAAAAGTAGTAGGAAAATTCGCCCCAAAACTTATTTTTTTTAAGCATTTTATTCCGCAACATTTTTTTTTTTTTCATTTTTGTTTAATCCATAGATAGAAATAGAAATTATAACATTAATAAACAACTAAACTTTCGGTTTTTTGTATTCAGGTCACTGACGCCGATGCTACAATGCCCGCCGATTGAGGAGCCTCGCTGCGACCTTCCTGGAAGAATTGCGTGTACATCCGCCATTTTAAATGATTAAAATAAAAAAATGTTTATATTATTTTAATGTAGGTATATATAAACTGTATGCCAACTTTTAAAAAAAATATATTGACTTCTTCATTTTAAATAATTTTAATGAAAACCAGGGAAAATATTGCCCTTACAGGTCTCCTTAATGAAATGGAACGAAAAATGAATTGAACGAACACAAGTTATTTGGAACTGAGTACAGGGAACATAAAGAAAATGAAATAAAATAAGGTGGAATGAAATTTACAACTCGTTGGAATGAAGCGTATAGTCATACAAGGTTGCGCAAATTTAATCATCCAATATGTTTTTCAATAACTTTTGTACTAAATAACAATAAATATTTCGAGTGATGGAAATCTGTGTTTTGACCTTTACGCGCCCATTACTTGTCTGTTTTTAGCTGCAGTAGCTATCTTGTTCACATACAACGCCTTTCGCTGGTAAATTCACAAAATTTCTCATGGGATGAATCTTAAAAAGATCTAAATGATTTAAGCAACTTAGTTAGAGGATGGAAGTCAAATGCAGGTATCACAATAAGCCTTAGGACCGCCGAGTGTCTTGTCTTAGACAATGGACTATTGTAGTTTTGTACGGATAGGCTGAAAGACCTTGTTTCGTGCACCAGTCGTCGATTTTATCCAGAATTCTCTGCACTTTCATGCAAAGCCTTCTTAAGGACTTATCCCATGTGAAGCACACAGACATCGTGCGCATATGCTTGGGCATGAAATCCGCATTCCTACATCTCCATCAACAATGAGTCTACGACGAAGCACCACAACAGCGGAGAAAGAACACCCCTTTGGGGACATCCTTGCTGTCTGCTGATACTGAATTGCTGAGATATTTTATAATTGTTCAGGCAACGGAGGTTCATATTGGGCCACTGCG